>NC_140592.1:628083502-628762502 GCF_964204655.1 Triturus cristatus | reverse complement strand
GACCCAATGGCCTGGAGATAGGATGATGGACTGCAGGATCTTGGATTTTGTGGATTCCAGCCTACAACACTGACATTACAGTGCTAAGTTTTAGGTAAAAAGTGTTCTCATTTCGCACAAACATTTTGGCTGAATGAAAGCCCAAATACTTAGTACAATTCCCTTGATAATTGGCATAAATGTGTTAATAACCTGTATTTTGATCTAAATTAGTGTTAACTCTAAGTTTTACAATGACTTTAACTTTTAAGATGCCTATCACTTTAAAAACACATTAAACACAATAATAATCAATAATGATTAATGAATCCCTCGCAGCAACTAAGGTCGGGGAAGAGGTCTGGTTCAGTAACCTCTCCAAACTCCAAAGAGTCGGAAGAGATTACTGCTGCTGTGCCGCAACTACAGAATATATCTGAGCTAGAACAAGATGCTAAGGGGCAGGGTGCTTCTCCACTAGTAGTGCCTATTAGCAATTTAATATCAATGCACTTCAACTCAGCGACCTCCCCTCCCGATTCAGACTAAATACCTTTACCCACACTCAGCCATGGTGGCTTTGAGGATCCAGCAGACTCTATTTGTAGTTCATCAGACCTACCACCTCTGATAATCCAGTTCGGAAGAAGTTTATCTTCACGTCCCCTCTAGATGAAGGAGACCATGTCTTTCACCCTCCCTCTGTTTAAATTTTTATTTTTCTCACAATGGGGATCGTTTACCTTGTGGGGGCCTTCAGGCCTCTGGAATTTACCCACCCAGCAAGGGGCATATATCTCAACAGAACTATGATAAATTAATTCACAGATGCCTTCCTTGGTGCAACCTGTGCAGAGTGAGGCCAATCCATTAAAGAGCCTGCTCAATTAAGTTCTTCCTTACAAATAACATACTTATCTGTATATATTCTGTATATATATCCCCCTTTAACCAATTGATAGAACCCCTTTCAGGGGTTACTGTGCCCAACCATGGTGGTTGAGGGCTTTTATTTCTGATGCCCTGGGGCCTGACCAACTATGGATCTAGCTCAGCTGGGCCATGTACCCCTTCTGCACTTGACTCTCAGTGGCTGCTGTGGTCGAGCAGTCAATGTTTCCTTGTGGGGGGTGAGGGGAATGTAGATACAGGCCAGTGAACATAACTCACAACTCAAAGTGCAAACAGTATGAACAATAAATCAGTGTCTAGCCAATTACTTACTTTTATAAGAAAATGTAATATATTCTTTCTAACTCTACAAAGGCAAAGTAATACAACACTCACAAGCAATAACAGAATCCCCTTGATGTTGAGGCTCTAGTAGCTGTCAGAATGCTCATTATTAGGCTGTACACAAGAGTTCCCATTTGACTCCTCAGGTTTTTAGGCAAAAGTGTCTAATGTGCAAGAGCCACACAAACCATGAGTCTAACCATGAGTCTCCTGGTGGCCAAACAGAACCAATGATCATATTACCCACTCTTGCAGCACATAAGAGTTCAGTGGTGCAGCGGGTGCCTTCAATGCTCACCTATGAGTCCTGATCAGTTTGGAGAAGTCGGGCTTCTCATAGCCCATACGACAGCACCGGGCAGAGCAGACTCACTCTCGATTTCCTGAGTGGTTCTGCCGGAGATCTCTCAGCAGGATTGCGATGTCATCCATGGCGCCTCCGGCAGTCCTCAGTGTTAATTTGAGGGCAGTTTCCTCGTAGTGGGGTCCATTGCGTCGATCATAGCCTTAGTTGATCTTTCGGGCGGCAGCCCAAATCCTGTGGAAATGTTGGTACCAGCAACTCCTACTGGCATGCAGGATTGTGTGTTACATAGTAATACAGGCACAGATTTGTCCATCCCAGACAACCACAAGTCTTGGCACTCCTGTATGTAGTAACTTTACTGGTGACCCACTCTGGCATTTGGGGACACCGCTGCATGGTGATTAGCCAAATCCTCATACTTCGCACAAGGAGTCCTTACAGTAGAGCTCCCAACTAGACTCTGCTCCCTCCAATGCTCTCCTCCTCTTCCTCACGACACTCTGTTCTTGGCAAGCAGGCAGGCGCAGGTGGTTCCGGGCAGGTGATCTTGGTTTCCCTGGATAATGTCCCCTCACCCAGCAGAGAGGCTAGAAGGACTTTCCCCCCAGTCCTGGTCACAGGCAGAAGTCTTGCAGACCTTCCCCTTCTAACACAGCCTATCTGGCTGCTTGGCAAATGACAGATTTGTGGGGACTCAACTTCCCCTTCTTATAGTTCTTTTCCAGACACCAAATGTGATCTAGGGTCAGAGTCTTTGAAGTTTTATGTAGGGGGGTTCTGCTTCCTTTGAAGTGGAATCTTCTCCGTTTCTTCTTTCCTCATTAAAGATGTCTGTCACAGCAGGCACATGGATGTCAACTACAGTGATCTGTGCATCAAAAGGTTAACCCCAGCCCTGCTCTTTATGATTCCCTTATCAGCCCCATCTCCTTTCCTGAGATGTGTCCAGGCCCCTTCTTGTGCTCTTTCACTGAATCAAAGAGCAGTCCTTTGAGATGTAAAGGGCATCCTCTCCTTTTCCCTCCAGTGTGTGTCCCACCCAGATCACAGTAATGCAGCAGTACTAAAATCTGTCTGGGGGATTCCTCTCCTCCTAAGACTTCACTAGGTAGGCCTGGGTATCCAAAAAATGGAACCCAGGGTCTTCCATGTAATGTACTACTGCAGGCACCCTTTCGGGGTAGCATTGTGACCTCTATGCATTGTACCCTTACATGTACACATGCATTTAGTACATACACACAGGCCCAGATTTACTGATTCAACACGCAACGCAGTCCAGCAACCGTAAATGCTGCACTGTGCTTAGTGACAGAAATATGGCACTCTCCTCCCCTCTACCTAGCGCAGAAATGTGCTGCCGTGCGTCACGGACACACCTTTGCACAATAGTGCAAGGGTGTCTCTGTGAATCAGGCATAGGTTTTGTACTGCAGAAAAATACATTTGGTGACTAGGCCCAGTGTCTGCACATCTATTTATAGTCATTGGCTACAGCCAAACCATTAATTTACAAACTTTTTTACACTTCGTGGGACTATCATGCTTAGCACCAAGCCACCTTTGGTGCAATTTTGGCCACACTTTGAAGCCAGAGTGTGTGCCCAATGTCCAAAACAAAAATTGCACTCAAGCATACACAATTCCAATGACAAGACAAGTCTCCTGTTTGTAGTCTGTTATTAATTCCAGTCCACACAAATCAAGGTATTCCACAAGGTTTTTTACTCCAAATGCAGATTTCCATACAATGCTGTCCAACAATGCCGCAGCCAACACGTGTTCAAACCACCTGGACTTGTTATTCAAGGCTGCAAAAATCATAATGCACTTCTATTACAATATTACTACTGATTTATGGCTCAAAAAAAATAATTGATAAAAATGTACCCATCCCCAGTCCACCTAACCAGTCTCACTCAGTCCCACTGACCGTCAAGAGTTCAGTTCGCGTTTTCCGACTTGCTGTGGACAGGGCTGCGAGGAGCAGAGCACGAGTAGCTGGGAGTAGCTGGGAGACGCGGAGAGACTTCGCGAGAGACCGTCGGAAGCTGCAGAGCTGTTGACCGGGCTGAGCCCCCAACTGAGCCCCCAGCTTTCGTCTCCGCTTGGGCTGCGGGGCCGGTGCGGGCAGTGACTCTCGTTTCTCGGCAGTGTGGAGGGGGGCGAGAGCTGAGTTTCGCGCCGTTTGGCCCGAGTCCCTGGATGACACAGCGGAGGGCAGCGGCCCTTGTGTCAAGTCCTGGTTTTGCCGTGGACACGCGCAAATCTCAGAGGAAAGGAGAGGTTGCTGCTGCCGCCGCTCCCGAGGCCGGTAACTAACGACCCGGCATCTGAGGGCAACTGGCAGCAGCCAAGTACACCCGGTATCTGCATTCTACATGGTCTCCTGCGGCCCTTTCACACTCCTTACAGCCTGCCCGCCGCCAGCCTACCCAGCCTACCCAGTGCTGCCAACATCACCGCCGCCCCCCTGCTCCCCTGCTCCTCTTGTGCAGGAGCCTGCTCCAGCTGGGACACGGTTGGTGTGTGCTTGGTGCACAGTGCATAGTGCACAGTGGGCGGACTTGCGGGGGGAAGGGCAACGGAGCACAGAGGAGCAAGCAGCAAGCAGCTCTGCTCCTCCTTCAGCGCTCCTCTAGCCCCCGTGTGGCACCCTCTGCGGTCCAAGCAGGAGCTGGAGTGCCAGGAGTGTCGGCTGGTGCCCGGCCGGCCGGAGCCTTGCTGAAAACCACCGAATCAAGACAGAGCCGTGCCAGAAGTGACAGGCAGTGAGTAATGAGCACGCAGAGGCGTTGGTGTCCATCAGAGAGCTGCAGCGAGCAGTAGCAGCAGCAGCAAGTAGAGCCTAGTCGCCATTCTCCACGCCTGCGAGTAGTCAGCAATCAGCAGCAGCGAGCGAGGAGCAGGGGAGCTGATTGCCCGGAGCCCGGAGCCCGTGCCCGGTGCCTTTCAACCAGCACCTGCCCTCCCTGGTTTCCAGTCTGCAGGGTGTCCGTGGAAAAGCCTGCTGGGGGGCTGCTGCGGTGCAAAGCACACGGGAACAGAGTTTGAGCAAGGGGGAGAGGCGGGCAGCCACCCCGGGAGGGCCCGAACACACACATGGACAAGGACAAACCGGTGAGTGAGGTATTGGTGTGTTGGTGCGAGGGGAGAGGGGAGCTAAAGGACTAGAGTGCTGCCACTGAGACAACCACATCACGGTCAGGGGGCAACCCAACCCCTTCCCAGCTTCCGCCTTGCTACCTTCCGCCGTTTGTCGGTCCTCGCAACCCAGGCTCAATAATCTAATATGAGATCTGGTAAGATCCGAGGGAGCCAAACGCATAAGGGAGGTCCAAACAAGCGGAAACAAAGGACTAAATCATCTAAGGGGGATTTTGAGGCACAGTCAGATATGTCCAAACCTACAGAGGAGCCCCCCCCTCCTGAAATAATTGACCTAACAGCTTCAAGCGAGTCAGTGGAGTCAGCTCAGGCCCATATTGTCACAACTACACCGAAACAAATAAGAACTACGACGAGCAAAGAAGGGGGAAAAAAAACGAACACAACCTTGGTTCAGCCTAAAATCTATACAAAATTTTGCTTTTTAAAGAATCCAGGTGACATTATATTTTCTAAGATCAACAAAGTATCAGGCCTTCAGTCACCTCTCGAACCGCTCCAACCAAATTCAAACCACCATCCCAGCAACAGTCAGGGCCGACTGGACGACAGCTACAGCAACAGCATCGGCAACAGCAGAGAAGATAAAAGTTTAACATCTATAATAATACCCCAAAAAACTTCAACACCTCAGCACAATAATCTCAAAACGGGGCAAAAGCTTGTGATGGCAGACATCCCGGTAAGACGGGAAATGACCATAGATGCCAACTTAATACAAATACATCGGCCAAAGGAAGTCACGGCTTTGTTACCATTAAAATGGGAAAAGAATATCGCTAACATTAACATTAACACCAATGAATTAGGCCAGGAAGGTCACGAGGGTATAAGCAATAATGAAGAGGGCAGGAGGAAAGAGGAACCTGAAACCGCTCCAGCAAGGTCATTGGGGATGGAACCCTCATTAGTAGTCCTTGATATAAAAAACAACGCAGCAACACCAGTACCTAAGGCGTCAGAAGGGACGGGAAAAAAAGATAGAAGCCAGAAGATTTGTACTCCAGAAGTGATCGAAATCTCCTCTTATCTAAAGAAAGAGGAGTGGGAGGACCTCATGGCGGCATATCCCAAAGACCTAAGCACAAGTAGGCTGACCAGTGAGATACCAAAATGTGGAACGGTCCTCCAGCAGACAAATACAGCAGGAACGGAGGGGCCAGAAACAGCACAACTCTTCAAAGTGTCACCCGTGCTCCAAGAAGCGGGGCCCAAAGTGTGTGATGGGAACCAGGATGCATATTTAGCTCAGGCCAGACAAGAAAGCGCATGGCCCAGTCTCCTCAACACAGTACAACTCCTGGTGGACGCAGCACAATATCAATCGGAGAAAATGGATGCCCAACTAACGCTGTTAGATACGCTGGCAGTATTCGTAGTTGCAATAGACGGGAAGCTGGGCACACTAAACTCGCTTCTTCAGAGCAAACTGAACCAACATGTGGATTCCAAAAGGAGAAACAACACTGATTGTGAATGTGGCCCAATCATTGACAAACTGGCCACCCTACCAACAGTAATGTCAGACTTATGCGGACATCTTAAACAATCTGCAGAACTCAGCCAGAAGATCAGCAGCGGTGCACCGGGCTGCCACAAACCAAATGGACCCGGCAAAGAGTCTACTGCACGAATAGGGGTGGCTGAGGATGACGCCACCGTTGGCAAAGATACCGCCGCCAAACTGCCCGATGAAACAACAATGATCGGTGGGCATGACCATCAAAAAACGGCAGCGAAAATCCTGGACACAGGGGAAAATAGGACTGAGAATATAACATCTCTATCAGCAGGTGTCGAAGACGATGCGGACACAAACCAGAAACCAAATGCCAAACAGAGGAGAGCGAAAAAACGCAAAGGGAGGAAACAGAAGCTCTGCTCCAAACGTGAAGGCTTTAGGCAACTTTTCGGGCAAATTAAAACTGCAGAACAAAGCACGAGCAATCTGGTTGAAGCAATATCACCGAATCACGAACAAGAAGAAAGAGTCGGCATTATCGATGACATCGCCCAACCAGCAAATATAATCTTAGTGAAGACAGCAGCTGATCCACAAAGCAATCAAGCAGTGGCGCCCTTCCACTCTGGGCCCAAATCTACATCGGTCGACTCCGGGTCTTTGAACCGACTAATACCTAACATCTGGCCTTGCACAAAACCCATGGAAAGCCCAAAAGCCCCTATAAGTCCAAGGGAAGACAAAACAGGAAGACAGGATCTAGGACTAACCGAAAATCAAATATCAGCCATTACCAAAGAAACGGTGTCAAAATATCTACAGGTGAACCGAACAATGTCAACAATTGCCCCTGTAATCCTGACTTTAAACGAACAGCTTCCACGCCGCGAAATTTCTGATCCGCCAAATGATGCAAGAGATCTAATTTCAGTAAGGGAACACAACCGAGAGGGCTATCGGGTACCAGCAAATACAGCTAGCAACACGAAGCGGCCAGCAACACCAAACAAGGGCAATGTATTTGGAGGTGCTATCGATCAAGGGGAAGCCTCGGACGCCACATGGTTCATCCCGGATTTTACCTCCAAAGGAAGCCACGACATCCTCAACAGAGGCAATATCTTGCGATTATTGGCCCACATTCCTCCATTGTCATCTGTGGTAAGCTCGGACCTGAAGACTATCGAATTCATAGTTGTGGATGGCATAGGAAAAGAAGCAACAAAGGCAACCTGGGCCTCGGCAGACATGGCACGAAAGATCCTTCTGGAATCTGAGACCTTTAAAAACTGGGGCATCACGCTGAAGCCCTTCACAAAGCCACGATACCCGGATGTACTGTGCTCTGAGAGAAACCCGAATCCGAGGGTGCATACAGAAGGTAGCAAAATCTCGGTTCTCAGGGGTGCTGTCGGGCCAAGCCGTACTGGCAGCAACGGGTCGAGCGAACTCACTCTCGGAGTACGACAGGGAAGACAAGCTCCTAACGGGTGGCAGGAACAAAGACGGTTTGTGAGAACCATAACAAACAGCAATTGACAAGTGCAGTGTCCAATAACGGAGAACTTGCAGGACCAATTGCGCTTATGTTCCTGGAACATAAATGGCCAAGCATCCAAAATGCTTGACCCAGACTTTATAGCTTACATTCGATCTTTTGATCTAATAGCGCTACAAGAAACCTGGCTTGCCGAGCCCCCACATCTGCAAGGATACCTACGTTTCTTCTCCGGCGCAAAGAGCTTAGCTAAGTATGGTCACTTAAGAAGAGGTTTGGTAACATATGTAGCTACAACCAGCTTTGCGATGGCCAAAGAAACCGGGCACTCGGCGACAGCTGCACTCGCAGTTAACCTGACTTTGACAACAGGACAAGGCAAAACAACTAATAACTGCATTTTGGTTAACGCTTATATTCACCCCAAAGGAAAGAAAAAAGCAGCGAGGGAGTTATATGCATATATTGAAGAGTGTATTACGGGGGAAAAAACAGGGAATTTAGTACTCACTGGGGATTTCAACCTCAATCTTATGGGAACAACACAAGAGGAAGGTACTACGGCACAAAATACATTCTGGGCACTACCACAACAAAGCAAGCCACTAATAGCCACTCAATCAAAATTGGGAAAGAAGGTACTGGAGGCACTAGAAAACTTCAACATAAGGGCATTAAACGGCAGGTTTGCAGGGGACAACCCGCCAGCGTCAACTTTTCATTCAAAAAAAGCGAACAGCACGCTAGATTATACCTTCATGTCACTCCCACTTTTCCAATTCGTAATATCCTATCAGATTGGAATCCAAACAGATAGCGATCACTGCCCTCAGGAAATCATTATGGACCTTGCTAAGCCAACTTACGAGCATTCGACAGCCCCCAAAGAGTCCATTTATACCGAAAATTTTAAAAAGATCAAGTATTCGACTGCAATAGGCGAACTTTTGACTGGACTGGCAAAACAACATTATCTGGAGCGCATGGGCCCTAATGAAGTAGTGAAATGGGTGCAGTTCACTACCACCTTGGGGCAATATGCAACAAAATCTAAACTGCGCACAAGGACAAATAAGTTGGGCACCCTTCCCCAATCACACAGAGTGAAAATTAAAGAAACAAAATATTCAATCTCCAAGTTAAGGAGAATAGTACAGCAGGATCACAACAACAAAAGGATGCTGTATCAACTCTCTGAACTAAAAGCCTCATTAAAAAAACTTAAGTGGGAAGCAAATAGAACCTTAGAGGAACAACTCTGGGCAACCCTTCATGAGGACATAAAAAAGAATGATGGTGCGAGGTTTTGGAAAACAATAAATTCATTAACGTACCCCGCAAAACCGGAGATATCATCAAACATCACAGAGGCAATTTGGGCAGCATATCTCAAAAACCATTTTAACCGAGATCTGTTGGCACCTCAGAACATGAACAATCCTTTTCCTGTGCGAACCCAGGACGACGGCAATAGGCTACAATGGTGCCCAATTGATCAGGACACGGCGGGAGACGCAGATTATATTTCCTTGGTACCCATAATAAAGCGGCAAATAAAGAAAGGTAGAAGGGAAGGCGCGCCGGGTCCAAACGGGATCCCGCCCGTCCTCTTCAAACAAGATATGGATTACTGGGCAGCGGCACTTGAACCTCCCTTTCGGGAGATCAGACACACAAACATCTTGCCAGATACTTGGAAGGGCTCCATTATTGCCCCCATATACAAAGCAGGGGATAGGGGCCTTCCTCAAAATTATCGGTTAGTTGCCTTAATCGATAACGATGCGAAGTACTTCGCAGGTCTAATTTTGGAAGAACTGAAAGAATGGGCTACGATGAAATCTCTCATACCTGTCAATCAAACAGGCTTTGTTAAATCAGTGGGGACGACAACAAACATACTGACGATGGGCATGCTTATTGACAAGGCAGAGACAAAAAAATTGCCTCTGCACCTCTGCTATATAGACTATAAAGCAGCATTCGATAACATTAATCGCAACCTACTATGGTCAAAACTCAATGATTGGGGTATCCCAAAAGGCTTGTTGGAGCTGCTAATTAATCTACATACAGACACTTGGATTCAGATCAAGGTGGGGGACGGCTCAATGTTGTCAAGGCGGATACAAACTAATAACGGCCTCAAACAGGGCTGCGTGCTGGCCCCCACATTGTTCAACCTGTTCCTGGGGGACTTGGTGCCCCTACTAAACAACTGCAATTCACACTCGCCAAAATTAGGAGGCCTCAATTTACCATGCCTCTTATATGCAGACGACCTGGTGTTAATAAGCCACACAAGAGTTGGGCTTCAAAATCTTCTGAATACGACCCAGAGATATTCTGAGTTAAATGATTTAACAGTGAACCTCGAGAAAACGCAAACAATGACAATCAGTAACAACAAAAAGAAGAACGTTTTCTCGTGGTTCTGGAAAAACACCCGAATCAAAGACACCTCGTCGTATAAATATCTAGGCGTGAAGATTGACAGTGGCGGCCATTTTAGCGAACAAAGGGCTAGCATAAGAGGCAAAGGCACTGTTCTGGCAATTGCCTTAAAAACATTAAATAACAACCTCTCCGGCCCTTCTCTGTCCCCCTTACTACATGTTATACGCGCCAAACTGTTACCAACACTAACATATGGGCGTGAGGTCCATCGAGGCAGAGATGCCGTTATACTTGACAGCACAGTCGTGTCGGCATACAGAATCATCTTCAGCCTCCCAAGGCGATCCTCCCCAGCACAGATCAGACTGGAGTTTGGAATTCGGTCACAGTTACTGGCACGACAGGGGGCATATATCTGCTCCTGGGATGAAGTAAGAAAAACGACCGAAGGGACGCTGAACGAATATCTATGGAAAGAGCTAGAGCAGACCCAAAAATCACCAGCTGCAAAATACCTGGAAAAAAGCATAAGGAACACCGGGCTGGCAGGGCTCTGGACGTCCCCTGTAGATCATAAAACACTCAACAAATTGGTGAAAAAATCGATCAAGCTACAGTCATGGGTTCAGGATAAAGCCATCCTATCAAAAAGATCTCATGCTTGGATGGTATTAAATACATACCTGACACAAGCCTCCCAGCCTTACCTTGCCCTAGGTTACACAAAAAAAATCAAACTGTGCTTTTTAAGATATAGATCGGGCTTGTTACCATGCATCCTACATCTTCCTCACTGGCTGAGATCGAAAGCAGGCACACTATGCAGGTTATGCGGCAAAGGGGCAGAAGACATGCTGCACCTGCTATGCTCATTTGAGGAACTGCACGAAGAAAGGAAGCTCCTGCTGAAACGCCATCTCATTCTACAGGGGGTACACACACGAAGGAATGCAGTGCTAACCTGCTTTTCAGCACAGGACCCTCAGCTGAGCTGTAGATTTGTGAAATTTTTAAAAGTAGTAGAAAAAAAACTACCAAAAATTGATCCATGATTAACTCAGTAAAACAGGACATTGATTTAACTTACACAGACGAATTATTTATGCTGTAGATTTTAATGAATTTTATTATGTGTTATTGTATCGCATTGGTTTTAATTAACTGTGCAATAAATTATAAACTGAAACAGTCCACCTAACCATTCAAAAACACACATATATGTGTTAAAACGAGAAGGGCAGACAATTATAAGGTGAGTCATGATTGCTCCAACTGTAAGTCTTTCAATCACCTTAAAGCAAGTTATACCACAAATTTGCCCACTGTCAGTATATTAATCATATTCAATTTGCAAAGTACATGGAAAAGTGTTTGTTAGAGTGTCATACAAAACAAGATGCGTAGTGCCCATATGTCATCCATCACCAAGATATATTAATGATGGTGCTTTAACCTACCTATGTGTATAGTGAAATGTCCAAAGTAGGTTTAAGGTCTCTGCCAATTGTAATGATTGCAAAGTGTAGGACAATAGTTCCGTCTGTCTGGGACCTTACACAATTGGTTGTTCCATTGCTGGGCTGACTACGAAGTAATCCTATTGGAAGAATCAAGTATCATATCAGGGATCAGATATCCCATGATGACTCACAAATTACAAAATTAAAAGGTAACGGCCACTGTACATCATAAAAACGCAGGCACTTAACCCAAAGATTTTTAGTGTCTGCTTCAGTGGTGTTTAGCCAAACAGAGGGACCGCACCACAATGATAAGCGTGTCCCATATGCCACACACTCAAGCCTACATAACAGCCTGTTCCCCCTATGAGAGTTAACACAGAAACCATCTTATCGAGTTAGGCTCGAAAGGGACTTTTACCGGGTCTGTAAGTTCCTAGGTTTGTGTACCGCCGTATGCGCGAGTGCACCATGAACATCTCCCTTTTTAAACAAGAATTCAAAAGGTACAGAGACATAGATGACAGAGAACCATGTGACTAGAGAAGTGTCTCTCTGTAGCTGCCATATTGGAAAGAAAAGTACAATATCCAAATTAAGGGAGAAAAGGTAACTGCTGTCCTCATAAAGAGGGATTATCGATCGAGAAACACAATTGACTCATTCATCACCATATTGTTCAACAAGGCCACAGCGTAATAAATGCTCACATAGTGGTAGTCCCTATCGGTGTTAGTGGGGACGGATATGCGAGCAATAGACATTATTGCCCGCTATTATTACCGACACTGTGCCCAAAAATTATGGGACACATATAATAAGACTACCTGACACAGCGGGCCAAAAGGTATATAACATAAATCCTTCTATGGTCACCCAATCGAGAGTGGAACTAGCAGTGAATCTGTGCTAGAAGGGGCGGTTTTGAGTAGTAGTTAATTATTAATGTAATTATAAAAATGTACCCATTGTTGTCAGTGACCATTCACAATGTGTAGGCCATGCAGTGAATCCTATGTTTAGTGAGTGAAAGTACGGTGTGCATTAAGTAGTCCCTGGGACTGGTGTACATCCCACATTGGTATGTTAAATTGAGTATGACATACTTATGTAACATCATTACCACATAGTTATTAGTAAATATTAGCGGGTATCTCCAACATATGACAACAACAAAAAATGATGTCATGAATGATATCACACTTTTCTATACACAATTTGCACACTTAACATATTCAAAGATAGATTTCCACAATAACAATGTGTGTAATTGCATGTAACAGTGAAACCTGCCCAAAAGAAATACATGCAACTCCTTTTCAATATTCATACCCTGTTCAACCGCCCTCAATTAAATTATCCAGTTGGTTTCCTGTTGTCTCAATTTGAGCGTTCTGTTCCCTCCCCTTGGTGGCGGTTTCATTACCTCAATTCCATGGAGAAGTGTGGCTCAATGATTAGAGCGGCAGATCCTGATGCAGAGGTCTAGCCCGGGACCAGGGTTCAATTCCCTGCCTCGGCAGGTCTTGGACTCAAAAATTCCATGGACCTGATAATTCTCGCCTCGGTGCCATTCCAATCATGGAGTCCCACTCTGGGCAATAGCTTGCTTAATCTCCACAACGGCCCCCACAATGCTAAGGATGCCTGGCCTCCACCTTGGGGGTGCCCAGGAGAGGATGCCTCACAGGGAAAGCCAGGATGGGTTCCACAGCGGTATTCGTACAAGCGCCTTGAGACCCTTGCGGGTGAGTAGTGCGCTATACAAGTATCAATTTACATTTACATTTACATGGAAGCTTATGTTAATCAGTTCATTAGTGTTGTGTGCCATGGTGTAATGAGTGGCAATAGGATAGTTTTGAGTATTATTTCTTATAGCTCTAACATGCTCTTGTAGCCTTTCTTTGAGCGGCCTTATCAAACTTCCTATGTACACTTTTTTACAAATGCATTTGATGTAATAGACCACAAATTTGGTGTTATAATAGATGAAGCTACAAATTGTGTACATTTTGCATGTTTTATACTTGAACATTGTTGTTTTATCTGAGGCCAAACAGTACACACAGCATGAACCACACATATAAAATCCTGCTGGGGGGGAAGGTAGCCAAGTATCTTTTCTCTGAGCTGGTATGTAACTGGGACACACATACTAATACAGTGTTTTACCTCTCCCGTGTGTTACCAGAGGTTTCCCCCCAATCACTTCCTTGATTGTCTCATCACAGGTGCCAATGCTTTCTCAAAATTCTATATACATCTGTGCTCATTGCAGAGAAGGGGGTAATGATTGCAGTCTTTCTTTTTGTGTTCTTTTTCTTTTTTGTTTTCAACATGCTGTCTCTATTCACTTCACTTATATGTTCCATGCTGGACTTAGTGTATTCTCAATGTAGCCTCTCCTTAGGAATCTATGTTCCACTCTATCTAATTCTTGATTCAATGATTTCTCATCACTGCAGTTTCTTTTTGCTCTGAGCATTTCCCCATATGGGATTGCTCTTGTTTGTGTGAAGGTGCAGAATTGCATTGCATGAGATGGGTTTCCTATATGGAGGTACAAAATACTATGCTTAGACTAACTTTAAACCTTTTCCACTTTGTATGTGTGCTGTACAGTGCAGCACACATACAAAGTCAGAAAAGTAAAGAGAAATTTAAGCATTTCTCCGTTCATAGCGCCTATTTGAAATGGTTGCAGTTTTTAGCTGCAAAATCCTACTTTTTAAGTAAATAGGGTTTTGAGTCAAAAACCTTGGGTAGTTGAAAGGGAACCCCCATGCACCACCTATGGAGTGCCCACTTTGCGCTAGGTAATTCAAAGCAACGCTATGCACTGCTTTGTGTTAATTTCAAGTGATATTCCAGCTCTAAACAGGTTTAGCACAGTAAAGTAAATTGGTTATAAAAAAAATCTGATGCAGATATGGCGTAAAATCTTAGTAAACATACCCCTCAGACTGCAAGCATTGATCAACACTGAAGCTATTCTATTTTTAACCAAGGTGTGTAATTTACAAACACACGCACTGTCATCACACACACTCACTATGTGCGCCGCATAACACGTTACCCTTCATATATTGTACTTCACGGAAGTACACATACACCCGAGCATATGCCCTCATTGCGCATGCGCTTCGCAGCACTACACCTTTCATGTCAATCATCCTCACAGGCATAAATGCACCCAGTACATGCACTAACCACACATGTATTGTACAGTACTTTTCTATCTCTGCACTGTACCTTTTATAGGAACATTTACAATTAGGGCAGCAGTCCACATCTACCTGATGTAGGCCAAGGGTGAGTTAAGCACACAGCAGCAGTACTTGTAATAAGTGGGTGAGCCTCTAGGCCTCACACCAGTGACACAGGGTATAAAGGTCCTATTCACTACAACTGATTACTACACAGTATGCTGCCACCACTGCATTCGTGCTGCTTAACTCTTGGTGAAGGCAACAGCCTTCCACCACTATGAGGGTAGTGCTTTGGGCACCCTTCCCAGTCCAATAAGATGGCGATTTGTGAGGCAGGCCTATGTCATGGTGAACACACATGATCCGTGTTTACCTTTGACAAAAATCAGCATTAGGGAGCCATTCAACAGTACTGTTGAGAACAGTACTGTTAAGAACTCAGTGGAACACATGTCGTACCATGCAGAGGACTCTGTCCTAAGAACAATGATTGCAGAAAAAAAACGGGAGAGTTCATACCACACGATCTTGCAGTGCCCTACAGTCTGGGGCCCTTCAAAGCAAACAAAAAGTGGAAATAAAGTCTTCTGTCAGAAGAACCAGCCAAACACTAAGAAGACAATAGCTTTTGAAATTAGAAAAACTGACACAAACATTGTGTTTGTTCCTACGCAGAAACAGAGTAAGAGGAAAATCCCTCGCTCTAACAAAGAGAAATCACAATCCAATAGGAAGAGTAAGTAAAAAATGAAGAAGTCCCTTTGACAACCAAGAGAAATATAGTCATGAATAACACCTCAAAAAGTACCCATGGTATTAATATTCCTCAAAAATATGAGGTGAATTTGCAGGAAACAAAATACTCGGCCATCACTTTAAAAGTTTGCATAGGCCTGGAGACCTTGGCTGGCAAAACAAATTCCTGTTATCTTTCTCGAAATAAGCCAAACTGGGAAAAGGGCTAGGAATATTCACCCTCTGAATTGAGCAAGAATTCTGCTGTTAAGTAATCAACAATCCTAACTTAAAGACATATCTGACTCTGCCAACCCAGATCAGGTTGATTTTGTAAAAAGTAAAGCTGGAAGCGAAGTCACAAATCTGCAATTCATCTGTAAACTGTTGAAGATTCTTCTCTTCAAAGCGAACATTTTTAATTAGAAATTCGGTTGTGACTTGAGTCCGGGAGGGAGATATACACATACACCAAACCCCTCATATTCAGTCCTAATTTATCACCCTGGATTACTTCTGCCTCAAGGTTCATTCTAGAATCGAACAACCAGATGATCACAACGCCTTCGATCTGAGAAGCACCCCTGTGGATGCGTAAATTCACGACTACAAAGAAGGAAAATGATATGGAACTACTGAGGTTGTACCTACCCCAGTTTATCCAGAGCTTAAACTACCCACTTTGTTATTCTTTCTCGTAAAAAACTCTCACTTTTTAGAAGACTTCTGTTAAAATGATGTTTTATAATATGAAGCAAACTCACACAGTTGTGATCTTCTTGTTGGATGTAGGAGAGGAGGATCTGCACTAATGTTGCCCCCACTTTTTTTTCTGATGTGAACACTGGTTTCTGGCTATAGTCTGGCTGGGTCCCTGCTAATCAGGGCCCCAGTCTCTCTGTTCTCTCTAAACAACTTGGAGTGCATGTTAAATGCACTAGTGATTGGATACTGTGGTACCTTATGAGCCCCTAGTATATGGTACCTTAGGTACCAAGGGCATAGGTACTTCACAGGCCTACCAGGGGCTGAAGCATGTATTATGCCACCCCTGGGAAGCAGACTAAATCTGACACCACAGGCCTGCTACTGCAGCCTGTGTGAGGTAGTGTTAGCACTCCTCACTGAGGTATAGGTTCCCTATGTCTCACCTTACACACACATATAAACCTATCAGTCACCCTTAAGGCAGGCCCTATCAATCCTGAGGGCAGGGTGCTTGGTTTTCCATGTGAGGGGGTGCCTCTGCCTGAGCAGGGCCCCTCTGCAGCCCTCAGAGTCTATTCTCTGTGGCTGTTTGGGGATGCGGTTAAACCATATACTCTTAAGTGCATTATAACCTAGCGGTAAATGCTAACTTTGGGATGGCTGCATCAAAACATGTCGTGTTTGGTGTCAAATGCCTTGGAATCATACCCCCACACCAGTAACTGGTGTGGGAGTATGATCCCACCCTTCTAGAGGGGAAGACATGTACTTACTGTGGAAACACGGTGGATATCTGTAAGAGCCTGGCATCACAAAATGGATGCCACCAGCACAGACACTGGGCTGCCCTCCTGCTGCTGACTGAAACGCGCAGTGGAGGAGGCCCAACAATAGGCATCCTGTCACAGGGAGGTGTCACCATCTCCCACACAGGATTTAGTGTATTGGGGCTGGGTGGGTGCACTCCTAGAGTGCTTTGAAGTCCTGCACTGGGGGAGCAGTAGGCTCCTCTATGCATGTGCGAGCTCAAACCGGTTCAGGGGCTACCAGCCCCTGCTCTGGCACGAAACTGGACAAAGGGAAGTGGGTGTAACCACCCACTCCCCTGACCCTCCCATAGGAGTGGTCATAGAGCTAGTCCGTCCCTTTCCTTTAGTATAAGATAGGGAAACCTTGCCATTGCAAACTAGATATCCCTGGACGATGCTCTACAAGAAGAATCCTGGACCTTCGACGTTCCACTACCTTTGGAGACTGAAGAATCTCCCTTGGAGTCAAGGAGTGACTCCCCTGCTTGGTAGTCACCAAAACTTTGAACCGATGGTTGCAAACTTTCACGCTCCCACCGAAGTCCGAAGTCCCTGCAGCCCCGGAATTGGATTTCCTGACTTCTCGTCGGCCATTGCGAGTCTCCAGCAAACCTGAGGCGAGTGGACCCCACGAGTGACGAGGAACAGCAATACCCGCTCCCCTGACCCTCCCATAGGAGTGGTCATAGAGCTAGTCCGTCCCTTACCTTTAGTATAAGATAGGGAAACCTTGCCATTGCAAACTAGATATCCCTGGATGATGCTCTACAAGAAGAATCCTGGACCTTCGACGTTCCACTACCTTTGGAAGACTGAAGAATCTCCCTTGGAGTCAAGGAGTGACTCCCCTGCTTGGCAGTCACCAAAACTTTGAACCAATGGTCGCAAACTTTCCTGCTCCCGCTGGAGTCCGAAGTCCCTGCAGCTCCGGAAGTGGATTTCCTGACGAGCATTGTGAGTCCCCAGCAAACCTGAGGTGAGTGGACCCCACGAGTGACGAGGAATAGCAATACCCGGGTACCATGCACTATTGTCGAGTGCAACCCCTTCACGACGTTCTACAGACTTGTGCATTGGAACACGTGTGGTCCAAGCCTCCAGCAGGATTTCCCTCAAAAATCAGAGGCCTACCTCATCCCGAGTGAACGTGGGCTCCTGTGAAGTGAATCCTCACGAGGCGTCTTCGCGATCCCATGCCAGTTGGCTTGTGGGTCCCCTGAAGACTTTTTCATCAAACCAAAGGGCTCCCCTGGTTGATCCAGGCTTTCTCTGACTTACCCTTGCTGGGTGAGTCCCTCAGACCTTGCTGGTCTGCACCGCTGACTTTCTTCACATTCCATGAGACTTGCTGTTGCCAAGGCTTGTTGACTCCAACACCTCAGTAAGCTGCAGACTTTGTGGAACACTCCGAATCCAGCTCCTGGTTGTCGTCAACGCCTCCTGGACCTCGTGGCTGAAGAGTCAAGACACCCATGAATCACCTGAAATCACTTGACTACCGTGGGCATCCATCTTCCTGGCCCCAGGTCACTGGCAAGTGACTGTGAACACTGTCCCTTCTGCTTTCAGGTCTTCCTTCTTCTGAATCAAGCCTTGGATTCCACCGGAACTTCTCCAGTCTTCACAAGCAGCAAATATTCTTCGGCTTCCATTGAAAATGACGCCGGGACCCGACACCAAAGGACACCTGTGCACCCGGCTTCCCTGGGTGTTGTAACTCGTGCACTCCGGTGCTCCTGTGGGTGTTGGCCCTCAAAGTACTTACCTTGTACGTGGCTTGCTTGTAGACTCTTGCGAAGTACCCTAAAACTTTAAAAATCCAACCGCGACTTGCTCCATTGAAATCAATAGGGAACCCACGGCTGTGTTCTCACACTGCACGCGTCTCCCGTGGGTCCTTTACTTACCTGCCTTGGGTGGATTAGTGAGGCCCCAGTGATTCTAAAGGCCCTAGGCCTTGTCCCCTTGCAAGTCGATATTCCTAAACCTCTTTTTTAGTATATGGTCTGGTACGCCCCTAGGGCCCCAGCCCTATAAGTGCCTAATTTGTTGTTAAACATTGATTTGTTCATATGTTCCTGACTTCTAATCTCATAAAGAGATTAGTAGAGTGTGTCTAGAAATAAATGCATACATATTTTATATATATACCTGTGTGGAGTCTTTTCATTTGGTAATTCAAGAGATTATAAGGTAAAACAAGCTGCTTTACATTCCTCTGAGACTTAGCCTGAAGGCTGCTCTCCACAGCTACCACTAGGATAGCTTTCTTTAAAAGGTTGTCTTAAACCTATCTACCATAAGAGTCGAATTGGACTGGTGCAAGGTGGCCACTTTAACTAGTGACCAGCATATGCCAGGCCAACTTCTCACAGTGGTGGGCAGCGTGTGGGATTCCAGCTTGCCTTTGTTTTACCAGAAAATCTCTATTTGAATTACTAACTGAAAACCACTAAAGGTACATATTAAAGTCAAGCTTAGTATCAACAAGTTCTACTGAACTTAGAGCTGTTTGTGAAGGGATAGCACACCCTTGCTACAGCTCAAGCTAGGATCAGTAGGCCACAAACTAGTGTAGGTAGTACAACACTGCACAACACTAGAATGTCCTCAAGCGATGGAGCCAGTGGGTCCACCCAGCTTCAGTATAAGGACGTGAACTTCTTTGACTTGAAGGCCATCGGTGTTGCAAGGCACCTGAAGCTAGGACAGAGTCCCTCCACACTACACCTGATAGATCTGCTGACAGCAGATGATCTTAGATTAGCTCTAGGAGCTAATGGATCTGGATCAGGGGGTGGGTCAGCTATAGTCTCTGGGTCAGATGATGAAAATCAAGATGACCTGGACTCTGTAATTGAAGGGCCAGACCCACATGGGTCTGAAAAGGACAGAGGAATTCTCCCTAAGAGAACTGACAGAGTGGAGGAGAGGCCTAGATCCCTTTCTTGGGAATCTGAGCACTCATATCACTCTGGCAGAGAATCTGTCCAGCAGAGGAACTCATACTTTAATAGAAGAGATACCTCCTCTGAAAGAATGTACAAACTGCTACAGTATGAGGAAGCAAGAGTTGCCCGTAAGGCCAAGCAGTTGGCATTAGACAAAGAAGCCTTTGAGCTCCAAAGAGCTTCTAGAAGAGAGGGTTTAGAAACCCCTGGTGGCAGCAACAGTGTCCCTAGAGTCAGAGATTACATTCCAGACCATAGGAACCTGTCCAAGGTTGTTCCTCCA
This sequence comes from Triturus cristatus, assembly GCF_964204655.1. Lineage (NCBI taxonomy): Eukaryota > Metazoa > Chordata > Amphibia > Caudata > Salamandridae > Triturus > Triturus cristatus. The sequence goes on along the minus strand of NC_140592.1, from coordinate 628,742,297 downwards.
TACCAGAGTGGGGATGATATCCACAAGTGGATAACTGCTATGGAGAGGGCCTGTAATGTAAAGTACAATAGGTCCCCCAGAAACAGTGGGCAGCAATCTTGTGGCTCTCCTTTTCTGATAAAGGTAGAGACAAGCTCCTCACTGTTACAGAAGAGGATGCTGATGATTATGAAGTCCTGAAGAGTGCACTAATAGATGGGTTTGGCTTAACCACTGAACAGTACAGGTTGAAGTTCAGAGACACCCAGAAAGCACAGACTCGGGACTGGACTGACTTTGTTGATTGTGCAACCAAGGCTCTGGAGGGTTGGCTGGTTGGTAGTAGAGTTACTGATTTGAAGGGATTGTATAATCTTATTATGAGAGAACAGATCCTTTATAATTGCCAAAACCAGTTGTTGCATCAGTACCTGGTGGACTCTGATCTGTCCTCTCCCCAAGAATTGGGAAAGAAGGCAGACAAATGGGTCAGAACCAGGGTGAGGCAGAAAACCCATAACCAAGGGGGTGACACTAAGAAGCAGGATCCTAAAGGCTCTGAGAAAGGTGGGGATACGTCAAAAGACCAGAAGTCTTCACAAGGGCCCTAAAAATCTGCATCTGGTGGGGATTCACAGTCTAACAAAGGGAAAGGCCAAAAGAAGCCCTGGTGCAAATTCTGTAAACAGAAAGGGCACTGGACTTCTGACTGTAACAAGTCCAAAGACCAAACCACCACCACTCCTGCCCCTAAGGCAACTGTTCCCCCTAGTACAGCTACTGGTGGAGGTGGTAATCAGAATAAGGGTGTAGTAGGGTTGGCCCTGGGTTCTGAAGTGGACTCTGGCCTAGTCAGAGTACCCACTCAGGCATTGCTGGTTTGTGAGGGAGACATTGATATGTCCTTCCTAGTGAGCCCCAGTAATCTGGGCAAATTCAAACAGCAGCCTGTAATAAATGGCAAAAAGACTTTGGCATTCAGGGACACAGGTGCTAGTGTCACCATGGTGGCAGAGGATCTGGTGGGCCCTGAGCAGATCATCCTGGGTGAAATGTACCAGGTTACCAATGCAAGCAATGTCAGGACCAACCATAGTCTGGCAGTTGTGAATTTCTCCTGGGGAGGGGTAACTGGCCTCAAGAAGGTAGTAGTCAGTGCAGACCTCCCTGTCGAATGTCTATTGGGCAATGATCTAGAGACTTCAGCCTGGTCTGAAGTAGAGTTATGGACTCATGCTGAGATGTTGGGCATACCTGCAGAGGTATTTGCTGTGACCAGGTCACAAGCCAAAATGCATAAAGCTGAACCAGCTCTGGATCCTGAAACTATGGACCAGATGCCACCCAAGAGGAGGAGCAGTAGGGTGAAGGCAGTGCCTTCCCCTCTGTCTCAGATCACAGATTCCCTTCCTGAGGGAGGAGAAACAGATCCTGAAGAAGGAACTGCCCCAGAGGGACTTGAGCCTGATCAGGTTGAGTTCTTGGGGGCAGGGGGACCTTCCAGGGAAGATCTGAGCAAAGAGCTACAGTGCTGCCCCTCTCTTGAACCCCTCCGACAGCAGGCTGCTGCTGAGGCTGCTGGGAGTGCTAGTGGGTCCCATAACGTTTATTGGGATGAGGGACTCCTATATTCTAAGGCTAGAGATACTACCCCTGGAGCGACCAGGAGGTTGGTAATACCTCAGACGTTTAGGGGGTTCCTCTTGACCCTAGCACATGATATCCCTTTAGCAGGACACTTGGGCCAAAACAAGACCTGGGATAGGCTTGTTCCACATTTTCATTGGCCACATATGTCAGAGGACACCAGAGAGTTTTGTCGCTCCTGTGTCACTTGCCAAGCCAGTGGCAAGTCAGGTGGCACAGCAAAGGTCCCCCTGATACCACTACCTGTGGTGGGGTTACCCTTTGAAAGGGTAGGAATTGACATTGCTGGTCCCCGCGACCCTCCAACAGCATCTGGGCACAGGTTTATCCTGGTGGTAGTGGATCATGCCACCAGGTACCCAGAAGCAATTCCCCTCAGGACCACCACAGCCCCTGTGGTGGCAAGAGCCCTCATTGGAGTTTTCTCCAGAGTGGGTTTCCCTAAGGAGGTTATATCTGACAGAGATACCAACTTCATGTCAGGGTATCTAAAAGCAATGTGGAAGGAGTGTGGTGTAAACTATAAATTCACTACTCCCTTTCACCCACCAGCAGCTCTCCAAGACAAGTGGAGTGGCCCCCATACAATTGTTGAGCAAAAGGGAGAAGTCACCTACTTGGTGAATCTTGGAACTCCCAGCTGCCCCCTTAGGGTGTGTAACGCCCTGAACGTCTCAGGATCGTTTAACAGACACGATAACGAGAACGCAACCACTTGTGAAGGTTTAGTTATTTTAATGAAGGCAAAAATAATACAAGGAATAAACAAAGGTTATAGTCACTGGAATCCTCCAGGCTAAGTACGTTACCAGCCCACAGCACGGATGGTCCGAACCGTCCTCTGCATATACGCCGATCCCGGCGTATGCCAACAGAGGGCAGAAATGAAATGGCCGACAATGCCAATCGGTAGGCTGTGAGGGGCACGAAGAGTGTTGGGGAGAATCGAGGATTCAGGGAAACACCCAGCCGGGGTCTCTACCTGAAGGGAGCAGCCGCTCAACCTCTTCCTCAGACTGCACCGGGACGTGGAGTCACCTCCTGGTGATGCGTCACCGATACCCCAATCACAAGCAAAGAAGACTGAACCGAGAGCAGCCGCTCGATCGATCCCGTGGACTTCCGAGTCTGTAACGCGGCAAACACCTTCTGGTGTGCGTTACAGCTGGCAGTCCCTGTATCTCTGGTCGGGCTGGGAGTTACGACTCCAACCAGCAAAAGCGCCACTGCGCTTTGACTCAGCCGAGTCAAAAAGCGAAGCTCAATGGTTATCCAGTAGAGCTTCCGGGTCCTTCACAGGTGACGATGGGGCAAGACACGGCCCAGGGAGTAACGACTCGACCTACCTCCGTTCTTGCCTTACTGGAGCACCACTCCGGAACACTGCTCTTCACTAAGCAGGTACGTCGGTGTAAACACAATATCCGACAGCGTTGTACCTCCCGGTTCCTCCCTTTATAGGGCGTGTTTTCCTTGAGTTATGTAACAGCTCTCCTCTTTACATAAGGGCGTGTTTTCCTTGAGTTATGTAACAGCTCTCCTGTTTACATAAGGGCGTGTTTTCCTTGAGTTATGTAACAGCTCTCCTGTTTACATAAGGGCGTGTTTTCCTTGAGTTATGTAACAGCTCTCCTGTTTACATAACCTCTCAACCGCTAAGCATCCTGGGAGATGTAGTCCGTTTTCGCTGGTTACCGTTTTCCTCCCCTCGCATGACAGGAATTCTTGACAGTACATCCTCCCTCTCAGCGGCTCCCCACGGGTCCAGCGCTGGCAGGAAAACGCCGATGGAACAAGGAGACCAAGCGCGGAGCATGAACCCCTTCAGCCGGTTCCCATGACTGCTCCTCCGGGCCATAGCCTTTCCACGCAACCAGGTTCCACAGCTTCCCCCTGCGCCATTTGGACGCCCGTATGCCCGACACTTCATACTCTACCTCCGACTCCACGCATACCGGCCTAGGTGTCCCAGACGGCTTGGAGGGTGCTGGTTTGAGCAATGATACATGAAAGACAGGGTGTATCCGCAATGACTGGGGCAAGCACACCTTCACGTTCACGGGACCCATACACTTGGTAATTCGATAGGGGCCCATGTACTTGGGATGGAACACACTGTTCTTTCGAAACCTCATGTTTCTTGTGGATATCCAGACGTAGTCTCCAGTGCGGTACAGTGGCCCGGGCCTTCTCTTCCTGTCTGCCGCAGCCTTGTATCTTCTCTTGGCCTCTATTAGGACAGCCCTTGAGCGCATCAACGTGTCTTTTATGTGTGCCACCCTGTCCGCTGTGGCGGGAATCCTGTCCTCTCTGAACGGATGTAGAAATGGCAAGAACCTGGGATGTTGGCCATAGTTGCTATAGAACGGAGATGACTGTGTGGAGCTGTGAGTGGCGTTGTTATAGGCTATCTCTGCAACCCATAGCAAGTCGACCCATTCTTCCCTGCCCTGGTCCACAAAACATCGCAGGTACTGTTTGAGCGTTTGGTTCAGGCGCTCGGTTTGGCCGTCGGTTTGAGGGTGGTAGCTGGTGGACAGGGCGGTCTTAACATGCAGCGCAGTGCACCAAGTCTTCCAGAATTGCGCAGTAAACTGCGACCCCCGGTCCGACACGATCACCCCAGGTAATCCATGCAGTCGTACCACATTCTTTAGGAGTAGTGACGCCAATTCCCCGGCCGTAGGGACTCTCTTGCAGGGGATGAAGTGCCCCATTTTCTTCAAGTAATCCACCACCACCAGTATTGCCGTCATCCCCTGGTCTACCGGTAGGCCCACCACGAAGTCCAGTGATATGCTATCCCATGGTCTATCCGGGGTCGGAAGTGGATGTAAGAGCCCTTGGGTTCGGCCATGGTCGGCCTTCATGGTAGCACACGTAGGACACTCCTGTCCCCACCTCCTGACATCCACTCTCATGGTTGGCCACCAGAAATGCCGTCCCATGCTAGCCACCGTTTTTTCAAAGCCCAAATGACCTGCGCATGGAGAGTCATGGCACCAGATGAATGCTTGTTTCCTTAGCCTAGGCGTGGGTATCAATAGGCACCTGCCCTTCAGGGGTATCCCGTCCTTCAGCTGCCATTCTCTGTGACTGAGGAGCCACCTCCGCCATGCGAATGACCTGATCCCTCTCTTTATTCCCCTCAGGAAAGTATCCGGTTGGATAACCCCCAATACCATCCTCGGGGAAATGATGGAATGCTCGGTCGCAGGCAATGGTTCCTTAACTGCAGATTGACGGGACAGGGCGTCCGCCTTCCGGTTTTCCGTCCCCGGCCGATATGTGATGCAGAAGTTGAACCCCGCAAAGAAGATCATCCACCGCAGCTGTCTGGGAGAAAGGTGTCTTGTGGCCGTCATGAACTGTAGGTTCCGATGGTCTGTGTACACCGATACCACATGTCTTGCCCCCATCAACCAATGCCTCCATTCGGTGAAGGCGTCCTTGATTGCGAGAAGCTCCTTCTCCGCAATATGGTAGTTGCGTTCGGCGTCGTTGAGTTTGCGGGACATGTACGCAACGGGATGAAGCACCCCTGTGTCGTGGTTGCGTTGGGACAAGATAGCCCCCAGCGCCACATCCGATGCGTCCGCTTCCACCACGTAGGGGAGATCCGGATCGGGGTGAGCCAACACCGGCGCCTTACCAAAGGCGCTTTTCAGGGCCTCAAAGGCTGTGTTCGCTTCAGGGGACCAGACAAACTCCTTGGACTTCCTCAGTAGCTGTGTGATTGGGGCCACCAATCCTGAAAATCCATCTATAAACCGCCTGTAAAAGTTGGCGAAGCCAATGAAACTTTGGACGTCCTTCACGCTTTGGGGCACCGGCCATTCTTTCACCGCCTTGATCATTCGTTCTGCCATCTCCTGTCCCTCTGGACTCAGCATCACTCCGAGGAATTCCACGGATGTGACGTGGAAGTCACACTTGCTGAGTTTACAAAACAGCATGTTTTCCCTCAGCTTTTGGAGCACAGCTTTGACGTGGTGTACGTGCTCCTCCACACTGGACGAATAGATGAGGATGTCGTCGATATATACGACCACGTAGATATCCAACTCCTCTCTGAATACCTCATTCAAAAAGTACTGAAAGGCTGCCGGGGCGTTGCACAGACCGAACGGCATGACGAGGTACTCAAAAAGGCCGAACCTGGTCTTAAAGGCGGTCTTCCACTCGTCTCCGTCCCTCATGCGCACCAGATGGTATGCCCCTTTCAAATCCAACTTGGTGTAGATACGAGCTTTCTTGACCTGTTCCAGAAGTACACTGATGAGAGGCAAGGGGTACCGATTCTTATCGCATTCAATGCCCTAAAGTCCACACAGGCTCTCAGCTCCCCATTAGCCTTCGGGATGAAGAAGAGTGGCGAGGCGGCCGGAGACTTGGACGGGCGGATGAATCCTAGCTTGAGGAGTTTATCCAGGTACCCCCGGAGATGCACGTTTTCAGGCTCCGTCAGGGCATACAGCCTGCCGCTGGGAACGCTGGCCCCTGGCACCAGGTCGATCTGGCAGTCAAACTGTCTATGTGGTGGTAGCACTTCCGCCTTCACCTCATCAAATACATCCTCAAAACTGTGATAAGCCTGGGGGAGAGCCACATCTTTTTCTGCCGCTGTAGCCACCGTCTGACTCCCGCTCTCATCTGCGTCAAGGGATTCCGTTCTTATTCCACAATGCAGGATGCAATACGGTGACGTCAGTTCGATGCGATGTGTTGGCCAATCCACAGAGGGGTTGTGTTTCTGTAGCCACGGCAATCCCAATATGACGCCATATTGGGGCGCTCGGATGATGTTAAAATTGATTTGTTCCAAATGGTTCCTCCCACATCTCATCGGAAGGACCCCCGTGTGCTGCCCGATGGGCCCCGTCACCAATCGCCTTCCGTCTACAGCATAGACGTCTTCGGGTACAGCTTTGGGAAGAAGCACTAGCCCTAGCCTGCATGCCTCGTTGTGGTCCATAAACATGCCAGTGGCCCCTGAATCCACCATTGCCACTACGGGTATCCACTGGTCATGCACTCCCACGTGCACCGTGAGAAACAGGTGTCGTTGTCCCTTAGTGACCGAGTTGGAAAGTGAAGGGATGGATGAGTGACTCCGAGATGCCCCTTCTTTGGTCTGGGAGTCCTCTAGTTTTCCGCCGGTACGTCCACCACGGCTGTTACCGACCGGTTGGCCCGATAACGTGACGTCTTCGGTTTGGCAGGGCATTCACGTATGTAGTGGCCTTTTTTGCCACAATATAGGCACAATCCTTGTTTACGGCGTGACTCTTTCTCCGTGGCTGTGAGGCTCGCTCGTATTGCGCCGATGTCCATGGGTTCTCCCTTGGATGCGGTGGCAGTTTCAGGACTTCCCACTGTCACATAGGATGGAAGGGATTTTCCTTTTCTCCCATGATCCCCCTTTCTTTCACTTAGCCTATGTTCCAGCCGTAATACCAGGTTGATAAGGCCCTCACATGTCTTGGGTTGTGGGTCAATATGAGCCACGGCGTCCTTGAGCTCATCGCACAGCCCGTGATGGAAGAGCGCCGTCTGTTTAGCAACAGGCCACTTGGTTTCCGCAACCAGCCTTCGGAACGCGTTGAGATACTGCACCAGGTCGTTGGATCCCTGTCTCAACTCAAGCATTTCACGGTCCGCCGTGTACGAGTCAGCCCTTCTGTCGAAGACCTTCAGGAATTCCTCGCGAAAAGCACCCCAATCACATAAGATGGGGTCGTCCCTGATCACCAGAGGTACGGCCCATTGTGCCGCGTTTCCAGCCAAATAGGATATAAGGAAAGCCACACGAGCCTGACTCGTGGGGAACGCCCTTGGTTTGCACGATAAATGTAGCGCCACTTGTGTGAGGAATACCTGCACTGTGTTAGGATCCCCACTGTACCTCTCTGGTGTTGCCAAGGGGACGGCTACCGGCATTTCCACTACTACCGCAGGGGTCTGGTTCGTGAGGGAGGTGCTGGGCGTGAGCGGGTCCAATTGGATAGCATCCAGTCTGGCTTTTACATCGGCTGTTTCTTGCCTGGAGGCAGCCAATTCAATTTGCACGGTCGCTAAAGCAGCCAGCACATCATCAAGTGTTGCCATGTCTGTTATCGACCGGGAGACAGTTAGTGTTATTAAGGTCGGATATTTTGTAACGCCCTGAACGTCTCAGGATCGTTTAACAGACACGATAACGAGAACGCAACCACTTGTGAAGGTTTAGTTATTTTAATGAAGGCAAAAATAATACAAGGAATAAACAAAGGTTATAGTCACTGGAATCCTCCAGGCTAAGTACGTTACCAGCCCACAGCACGGATGGTCCGAACCGTCCTCTGCATATACGCCGATCCCGGCGTATGCCAACAGAGGGCAGAAATGAAATGGCCGACAATGCCAATCGGTAGGCTGTGAGGGGCACGAAGAGTGTTGGGGAGAATCGAGGAGTCAGGGAAACACCCAGCCGGGGTCTCTACCTGAAGGGAGCAGCCGCTCAACCTCTTCCTCAGACTGCACCGGGACGCGGAGTCACCTCCTGGTGATGCGTCACCGATACCCCAATCACAAGCAAAGAAGACTGAACCGAGAGCAGCCGCTCGATCGATCCCGTGGACTTCCGAGTCTGTAACGCGGCAAACACCTCCTGGTGTGCGTTACAGCTGGCAGTCCCTGTATCTCTGGTCGGGCTGGGAGTTATGACTCCAACCAGCAAAAGCGCCACTGCGCTTTGACTCAGCCGAGTCAAAAAGCGAAGCTCAATGGTTATCCAGTAGAGCTTCCGGGTCCTTCACAGGTGACGATGGGGCAAGACACGGCCCAGGGAGTAACGACTCGACCTACCTCCGTTCTTGCCTTACTGGAGCACCACTCCGGAACACTGCTCTTCACTAAGCAGGTACGTCGGTGTAAACACAATATCCGACAGCGTTGTACCTCCCGGTTCCTCCCTTTATAGGGCGTGTTTTCCTTGAGTTATGTAACAGCTCTCCTGTTTACATAAGGGCGTGTTTTCCTTGAGTTATGTAACAGCTCTCCTGTTTACATAAGGGCGTGTTTTCCTTGAGTTATGTAACAGCTCTCCTGTTTACATAAGGGCGTGTTTTCCTTGAGTTATGTAACAGCTCTCCTGTTTACATAACCTCTCAACCGCTAAGCATCCTGGGAGATGTAGTCCGTTTTCGCTGGTTACCGTTTTCCTCCCCTCGCATGACAGGAATTCTTGACAGGGTGCTCCATGTCAACAGATTGAAACCATATGTTAACAGGGCTGACATGGGCTTGCTCATCGCAACTGATGAGGAACAGGAGGAGGAGAGTGACCCTCTCCCTGACCTGCTCTCACAGAACCCTGATGATGGGTCAGTAGATGGTGTTGCTTTGGCAATCAGCCTCACTGATCATCAGCAAACTGAATGCAGATAAGTTCTGCAACAGTTTAGACATATGTTTAGCCTGACCCCTACTCAGACTTCCTGGTGCACCCATGAGGTGTACACTGGAGACAGTCTGCCTGTCAAGAGTAAAATCTACAGGCAACCTGACCATGTCAGGGACTGTATCAGGACTGAAGTCCAGAAAATGTTGGAAGTAGGTGTAATTGAGCCTTCAGATAGCCCTTGGGCTAGTCCAGTAGTCCTTGTGCCCAAACCTCATACCCAGGGTGGTAAGAAAGAAATGAGGTTTTGTGTAGACTACAGAGGCCTCAATGCAGTCACCAGGACTGATGCCTATCCAATCCCCAGGGCAGATGAACTGATAGATACTTTGGCCTCAGCCAAGTATCTTAGTACATTTGACCTAACAGCTGGCTACTGGCAAATCAAGTTAGCTGATGATGCCAAGGCCAAAACAGAATTTTCAACCCCTGGTAGGCACTACCTTTCTTTCTTTCTTTAATCTTTATTTCGACTACAATGAGTCATAAAAGAACACAAAATGACATAAAATTACACAATTATTTCAATCAAAAAAGATATATCCATCATACACTTTATAGCCGAAAAGGAGTACTAGTCAGTTGCAAACACAATTTGTGCCACTTGCCAGGTAATTAGCATAGCAGGAAAAAATGTGAGAACTAGATGATATCAAATTTACAAATACTTTCTTCTAGTTTTCCACATTGCGTCTAAAAATTTACTGACAGCGTAAACGGTTAATGGTGATAAATCCGTTTTTAGTATTCGATAAGCCTCCATATATTTCCTAAATCCCCATTTTTTGCATAGGGGAATAATCCACTTTCTTCTAGATGCTATATATAGAGGGCAGAAAAAAATTACATGAATATCATTTTCAGGCTGAACAGTGCAAAAGGGACAATTAAGAACAGTTAAAGGGTGCCATCTATTCGTAAGAGCACGAATAGGAAGGGAATTATATCTCCATTGGAGATAAAGCTTTCTAAGAGTTAGAGGATAAATGTCATTCAGCACTATCTCAAACTTGTAATAATCTTTCATTAAGATAAATGAACTTGTCATGGAGCCCAAATTTTCAGAGGTCAGCCAAACCGACCGGTTTCTTTCATAATACATTATTGCCAAAGCTTTACGCGATATGGTCTTGGATGCAAGTTCTGGAGAAGTCCATAAGGAGGGGCAACCCAAGCTATCAAACTCAGCCTTGATGTATCTTATCCAGGGAAGATTTTGTATGGTTTGGAACTTCAATAGATCCAAGAATTCTAGTCTGTAGCTATTAAGTTCAGGGGTTGCCCATAGACGTCGCCAAAAGGTTAGGGGTTTTAGGGCTAGTTCCTCCTTAATAGATCTAATTCCTAAATCTAACTTTAGGGGGAGAAGAGGAGTGCTGGAGGGTAAAGTTGATAGTTGTCGTAGAAAGTTATTTTCAATAACCATAAATGGTTCAAGACAGTTATTGCCCCACAGTTCCGCCCCATAAATTGCTGCCGCTCTGGCCTGTACCTTATAAATTTCTAAAGGTGGGCCAATGGGTTTTATGTAGGAGCTTTTCCAAAGTTTAACAATCCCCCCAATTTTCTGCGTTAATTTTAGTTGGGATTTAGTTTGGTGTTGAGTCCATAGGAAATTTTCACTTATAGTCACTCCCAGGTACTCAAACACCCGAACTCTCTCCAAGCTAACTCCATCAATAGTTGGATTTGGACGGGATTTTCTTGGAGGATTCAGAATCATAAACTTTGTTTTTGTTGTATTAATTTCCAGACCCCTATCCTGACAAAAGGAGACAAACCCATCCAATACCCGCTGGATGCCCATTGGGGACTTGGCGAGTAATAAGGTGTCATCAGCAAACATAATCGCCGAGATCCCCACCCCAGCGAGCTTTGGCGCGTCTCTATTAGGCACCATGTTTAGAAAGGGGATAAGTCCATTTACATATAGACAGAAGAGGGTGGGAGCCAGGACACAGCCCTGGCGCACACCCCTATTAACAGGGAAGCTAGATGACAATTTCCCCTCTCTCCCACATCTAACCTTGGCGAAGTTGTCCGTATGTAATCGAATTATAATGTCAAGAAGGGGGGGTGGAATTCCTAATTCACGAAGAACAGCCCATAGCTTGGTGCGTGGGACCAAGTCAAAGGCTGATCGAAGATCAACAAAAACTGTGCATAGCGATCCGCCCTCAACCTTGACAGTTTTCCAATAGAGCATATTAAACCTAAAGATCTGGTCAATGGTAGATGCAGATTTCCTGAAGCCAGCCTGGTAATGGCTCAAGATCTCGTACTCATCAATCCAGTCCAATAGGCGATTAATGATCAGCTTAGCAAAAAGTTTTTGGGCTACATCAATAAGGCTGATAGGCCGATAATTGGCTGGGAGGAGGGGCGATCCCTTCTTATAGATTGGGACCACCTCCGCACCCAGCCATGTAGAAGGTATCTTCATACCCCTAGCAATTCCATTATATACAATTAAAAGGTAAGGAGCCCAGACTCCTGGTTCATGTTTATAAAGGTCACCAGGGACCTTATCAAGACCAGGGGCCTTTCCCGCGGGGAGTGCAGCAATAGCATTCTGAACTTCGAGAATAGTAAAACTAATTGGGTAAGGAGCAGAATTGTCACTCAACGGCAATTCAGATGACGAAGGAACTGTACTTGGGGATTGATTATTATATAAAAGTCTAAAATGGTCCTCCCAAACTTGTGGGGCAATATTCGGACTAATGGCAGACACCATGTCAGTTGAACCGGTAGTCACGATCTTCCAAAATCTACAGGAATCTCGATCCGCCAAAGCTGATGTTAGATCGGCCCAATTCTGACTGGCCCACTCAAGTTTAGCATGGTGGGTCAAATAGCGATAAGTACGTCGATTACATTTAATGAGATCTAGGTCGGCGTTTGCCTTTAGCGCAGTCATTAATTCAGCTTTTGCCAATCTACAAGCTCGATTATACCATGAATGTTTCCTGGATTGGTATTTCTTCAAAGGAGCTAGGGGATTCAAAATATTTCCTAAACTTGCATAAAGTGCATCATTGTGTGCGGCAATCTCTCTATTGGCTAATTCAAACTCAATGAGGTCAGCCATTCGGTCCAGCGTTGAACTAACATTCCCATAAACTCTGGAAATATCCTCAGAATTACTGACCAATTTCGACCATTTCACCCTCCGTCTGTTATTTGGGAGGGCAAGAGTGTCAATTCTATATAAGGTCAGAGAGGGTTCAGTTAGATCCAAACCAAATAGAGCGAAGTCCAAGATTAGAGGGTTATGGTCACTTTCTCTCCTTGGAAGCACCACAAAATCCATAACTCGATTCCAATCCTTGCACTTGACAAATATGTAATCAAGGTGGGCCTCTCTACCCGATACATTAAAGGTAGTCTTTGGGTGATTATCAGTTTTCGATCGCCCATTGCAGGCTCTAATGGATTGAGCCAACGTTAAGGAGGTGATTTGAAGAGCTAATGGGGTCCAGACTCTTACTATAGAACCTACTACTTGTGGAATTTCCCATGAGTCATCCTCCTCTTGGTTTATGGCATCTAATAATCCCTCTAGGGGTTCAAAATGGGAGTTGAAATCCCCACCCACCACTAAAGGGATACCCTCAGGTAAATCCGCCAATACCGTAGATAAGACATCCACAGCCCTTGATTCTGCCGATAGACTAGTCGGTCTAGAATAAATATTAATCAGGGCCATTTGTGTCTTAGCCTGCCAATTCAATATTATGGCTTGAACGTCATCAGATCCTGTACTCAGGGCAGTAGCGGTGCAACCCAAGTGAGTTGCCACCCAAATGGAGAGGCCTCCAGATGGTCGGCCCTTACCTCCCCAAATTGCCGGAACAAAAATGGAGGCAAAACCCACTCGATGATGATTAGTCCTGGCCCATGTTTCCTGAAAACAGCATATATCATGTTGATCTATGAAAAGACCCCATTCGGGACAGTCAAGCTTATTTTGGAGGCCCGCTATATTCCAGGAAAGAATCTTTAATGAAGATCGGGCACAGGGAGGGTCAATAGGTGCACCAACATTATCTGAAATGGGTGTAGGGTCATTATAGATGATTTCATTTGATGATATCGCCACAGTCTGTACTGAAACTAATTCACACTCATCTTCGATAGGATTTGTACCAACTTGCAGTCAATCCACCTCTTCAAGAGGACTAAACCTATTTTGGGATGGGAAAACGTGGACACTAGGCTGGTATAGCCAGGGATTTTCATGGTTCCGAGAGCTAGAAGAAAAAGAAGAAGAAGAAACCACCCTTGTCCAACCTTCTGCGTTCTCAACATGTAAATTGTTATTTGATGGGGGATAAAAGTAGGAGAGTGGTAAGGGTTGAATACAAGTCTCTCGCTGTTTCCCCCCTCCAATTAAGGATATATGATACAATATCAGGATCTCCAAAATTCACCAGGACACAATCGCCCTTATAGCGTTTAATTGAGTTGCCCAGCCAATTAATCCTCCTGACCATCAAAATAGCCGCAGTTGCAAATAGCGGGAGAGGCCTATGGGTATTTAACCAACTAGTGACTTTGTTTTTAAGAGAGTCATAGGTTTCTATATCAGGGTTGGTACACTTCGGAATTCCAGCTAAGACTAGTACATAGGGGGCCGCCTCAGGGGGTAAATTAACCACATCCTTCCAACTTAACTTCCCCTGAGTATTAGTATTAGTTCCCTCCTTAGTACTATGGGGATTTAATTCACCAGCATTATCCATAGGCCTAGGTTGGGCAAGTGGACGATTCTGTATTGGGTGAAGATGATCAGGAATATTCTGTGGTGGATTCATAGATCGAGACAAAGGCTGTAACTCAGCAGCCGCCCCCCCTCCTACATGTTTAGGGGGGGCAACGCTCAGAGACGAGGGGTCTGGGAGTTGTACTCGGGGGACATTATCAGTTTTAGGAATAGAACTACCTTTATTTATTAAACAATTGGTAATAGTTCCTGTAGCTTTTTTTATTTCTTTAAGCGTCTCATTAATAGAATCAAATCTAGCCAAAAGAGGGTCAAATAAGAATTTTAGCGCATTTACTAGGGTGCTAACTAACCGGTCATTCTCTCGACCTAGCCCAACAGCGCTACTGGAAGGGGAAGGGTGTTGAGATGCTTGGTTACAACTTGGGGTGGGTGATGGAGTATGAGTTTCAATAATGCCTGGTAATACAATAGGTGAGACCTCAGTATCTAACCTGGCCTTTTTCCCACCCTTCATCTTCCTCACACTTTTCCTTTTAGGTATCGCCCCCTCCCGTGAGCCGTAGGCTGGTTTTAGGGGTATTTCCTTCCCCGGCTCCGTAGCAACATCTAGTGCCACATCGTTTGACCTCTCTGAGATACATTTATGAGACTCATGCCGAGAGGCTAAGCTAGTTCTTAAGTCCTGGAGTACTGAATCAATCGTTTGGTCAATACTGTTCATTAAGGCATCATGAGAATTATCCAGTCTCTCCGGAGTTTTTGCAGATGCGAGTAAACCAAGGGAAGATCTCCTAACACTTTCAATACCTTCCGACAGTCGATTCTCTAACGATAACAACTCATTATTGACCACCGAATTAGCCCTAATAAGAAAATTGTCCAGTGTACCTGAGAGCATCGGAGTTGATGCCTGTATTTTCGAGCGTGTGGCCATTTTTCCTCTACGGGGGTGGAACAGGAAAGAAAATGGGCCCGGTCCGGTCTTGCCCGTGTTTGAACGGGCTTAAACGGGCCCGCCCTTTGCCCGGGCTTCGCCCCGGACTGGGCCCCGCACGCGTCCCGCTCACGCGTATACTGATGTCGGTTAAATAGCGTTAGGAGGTGTGTCCGGGAAGAGGATCAGGTGCGGTGAATGATTGTAGACCAAGGCACCCTGGGCCTCGCAGTCCCAGCACAGGGGCAACCTCCCAAAGTGACCACGCTGTTCTGAATTTCCCCGCAGTTCCAGCGGCTCCTTAAGGATGGTGACAGGTAAAATGAGAGTTAAAATCCAAGTTCACGCCTACGAGCGGCACTTTTGTGGTGATGCCCTTTGGTTTGAAAAATGCACCTGCCACTTTTCAGAGGTTGGTGAAGAAAGTTCTGACAGGTATGGAAACTTATTGCTCAGTTTATCTAGATGATATTGCTGGGAAAGCAGCCAGCAGCAGGAAACTTACCTGCATCACGCCACGCCACGCCATTTCTTCCGCCGCCACCGCCAAGAGTCAGGGGCAGTCCTCGCTACACCAGGGAGCTCCAACTTCCGCGTCGCCGCCCCGGGTCCACAACTCCCGGCAGCACCAGCGGCGGCGCGTGGCTCTGACGCGGCGCAAGCGCCAGGAGGCGGGTTTAAAGCTCGCAGAGGCCGGCGGAGCGGGGGGAAAGCAGCCAGCAGCAGGAAACTTACCTGCATCACGCCACACCACGCCATTTCTTCCGCCGCCACCACCAAGAGTCAGGGGCAGTCCTCGCTACTCCAGGGAGCTCCAACTTCCGCGTCGCTGCCCCGGGTCCACAACTCCCGGCAGCACCAGCGGCGGCGCGTGGCTCTGACGCGGCGCAAGCGCCAGGAGGCGGGTTTAAAGCTCGCAGAGGCCCGCTTCGCGGGACGCGCCGGGCTAAGCCCGGGCAAAGGGCGGGCCCTCTGTGGCCCTCAGAGGCCTGAGGAGACTGGACTGGGCCAGAGACGCTGCTCATGAACATACATGGTACATAAAGCACCGGGTGTGGCATACATTAGTAGGTTGCCAGGACTTGGCTATTGTTTTAAAGTGTTTTCTAATCTAATATAATATAAAAAGTATACGGTGTAAACGTTTAACAATTCAGTAAGCTTTAGAGGGGGCTGTGCCTGTTGGTAATATGTCGAGATCCAAGCCCCCTTCTGGGCCACGCACTTTGGATAATTACTTGGTCCAGAAGGTCAGCAAGATAAATTCTGAAAGGCGACAGTCGCTAGGGAAAATTAGTTCCCCGCAATCAGAGAGCCCTGTAAGGGGTTCATCAGCTTTTAGTTTAGAGGATGCGAACAATCATTCTAACATTATTATTCCGGATGTTGTAGAGATGGGACAGCTCGATTCTGAACAAACCACCCCCAATGAGTTAGAAATAGGAGATTGTCCTGATATGGTAGAACAATGTTTACCGACCCCCGTAGCTCGGGCAGTTAGATCATGTAGGAAATTTCCTATCAAGAAGGGGGGATTGCATAGTGTACGGAAACGAGCAGCCTCACCAGTTAAAGTTCTTGAAGCAAATGTAATGAGTAAATCTAACAAGGTTGGTGTAGATGATGATATAGTAACTAACCTAGAGGAGATTATTGACTTAAAGATTAGAGGCATTATAGACCCGCTGGTATCAAAAATTGAGGAATTGACAAAAGAAGTTGCAAGATTGGGTGGATTGCTTAGCAAGGCCTTGGACAATCCAGGAGAGGTAACCACTGTCACAACTGCTGCAACTGACGCAACTAGCAATCAATGTAAGCACTATGTACAGGGAGACCCTTCTAAGGAGGCCATAGGAAATAAAGGGAATGGTAGTGTTAACCCGATAATACCTCAAGGGAGCACGCACTTAGGCAGTCAGGCTATGCCTGCCATAGGAAATATAAATGGATGGGAAGTAACTAACAAAAAGCATGCTATTAATCTCCCACCTGAGTGTGCTCCTTATGTGGTGGTACTAACAAATGTACCGCCGCTTGATAACAGGGGTCATCAAGAAACACACGATTCCTTAAAAAATAAATGTCTATCTTGGCTAAATAGACAGTGTGGTTTCCCATTGAATTTCTCTGATAATGTTTTGACTACCAGGAGAGCTAATTGGATAGGGAGTGCTAGGAAAAGCTCAAAGGGGGACTGTGTAATCATAAATTTTAAACATCCACAGCATGTTACTACAGTCCTCCTAAGAGCTGCATCTCTCCCAATTTCCGAAGGCAATGTATGTGCCCGAGCACTAGGTTACTTTTATAATCATCTTAATGCCAACCGAAGGGATAATACTAGAATCTCCACTTACCCGCCCACCTTTAAACCTTATTTTGATATTCCCACACAGAACAGATTTCATGCACTTAGTTCCCTGGACTCTAATGATTGACGCATACAAGAGACGGAGATATGTTTAGTAAGGGAGGAGGGACCCGATGGGGATGAACATATGTATGACTGTGCACCTGAAATAATATCTAGGGACTCAGGATATGCGCCTAATCAGAATGAGGCAGAGAATATTCATGAGGGAATTGTGAATATATGCAATATGGGCCAAACAAGTGGGGTTGGCAACGCTGAGGGAAATGTCCGAGGTTCTGCCATTGGGACTACCGTCAGAATAGGTACATGTTCCAGACTGGTGTGCTGGAATGTAGCTGGTCTGAAATCTAAGAGCAGAGATCCTGGTTGGGAAACTTTTATTAATAGGTACGATATTTTATGTTTCCAGGAAACCTGGTGCAAAAGTAATATTGACTACGAAGGATTTGTTTCATATAGTTTACCAGCATATGGAGAGGGCCCGGGAAGAGCTAAGGGGGGCTTACTCACCCTTGTATCGGTCCACCGACAAATACTGGTGATAAAATATGTACCGGTGGGTGATCTAGTCCAGATGCTCTGGATTCGTGAAGGCAAAAGCCGTAATATCCTTCTGATCAATTATTATAACAATATTTTTGATAGCACCAGGGGCAGAATAATAACCGATTTGGCCAATGCTATTGATACCCTGAGTTTGGATTCCAATGTTGTATTTGATATTATTTGGTGTGGGGATTTTAATACCTCATTATGCGAATTATTATCTATAAAGGCCTGTGGGGTTACTAATAATGCTGGATGGGAGGTTCCACACTTTGGTCACGATATGTATGGGGAAAATGTGAATACATTAATGGGGTGCCTTGACTTGGAAATTTTGGATTGCTGTAGGGACAGTAATGGTTTACCTGTCCCCACATTCAGGAATTGGCGCTCTAATTCTGTGATTGACCATGTGTTGGTATCTTCGAGTATTGTCGACTGTTTTGCCCCACTGGAAATGGAAATAATGGATACTAGTGACCACAACTGTATTATAGTGACCATGACTCTGTGGGAGGAGAATGATAGAGAGGCAGGGACCACAGTTGAAAATATAGAAGCCCACCGGGCTAATGGGGTAAGGCTTAGGTGGATAGGCGCAAAAGCATCCGAATTGACTGCATCCATCATAATGATGAATTTAGTAGACATTGTTTTTATTTTAGAAAATAGATTGGATCATGAGCGGGTCTTATCTAGTTTTATAGGAATCAACAATGCCATTAACGCAAAGTTCACAGGTGGTAACAGGGGTGGTACAAAACCTGGATTTGTTTGGTTTGACCAAACCTGTTCTGCTGCTCTGACTAACCTTAAGCAGGCCCTAGCAATAAGGCCTAGGGATAAAAAATTAGTAATAATACTGAGGTTAGAGTATAAAAATGCCATTAAAGCTAGGAAGATGGTTCTTCAGCATCAGGCCTGGGATTCTCTTAACCAAGCGGCGGAACTCTCTAATGGCACGTTATTTTGGGCAACAGTCAACTCTCCATTCCTTAAGGAGACAAACACACCTGAGTTAACAGCAAATGTCTCCTGTGAAGGTTGGATTACCCATTTTTCAACTATCTTTGATTCAGGTAAAAACATTAATGTTGGCTCATATAGATGGCCTATATTACCACTTGAAATCTCTGTGGAAGAAGTTGAAAGGGGGATTAGGGCAAGCAAGGGAGGAAAGGCCCAAGGCCCGGATGGGGTTCCAAGTGATGTGTACAAGGAAGCACCGGAAGTATGGGGCCCCTTGTTGGCTGCTGTTTTCAATGCCGCGGTTTGTACAGAACCTCCGCCGACCTGGGAGGAGTCTATTATTGTACCAATATACAAAAAAGGATCCAGGTCTGATGCTAAAATCTACCGACCAGTTTCATTACTGGATTCCTCCGTAAAAGTTATGAGCAGGATTATGCTGGTAAGATTGGAAGAATGGGCAGAACAGGATGGTATTTTGGCAGATAGCCAATATGGTTTTAGGAAAGGCAGGGGTACGCTCGATCAATGCATTAATTTAGAATTATTGATCGGGAAGTATAGTGAAGCCAAACCTGGCCTTATATATTTGTGCTTTGCTGATTTAAGCAGCGCTTTCGACATGGTTGACCACTCAATTTTGTGGTCAACCCTGTTGAAATTGGGTGCGCCAGAGGGCATAATTTATTTTCTTGCCAGGATGTATGAGAGATTAAAAACATGTGTACGTTTCGGTAGGAAGGGAGAATGTACCCCGAACTTTAGCGTAAAACGAGGTATAAGGCAGGGTTGTGTTTTAGCTCCTCTTTTATTTATTTTATTTATTAATGGAATTGATGCTATTTTAAAGGAAGTTCATGCAGATGCTCCCATGATCAATGGTGTTTCAGTACCGGTGTTATTATACGCCGATGATGCTGTGTTGTTGTCAAGAACTCCGATAGGGTTGCAACGACTGATGGATAGCTTTGCCTCCTTTATTGACGACAAAAAATTAGTTATTAACAAAAGCAAAACGTACACTATGATCTGTGGCCCAAAGAAATCTAAACAAACAATGAAAGGGTTTTTTATTGACAACGTAAAAGTACAGCAAGTGGACAAATTCTGTTATCTAGGTATAACTTTTTCAAGTG
Source organism: Triturus cristatus (assembly GCF_964204655.1). Lineage (NCBI taxonomy): Eukaryota > Metazoa > Chordata > Amphibia > Caudata > Salamandridae > Triturus > Triturus cristatus. The sequence goes on along the minus strand of NC_140592.1, from coordinate 628,722,539 downwards.
ACAAAAAGTGGACACATGAATTTAATAACATACGCAATAAAATGGCTAGAAATGCACACAGAATTTTTAGATTTGCTCAGAAAATTGGGGATCGTAGGACCAGAGACATGATAAAAATTTATCAGGCGAGATGCGTATCAATTGCATTGTATGGGGCAGGAATTTGGGGTTATTGCTGCGCATATAAATTGCAACTGGAAGAGAATTCTTTCCTTAAAAAACTTTTATGTTTACCCACATCAGCCTCTAATGCTCTGAGCCATCAGGAACTATCTGTGAATTATCTACTTGACCTTTTGTCACTTAGACCTCTGATGATTTGGCGGTCTATTTGGTTGAATGAGGAGAAGTCCTTTACTAGGTCTATTATCCAGGACTGTTTGCGATTAGACAAAGCCATAGCAATACCCTGGATTAAATACATTATTGTGTGTTTCTCAGATATTTTTAACCTGAATATTGTAACTGATCCGAATGCTGTTGTATTGATCCCCAAGGTTGAGTTAAAAAGGGTCTTCCTAGCTTATGCTGAGAGGAAGAGAACTGTTATTTCTGGTACTCTGTCCACCGTTATGTTTTATAACAGATATTTATCTATGGATGGATTTCATGTCTACTTAACCCTTGTCACCAGGCCGACACACAAATTTGTGCTAACCAGACTCAGATTTGGAATAGTGCACTACTTGGTGGCCCATCCGATAATGAAAAAACATCCATTAGGGCCTTGTAGATGTGACGGGATTTCCAAGCAGAGCACAATGCACTTTTTACTATTTTGTAAGCTGTACTCTAATTTTCGTATTGTCTTGCTTAAACCCATGTTTGTTAAATACGGAACACGTACGGTTGAGCACGCAATGGAATTGATTTTTAACTTACAATCTGCGGATGTCTGTTTTTATACCGCCACTTTTTTAAACAAATGCATCAATTCTAGGAAAAGCATGTGTTTTTAGCTGTTGAAATGTAATTTTAGTGTGTAAATGAGATCATTGTTTTAACTAATCATAGTGTTCTAAATGTATTATTATGTCTGCTATAAGTCGTTCATATTCTGTATATTTTGATTTTGTGATTGTGTATGCTTTTATGGTCATTAATTTGTACCGAATAAAGCTGAATTGAAAAAAAAATTGATATTGCTGTCTTTAGTTCCACCTGGCAGGATCACCTGGTCCACCTCAGAAATGTTTTGGAGGCCCTGCAAAAAGCAGGCCTTACTATCAAGGCCACCAAGTGCCAGGTTCAATCATTGCAGAGCAAAATCCACACCATAATGGAATGGGTAGCTCCAACCACCCAGACACAGGTGAGAGCCTTTTTGGGCCTGACTGGGTACTATAGGAGGTTGGTTAAGGGATATGGATCTATAGTGACCCCCTTAAATGATCTTATCTCAAAGAAAATGCCAAAAAAGTTTCAGTGGACAGCTAGCTGTCAAAAGGCATTTGAAGACCTGAAGCAGGCCATGTGCACTGCCCCTATCTTACAGAGTCCAGACTACACCAAAAAAGTTCATTGTCCATTGCTTCTGAGCTGGGTGTGGGAGCTGTACTGTCTCAATTGAATGATGAAGGTCAAGACCAGCCAGTAGCTTTTATAAGCAGAAGGCTGACCCCTAGAGAGAAACATTGGTCAGCTATAGAGAGGGAGGCCTTTGCTGTGGTGTGGGCCCTGAAGAAGCCGAGGCCATACTTGTTTGGCACTCACTTCATTGTTCAGACTGACCACAAGCCCCTCCTATGGTTTAAACAGATGAAAGGTGAAAACCCAAAACTGCTAAGGTGGTGCATTTCCCTACAGGGAATGGACTATACAGTGGAACATAGACCTGGGACCCAACATGCCAATGCAGATGGATTCTCAAGGTATTTCCACTTAGAACATGAAGACTCAACTGGTCAAGGTTAGTTTAGTGTCCCTGCGTTTGGGGAGGGGGTTGTGTGGGAGAGTAGGATCTGCACTTATGTTGCCCCAACTTTTTTTTCTGATGTTAACACTGGTTTCTGGCTATAGTCTGGCTGGGTCCCTGATAATCAGGGCCCCAGTCTCTCTGTTCTCTCTAAACAACTTGGAGTGCATATTAGATGCACTAGTGATTGGATACTGTGGTACCTTATGAGCCCCTAGTGTATGGTACCTTAGGTACCAAGGGTATAGGTACTCCACAGGACTACCATGGGCTGAAGCATGTATTATGCCACCCCTGGGAAGCAGACTAAATCTGACACCACAGGCCTGCTACTGCAGCCTGGGTGAGGTAGTGTTAGCACTCCTCACTGAGGTATAGGTTCCCTATATCTCAGCTTACACACACACATAAACCTATCAGTCACCCCTAAGGCAGGCCCTATCAATCCTGAGGGCAGGGTGCTTGGTTTTCCATGTGAGGGGGAGCCTCTGCCTGAGCAGGGCCCCTCTGCAGCTCTCTGTGGCTGTTTGTGGATGTGGTTAAACCATATACTCTTAAGTGCATTATAACCTAGCGGTAAATGCTGACTTTGGGATGGCTGCATCAAAAAATGTTGTGTTTGGTGTCAAACGCCTTGGAATCATATCCCCACACCAGTAACTGGTGTGGGAGTATGATCCCACCCTTCTAGAAGGGAAGACATGTACCTACTGTGGAAACACGGTAGAAATCTGAAAGAGCCTGGTATCACAAAATGGATGACACCAGCACAGACACTGGGCTGCCCTCCTGCTGCTGACTGAAACTCGCAGTGGAGGATGCCCGACAATAGGGATCCTGTCACAGGGAGGTGTCACCACCTCCCAGACAGGATTTAGTGTATTGGGGCTGGGTGGGTGCACTCCTAGAGTGCTTTCAAGTCCTGCACTGGGGGAGCAGTAGGCTCCTCTGTGCATGTGCCAGCTCAAACCGGTTCTGGGGCTACCAGCCCCTGCTCTGGCGTGAAACTGGACAAAGGGAAGTGGGTGTAACCACCCACTCCCCTGACCCTCCCATAGGAGTGGTCATAGAGCTAGTCAGTCCCTTTCCTTTAGTATAAGATAGGGAAACCTTGCCATTGCAAACTAGATATCCCTGGGCGACACTCTACAAGAAGAATCCTGGACCTTTGATGTCCCACTACCTTTGGAAAACTGAAGAATCTCCCTTGGAGTCAAGGAGTGACTCCCCTGCTTGGCAGTCACCAAAACTTTGAACCGATGGTTGCAAACTTTCATGCTGCCACCGGAGTCCAAAGTCCCTGCAGCCCCGGAATTGGATTTCCTGACTTCTCGACAGCCATTGTGAGTCTCCAGCAAACCTGAGGCAAGTGGACCTCACGAGTGACGAGGAACAGCAATGCCTATGTACCGTACACTATTGTCAAGTGCAACCCCTTCACGACATTCTACGAACTTGTGCATTGGACCACGTGTGATCCAAGCCTCCAGCAGGATTCCCCTAAAAAATCAGAGGCCTACCTCATCCCGAGTGACCGCGGGCTCCTGTGAAGTGAATCCTCATGAGGCATCTTCGCGATCCCTTGTCGGTTAGCTTGTGGGTCCCCTGAAGACTTTTTCATCAAACCAAAGCGCTCCCGTGGTTGCTCCAGGCCTGCCCTGACTTACCCTTGCAGGGTGAGTCCCTCAGACCTTGCTGGTCTGCACCGCTGACTTTCTTCACATTCCACAAGACTTGCTGTTGCCAGGGCTTGTTGGCTCCAATCCGGTTGCTGACACCTCAGTAAGCTGCAGACTTTGTGGGCCATTCGGAATCCAGCTCCTGGTCATCGTCGACGCCTCCTGGACCTCATGGATGAAGAGTCAAGACACCCATGAATCACCTGAAATCACCCGACTACCGTGGGCATCTATCTTCCTGGCCCCGGGTCACTGGCAAGTGACTATGAACACTGTCCCTTCTGCTTTCAGGTCTTCCTTTTTCTGAATATAGCCTTGGATTCCACCAGACACTTCTCCAGTCTCCACAAGCAGCAAATCTTCGGCTTCCATTGAAAACGATGCCGTGACCCGACACCAAAAGACACCTATGCACGCGGCTTCCCTGGGTGAGGTAACTCGTGCACTCCAGTGCTCCTGTGGGTGTTGGCCCTCGAAGTACTTACCTTGTAAGCGGCTTGCTTGTAGACTCTTGCGAAGTACCCTAAAACTTTAAAAATCCAACCGTGACTTGCTCCATTGAAATCAATAGGGAACCCGCAGCTGTGTTCTCAGACCACACGCGTCTCCCGTGGGTCCTTTACTTACCTGCCTTGGGTGGATTAGTGAGGCCCCAGCGATTCTAAAGGCCTTAGGCCTTGTCCCCTTGCAAGTCGATATTCCTAAACCTCTTTTTTAGTATATGGTCCCGTACGCCCCTAGGGCCCCAGCCATATAAGTGCTTAATTTGTTCTGAAACATTGATTTGTGCATATGTTCCTGACTTCTAATCTCATAAAGAGATTAGTAGAGTGCGTCTAGAAATAAATACATATATATTTTATATATATACCTGTGTGGTGTATTTTCATTTGGTAATTCAAGAGATTATAAATAAAACAAGCTGCTTTACATTCCTCTGAGACTTAGCCTGAAGGCTGCTCTCCACAGCTACCACTAGGATAGCTTTCTTTAAAAGGTTGTCTTAAACCTATCTACCATAAGAGTCGAATTGGACTGGTGCAAGGTGGCCACTTTAACTAGTGACCAGCATATGCCAGGCCAACTTCTCACAGTGGTGGGCAGCGTGTGGGATTCCAGCTTGCCTTTGTTTTACCAGAAAATCTCTATTTGAATTACTAACTGAAAACCACTAAAGGTACATATTAAAGTCAAGCTTAGTATCAACAAGTTCTACTGAACTTAGAGCTGTTTGTGAAGGGATAGCACACCCTTGCTACAGCTCAAGCTAGGATCAGTAGGCCACAAACTAGTGTAGGTAGTACAACACTGCACAACACTAGAATGTCCTCAAGCGATGGAGCCAGTGGGTCCACCCAGCTTCAGTATAAGGACGTGAACTTCTTTGACTTGAAGGCCATCGGTGTTGCAAGGCACCTGAAGCTAGGACAGAGTCCCTCCACACTACACCTGATAGATCTGCTGACAGCAGATGATCTTAGATTAGCTCTAGGAGCTAATGGATCTGGATCAGGGGGTGGGTCAGCTATAGTCTCTGGGTCAGATGATGAAAATCAAGATGACCTGGACTCTGTAATTGAAGGGCCAGACCCACATGGGTCTGAAAAGGACAGAGGAATTCTCCCTAAGAGAACTGACAGAGTGGAGGAGAGGCCTAGATCCCTTTCTTGGGAATCTGAGCACTCATATCACTCTGGCAGATAATCTGTCCAGCAGAGGCACTCATACTTTAATAGAAGAGATACCTCCTCTGAAAGAATGTACAAACTGCTACAGTATGAGGAAGCAAGAGTTGCCCGTAAGGCCAAGCAGTTGGCATTAGACAAAGAAGCCTTTGAGCTCCAAAGAGCTTCTAGAAGAGAGGGTTTAGAAACCCCTGGTGGCAGCAACAGTGTCCCTAGAGTCAGAGATTACATTCCAGACCATAGGAACCTGTCCAAGGTTGTTCCTCCATACCAGAGTGGGGATGATATCCACAAGTGGATAACTGCTATGGAGAGGGCCTGTAAAGTACAATAGGTCCCCCAGAAACAGTGGGCAGCAATCTTGTGGCTCTCCTTTTCTGATAAAGGTAGAGACAAGCTCCTCACTGTTACAGAAGAGGATGCTGATGATTATGAAGTCCTGAAGAGTGCACTAATAGATGGGTTTGGCTTAACCACTGAACAGTACAGGTTGAAGTTCAGAGACACCCAGAAAGCACATACTCGGGACTGGACTGACTTTGTTGATTGTGCAACCAAGGCTCTGGAGGGTTGGCTGGTTGGTAGTAGAGTTACTGATTTGAAGGGATTGTATAATCTTATTATGAGAGAACAGATCCTTTAAAATTGCCAAAACCAGTTGTTGCATCAGTACCTGGTGGACTCTGATCTGTCCTCTCCCCAAGAATTGGGAAAGAAGGCAGACAAATGGGTCAGAACCAGGGTGAGGCAGAAAACCCAGAACCAAGGGGGTGACACTAAGAAGCAGGATCCTAAAGGCTCTGAGAAAGGTGGGGATACGTCAAAAGACCAGAAGTCTTCACAAGGGCCCCAAAAATCTGCATCTGGTGGGGATTCACAGTCTAACAAAGGGAAAGGCCAAAAGAAGCCCTGGTGCAAATTCTGTAAACAGAAAGGGCACTGGACTTCTGACTGTAACAAGTCCAAAGACCAAACCACCACCACTCCTGCCCCTAAGGCAACTGTTCTCCCTAGTACAGCTACTGGTGGAGGTGGTAATCAGAATAAGGGTGTAGTAGGGTTGGCCCTGGGTTCTGAAGTGGACTCTGGCCTAGTCAGAGTACCCACTCAGGCATTGATGGTTTGTGAGGGAGACATTGATATGTCCTTCCTAGTGAGCCCCAGTAATCTGGGCAAATTCAAACAGCAGCCTGTAATAAATGGCAAACAGGCTTTGGCATTCAGGGACACAGGTGCTAGTGTCACCATGGTGGCAGAGGATCTGGTGGGCCCTGAGCAGATCATCCTGGGTGAAATGTACCAGGTTACCAATGCAAGCAATGTCAGGACCAACCATAGTCTGGCAGTTGTGAATTTCTCCTGGGGAGGGGTAACTGGCCTCAAGAAGGTAGTAGTCAGTGCAGACCTCCCTGTCGAATGTCTATTGGGCAATGATCTAGAGACTTCAGCCTGGTCTGAAGTAGAGTTATGGACTCATGCTGAGATGTTGGGCATACCTGCAGAGGTATTTGCTGTGACCAGGTCACAAGCCAAAATGCATAAAGCTGAACCAGCTCTGGATCCTGAAACTATGGACCAGATGCCACCCAAGAGGAGGAGCAGTAGGGTGAAGGCAGTGCCTTCCCCTCTGTCTCAGATCACAGATTCCCTTCCTGAGGGAGGAGAAACAGATCCTGAAGAAGGAACTGCCCCAGAGGGACTTGAGCCTGATCAGGTTGAGTTCTTGGGGGTAGGGGGACCTTCCAGGGAAGATCTGAGCAAAGAGCAACATTGCTGCCCCTCTCTTGAACCCCTCCGACAGCAGGCTGCTGCTGAGGCTGCTGGGAGTGCTAGTGGGTCCCATAACGTTTATTGGGATGAGGGACTCCTATATTCTGAGGTTAGAGATACTACCCCTGGAGCGACCAGGAAGTTGGTAATACCTCAGACGTTTAGGGGGTTCCTCTTGACCCTAGCACATGATATCCCTTTAGCAGGACACTTGGGCCAAAACAAGACCTGGGATAGGCTTGTTCCACATTTTCATTGGCCACATATGTCAGAGGCCCCAGTCTCTCTGTTCTCTCTAAACAACTTGGAGTGCATGTTAAATGCACTAGTGATTGGATACTGTGGTACCTTATGAGCCCCTAGTATATGGTACCTTAGGTACCAAGGGCATAGGTACTTCACAGGCCTACCAGGGGCTGAAGCATGTATTATGCCACCCCTGGGAAGCAGACTAAATCTGACACCACAGGCCTGCTACTGCAGCCTGTGTGAGGTAGTGTTAGCACTCCTCACTGAGGTATAGGTTCCCTATGTCTCACCTTACACACACATATAAACCTATCAGTCACCCCTAAGGCAGGCCCTATCAATCCTGAGGGCAGGGTGCTTGGTTTTCCATGTGAGGGGGTGCCTCTGCCTGAGCAGGGCCCCTCTGCAGCCCTCAGAGTCTATTCTCTGTGGCTGTTTGGGGATGCGGTTAAACCATATACTCTTAAGTGCATTATAACCTAGCGGTAAATGCTAACTTTGGGATGGCTGCATCAAAACATGTTGTGTTTGGTGTCAAACGCCTTGGAATCATACCCCCACACCAGTAACTGGTGTGGGAGTATGATCCCACCCTTCTAGAGGGGAAGACATGTACTTACTGTGGAAACACGGTGGATATCTGTAAGAGCCTGGCATCACAAAATGGGTGGGTGCACTCCTAGAGTGCTTTGAAGTCCTGCACTGGGGGAGCAGTAGGCTCCTCTATGCATGTGCGAGCTCAAACCGGTTCAGGGTCTACCAGCCCCTGCTCTGGCACGAAACTGGACAAAGGGAAGTGGGTGTAACCACCCACTCTCCTGACCCTCCCATAGGAGTGGTCATAGAGCTAGTCCGTCCCTTTCCTTTAGTATAAGATAGGGAAACCTTGCCATTGCAAACTAGATATCCCTGGACGATGCTCTACAAGAAGAATCCTGGACCTTCGACGTTCCACTACCTTTGGAAGACTGAAGAATCTCCCTTGGAGTCAAGGAGTGACTCCCCTGCTTGGCAGTCACCAAAAGTTTGAACCAATGGTCGCAAACTTTCCTGCTCCCGCTGGAGTCCGAAGTCCCTGCAGCTCCGGAAGTGGATTTCCTGACGAGCATTGTGAGTCCCCAGCAAACCTGAGGTGAGTGGACCCCACGAGTGACGAGGAATAGCAATACCCGGGTACCATGCACTATTGTCGAGTGCAACCCCTTCACGATGTTCTACAGACTTGTGCATTGGAACACGTGTGGTCCAAGCCTCCAGCAGGATTTCCCTCAAAAATCAGAGGCCTACCTCGTCCCGAGTGAACGTGGGCTCCTGTGAAGTGAATCCTCACGATGGCGTCTTCGCGATCCCATGCCAGTTGGCTTGTGGGTCCCCTGAAGACTTTTTCATCAAACCAAAGGGCTCCCCTGGTTGATCCAGGCTTTCTCTGACTTACCCTTGCTGGGTGAGTCCCTCAGACCTTGCTGGTCTGCACCGCTGACTTTCTTCACATTCCATGAGACTTGCTGTTGCCAAGGCTTGTTGACTCCAATCCGGTTGCCAACACCTCAGTAAGCTGCAGACTTTGTGGAACACTCCGAATCCATCTCCTGGTTGTCGTCAACGCCTCCTGGACCTCGTGGCTGAAGAGTCAAGACACCCATGAATCACCTGAAATCACTTGACTACCGTGGGCATCCATCTTCCTGGCCCCAGGTCACTGGCAAGTGACTGTGAACACTGTCCCTTCTGCTTTCAGGTCTTCCTTCTTCTGAATCAAGCCTTGGATTCCACCGGAACTTCTCCAGTCTTCACAAGCAGCAAATATTCTTCGGCTTCCATTGAAAACGACGCCGGGACCCGACACCAAAGGACACCTGTGCACCCGGCTTCCCTGGGTGAGGTAACTCGTGCACTCCGGTGCTCCTGTGGGTGTTGGCCCTCAAAGTACTTACCTTGTACGTGGCTTGCTTGTAGACTCTTGCGAAGTACCCTAAAACTTTAAAAATCCAACCGCGACTTGCTCCATTGAAATCAATAGGGAACCCACGGCTGTGTTCTCACACTGCACGCGTCTCCCGTGGGTCCTTTACTTACCTGCCTTGGGTGGATTAGTGAGGCCCCAGTGATTCTAAAGGCCCTAGGCCTTGTCCCCTTGCAAGTCGATATTCCTAAACCTCTTTTTTATTATATGGTCTGGTACGCCCCTAGGCCCCCAGCCATATAAGTGCCTAATTTGTTGTTAAACATTGATTTGTTCATATGTTCCTGACTTCTAATCTCATAAAGAGATTAGTAGAGTGTGTCTAGAAATAAATGCATATATATTTTATATATATACCTGTGTGGAGTCTTTTCATTTGGTAATTCAAGAGATTATAAGGTAAAACAAGCTGCTTTACATTCCTCTGAGACTTAGCCTGAAAGGAATGTACAACAAGTAACTATGAAATTTCTGTGTGTTTTAGTCAGTTGACGATTTTAACCCAAAGTTAGTCTCCTTCTCCTCTCTCGCCGATTCTTCTAGAAAGATTTTCTGCAATCTTGCAAAGTGCCCGAAACCCAATTGCCGCACAGTTAAAAATCAAAGTGGCCTATTATGATGTGCAGCATGTGCGCCTCCCAAAGGTTGCTCTATCTGAAGGGCTCTAGGCACATTGGGGCATATTTACAAGGGGATATCGCCAGCAGAATGTATCTTTTAGCGACGTTCTGGTGGGGATATCCCATTCTGCTTATTTACAAAGTGATGCCTTGTAAATAAGGCCCCTTTTCACGCTTCACTTAGCATGAAAGGGGTGTGCAATGGGTGTTGCAGTGGACATTCCGTCACAACACCCATTGCCTTTTGACGCTCCCCATAGTTACAAGACTGGGACAGTGCCAAAAACTAAGACCAGGGAATACCTGGACTTAGACTGGTGATACTAGGCGAACTATTGAGGAAAAATATGAATTTCTCCTCGTTTTTGTTCTTCCCATGTGTGCTGCATTCTGCAGCATACATAGAAGGAACAAATCTTCCTTCAAAGTTTGTTTATGTGCTGGAAGGTGTCCCCTCCTGCACATAAACAATTGCCCTTGCAGTGTAGGCACCCTTACAACATGGCACAAGAGTGACTGTGCTGGCCCTAGGCACCAGCACTAGGGAAACAAATGTGTGTGCTGTATTTTTGTATATACTGCGCTCCCTGCATTTTGAAAATGTTGGAGTGTGTCGTTACTGCTAGACCTGGCATTTCTTGGCGTGAATACCCCTGACCTTTTGCCTCTACTTCCTCTATTTTTGAAGTTGTGATGGACTTCGTTTGACTGGCTTAGATGCTTTGGGCACTTTGCCACTGCTGATCAGTGTCAAAGTGCAAGTGCCCCCTGTGTAAAGTGTAATAGTAATTGGTTGTCCATTATTGGTATGTTTGCCTTACTAGTAAAGTCCTTAGTAAAGTGCACTATGTGTGCCAGGGCTAGTAATGCAAATGCTACTAGTGGGCCTGCAGCACTAATTGTGCCACCCACACAAGATGCCTTAAAGAGAGAACTCAGACCTGCCACTGCAGGCCTGTTGTCCTGACAAGTGCACCAACTTGCCAGGCCTTACCCTTCCCTTTCTATGCACATCAGACACCCCTATGGTAGGTCCAAGGTAACCCCTGGACAGGGTGCAGTGTATGTGAAAGGTAGGACATGTACTGAGGTGTGTACTATGTCCTGACAGTGAAATACTCTCCATTTCGTTTTTCACTGTTGAAAGGCCATCTTGCCCATAGGACAGAATGGGGAGGCTGTGTAATATATTTCCAGCCTATCTTCCCAAAGGCTTAAGATGGAGAGGTGAAGTTATTGTGCCTGAACTCACAATTTAATAACACATCTTTTTGTGAAGGTGGTTTTTGCGTTGTGTGTTTAGAAAGCACTCTTTTCGAAGTGGCTGGGTTTGGTTTTTGTGCTCTAACATTTCTGTGTGTCTCTGCGTGGTTGTGGATTGACTGTCTGGATCTGAAAGTGATAGGATCTGGGGAATGTCTTGACCATGGGGAGGAGGTGAGACAGCAACAGGCTGACCTGCATCTGGAGTGTAGGGGGAGGAGTAGCCCCTGGGGGTGAAGAGGCCTGGGTTGCTGCCATAAAACAATGGCTCCATCTCCTGCTGAGTGATTAAGGATCCAGACCCCCACTATCAAAGAAAGAAGGTGTCACTGGCAGGGAGACACCAAGAACTGGTTTGGACAGGGGTCAGTGCCCCCCTGAACACAAAGACTTCAAAGACATTGAGGGGTATAACTATGAGAGCTGAAACCCCTGGACTTTGGAATGGAATTGAAATGATCAAGACTGAAAAGATTGAAATTACTTCGTGGTCAAGAGGAACCTCTGCCAAGGAAGAAACAGCTAAAGAGACTGAAGGAAAGGACTGACCCTTGCTGTGTGTTCTGGGGCTGGCCTGCAGTTTGCTGATTTAACCAAGGAGAGGCTAAAGGGACTTTGCTGTGTGCTGTTTCCCCCTGCTTGAAAGGACTTTGCTTTGTGCTGTGGCCTGAAGTAACTTATCCCCAAGGGCCCGAGGAGAGCTGGCCCCCTGTTGTGGAAACTCAGAAACACAAAAGTTTCCAGGTGTGTCTCAGCGATGCTGTGTGCGTGTGCTTTTTGCAGCCTGAGACCCTCATAAGAAATGCCCTGTGAACGTGGGCATCCTGAGTCCAAGTGAGTCTCAGCGAAGCTGTGTGCTTGTGCTTTGTGCAGCCTGAGACCTTCGGTAGGATTGCCCTGTAATTGTGTGCACCCAGAACTCAAGTGAGTCTCAGCGACCCTGTGTGCGTGTGCTTCGTGCAGCCTGAGACCTTCGTGAGGATTGCCCTGTGATCGTGCACACCTGAAGCTCAAGTGAGTCTCAGCGACACTGTGTGCGTGTGCTCTGTTGCTGCCTGAGATCTTCGTTATCGCCATTGGCTCGGATTGTCATCCCCAGAGGAGCTGTGCCACTGGCCCAAGCCCGCCCTTGCCAGAGCGGGACCTCGAACGAACCCCGTCGGGGGAGGGCCAGGGTTCCTCTGCCCAGAATCAACAAAGTCCCATTGGAGGCCCAAGTCGCGAGAAGGGGAGAGGAGAGCGAGGTCGCACCCCCCAGATAACATCTGTCGCCGCCTGGGGCAGGGTGCGGGCGAGGAGAGAGACGCTCTCAGCCTTTCCCATTCTTGCAGTGCGAGCCTCTACTCAAGCTCGTATCGCGGCCCATACTTTCTGAGGAGTGGCAGTACCGGAGCCGGAGCCTGGAGCTGCACTTTGGTTTACACCATACCCGTGTTGGGGGCATATGCTGGCGGAAGCTGACCGCGAGTCAGTACGAGTGGCATAGAGACCGTAAAAAACACCCTGATCGGTGCTGGAGTGCATTACGCATTGCATTATTTCTGCATTGCGAACTGCCTGATTGTTGCATTACGCATTGCATTCTTTTTGCATAACGGACTGCCTGATTTTTGCATTATGCATTGCATTATTTTTGCATTACGAACTGCCTGATTGTTACATTACGCATTGCATTCGTTTGCATAACGAACTGCCTGATTGTTGCATTACGCATTGCATTATTTTGGCATTACGAACTGCTTGATTGTTGCTTGCATTACGAACTGCATAGCATTGCATTAGGACTGCATTGGATCATCTAGAATTGCTCATTAATACCGCTAGAACCTACAAGGGCTGGATGGCCTAATAACCGGCCAGGAGGAAAATTACAAATACGCATATGTTGGATTTTTATCATGTGATCTCACCGTATATCTTTTTATGTAAACATATCATTGTTTTTTATGAAACTCGTGTGGAGTCCATTTGTGGTGTCATCACTGGATTGCTGAGTGGGTGGTTGCAAATACTTTACACACTTGCCTTGAAGATTAGCCTTGCTGCTCATGCCAAGCTCCCGAGGGGGTGAGCCGGGGCTATCTGAGAAGGTGTCCTTCCTTTCCGCGAGCTTTAAACCCGCCTCAGCCAACTCGAGAATCCCAGTTCTAACATTGGTGGTCAGCGGTTTGGGATTTCAACGTGTATTTGTAAATTCGCTCACAGTAATTGGTGTACATCATTTGTTTAGCGTAACCACATATTGTGTTTTGATTTTTGGTTCTATTTTTGGGCGACCTTTAAGCCACACATCATTTCTCAGAGGAGTCAAGTAGCCAGTGAGGCTGCAGAATTAGTGTTCTCCATTGAGGCATTGCTTATCTACAAAGTTGATCAATTGAGGCAATTCTGCAGAGCTTTGGGATGTCCCATGAAAAGTAGCGCCAAGAAGGAGGAGCTGCTAATGGCCTTGAGGGCCGGAAAGCCAAAGGAGCTCATGAAACAGGTGATGTTGAGGTGGATGAGGATGGCCCAGGAAATGGATTTGTTCCACAGGATTTGCCAGTGGAAGGACCAGCCTGAGGGGCTGGTAGTAACCATTCAGGGAGGAGTTTTTCCCCAGAGGAGCTGGAGGAAAACCAAAGGGTCAGAGAGCATGAGTTAGAGGTTTTAAAACTTAAAGCTCAAGCAGAAGAGAAGAAGCTGCTCATTGATGGTGAAAAGCGAGCAGAGGAGAGCAGGAACGCTCTCGCCTTGGAAGAGAAGATTCTCTTAGCTCATGAATTAAGCTTGAGGGAACTGGACATGAAGGTTAAACAGGTGGAGTCCAGTTCAAATGGTGGCAGCACACAACCAGTGCCAGTGGGTAAGGAGTACATTCCCAAAGTCTTAGTGCGAGATTACCAAAGGGGTAATTATTATTTATTTATTTATGCATGGTTCACGGCATATGAGATCGTACTGAGGATGAATGAGGTGCCTGAGAAGCATTGAGGGCCAGGCCTATGGAAACACTTTGAGGCTTCTGGAAAGGATGTTTTACCCCCTTTAGAGAGGGCGGGAACCCTGACCTACGCCAATATGAAGGAGGCTTTATGCCTCAGTTATGGGCTCACTCCTGAACAGTACAGGCAGAAATTCAGGAACTTCAAGAAACTGGAATCCAGGACTTGGGTTGAGTGTGTGAATGCGTACACGCGTGCACTGGATGGTTGGATGAATAACAGTAAGGTAACTGATTTTAAGAGCTTATGCGATTTAATTAGTTGGGAGCACATGAGTAGTCTGTGTTTTCCAGAGCTGCACCAGCATCTTCTGGACAGTAAGCTGACTGACCCCGGTAAGCTTGCTGAAGAGGCGGACCGCTGGACCAGTACCAGGGTCCACAAGGGGATTGGAGGTACCACTACCAAAGGTGTACAGTGTCTCCCGCAGAAGGTGGGGGAGGACAAGGGTAACCACAAGGGGTTCTCTAAAGGGCCCCAAAGTAGTTCCCAGGTGAATGGGTCCCAGTCCCCTAAGGCTAAGAGGTCCTGGCCCATAAGAGCAAGCGGGACAACAGAGGTCCTTCTACTTGTTATTTCAGCAAAGTGGGTCACATTGCCCCTAAATGCCCCAAGAAGTCACCTGCACCCACTGGTGCTCCAACACCGGGTTTAGTGAGTGTAGCGTTGGGGGAGGAATTTAGTCCTTGGAATGGGAAGGAGCAAGCAGTTGTGACCCTGGTCTCATTAGGAGATCGAAAGATGGTCCAGTATTTCTTTCTGACTGAGAATACCAAGAAGTACAGGCAGTGAGTGACCATCACTGGAAGAATGGTGGAGGCTCTGAGAGAGACAGGAGCCAGTTTGACATCTGTCAGGTGTCAGTAGGTGTCTGAGGCGCAGGTAATTCTCAATGTACTTCACCCTGTAGTTGCAGCAGACAACTCAGTGCGCCTCTGCACGGTGGCACAAGTTCCCTTTGAGTGGGGGGTCTCAGGTTCCCTAAAGGTCGTTGTAAGTCCATCCATGCCTGTAGACTGTCTGCTGGGGAATGACCTGGAGAGTTCCCCCTGGAAGGAGGTGGAGCGCCAGGCGCATTTGAAGATGTTGGGTCTGCCTGAGTGGGCTTGTGTGACCACTCGGTCTATGGTAGCCAGTAAAGGTGTTCAAGAGGACCTGGAGCCTGAAACAGTGGCCCAGGTGCCTGCCTTAAAGAGAAGAGGTAGGGGGCATGGGAAACCGGCCCCCAAAGTTCCCATGGTCCAGGAGGAGGCAAACCTTGAAGGGGATGCCCTGGAGCCTATGGGGAGCTAGTAGCCGAACTGGGGGACCTACCTGAGCTGACCGAATGAAGCAAGAGGGACAGCCCTCCAGGGAGGAATTCTGTGAGGAGCAGAAAAAGTGCCCTTCTCTTGTAGGTTTGCGGCAACAGGCAGCAAACCAGGCAGCAGGTGATCCATCCGGGTCACACTTGATTTACTGGGAGAATGATCTCCTATATAGTGAGCCTAAGGTTGCTGAACCTGGGTCAGCCCGTGAGCTGGTGGTACCCTAGCGCTTTAGAGCCTTCCTACTGGGGTTGGCTCATGATGTACCTTTAGCAGGACATTTGGGGCAGGACAAGACCTTTGAGAGGCTTGTCACCCACTTCTACTGGCCTCAAATGTGCAAGATTTCTGATACTCATTGCAGGACCTGCCAGACTTGCCAGGCAAGTGGTAAGAGTGGAAAGAAGCGCAAGGCTCCTCTCCAACCTTTTCCTTTTGTCAGCACCCCCTTTGAGAGGGTGGTCATTGACATCGTGGGGCCTCTGGATCCCAAGACCGCCATGGGCAACAGGTTCATCCTGGTCTTGGTGGACCATGCCACCCGGTACCCGGAAGCCATCCCTCTCCGGACGGTGACAACCCCCGTGGTTGGCCGTGCACTGATGGGGATTTTCTACCGCGTGGGGTTCCCCAGGGTGGTGGTGTCCAACAGGGGTACTAATTTCATATTTAGGTATATGAAATCACTGTGGAAGGAGTGCGGTGTAGCCTGTAAGAGCACCACGCCTTACCACCCCCAGGGCATAGAGACCGTCTAAAGCACCGTGATAGGTGTTGGAGTGCATTACGCATTGCATTATTTCTGCATTACGATCTGCCTTATTGTTGCATTACGCATTGCATTATTTTTGCATAATGAACTGCCTGATGTTTGCATTACGCATTGCATTATTTTTGCTTTATGAACTGCCTGATTGTTGCGTTATGCATTGCATTATTTCTGCATTATGAACTGCCTGATTGTTGCATTACGCATTAAATTATTTTTGCATAACAAACTACCTGATTGTTGCATTACGCATTGCATTAGTTTGCATAACGAACTGTCTGATTGTTGCATCACGCCTTGCATTATT
Source organism: Triturus cristatus (assembly GCF_964204655.1). Taxonomy (NCBI): domain Eukaryota; kingdom Metazoa; phylum Chordata; class Amphibia; order Caudata; family Salamandridae; genus Triturus; species Triturus cristatus. The sequence continues at coordinate 628,706,028 of NC_140592.1, read as the reverse complement.
TTGGCATTACAAACTGCTTGATTGTTGCATAACGAACTGCATTATTTTTACATTGCAAAATGCCTGATTCTTGCATTACGAACTGCATAGCATTGCATTAGGACTGCATTGGATCATCTAGAATTGCTCATTAATACCGCCAGAACCTACAAGGCTGGCTGGCCTAATAACCAGCCAGGAGGAATATTACAAATACGCCTATGTTGTATTTGTATCGTGTGGTCTCATTGTATATCTTTTTATATAACCATATCATTTTTCTTTTATGAAACTCGTGTGGAGTCCATTTGTGGTGTCATCATTGGATTGCTGAGGTCGTGGTTGCATATACTTTACACACTTGCCTTTAATATAAGCCTGGCTACCGAGGGGGTGAGCAGGGGCTATCTGAAAAGGTGTCCTTCCTTTCCCTGACTTAGAAGCAAGGGTCCCTAATTGGCCTAAGGTACCTACCTCAGCCAACTAGAGAATCCCAGTTCTAACAGTTACTAATTTTGGCATAACACCACACTCTGAAATTTTGTTTTAAATCTCCCCCGTTAATTCTCTTGCAGGATAGACATCCAGGTAGGCTATCAACTATACCCCTTCAACTACATATTTGTCCCAGTCTGATATATATATATATTTTTTTCTCCAAGCTATAATTATTCAATATTTAATTCAGGGCACTGTTAAAGAATCATTGGCAATGATATCATTATCTGATTACAGACTTTTATCTGTAGAGGGGCACCAGCAGCCATTCAGCGGGGAGACTTCCTATCAGAGTCTAGTTGCCACTGTTGGTATCTAAGCAGAAGAGAAAACACACAGATTGGTCATCTTTATCTTTAGCAAACACATACATTTTCTTGCAATGTATTGCATCAAATTGTTCCTTTACATGCAAAGACCAAATTTGAATTTACTATCCAGTGGCAGGGGGTATTCTGACTTCCAAAATTGAGCTATTGACAATCTGGGCCCTTATTACAGCTATGGTGCACTTTTCCTGTTTGTGCCAGGGCATACTTTTAAATAGGTTTGCAGTGCTGAAACAGGGCAAGTGAGCCCTATTACAGAGAATGCACTGCCCTCAGGGTTGCAGCAAACTCGTGCTTGAGGGCAGCACATTCAAGGAAAATATGGAGAGGCTGCTTCAAAGCCGCTCTGAGTTTCCAAGTGCAGACGGCAACCTGCCTGCACTTTGAGGAGGGATTAGTGATCCCTTTGCAGGCAGGTGCAGTGAGTGACTGCAAGGGGATGTCTGAGGGGGTCTATGGGACCCCCTTTTCCCCCTTCAGAGGGCTGCCATCAGGGGCCGCACTTACAGTGCGCTACCTTTTTGTGGTGCACTTTCAGTGCACCTCCTGACAGCTTCTTTGCTATTGCACCCACATCCATAATATGGGGTGGCTGCAGAGGCAAAGCGAGTCTCCCATTTGCATGGGGCCAAGTACCCATGCAAATGAGGGAATGCTCTCTTGAGATAGCGCTGGCGCATTTAGTTGTCATGAACTCACCTGGTTCCAACCGCGGGGACGACACTGGAGCCCATGCTGGACCTCCCATCCCTCCTGAATACAGCTAATGCCTAGGAATCTAAACCTTAGAACACACACTGTCCCCAAGGGGAAGGGGGCTTGGGATAAAATAAGAAAATAGAGACTTGTGGTGTTAGATCTGCTCTGCGGCTGTGGAACATAGCGTAACAGGACCTGTTACTTCTGAGACCTTCTACATTAGGCAGGTGGAGGTGCCCAGGATCAAACCCTCTGTTTTTGCAATGTCACAATGCACTGAAATTAACAAGAGGGGGCAGTTACTATCTGTACGCTGACAAGTCTTTACATACAATGAAAATGCATTAACTTCAGTGACACAAACTTACAAGTTTCAACTACAGCTTGCATGAGAGCAGAATAACCAGCATCACAGATTAGTGTGAGTCACTCCTAGGAAGAACTGTAAATGAAAATTTTAGTACAAGATCCATACATATATTAAAGGCTCTGAAGTGCCTTCTTAAGGCACTACTGTTCATCAGAGAAGCATGGAGCTCAAGTCCTTATCTGATATAGTTCTAGCACATAGGTTTGTGGAAGTGTCCGGAGTAAAAAAAACACAAGAAGCGCTGGAGTAAATCAGAGAGAGGAAATGGAGGAAAAATGTATAGACTTTCAAGACAGGGATAGTCAGTCCTGTTTACTACTGTAGGAGGTTTAGTGTGCACTAAGCTGATATCAAGTACTTAGCCTAGTTCTTCAACTTTTCTGAAGTTCGAAGAAGATCTGAAAGCCTTAACTCAGGGAGATGCAGGGTGTTGAGAGAAGCTGAGCAGGAGGGAGCGGGAAGGAAGACGTCAAGGGAGCCAATGCCATGGTAACCACAGGTTCACGTGAACTTTAAGTTCTGCAAAGGAATCAGCAAATAGATAGATGCTTCTTTGGTCCAGCGGGATTCTTCAGGTGAGTGGGAAGGGTGAAACTCTTTCTATAGGGAGCAAGACCAAGCCACAATTTGGGTTTGTGTGGGGTTTATATGCCCTCTCGAAGGCTTGATGGATGGAACTACATCACGTGCAGCACATGGGGCACATGACCATCTGGAAGGTTCTCCAACCTTGGGGAAAGCACGTGTTAGTACACTTTCAGTGACCTTACAGAATAGGAGGTGCAACTTGTTGGTCAGAACCAAATAAAAGGAAACAAATATATTGTTTTCACTTGAACTTGTATAGTCGTAGACAACACCAAGGCCCCAGTAACAGTGAGAGCGAGGCTTACCAATAGCTCACAGGATTCTGGGCGAAGCTTTCAGGGACTTCAGGGAAAACTATGCCAAGGCTCTAGGAACAGCAAGAGGAGTTAATCCATTGGTTCACAGGAAGTGAGGAATGCTTGCAGGAATTCAAGAATGGAAATTACGGGTGCTGGGGAAGCATCGGTCATGAGGTATGCTGGGGGTGCATCAGTCATGAATATCACAGGGGCCATAAAGCACCATGGGGCAAAGCAACATGAACCCTGCACACTAGGCCCATTACACAGAGACACATGAGGGGGCTGTGACATCAGTATTATAGAAGGGGCACCACAAATATCTATGGCCCCCTTCTGTAAAACCAAAGTTCCCCAGGGGTGCACAGAACAGGCTCATATGCCCATTGTGCCTCTGGGGCACCTTCTGCAAGACAGCCCCAAGATGCAAACAAAAAAATGTGTCATACGCTTATCCAGCTATCATCACCTGTGTATCCAAACAACATCTTTAACAAGTTAAGACCGAGGGGGATTCCCATTATATCCTTTATGGACTGCCTATTGTCGACCAGTAGCATTGTGTCTTCAGACATTTACACCACAATAAGTGACATAGTACCTCTGTCTACATAATGCCTCCAACAGCTCTCCCAACAAACAAGTTACATACCATTGGAAATGCCTTATCTGGTAAAGATTCTATCTAGCTGCAGATTCCTTACCTTAGAATATCCCCTAGTGTCAGATTGGATCTGTAAAATCTTGAGAAGTACCTCTGCGTGATGGTAGGTGGCACCGATCAACTTAGAGTTTGCTGTGCCAGATGTGACGTGCACGGTGCCAATACAGTCACCACACCAGCGTGCTGACATCAATTTTTCTACATGACTATTTCTGTGCTAGAAGCACAGAGCCCCGTCAGAGGATAGATAGTCCAGCGTGCAGATTCCAAGGGCTTACAAGGACATTTTTTTGTGAAACAACTCAGTTTGCAAAATAGGGAGGTTGGGAGGGTCAGTAAGGAATCTGCGAATAGACTCTCCACCTTGGAAGGTGCTGCTGACGGTAAGTAACTTCTTCATCCGATAGAGACATCTAGCCACAGATTCCTGACACCAACAGTGTCCCAGAGGTGAGTCTGTGGACTGGCTCAGACCAGCAGTCCTGTAGGACTGAATGGGCAAAGTGCCCGTCATGACAGACCTGACTAGGGTTTGGTAAACATGTGCAAGGATGCCTGCATAGCAACCTGACAGATGTCCAGGACTGTAACACGATGTAAGGCAGTAGTTGCAGCTTTAGCTCTGGTGGAATGAGCCCACAAGCCTTCAGGAGGTTGCTTCTTGGCTAATGCATAGCAGATCTTTATGCAGTTCAATCAATCTGGAACTGGTTTCTTCACTGCCTTCCCCTTCTTTGCTCCAGTTAACTCAACAAAAAGCTGATCGGCCAATGTTTTTTTTTGGTGCGATCAAAATAGAATGACAATGCTCTTTTTGGTTCCAAGTGGCGAAGTTTCTTGTTCTCCTGTGAATGGTGAGGTGGAGCAAAGAAGGTTAACAGCATGGTGCTTTGGCCAGTGTGTAAAGGTATTACCACCTTCGGCTGAAAATAGGCATGGGGCCAGAGAACCAGTTTGTATAAGAAGGTGGTGTATGGTTGTTTACAAATGTATGAGTATATATGATCACAAATGCTAATAAAAATATTTTTTTTAAAAAGAAGGTGGTGTATGGAGGATGAACAGCAAGAGCCTGTGGCTCGCTGACCCTCTTGCATGATGTGATGGCCACAAAGAAGACCGTCTTGATGGTCAGAAGTCTTAGAGGCAGCTATGCATGGGTTTAAAGGGGGACATATCAAATAAGTTAAAACTGAATTAAGATCCCACTGGAGCATATCAAAAGGTGTAGGGAGAAAACATGCTGAAGTTCTTTCAGAAAACATGTCACAATGGGATACTTAAACAGAGAGAGTTGGTCCAGCAACCACAAGAAAGCTGAGATAGCTGAAGGATACCCCTTGACAGTTCCCAGAGGAAGTCCTTGCCAGCTAAGGACAATACAAACAGCGACTATTCAGACATGGGTGCAGAAAGTAGCTCAACATCTTTTTCAGAGCACCAAGCCACAAACTTGTCCCTTCCGCAGGCATATACAGTTTTTGTCTATGGATGCCTGGCTCCCAAGAGGACCTCACATACTTCTGGAGGGAGATCAAATAGTATGAACTGCAGCTGCTCTTTCTCCAAGCATGAGTGCTCATTTCAGTAATGTCTAGTTGTGCAGGGGCTCCTCACAAAGGATCCATGACCCCACTTCGCACTGTATGTTGCAGTACCACATGGTGGTAGTGTTGTCCATGTACACCTGAACCAGCCTTCCCCTGATGGATAGGAGGAAGGCTTTAAATGCCAAGCAAATCACTTTAAACTCAGACAAGTTGATGTGGATTTGAGACTCCGCCCAAAACCAAAGTCCTCTGATCTCTACCTCACTGAGATGGCTGCCCCAAACCCAGGAGTGATGCATCTGTCACAAATGTGAGCTCTGGGTGGAGAAGGGAGAGAGGTCAACCGCTGACCCAATCGCAGTTCGTTTGCACCACTGCAGATCCTTCGCAGTACTCTTGGATATCTGGACAATGTCGAAGAGATTCCCCTGGTCCTGCGCCCACAGGGACTTCAGATCTCACTGCAAATCTTAAATAGGCCATCAAACGTACTGCACCAGCAGGATACAGGAGGCCATCAGATGCAGAAGACTCAATCAGTCTCACAAAATTCAGGATTGAGGCTGAAACATTGGGATCATAGCCTAAATATCCAGGACTCACTAGCCCATAGGATAGGCACATAACTGCAGTGTATCCAGAGTGGCACCAATCAAAGGGAGCATCTGAGAGGGAGTCAGGTGTGACTTCGGCATGTTTATGGTGAACCCCAGTGAATCCTGAGGTGTAGTCTTGAGGTGGGCGACGACTGCCTATGGCAAGCTCGCCTTCAACAGTAAATCATTAGGGAAGGGGAAGACTGGAACCCATGACCTCCGCAGATGAGCTGCAACCACCAAAATCACATTTGTGAACACTCAAGGGGCCATGTAAGGCCAAAGGGGAGCACAGTGAACTGAAAGTGGTAGTGGGCCACCGTCAACCACGGGTAACATCTGTTGGCCGGCAGGACAGGGTGTGGAAATATGCATCCTGCAAGTGCAACACCACTATCCAGGCTCAAGGATCTAGTGCAGACAGGACCTAAGACAACATAAGCATTTAGATTTTTTCCTTTTTCAGGAAGTAAGTGAGGGGACACAGATGTAGTTGAGGACAGAGGCCTCCATCCTTCTTTGGCACTAAGAAGGAGCAGGAATAGCAACCATGACCTACTTCTGAAGTTGCCACCAATTTGATGACTTCTTTGGCCAAAATAGCATGCACAACCTGACGCAGCAGGGTGCGATGGCACCTACATCAGCCCATCTGAAGATGGTGGCATGGGCAACGGGGTTCCTGTGAATGGTATGGTAGAACCCTGCCAAACAATTTGAAGCAACCACTTATCCAAAGTTATGGGGTGCCATTGGGGTAGGTGGCGTCTGACCCTGCTTCTAACAGGGTGCCTGTGTTGTTGTGAGGGAATACTAAAGTTTGGAGGCAGTGGTGGCTGATAGAGGGGGCAGATAGGGCTTATCTCAAGCCATGGGTCCCACAATCCATGTGGGAGCCACGTCCGTGGCCACGTCCGTGGCCACCAAAGGACTGAAGAATCTGCTGGCTGTGATGGCAGGGTAGAATAGGACGTGCCTGGTAGCCCCTAAAGTAGCCACGGAAGGGGTGAAAAGAAGAGTGTGGCTGGCTTGGGGAAATGGTGAGTCCAGTGACGGGCTGTGACCCTACTTTCCGTCAAGCACTCAAGCACTGAATCAGCCTTGTCACTGAAGAAGAAAGTGCCATCAAAGGGCATATCCAGAAGGGATGCCTGTTCATTCCCCGAGAAGCTAGTCGGTCTCAGCTATGTTATGCGATGGAGCCTTACCAATGAAGCAATGGCTCTGCCCAGCGAGTCTGTCGTATCAAGTCTGCATTGCATTGTGAACTTTGCTTTTCGTACAGTCCAAAAAATCTATTTTCTGATGAAAAATGATGACCACACGTCTTAGGAGCTTTCTCCAAATGGTCAGAAAGCATGATTTTTTTAATCTTTAATCTTTTGACTCTAAAGGAATGTTGGATGTGAATCATCCCTTTTGGAACTAAAATAAGTGTGATTAGAGTCATTTTCATGCTAGAAATAGAGCAAAATACAAGCTTCTGAAAAAGAGGAAAAATGGCTATTTTGGTCACTGTGAGGCCTTAAAATGTACTTCTTCAATATGAGGCGCGATACAATTGACATTTACAATCATTTTTTGTACAGTCCAAAAATTCAATTTTCTGATGAAAAACAATGACACCGGACTATCTCCAAATGGTCAGTAATTGTGATTTTTTTAATGTTTAATTTTTTGACTGTAAATGACTGTCGGATGCGAATCATCCCTTTTGGAACTAAAATAAGTGTGATTAGAGTCATTTTCATGCCAAAAATTGGGCAAAATACAAGCTTCTGAAAATGAGGAAAAATCTATCAAAATGGCATTTTTGGTCAATGTGTGGCCTTAAAAAGTACTGATTCAATACGAGGCATGATAAAATTGACATTTTCAATAATTTTTTATCAAGTGCAAAAATTCAATTTTCTGAAAAAAAGAAATGACCCTGGACCTTAGCTTGCTCTAAATCGTCAGTAATAGTGATTTTCACATGTAAATGACTGTCGGATGTGAATCATCCTTTTTGGCACTTAAATAAGTGTGTCTAGAGTCATTTTCATGCTCAAATGCGGGAATAATCAAGATAGTGAGAATGAGGAAAAGTCTACAAAATTGTAATTTTGGTCACTCGAAGGCCTTAAAAACTGGTTATTCAACATGAGGAGCGATACAATTGACATGTTGAATAATTTTTTTGTACAGTCCAAATAATCAATCTTCTGATGAAAAACGTTGACCCTGGACCTCAGCTTTCACCAAATGGTCAGTAATGGTGATTTTTTTAAATGTTTAATCTTTTGACTGTAAATGACTGTCAGATGTAAATCATCACTTTTGGAACTAATATAAGTGTGCTTGTTTTCATGCTAGAAATCTGGCAAAATACAAGCTTCTTAGTAAGGAGGAAAAGTCTAATACATGGCTATTTTGGTTTCTTGAAGGCATTAAAAAGTGGTTTTTCAACATGAGGCTAGATACAATTGACATTTTAATTAATTTTTTGTACCGTCCCAAAAATCTATTTTCTGATGAAAAACGATGACCCTGGACCTGAGTAACTTTCTCCGAATGGTCAGTAATGGTGATTTTATACATGTTTAATCTTTTGAATGTAAATGACTGTCGGATGTGAATTATCACTTTTGGAACAAAAATAATTGTTTTTAGTTTCATTAGAATGCACGAAATCGGGCAAAATTCAAGCTTTTGAGAAGGGGGAAAAATCTATAAAAATGTGAATTTTGGTCACTGGGAGGCATCAAAAAGTGGTTATTCAACATGAGACTCTAAACAATTGATATTGTGAATGATTTTTTGTACAGTCCCAAAAAACTAATTTCTGATGAAAAACGATGACTGCTACCTGTGGAACTTTCTCCGAATGGTCAGTAATGGTTCATTTTTAGAATGTTTAATCTTTTAGGTTTTAATGACATTTGGATGTGAATTATCACTTTACGAACTAAAAGTGTGTTTAAAATCATTGTCAAGCTCAAAATCAGGCAAAATTCAAGTTTCTGATTAGGAGGAAAAGTATATCAAAATGGGAATTGTTATCACTGGGAGGCATTAAAAAGTGGTTATTGAACATGAGGCTCGAAAGATTGACTTTTTGAATAATTTTGTACACTGAAAAAATCAAATTTGTGATGAAAAACGATGACCCCGTACCTGAGGAACTTTCTCCAACTGGTCAGTAATGGTGATTTTATACATGTTTAATCGTTTGATTGTTAATGACTGTCGGATGTGAATCATCACTTTAGAAAATTAAATAATTGTATTTAGATTCATTGTAATGCTCGAAATCGGGCTAGATACAAGCTTCTGAGTAGGAGGAAAAGTCTATAAAAATGGGAATTTGGTCAGCGGGAAAAATTAAAAAGTAGTTATTCAACATAAGACTTGATACAATTGACATTTTGGATAATTCTTTGTGCAGTCCAAACAACCATTTTCTGATGAAAAAACGATGACCCCGGACCTGAGGAACTTTCTCCAAATGGTCAGTAATGGTGATTTAATACATGTTTAATCTTTTGAATGTAAATGACTGTCGGATGTGAATCATCACTTTTGGAACAGAAAATAATTGTGTTTGTTTCATTAGAATGCATGAATTCGGGCAATATTCAAGTTTTTGAGTAGGAGGAAATGACTATAAAAATGGCAATTTTGGTCATTCGGAGGCCTTAAAAAGTGGTTATTCAAAATGAGACTCTATAGAATTGATGTTTTGAATCATTTTATGTACAGTCCAAAAAAACATTTTCTGATGAAAACTGATGACCCCCGGACCTGAGGAACTTTCTCCGAATGGTCAGTAATAGTACTTTTTTGAATGTTTATTCTTTTGAATGTAAATGATTATCGATGTGAATCATCACTTTTGGAACTAAAATAAGTGTGTTTAGAGTCATTGTCATTCTCGAAATCGGGCAAAATTCAAGTTTCTGATTAGAACGAAAAGTATATAAAAATGGGATTTTTCGTCAATGGGAGGCATTATAAAGTGGCTATTCAACATGATTGATATTTTGAATCATTTTTTGGACACTGAAAAAATCCAGTTTTCTGATTAAACACGATGACCCCGGACCTGAGGAACTTTCTCCGAATGGTCAGTAATGGTGATTTTATACATGTTTAATCGTTTGACTGTAAACGACTGTTGGATGTGAATCATCACTTTTGGAACTAAAACAAGTGTGTTTAGAGTCATTTTCATGCTCGAAATCGGGCATAATAGAAGCTTCTGAGTAGGAGGAAAAGTCTATGAAAATGGCATGGGCAACTTTCTCTAAATGGTCACTAATGGTGATTTTTTAATTTTTATTATTTTGACTGTAAATGACTGTGAGATGTGCATCATCACATATGGAACTAATATAAGTGTTTTTACAGTCGCTTTCATGCTCGAAATCTGGCAAAATACAGGCTTTTGAGTAGAAGGAAAAGTCCATAGAAATGGCAATTTTGGTCATGTGGAGGCATTAAAAATTAGTTTTTTGAAATGAGGCTCAATACAATTGCCATTTTTAATCATTTTTAGTCCCAAAAAAACATTTTTTGATGAAAAGCGAAGGCCCCGGACCTGAGGAACATTCTCCGAATGGTCAGTAATGGTTCATTATTTGAATGTGTAATCTTTTGAGGGTAAATGACCATTGGATGTGAATGATCATTTTTCAATCTAAAATAAGTGTGTTTAGAGTCGTTTTCATGCTCAAAATCGGGCAAAATAGAAGTTTCTGAGTAGAAGGAACAGCATATAGAAATGGGAATTTTGTTCACTGGGAGGCATTAAAAAGTGGTTATCAGCATGAGGCTTGATACACATTTTCTGATTAAAAAACGATGACCATGAAGAACTTTCTCCGAATGGTCAGTAAGAGTGATTTTATACATGTTTAATGGTTTGACTGTCAATGACTGTGGGATGTGAATCATCACTTTTGGAACTAAATTAATTGTGTTTAGAGTAATTTAATGCTCAAAATGTAGTAAATTACAAGCTTCTGAATGGGAGGAAATGTCTATGAAAATGGCAATCGTAGTCATTCGGAGGCCTCAAAAAGTGGTTATTCAACATAAGGCTCGATACATTTGACATTTTGAATCATTTTTTGTACAGTTCGAAAAAATCTATTTTCTGATGGAAATCGATGACCCTGGACTTGAGGAACTTTCTCACAATGGACAGTAATGGTGATTTTATACATGTTTAATCTTTTGACTGTAAATGACTGTCGGATGTGAATCATCACTTTTGGAAAAAATGTATTGTGTTTAGTTTCATTAGAATGCACGAAATCGAGCAAAATGCAAGCTTTTGAGTAGGAGGAAAAGACTATAAAAATGGCAGTTTTGGTCATCGGAGGCCTTAAACAGTGGATGAGGCTCTATGGAATTGATGTTTTGAATAACTTTTTTGCACATCCAGAAAACCATTTTCTGATGAAAAACAATGACCCCGGACCTGAGGAACTTTCTCCGAATGGTCAGTAATGGTGCTTTTTTGAGTGTTTATTCTTTTGAATGTAAATGAGTATTGGATGAGAAACATCTCTTTTGGAACTAAAATAAGTGTGTTTAGAGTCATTATTATACTCGAAATTGGGCAAAATACAAGCTTTCGAGCAGGGGGAATAATCTATAAAAATGTGAATTTTGGTCACTGGGCAGCATTAAAAAGAGGTTATTCAGCATAGGAATCTATACAATTGATATTTTGAATGATTTTTTGATCAGTCACAAAAACCTAATTTGTGATGAAAAAACGATGACCGGTACCTGTGGAACTTTCTCCGAATGGTCAGTAATGTTTTTTTTTAGAATGTTTAATCTTTTAAGTGTAAATGACAATTGGATGTGAATTACCAGTTTTCGAACTAAAAGAAGTTTAGACTCATTGTCATGCTCAAAATCGGGCAAAATTCACGTTTCTGATTAGGAGGAAAAGTATATCAAAATGGGAATTTTTGTCACTGGGAGGCATTAAAAAGTGGTTATTGTGTCGCAGCTGGAGAGCTTTTTGGATGCATTGGGGATGGCGGACGTGTGGCGGTACCGCCACCCTACGGTGCGTCAATTCACCTTTCACTCTAATGTGCATAATAGTTTATCCAGAATAGACTATTTTCTAGCATCCCCAGATAGTCTGAAGAAGGTGGACAAGATTGAAATTAGACCTCGGGGCATATCGGATCACTCCCCAGTCATTTTAACTTACACCTGTTGTCAAAGGGGACGGCAGCGTGTTTTCCCCATCTTCCCGGGTTACCTGGAGGTCCCCAAGATCCTAAAAACTATGGTCACTACAACGCGCCATTTCTTCCAAGAAAATGTCGAGTCGGTCCAATCCCCGACCCACTTGTGGGAAGCATACAAGACCGTGCTGAGGGGGCAGGCTATTGCTGCTATCACGGGACATAAGTGTGAGCGGGAGCAGGAGCTCACTGCCATTGAATTGGAATTGCAGAGAGCTGACGCCAAGCACTCATGCAACCCAACTCCGGCCACTGCCCGGCACTTACAGCTACAGCAAACGCGGCACAAGGAGTATCTCACTGAGAAGACTCGCCTCCGACTCATGGCCACGAGACACAAGATATACGAGACCGGCGACAAAGCCGGAAAGCTCCTGGCATGGCTCGATAAACGGGAGCGAGACCGAAAGTGGATAGCGCAGCTTCACACAAGGGATAACCTACCAGTGACTAATCCACGTGCTATAGTGCAAATGTTAGCGCAGCACTTCCGACAGGTTTACACGTCACTCTCCGAGATGTCCGTGGAAGAGGCGTTGACATATATAAAAGATATAGCAATGCCCAAGTTGCCACCAGAAGCGGCCCTTACACTAGAGGCGGACCTTACCACAGATGAGTTGCAGGTGGCAATTGGTAGCCTACAATCTGGAAAAGCGTTAGGGCCAAATGGTATACCCGTGGAGCTCTATAAAAGGCTGGCGGGGAAGGTGGCCCCGCATCTGCTCAATATGTACCTCGATTGCTTGCAGATGGGTGAGCTCCCGCCGGATCAGCGTTTGGCCACAGTGGTGGTGAATCCGAAGCCCGGGAAGCCCCCGGAGGACTGCACCTCCTACCGCCCCATTTCCCTGATAAACGCAGAGGCCAAAATTCTTGCAAAGCTCCTCACGATTAGGCTGACCTCACACCTCGCGACCTTAATTCACCTGGACCAGTCCGGCTTTATGCCCAATAGAAATACGGCACTGAACCTCCGGCGCCTGCACAGAGTGATGGCCCGCATTCCATATCTTCAAGAGCCAGCCGTTCTATTATCGCTGGACGGCCGTATGGTGTTTGATATGGTGGAGTGGCCCTTTTTGTTCACGGTGCTGACGCACTTGGGCTTTGGCCCAAAGTTCTGTGCATGGGTGCGTCTCTTGTACACAAACCCACTGGCGCATGTGACTGCGAATGGTCACATATCCCAAGACTTTCCGCTGTCTAGGGGCACGCGTCAGGGCTGCCCCCTGTCACCGCTGTTATTTGCCCTTGTCTTGAAGCCGCTAGCGGCATGGGTCAGATGGGAGCCAATGATCCGGGGTCTTAGGTTGACGGACAGCTGAGAAGACCGCATCTCATTGTATGCAGACAATGTCCTATTATATTTGACTTCAACCAGGCGATCCATTCTAGTGCTACTGAATATATGTGACCAGTTCGGCCGAGCGTCTGGATATACAATAAACTGGTCCAAGTCGGTGCTCTTTGTGCTTCGGGGCCCACCACCACAGCTCCCAGGGGACTGTCCTTTACAGATCACGGATGACGCCTTTAAGTATCTGGGGGTGTATGTCACGGCTGATCTGGATAATTTTCTAAAAAGAAATCTACTGCCCCCACTGGAGCACTTGAGGAAGGATGCAGCCCACTGGGGGACATCGCCCTTGACACTGCTAGGGAAGGCGGCGCTATTTAAAATGATGGCGCTGCCTCAGTTTCTGTACGCCCTAGAAAATACACCTTATCCCGTACCGGCTGACTACTTCAAAAACAGAGAGGCCTACGTCTCCGAACTGTTGTGGGGGAACAGGCCGGCGCGAATAGCGCACCGTAAATTGACCAAAGGGTGGTACGATGGTGGCATTGCACTCCCCGACATAAAGCTATATTATCGGGCGGCCCAATTGAAAGTAATCAACCAATGGATACACGCCCCGCAGGCAGATCCCGCTTTCAAGGCAGACAGGCATGGGCTAGGAAATGAGGGCATGATGTCTGCACTATATAATAGAAGACGAGCACCGGCGGTGATTGGACCCACCAAACAGACGGTCAATCTGTGGTATGAGGCACATGCCAAACTGGGCTGGAAAGGAAAGATAACCCAATTAACCCCCTTATGGGAAACACAATGTCTGGGCGGCCTAAAACAGTGCAAAGGATTCAACAAATGGGATGCCATTGGCATTTCCACGGTGGGGGACCTATGGCACAAGGGGGAAGTGATACCCTTTGAGCGCCTTCGGACGCAGTATGACTTAGTACCATCAGAGCTTTTTCGATATCTGCAAATCAAACATGGATTGCAAGCGGTCCTGCTGGCCGGCGCTGAGGTTCCGGAGGCCACCCCCCATGAGGACAGGCTGCTGACGGACTACACGCCGAAGCGGGCGACCTCCTTGACCTATCGTAAACTAATAAATAATTTACCCGACCCGCATGTAGCGCTCAGGGAGAGGTGGTCCCGGGATGTGGGAGACTTTGACGAATTCGAATGGAGGGAGGCGCTGGCATCACCGCGAGAGGTGGGAATACCCTCCACACTTAAGTTAGTGCAACTTAAAATCAATAGAGTCACCAACGCTGGCTACATGGTGTAGAGATCTGGACACTGCTATGATGGCTGAGAGGGCAGTTTTCATCTATCGAGGATGTCCCAAAAAATGGAGCAGAGTGAGGGGGGCGTGGAATAAATTCAGGGGATTTATCTGTGAGCCTCGGGGGAAGACTCTGAAGATGGGAGCGAGGAAGAGGCTGAAGTTTGAGGGAGGGAGCATTGTTCACAATTGGGATGCCTGTAAAATCCCCGTGCGGTTGTCTGGAAAAACAAAGATGTCTGGATATACTGTCATTATGTACTGTTTTTTAAGCTTGTGCCAAATTTCATATACAATAAAAAGTGTTTAAAAAACAAAAACAAAAAAAAGTGGTTATTGAACGTGAGGCTCGAACAATTGACATTTTGAATCATTTTTTGTACACTGAGAAAATCAATTTTTTGAAGAAAAACGATGACCTCGGACCTGAGGAACTTTCTCCGAATGGGCAGTAATGGTGATTTTATACATGTTTAATCGTTTGACTGTAAATGACTGTCTGATGTGAATCATCACTTTTGAAACTGAAATAATTGTATTTAGATTCATTGCAATGCTCGAAATCGGGCAAGATACAAGCTTCTGAGTAGTAGGAAAAGTCTATAAAAATGGGAATTTTGGTCAGTGGGAAAAATTAAAAAGTGGTTATTCAACATGAGACTTGATACAATTGACATTTCGAATCATTTTTTGTACAGTGCAAACAACCATTTTCTGATGAAAAAATGATGACCCCGGACCTGAGGAACTTTCTCCGAACGGTCAGTAAAGGTGATTGTATACATGTTTAATCTTTTGACTGTAAATGACTGTCGGATGTGAATCATCACTTTTGGCAAAAAATAATAATTGTGTTTAGTTTCATTAGAAGGCACGAAATCGGTCAAAATGCTAGCTTTTGAGTAGGAGGAAAAGTCTATAAAAATGGCAGTTTTGGTCATTCGAAGGCCTTAAAAAGTGGTTATTCACCATGAGACTCTATCAAATTGATGTTTTGAATCACTTTTTTGTACAATCCAAAAAAACATTTTCTGATAAAAACAATGACCCCAGACCTGAGGAACTTTCTCTGAATGGTCAGTAATAGTGCTGTTTATTCTTTTGAATGTAAATGACTATTGGATGTGAAGCATCACTTTTGGAACTAAATTAAGTGTGTTTAGAGTCATTGTCATTCTCGAAATCGTGCAAAATTCAAGTTTCTGATTAGGAGGAAAAGTATATAAAAATGGGAATTTTCGTCACTGGGAGGCATTAAAAGTGGTTATTCAACATGAGGCTCAAACAATAGACATTTTGAATAATTTTTCGTACACTGAAAAAATCCAGTTTTTTGATGTAAAACAATGACCCCGGACCGGAAGAACTTTCACTGAATGGTCAGTAATGGTGATTTGATACATGTTTAATCGTTTGACTGTAAATGACTGTCGGATGTGAATCATCGCTTTTGGAACTAAAATAAGTGTGTTTAGAGTAATTTTCATGCTCGAAATTGGACAGAATAGCAGCTTCTGAGTAGGAGGAAAAGTCTATAATAATGGCATGAGGAACATTCTCAAAATGGTCAGTAATGGTGTTATTTTTTCATGTGTAATCTTTTGAGTGTAAACAACAATTGGATGTGAATGATCATTTTTGAATCTAAAATAAGTGTGTTTAGAGTCAGTTTCATGCTCAAAATCACGCAAAATAGAAGTTTCTGAGTAGAAGGAAAAGTATAGAAATGGGAATTATGTTCACTGGGAGGCATTAAAAAGTGGTTATTCAACATGAGGCTCGATAGAATTGATATTTTGAATCATTTTTTATACAGTCCAAAAAACCATTTTCTGATGAAAAACAATGACCCCAGAGCTGAAGAACTTTCTCCGAATGGTCAGTAATAGTTATTTTATACATGTTTATTGGTTTGACTGTAAATGACTGTTGGATGTTAATCATCACTTTTGGAACTACAATAATTGTGTTTAGATTATTTAGAATGCATGAAATCAGGCAAAAGTCAAGCTTTTGAGTAGGAGGAAAAGTCTATAAAAATGGCAATTTTGATCATTCGGAGGCCTTAAAAAATGATTATTCAACATAAGGCTCGATACAAATGACAATTTGAATAATTTTTTGCACTGTCCAAAAATAGTTTTTCTGATGAAAAATGATGATCCTGGTCCTGAGGAACTTCCTCCGAATGATCAATAATGGTGCACTTTTTAATATTTAATCTTTTAAGTGTAAATTACTATTGGGTGTGAATTATCACTTTTGAAACTAAAGTAATTGTGTTTAGAGTAATTTTAATGCTCAAAATGTGGTAAATTACAAGTTTAAGGAATAGGAGTAAATGTCTATGAAAATGCAATTGTAGTCATTCGGAGGCCTTAAAAAGAAGTTGTTTAATATAAGGCTCGATACATTTGCCATTTTGAATAATTTTTTGTACAGTCCAATATAATATATTTTCTGATGGAAGTCGAAAACCCTGGACTTGAGGAACTTTCTTAAAACAGTCAGTAATGGTGAATTTATACATGTTTAATCTTTTGACTGTAAATGACTGTCGGATGTGAATCATCACTTTTAAACCTAAAATAAGTGTGTTTGTAGTCATTTTCTTGCTCAAAATCAGGCAAAATGCAAGCTTTTGAGCCAGAGGAAAAGTCTATAAAAATGGCAATTTTGGTCACTCGGAGGTCTTGAAAGGTGGTTTTTCAACATGAGGCTCGTTACAATCGACATTATAAATCATTTTATAAACAGCCCAAAAAAACTTTTTCTGATGAAAAACGATGACCCCGGTTCTGAGGGACTTCCTCCAAATCGGCAGTAATGGTGCTTTTTTAAATGTTTAATATCTTGAGTGTAAATGACTATTGGATGTGAATTGTCAGTTTTGGAACTAAAATAAGTGTGTTTAGAGTCATTGTCATGCTCAAAATAGGGAAATAAAAACGTTTCCAATTAGGAGAAAAACTATATCAAAATGGGAATTTTCGTCACATTAAAAAGTGGTTATTCAACACGAGGCTCGAACAATTGACATTTTGAATCTTTTTTTGTACACTGAATAAAGTCAAATTTTTGAAGGAAAACGATGACCCCTGACCTGAGGAATTTTCTCCGAATGGTCGGTCATGGTGATTTTATACATGTTTAGTTATTTTACTGTAAATGACTGTCAGATGTGAATCATCACTTTTGAAACTTAAATAATTGTATTTAGAATCATTGTAATGCTCGAAATCGGGCAAGATGCAAGCTTCTGAGTAGGAGGAAAAGGCTATAAAAATGGCAGTTTTGGTCATTCGGAGGCCTTAAAAAGTGATTATTCAACATGAGACTCTATAGAATAGAATCACTTTTTTGTACAGTCCAAAAATCATTTTCCGATGAAAACCAATGACCCCGGACCTGAGGAACGTTCTCCGAATTGTCAGTAGTGGTGCTTTTTTGAATGTTTATTTTTTTTAATGTAAATGACTATGGATGTGAATCATCACCTTTGGAACTAAAATAAGTGTGTTTAGAGTCAATATTATACTCGAAATTGGGCAAAATGCAAGCTTTTGAGTGAAAAATCTAAAAAAATGTTAATTTAATCACTTGGAGGCATTAAAAAGTGGTTATTCAACATGAGGCTCGAACAATTGACATTTTGTATATTTTTTTGTACACTGAAAAAATCAAATGTTTGAGGAAAATTGATGACCCCGGACCTGAGAAACTTTCTCCGTATGGTCAGTAATGGTGATAAATGACTGTTCGATGTGAATCATCACTTTTGGAGAAAAAAATCTTGTGTTTTGTTTCATTAGAGTGTACGAAATCGGGAAAAATGCAATCTTTTGAGTAGGAGGAAAAGTCTATAAAAATGGCACTTTTGTTCATTGGGAGGCCTTAAAAAGTGATTATTCAACATGATACTCTACCGAACTGATGATTTGAATCAGTTTTTCCAAAAAAACATTTTCTGATGAAAAACAATGACCCTGGACCTGAGAAACCTTCTCCGAATGGTCAGTAATGGTACTTTTTTAATGTTTATTCTTGTGAATGTAAATGACTATTGGATGTGAATCATTACTTTTGGAACTAAAATAAGTGCGTTTAGAGTCATTATTATACTCGAATTGGGCAAAATACAAGCTTTTGAATACGGGAAAAATCTATAAAATATGAATTTTGGTTTCTGGGAGGCATTAAAAAGTGATTATTCAACATGGGACTCTATACAATTATATATTTAAAGCAATTTTTTGTACAGTCCCAAACAACTAATTTCTGATGAAAAACGATGACCCCTACCGGTGGAATTTTCTCTGAATGGTCAGTAATGGTTCATTTTTAGAATGTTTAATCTTTTAAGTGTAAATGACAATTGGATGTGAATGATGACTTTTCGAACTAAAACAAGTGTGTTTACAGTCATTGTCAAGCTCAAAATCGGGCAAAATTCAAGTTTCTGATTAGGAGGAAAAGTATATCAAAATTGGAGTTTTCGTCACTGAGAGGCATTAAAAAGTGGTTATTCAACATGAGGGTCGAACAATTGACATTTTGAATCAATTTTTGTGCACTGAAAAAATCTAATTTTTGATGAAAAACGATGACCCCAGACCTGAGGAGCTGTCTCCAAATGGTTAGTAATTGCGATTTTATACATGTTTAATCGTTTGACTGTAAATACTGTCGGATGTGAATCATCACTCTTCAAACTGAAATAATTGCATTTAGATTCATTGCAACGCTCTAAATTGGGCACGATACAAGCTTCTGAGTAGGAGTTGGAAAAATTAAAAAGTGGTTATTCAACGTGTGATTTGATACTATTGACATTTTGAATCATTTTTTGTAGTCGAAACAACCATTTTCTGATAAAAAACGATGACCCTGGACCTGAGGAACTTTCCCCAAACGGTCAGTAAAGGTGATTGTATACATGTTTAATCTTTTGACTGTAAATGACTGTCGGATATGAATCATCACTTTTGGAAATAAAAATTGTGTGTAGTTTCAGTAGAATGTACGAAATCGGGCAAAATGCAAGCTTTTGAGTAGGAGGAAAAGTCTATAAAAATGGCAGTTTTGTACATCCGGAGGCCTTAAAAAGTGGTTATTCAACATGAGACTCTATACAATTGATATGTGGAATGATTTTTTGTCCAGTCCCAAACAACTAAATTACGATGAAAAACGATGACCCCTACTGGTGGAATTTTCTCCCAATGGTCAGTAATGGTTCATTTTTAGAATGTTTAATCTTTTAAGTGTAAAGGACAATTGGATGTGCATGATGACTTTTCGAACTAAAACAAGTGTGTTTATGGTCATTGTCAAGCTCAAAATTGGGCAAAATATAAGTTTCGGATTAGGAGGAAAAGTATATCAAAATTGGAATTTTCATCACTGGGAGGCATTAAAAAGTGGTTATTCAATATGAGGCTCGAATAATTGACATTTTGAATCAATTTTTGTTCACTGAAAAAATCAAATGTTTGATGAAAAACGGTGACCCCAGACCAGAGGAACTTTCTCCGAAGGGTCAGTAAAGGTGATTGTATACATGTTTAATCTTTTGACTGTAAATGACTGTCGGATGTGAATCATCACTTTTGAAACTGAAATAATTGTATTTAGATTAATTGTAATGCTCGAAATCGGGCAAGATACAAGCTTCTGAGTAGGAGGAATAGTCTATAAAAATAGGAATTTTTGTCAGTGGGAAAAATTAAAAAGTGGTTATTCAACATGGGATTAGATACAATTGACACTTTTTATAATTTTTTGTACAGTCCAAGCATCCGTTTTCTGATGAGAAAGCGATGACCCCGGACCTGAGGAATTTTCTCCAAACGGTCAGTAAGGGTGATTGTATACATGTTGAATCTTTTGACTGTAAATGACTGTTGATGTGAATCATCACTTTTGGAAATAAAGTAATTGTGTTTAGTTTCATTAGAATACACGAAATCGGGCAAAATGCAAGCTTTTCAGTAGGATGAAAAGTCTATAAAATGGCAGTTTTGGTCATTCTGAGGCTTTAAAAAGTGGTTATTCAACATGAGACTCTACAGAATTGATGTTTTGAATCTCTTTTTCGTACAGTCCAGAAAACCATTTTCTGATGAAAAACAATGACCCCGGACCTGAGGAAGTTTCTCCGAATGGTCAGTAATGGTGCTTTTTTGAATGTTTATTCTTTTGAATGTAAATGACTATTGGATGTGAATCATCACTTTTGGAACTGAAATAACTGTGTTTAGAGTCATTGTCATTCTCAAAATTGGGCAAAGTTCAAGCTTCTGATTAGGAGGAAAAGTATGTAAAAATGGGAATTTTTTTCACTGGGAGGCAATAAAAAGTGATTATTCAACGTGAGGCTTGAACAATTGACATTTTGAATAATTTTTTGTACACTGAAAAAATCCAGTTTTTTGATGAAAGACGATGACCCTGGACCTGAGGAACTTTCCTAGAATGGTCAGTAATGGTGATTTTATAAATGTTTTATTGTTTGAATGGAAATGACTGTTGCATGTGAATCGTCACTTTTGGAACTAAAATAAGTGTATTTAGAATCATTTTCATGCTTGAAATTGGACAGAATAGAAGGTTGTGAGTAGGAGGAAAAGTCTATAAAAATGGCATGAGGAACATTCTCTAAATGGTCTGTAATGGTGATATTTTTTAATGTTTATTCTTGTGAATGTAAATGACTATTGGATGTGAATCATTACTTTTGGAACTAAAATAAGTGCGTTTAGAGTCATTATTATACTCGAATTGGGCAAAATACAAGCTTTTGAATACGGGAAAAATCTATAAAATATGAATTTTGGTTTCTGGGAGGCATTAAAAAGTGATTATTCAACATGAGACTCTATACAATTATATATTTAAAGCAATTTTTTGTACAGTCCCAAACAACTAATTTCTGATGAAAAACGATGACCCCTACCGGTGGAATTTTCTCTGAATGGTCAGTAATGGTTCATTTTTAGAATGTTTAATCTTTTAAGTGTAAATGACAATTGGATGTGAATGATGACTTTTCGAACTAAAACAAGTGTGTTTACAGTCATTGTCAAGCTCAAAATCGGGCAAAATTCAAGTTTCTGATTAGGAGGAAAAGTATATCAAAATTGGAGTTTTCGTCACTGAGAGGCATTAAAAAGTGGTTATTCAACATGAGGGTCGAACAATTGACATTTTGAATCAATTTTTGTGCACTGAAAAAATCTAATTTTTGATGAAAAACGATGACCCCAGACCTGAGGAGCTGTCTCCAAATGGTTAGTAATTGCGATTTTATACATGTTTAATCGTTTGACTGTAAATACTGTCGGATGTGAATCATCACTCTTCAAACTGAAATAATTGCATTTAGATTCATTGCAACGCTCTAAATTGGGCACGATACAAGCTTCTGAGTAGGAGTTGGAAAAATTAAAAAGTGGTTATTCAACGTGTGATTTGATACTATTGACATTTTGAATCATTTTTTGTAGTCGAAACAACCATTTTCTGATAAAAAACGATGACCCTGGACCTGAGGAACTTTCCCCAAACGGTCAGTAAAGGTGATTGTATACATGTTTAATCTTTTGACTGTAAATGACTGTCGGATATGAATCATCACTTTTGGAAATAAAAATTGTGTGTAGTTTCAGTAGAATGTACGAAATCGGGCAAAATGCAAGCTTTTGAGTAGGAGGAAAAGTCTATAAAAATGGCAGTTTTGTACATCCGGAGGCCTTAAAAAGTGGTTATTCAACATGAGACTCTATACAATTGATATGTGGAATGATTTTTTGTCCAGTCCCAAACAACTAAATTACGATGAAAAACGATGACCCCTACTGGTGGAATTTTCTCCCAATGGTCAGTAATGGTTCATTTTTAGAATGTTTAATCTTTTAAGTGTAAAGGACAATTGGGTGTGCATGATGACTTTTCGAACTAAAACAAGTGTGTTTATGGTCATTGTCAAGCTCAAAATTGGGCAAAATATAAGTTTCGGATTAGGAGGAAAAGTATATCAAAATTGGAATTTTCATCACTGGGAGGCATTAAAAAGTGGTTATTCAATATGAGGCTCGAATAATTGACATTTTGAATCAATTTTTGTTCACTGAAAAAATCAAATGTTTGATGAAAAACGATGACCCCAGACCAGAGGAACTTTCTCCGAAGGGTCAGTAAAGGTGATTGTATACATGTTTAATCTTTTGACTGTAAATGACTGTCGGATGTGAATCATCACTTTTGAAACTGAAATAATTGTATTTAGATTAATTGTAATGCTCGAAATCGGGCAAGATACAAGCTTCTGAGTAGGAGGAATAGTCTATAAAAATAGGAATTTTTGTCAGTGGGAAAAATTAAAAAGTGGTTATTCAACATGGGATTAGATACAATTGACACTTTTTATAATTTTTTGTACAGTCCAAGCATCCGTTTTCTGATGAGAAAGCGATGACCCCGGACCTGAGGAATTTTCTCCAAACGGTCAGTAAGGGTGATTGTATACATGTTTAATCTTTTGACTGTAAATGACTGTTGATGTGAATCATCACTTTTGGAAATAAAGTAATTGTGTTTAGTTTCATTAGAATACACGAAATCGGGCAAATGCAAGCTTTTCAGTAGGATGAAAAGTCTATAAAATGGCAGTTTTGGTCATTCTGAGGCTTTAAAAAGTGGTTATTCAACATGAGACTCTACAGAATTGATGTTTTGAATCTCTTTTTCGTACAGTCCAGAAAACCATTTTCTGATGAAAAACAATGACCCCGGACCTGAGGAAGTTTCTCCGAATGGTCAGTAATGGTGCTTTTTTGAATGTTTATTCTTTTGAATGTAAATGACTATTGGATGTGAATCATCACTTTTGGAACTGAAATAACTGTGTTTAGAGTCATTGTCATTCTCAAAATTGGGCAAAGTTCAAGCTTCTGATTAGGAGGAAAAGTATATAAAAATGGGAATTTTTTTCACTGGGAGGCAATAAAAAGTGATTATTCAACGTGAGGCTTGAACAATTGACATTTTGAATAATTTTTTGTACACTGAAAAAATCCAGTTTTTTGATGAAAGACGATGACCCTGGACCTGAGGAACTTTCCTAGAATGGTCAGTAATGGTGATTTTATAAATGTTTTATTGTTTGAATGGAAATGACTGTTGGATGTGAATCGTCACTTTTGGAACTAAAATAAGTGTATTTAGAATAATTTTCATGCTTGAAATTGGACAGAATAGAAGGTTGTGAGTAGGAGGAAAAGTCTATAAAAATGGCATGAGGAACATTCTCTAAATGGTCTGTAATGGTGATATTTTTTAATGTTTATTCTTTTGACTGTAAATGACTGTGAGATGTGCATCATCACATTTGGAACTATTATAAGTGTTTTTACAGTCCCTTTCATGCTCGAAATCAAGCAAAATACAGGCTTTTGAGTAGAAGGAAAAGTCCATAGAAATGGCAATTTTGGTCATATGGAGCCATTAAAAATTAGTTTTTCAACACGAGGCTCGATACAATTGACATTTTTTTATCATTTTTTGTACAGTCCCCAAAAAATGTTTTTGGATGAAAAACGAAGACGAAGACCTGAGGAACTTTCCCTGAATGGTCAGTAATGGTTCATTTTTTGAATGCGTAATCTTTTGAGTGTAAATGACAATTGGATGTGAATTATCATTTTTCAATCTAAAATAAGTGTCTTTAGAGTCATTTTCATGCTGGAAATTGGGCAAAATAGAAATTTCTGAGTAGAAGGAAAAGTATATAGAAATGGGAATTTTGTTCACTGGGAGGCATTAAAAAGTGGTTATTCAACATGAGGCTCAATACAATTGATATTTTGAATAATTTTTTGTACAGTCCAAAAAAACATTTTCTGATGCAAAAACGATGACCCTGGACCTGAGGAATTTTCTCTGAATGGTCAGTAATAGTGATTTTATACATGTTTAATGGTTTGACTGTAAATGACTGTCAGATGTGAATCATCGCTTTTTCAACTAACATGATTGTGTTTAGATTCATTAGAATGCATGAAATCGGGCAAAATGCAAGCTTTTGAGTAGGAGGAAAAGTCTATAAAAATGGCAATTTTGGTCATTCACAGGCCTTAAAAAGTGGCTATTCAACATAAGGATCAATAAAATTGACAATATAAATAATTTCTTGTACAGTCCAAAAAATAGTTTTTCTGATGAAAAACGATGAGCTTGGACCTAAGAAACTTTCTCTTAATGGTCAGTAATGGTGATTTTATACATGTTTAATCTGTTGACTGTAATTGACTGTCAGATGTTAATCATCAGTTTTGGAACTGAAATAATTCCATTTAGATTCATAAGACTGCTTGATATCGAGCAAGATACAGGCTTATGAGTAGGAGTAAAAGTCTAAAAAAATGGGAATTTTGGTCAGTGGGAGAAATTAAAAAGTGGTTTTTCAACATGATACTTGATACAATTGACATTTTGAATAATTTTTTGTACAGTCCAAAAAACAATTTTCTGATGAAAAACGGTGACCTCGGACCTATGGAACTTTCTCCAAATGGTCAGTGATGGTGATTTTTTAAATGTTAAATCTTTTGAGTGTAAATGATTTTTTGCTGTGAATTATCACTTTTGGAACTAAAATAAGTGTGTTTAGACCCATTTTTATGCACAAAATCTGGCAAAATACAAGCTTCGGAGTAGGGGCAAGAGTCTATAAAAATGGGAATTTTGGTCACCGGGAGGCATTAAAAAGTGGTTATTCAACATGAGGCTCGATACTATTGACATTTTGAATCATCTTTTGTACAGTCAAAAAATCCATTTTGTGATGAAAAATAATGACCCCGGGCTTGAGGAACTTTCTCAGAATGGTCAGTAAAGGTGATTTTTTACATGTTTAATCTTTTGACTGCAAATGACTGTCGGATGTGAATCATCACATTTGGAACTAAAATATTTGTGCTTAGATTCATTGTAATGCTGGAAATCGGGCAAGATACAAGCTTCTGAGTAGGAGGAAAAGTGAATAAAAATGGGAATTTTGGACACTGGGAGGCATTAAAACGTGGTATTCCACATGAGGCTCGATACAATTGACATTTTGAATAATTTTTTGTACAGTCAAAAAATCAATTTTTTGATGAAAAACAATGACCCCGGAACTGAGGAACTTTCTATGAATGGTCAGTAAGGGTGCTCTTTTGAATGTTTAATCTTTTGAGTGTAAATGACTTTTGGATGTGAATTATCACTTTTAGAAATAAAATATGTGTGTTTATTGTTACATATGTACATAGTTGTCACAAGCGTCTCTCTTTTCCCGCTCGTGACAGTCTCGCTGTTGGAGTGTTTATGTTAGAATAGGGATTCTAGGTGGTTTGTTAACGCGTGTGTTTGTGTTGGCATTATGATTTGAAACCCTGAACTTTGAAGACGGAATAAACTTGTCTCCTACATCATTTTCTCAAGGTCTGCAATTATTTCTACTGAAGCGTTCCACCGTCTTTCTTTACACTGGCGACGAGGATGGGATGGATTCATTGCCCTTCTTAAAAAAAATATATATATAATAATAATTTATATCATACTTCAATTCTACTCTCCACCTGCTTTCTATGGAGAATCGGCGGATATTTTTTTTTACAATCTCCTGTTATTCGGTGTGATATCAACATAGAAGAAAAAGAAAGAGCATTATTTGGAGCAAGGAGGTGGTTTAGCCGGAACCTTGGTGAACGGTAATTTTCGGAAGTGTTTTAGAGTCATTATTATGCTCGAAAAGGGGCAAAATACAAGCTTCTGAGTGGGGGAAACGTCTATTGAAATGGGAATTAAGGTCACCGGGAGGCATAAAAAGTGGTTATTCAACATAAGGCTCGATACAATTGACATATTCAATCAATTTTTGTACAGTCCAATAAATCAATTTTCTAATGAAAAATGATGACCTCGGACCTGAGGAACTTTCTCCGAATGATCAGTGATGGGGATTTTTTCACATGTTTAATTTTGTGACTGTAAATGACTGTCAGATGTGAATCATCATGTTTGGAACTAAAATAAGTGTGTTTAGAGTCATTTTCATGCTCGAAGTCGGGAAAAATAGTAGCTACTGACTAGGTTGAAAAGTCTATAAAAATGGCAATTTTAGTAACTCCGAGGTCTTAAAAAGTGGTTACTCAACATGAGGCTCGATACAATTGACATAATGAATAATTTTTTGTACAGCCCAGAAAATCCATTTTTTGATTAAAAATGATGACCCCGCACATGAGGAGCTTTCTCCTAATGGTCAGTTACGGTGCTTTTTTGAATGTTTAATCTTTTGACTGTAATTGACTATTGGATGTGAATTGTCACTTTTGGAACTAAAATAAGTGCATTGGAGTCAATGTCATGCTCGAATTCAGGCAAAATACAAGCTTCTGAGTAGGAGGAAAAATGTATAAAAATGGGAATTTTAGTCAATAGGAGGGAATAAAAATTGGTTATTCAACATGAGGCTAGATACAATTGACATTTTGAATCAATCTTTGTACACTCTAAAAAATCAATTTTCTGATGAAAAACGATGACCTTAGATGTGAGGAACCTTCTCTGAATTATAAGTAATGGTGATTTTTTTTTGCGTGATTAATCTTTTGATTTGTAAATGACTGTCGGATGTGAATCATCACAATTGGAACTAAAATACGTGTGTTTAGAGTCATTTTACTGCCCGCAATTGGTCAAAATAGAAGCTTCTGAGAGGGAGGAAAAGTCTGTAAAAGTGGCAATTTTGGTCACAGTGAGGCTTCAAAAAGTGGTTATTACACATGAGGCACGATCCAATTGACATTTTGAATCACTTTTTTGTATAGTCCAAAAAACTCAATTTAGTGATGAAAAACTATGACCCCGGGACTGTCGAACTTTCTCCAGATGGTCAGTAATGGTGATTTATTAATGTTTCATCGTTTGAATGTAAATTACTATAGTAAAGTCTATAAATATTGGAAATTTGGTCATTGAGAGGCTTTAAAAAATGGTTATTCAACATGAGGCACGATCCAATTGACATTTTTAATAATTTTTTGTACAATCCCAAAAATTACTTTTCTCTTGAAAAACGATGACCCTGGACTTGTCGAAGTTTCTCCAGATGGCCAATAATGGCGATTTTTTAATATTGAATCTTTTGACTGTAAATGACTAATGCATTTGAATTATCACTTTTTGAACTAAATTAATCATGTTTAGGGTCATTTTACGGCCCAAAATAGGTCAAAAAAGAAGCTTCTGACTAGGAGAGAAAGTCTATAAAAAGTGCTATTTTGGTAACAGTGAGGCTTTAAAAAGTGGTTATACAACATGAGGGACGATCCAATTGACATTTTGAATAATTTTTGTACAGTACAAAAAACAAATTTTCTGATGAAAAAGGATGATCGAACTTTCTTCAGATGGTCAGTAATGGTGATTTATTAATGTTTAATCTTTTGACTGTAAATTACTATTTCAATGGAATTATCACTTTTTGTTCTAAAATAAGTGTGCTTAGAATCATTTTCCTGCCCAAAGTTGGTTAAAATGAAAGCTGAGTGGGAGGAAAAGCCTGTAAAAAGTGCTGTTTTGCTAAGAGTGAGGCATTAAAAAGTGGTTATTCAACATGAGGTACGATCCAATTGACATTTTGAATATTGTTTTGCACAGTCCAAGAAATACATTTTCTGATTAAAAAGGATGATCAAATTTTCTCCAGATGGTCAGTAATGGTAATTTTTTAATTTTTCACCATTTGATTGTAAATTGCTCTTGCAATGGAATTATCACTTTTTGAACCAAAATAAGTGTGTTTAGAGTCATTTTACTGCCCCAAATTGGTCAAAACAGAAGCTTCTGAGTAGGATGAAAAGTCTATAAAAAGTGCTATTTTGGTAACAGTGAGGCTTTAAAAAGTGGTTATTCAACATGAGACACGATCCAATTGACATTTTTAATAATTTTTTGTACAATACATAAAAAAATTCGGATGAAAAACCATGACCACAGACCTGTCGAACTTTCTCCAGATGGTCAGTAATGGTGATTGTTTTAATGTTTAATTTTTTGACTGTAAATGACTATTGTATGTGAATGATCACTTTTGGAACTAAAATAAGTGTGTTTAAAGTCATATTTCTGCCCTAAATAAGTCAAAATAGAAGCTTCTGAGTAGGAGGAAAAGTCTTTAAAAATTTCATTTTTGGACACTGTGAGGCTTTAGAAAGTGGTTATTCAACATGAGGCACGATCCAATTGACATTTTGAATCATTTTTTGTACAGTCGAATAAATACATTTTCTGATAAAAAACGATGACCATGGGCCTGTTGAACTTCCTCCAGATGGTCAGTAATGGTGATTTTTTATGTTTAATCATTTGACTGTAAATTACTATTGCAATGGAATTATCAATTTTTGAACTAAAATAAGTGTGTTTAGTGTCACTTTTCTGCCCAAAATTGGTCAAAACAGAAGCTTCTGAATAGAAGGAAAAGTCTAAAAGAAATGCTATTTTGTTAACAGTGAGGCTTTAAAAAGTGGTTATTCAACATGAGGCAAGATCCAAATGACATTTTGAATCATTTTTTGTACTGTCCAAATAATCAATTTTAAGATGAAAAACGATGACCCTAGACCTGTTGAACTTTCTCCAGATGGTCAGTAATGGTGATTTTTTAATGTTTAATCTTTTGACTGTAAATTACTATTGCAAGAGAATTATCACTTTTGGAACTAAAATAAGTGTGTTTATAGTAATATTCCAGCCCAAATTTGGTCAAAACAGAAGCTTTTGAGTAGGAGGAAAAGTCTCTAAAATGTTCTATTTTGCTAACTGTGAGGCTTTAAAAAGTGGTTATTCAACATAAGGCACAACCCAAATTACATTTTGAATCATATTTTGTACAGTCCAAAAAATGACATTCTCTGATGAAAAACGATGTCGAACTTTCTCCAGATGGTAAGTAATGGTGATTTTTTTATGTTTATTCTTTTGACTGTAAATAACTATTTCTTGCGTATCATCAATTTTAGAACTAAAGTAAGTTTGTTTATAGTCATTTTCCAGCCCAAAATTAGTGAAAACAAAAGCTTCTGAGGAGGAGAAAAAGTCTATAAAAAGTGCTATTTTGGTAACTGTGAATCTTTAAACAGTCATTATTCAAGATAAGGCACAATCCAAATAACATTTTAAATAATTTTCTGTACAGTCCCTAAAATTACATTTTCTAATAAAAAATGATGACCCCGGACATGTTGAACTTTCTCCAGATGGTCGGTAATCGTGATTTATTTCTTTGTAATCTTTTGACTGTAAATTACTATTGCAATGGAATTATCAACTTTTGAACTAAAATAAGTGTGTTAACAGTCATTTTCCTGCCCGATATTGGTAAAAGACAGAAGTTTCTGAGTAGGAGGAAAAGTCTGTAAAAATGCCAATTCAGGTAACTGTGAGGGTTTAAAAAGTGGTTATTCATCATGAGCCACGATCCAATTGACAGTTTGAATACTTTTTTGTACAGTCCAAAAACACCTTTTCTCATGAAAAACAATAACCCTGGACCTGTCAAACTTTCTCCAGATGGTCAGTAATGGTGATCTTTTTATTGTTTCACCTTTTGACTGTAAATTACTATTTCATGTGAATTATCACTTATTGAACTAAAATAAGTGTGTTAATAGTCATTTTCCTGCCTGAAATAGGTCAAAATAGAAGCTTCTGAGTAGGAGAAAAAGTCGATAAATAGTGCTATTTTGGTAACAGTGAGGCTTTAAGAAGTGGTTATACCACACGAGGGACGATCCAATTGACATTTTCAATCATTTTTTGTACAGTACAAAAAACACATTTTCTGATGATAAAGGATGATCAAACTTTCTCCAGATGGTGAATAATGGTGATTTATTAATGTTAAATCATTTGACTTTAAATTACTATTGCAATGGAATTATCACTTTTTGAACTAAAATAAGTGTGTTTAGAGTAACTTTAATGCCCAAAATTGGTCAAAACAGAAGCTTCTGAGTAGGAGGAAAAGTCTATAAAAAGTGCTATTTTGGTAACAGTGGGGCTTTAAAAAGTGGCCATACAGCATGAGGGACGATCCAATTGACATTTTGAATATTTTTTTGTATGGTACAAAAAACAAATTTTCTGATGAAAAACGATGACCATGGACCTGTCAAACTTTCTCCAGATGGTCAGTAATGGTGATTTTTTATTGTTTAATCTTTTGACTGTAAATTACTATTGCGTGTGAATTATCACTTATTGAACTAAACTAAGTGTGTTAATAGTAATTTTCCTGCCCGAAATTGGTCAAAATAGAAGCTTCAGAGTAGTAGGAAAATCTGTAAAAAAGGCAATTTTGGTCACTGTGAGGCTTTAAAAGGGGTTATTCAATATGAGGCACGATCCAATTGACATTTTGAATCATTTTTTGTACAATCCCAAAAATTACTTTTCTCATGAAAAACGATGAGCCCCGGACCTGTCAAAGATCCTCCAGATGGTCAGTAATGGTTATATTTGAATATTGAATCTTTTGACAGTAAATGACTATTGCATTTGAATTATCACTTTTGGAACTAAATTAAGCGTATTTAGGGTCATTTTCCTGCCTCAAAAGAGAAGCTTTCTGAGTAGGAGAAAAAGTCTGTAAAAATGTACATTTTGGTCACTGTGAGTCTTTAAAAAGTGGTTATTCAACATGAGCCATGCTCCAATTTTCTTTACAGTCTAAAAAATCCATTTTCTGATGAAAAACAATGACCCGCCGAATTTTCTCCTGATGGCCAGTAATGGTGATTTTATTTAAGTTTAATCTTTTGACTGTAAATTACTATTTCAATGGAATAACCATTTTTTATTCTAAAATAAGTGTGCTTAGAGTCATTTTCCTGCCCGAAATTGATTGAAATGAAAGCTTCTGAGTAGGAGGAAAAGCCTGTAAAAAGTGGTGTTTTGCTAACAGTGAGGCTTTAAAAAGTGGTTATTCAACATGAGGTACGATCCAATTGACATTTTGAATAATTTTTTGCACAGTCCAAAAAATTAATTTTCTGATTAAAAACGAGGACCCCGGACCTGTCGAATTTTCTCCAGATGATCAGTAATGGTGATTTTTTAATGTTTAATCATTTGTTTGTAAATTACTCTTGCAATGGAATTATCACTTTTTGAACTAAAATAAGTGTGTTTAGAGTAGGGGTGGGCGGAATTTGCGGAATTAACCTTCGCAAATTATCGCGAGAATGTTTAAAATTATCGCAAACAAGCAGAAATATCGCAAAGATGCGGAAGTTTTTTTCCGGCATGTTCGCGAGATTTTCTGCATGGTTGCGGGTCGCCAACTTACCCATGTGGTTGCTTGCGGGCGCGGCCATCTTGTTTTGAGTTGTTCTCGCGGTGCATGATCGCGAGAAGAAAGACGTGATCGCGCGACGCATGACGTCACTGCGGGCGCGAACTGTCGTGAGACAGCGCAAATGGCTAAAAACAATACAACATCTCATGGAGAACGCGACCGGATCAAGAAAACTTGTCGGCGAACGCAGGGATTCAGGTAAGGCGATCGCGCGCGCGCGAGAATGTATCATTTTACAGCGCGAGCAAGAAACAAATTATCGCCAAGCTGCGGAAACCGGAATTTTTGACATTTTCGCGCTCTCCGCGGAACGCAAAAATGTCAAATTATCGCAATTTCCGCGAACGGAACGAAATTTTTGCCCAGGCCTAGTTTAGAGTCTTTTTACTGCCCCAAATTGGTCAAAACAGAAGCTTCTGAGTAGGAGGAAAAGTCTATAAAAGGGCTATTTTGGTAACAGTGAGGCAAAAGTGGTTATTCAACATGAGACACGATCCAATTGACATTTTAAATACTTTTTTGTACAGTACAAAAAAAAATTCTGATGAAAAACTATGACT
This sequence comes from Triturus cristatus, assembly GCF_964204655.1. Lineage (NCBI taxonomy): Eukaryota > Metazoa > Chordata > Amphibia > Caudata > Salamandridae > Triturus > Triturus cristatus. The sequence continues at coordinate 628,673,653 of NC_140592.1, read as the reverse complement.
CTAGACCTGTTGAAGTTTCTGTAGATGGTCAGTAATGGTGATTTTTTTAAAGTTTAATCTTTTGACAGTAAATTACTATTGCAATGGAATTGTCACTTTTGGAACTAAAATAAGTGTGTTTATAGTAATTTTATAGTAATTTTTCAGCCCGAAATTGGTCAAAACAGAAGCTTCTTAGTAGGAGGAAAAGTCTGTAAAAATGTCATTTTTGGACACTGTGAGGCTTTAGAAAGTGGTTATTCAACATGAGGCACGATCCAATTGACATTTTAAATCAAATTTTGAACAGCACATAAAATACTTTTTCTGCTGAAAAAAAGAATGACTCCAGAACCTGTCAAACTTTCTCCAGATGGTCAGTAATTGTGATTTTTTAATGTTTAATCTTTTGACTGAAAATGACTACAGCATGTGAATTATCACTTATGGAACTAAAATGAGTGTGTTTTGAACCATTTTGCTGCCCGAAATTGGTCAAAATTGTAGCTTCTGTGTAGGAGGAAAATTCTGTAAAAATGGCAATTTTGGTCACTCTGAGGGTTTAAATAGTGGTTATTCAACATGAAGCACGATCCAATAGTCCTTTTGAATCATATTTTGTACAGTCCAAAAAAACTTTTTCAAGAAAAACGATGACCCCAGACCTGTCGAACTTTCTCCAGATGGTCAGTAATTGTAATTTTTTAATGTTTAATCGTTTGACTGTAAATGACTATTGCATGTGAATTATCACTTTTAGAACTAATATACGTGTGTGTAGAGTTATTTTCCTGCATGAAATAGGTCAAATTAGAAGCTTCTGAGAAGGAGAAAAAGTCTGTAAAACTGTCAATTTTGGAAGCTGAGAGGCTTTAAAAAGTGGTTATTCAACATGAGGAATGATCCAATTAAGATTTTGAATCATTTTCTGTACAGTCCAAAAATTCAATTTTCTAATGAAACAAGATGAACCGGGACCTGTCGAACTTTCTCCTGATGGTCAGTATAGGTGATTTGTTTCAAGTTTAATCTTTTGACTGTAAATTACTATTGTAATGGAATTATCACTTTTGGAACTAAAATAAATGTGTTTAGAGTCATTTTCCTGCCCGAAACGGGTCAAAATAGAAGCTTTTGAGTACGAGGAAAAGTGTATGAAAAGTGCTATTTTGGTAACTGTGAGGCACTAAAAAGTGGTTATTGAACTTGAGGTACGATCCATTTGACATTTTGAATAATTTTTTGCACAGGCCAAAATATAAATTTTCTGCTGAAAAATGATGACCCCAGACCTGTTGAACTTGCTCCACAAGGTGAGTAATGGTGATTTTTTAATGTTTAATCTTTTGACTGTAAATGACTATTGCATGTGAATTATCACTTATGGAACTAAAATAGGTGTCTTTAGAGTCATTTTCCTGCCCGAAATTGGTCAAAACAGATACTGCTGCGTAGGAGGAAAAGTCTGTAAAAATGACAATTTTGGTCACCATGAGGATTTAAAAAGTGGTTATTTAACCTAAGGCACTATCCAATTGACATTTTAATTCATGTTTTGTACAGTACATAACATACATTTTCTGATGAAAAAAACGATGACGCCGGAACCTGTCAAACTTTCTCAAGATGGTCAGTAATTGTGATTTTTTAATGTTTAATCTTTTCACTGTAAATGACTATAGCATTTGAATTATCACTTATGGAACTAAAATTTGTGTGTTTTGAATCATTTTGCTGCCCGAAATTGGTCAAAACAGATACTTCTGCGTAGGAGGAAAAGTCTGTAAAAATGGCAATTTTGGTCACCGTAAGGATTTAAAAAGTGGTTATTCAACATAAGGCACGATCCGAATGACATTTGAAATCATATTTTGTACAGTACATAAAATACATTTTCTGCTGAAAAAAAGAATGATGCCAGAACCTGTCAAACTTTCTCCAGATGGTCAGTAATTGTGATTTTTTAATGATTAATCTTTTGACTGAAAATGACTACGGCATGTGAATTATCAGTTATGGAACTAAAATGAGTGTGTTTTGAACAATTTTGAAGCCTGAAATTGTTAAAAATTGTAGCTTCTGTGTAGGAGGAAAAGTCTGTAAAAATGGCAATTTTGGTCACTCTGAGGGTTTAAAAAGTGGTTATTCAACATGAGGCATGATCCACTAGTCCTTTTGAATCATTTTTTGTACAGTCCAAGAAAACTTTTTCATGAAAAACGATGACCCCGGACCTGTCGAACTTCCTCCAGATGGTCAGTAATTGTAATTTTTGAATGTTTAATCGTTTGACTGTAAATGACTATTGCATGTGAATTATCACTTTTAGAACTAATATAAGTGTGTCTAGAGTTATTTTGCTGCACGAAATAGGTCAAACTAACAGTTTCTGAGAAGGAGAAAAAGTCTGTAAAACTGTCAATTTTGGAAACTGTGAGGCTTTAAAAAGTGGTTATTCAACATGAGGAATGATCCAATTGAGATTTTGAATCATTTTCTGTACAGTCCAAAAATGCAATTTTCTAATGAAACAAGATGAACCCGGACCTGTCGAACTTTCTCCTGATGGTCAGTAAAGGTGATTTGTTTCAAGTTTAATCTTTTGACTGTAAATTACAATTGCAATGGAATTATCACTTTTGGAACTAAAATAAATGTGTTTAGGGTCATTTTCCTGCCCAAAATGGGTCAAAATAGAAGCTTTTGAGTACGAGAAAAAGTCTGTAAAAATGGCAATTTTGGTCACCGTAAGGATTTAAAAAGTGGTTATTCAACATAAGGCACGATCCGAATGACATTTTAAATCATATTTTGTACAGTACATAAAATACATTTTCTGCTGAAAAAAAGAATGACGCCGGAACCTGTCAAACTTTCTCCAGATGGTCAGTAATTGTGATTTTTTAATGTTTAATCTTTTGACTGTAAATGACTATAGCATTTGAATTATCACTTATGGAACTAAAATGAGTGTGTTTTGAATCATTTTGCCGTCCGAAATTGGTCAAAATTGTACCTTCTGAGTAGGAGTAAAATTCTGTTAAAAAGCAAATTTGGTCACTGTGAGAGTTTAAAATGTGGTTATTCAACATGAGGCCCGATCCAATTGTCATTTTGAATCATTTTTTGTACAGTCCAAAGAAACTTTATAATGAAAAAGATGACCCTGGACTAGTTGACCTTCCTCCAGATGGTCAGTAAGTGTAATGTTTTAATGTTTAATCATTTGACTGTACATGTCTATTCCATGTGAATTATCACTTTTAGAACTAAAATAAGTGTGTGTAGAGTCATTTTCCTGCATGAAATTGGTCAAAATACAAGCTTCTGAGTAGGATGAAAATTCTGTAAAAATTTCATCTTTGGACACTGTGAGACTTTAAAAAGTGGTTATTCAACAGGAGGCACAATCCAATTGTCATTTTATATAATATTTTTGTGTAGTCCCAAAAAAAACAATTTTCTAATGAAAAAAGATGACCCTGAACTGGTCGAACTTTCTTCAGATGGTCAGTAATGGAAATTTTTCAATGTTTAATCATTCAACTGTAAATTAATATTGCAATGGAATTATCACTATTTGAACTAAAATAAGTGTGTTTACAGTCATTTTCCTGCTTGAAATTGGTCAACACCGAGCTTCTGATTAGGAGGAAAAGTCTATGAAAAGTGCTCTTTCGGTAACTATGATGCCTTAAAAAGTGGTTATTCAACTTGAGGTATGATTCAATTGACATTTTGATAATTTTTTTTACAGGCCAAAAAAATCAATTTTCTGATGAAATAGGTCAAACTAACAGTTTCTGAGAAGGAGAAAAAGTCTGTAAAACTGTCAATTTTGGAAACTGTGAGGCTTTAAAAAGTGGTTATTCAACATGAGGAATGATCCAATTGAGATTTTGAATCATTTTCTGTACAGTCCAAAAATGCAATTTTCTAATGAAACAAGATGAAACCGGACCTGTCGAACTTTCTCCTGATGGTCAGTAAAGGTGATTTGTTTCAAGTTTAATCTTTTGACTGTAAATTACAATTGCAATGGAATTATGAGTTTTGGAACTAAAATAAATGTGTTTAGAGTCATTTTCCTGCCCAAAATGGGTCAAAATAGAAGCTTTTGAGTACGAGAAAAAGTCTGTAAAAATGGCAATTTTGGTCACCGTAAGGATTTAAAAAGTGGTTATTCAACATAAGGCACAATCCGAATGACATTTTAAATCATATTTTGTACAGTACATAAAATACATTTTCTGCTGAAAAAAAGAATGATTCCAGAACCTGTCAAACTTTCTCCAGATGGTCAGTAATTGTGATTTTTTAATGATTAATCTTTTGACTGAAAATGACTACGGCATGTGAATTATCAGTTATGGAACTAAAATGAGTGTGTTTTGAACAATTTTGAAGCCTGAAATTGTTCAAAATTGTAGCTTCTGTGTAGGAGGAAAAGTCTGTAAAAATGGCAATTTTGGTCACTCTGAGGGTTTAAAAAGTGGTTATTCAACATGAGGCATGATCCACTAGTCATTTTGAATCATTTTTTGTACAGTCCAAAGAAACTTTATAATGAAAAAGATGACCCCGGACCAGTTGACCTTTCTCCAGATGGTCAGTAAGTGTAATGTTTTAATGTTTAATCTTTTGACTGTAAATGTCTATTTCATGTGAATTATCACTTTTAGAACTAAAATAAGTGTGTGTGTAGTCATTTTCCTGCATGAAATTGGTCAAAATAGAAGCTTCTGAGTAGGATGAAAATTCTGTAAAAATTTCATCTTTGGACACTGTGAGGCTTTAAAAAGTGGTTATTCAACATGAGGCACGATCCAATTGTCATTTTATATAATATTTTTGTATAGTCCCAAAAAAATCAATTTTCTAATGAAAAAAGATGACCCTGAACTGGTCGAACTTTCTTCAGATGGTCAGTAATGGTAATTTTTTAATGTTAAATCTTTTGACTGTAAAGAAATATTGCAATAGAATTATCACTATTTGAACTAAAATAAGTGTGTTTACAGTCATTTTCCTGCCTGAAATTGGTCAAAAACGAGCTTCTGATTAGGAGGAAAAGTCTATGAAAAGTGCTCTTTCGGTAACTATGATGCCTTAAAAAGTGGTTATTCAACTTGAGGCATGATTCAATTGACATTTTGGATCATTTTCTTTACAGGCCAAAAAAATAAATTTTCTGATGAAAAACGATCACCCCGGACCTGTCGAAGTCTCTCCAAATGGTCAGTAGTGTTGATTTTTTTATATTTAATCTTTTGACTGTAAATGATTTTTGGATGTGAATTATTACTTTTTCAACTAAAATAAGTGTGTTTAGAGTCAATTTCCTTTCTGAAATTGGTCAAAATAGAAGCTTCTCCCTAGGAGGAGAAGTCTATAAAAATGGAAATTTTCATCACTGTGAGGCTTAAAAAATTGGTGATCCAACATGAGGCACGATGCAATTGACAATTTGAATCATTTTTTATACAGTCCAAAAAAATCAATTTTCTGATGAAAAAGGATGACCCCGCATCTGGCGAACTTTCCCCAAATGGTCAGTAATGTAATGTTTAATCTTTTGACTGTAAATGACTGTTGGATGTGAATTATTCCTTTTTCAATTAAAATAAGTGTGTTTAGAGTCATTTTCCTGCTTGAAATTGGTCAAAATTGAAGCTCCTAAGTCGAAGGAAAAGTCTGTAAAAATGGCGATTTTGGTCACTGTGAGGCTTTAAAAGGTGTTTATTCAACATGAGGCACAATTCAATTGACATTTTGAATAATTTTTTTGTACAGTCCAAAACAATCAATTTTCTGATAAAAAACTATGACCCTGGAGCTGTCGAACCTTCTCCAGATGGTCAGGAATGGTAATTTTTTAATGTTAAATCTTTTGACTGTAAAGAAATATTGCATGTGAAATATCACTTTTGGAACTAAAATAAGTGTGTTTAGAATCATTTTACTGCCCAAATCGGTGAAAATAAATGCTTGTGAAGAAGAGTAAAGATCTATAAAAATGGCAATTTGGTCACTCTGAGGCTTTAAAAAGTGGTTATTCAACATGAGGCACAATCCAATTGACATTTTAAATCATTTTTTTGTACAGTCCAAAAAATATATTTTCTGATGAAAAACGATGACCCCGGACCATTCGAACCTTGTCCAGATCATCAGTAATGGTGATTTTCTTAATGTTAAAATTTTTCACTGTAAATAAATATTGTATGTGAATTATCACTTTTGGAACTAAAATAAGTGTGTTTTGAGTCGTATTCCTGCCCGAAATCAGTCAAAATAGAAGCTTCTGTGGAGGAGGAAAGGTCTATAAAAATGGCAATTTTGGTCACTGTGAGGCTTTAAAATGTGGTTATTCAACATGAGGCACAATCCAATTGACATTTTGAATCATTTTTTGTACAGTCCAAAAAATAAATTTTCTGATGAAAAACTATGACTCCGGACCTTACGAACTTTCTCTAGATCAGTGTTTCCCAAACTGTGGTCCGCGGACCCCCAGGGGTCCCTGACACATTCCTAGGGGGTCCGCAGGCAGAAGTTTTGAAAGCACTTCAAAGTATCTTGTTTAATTAGCAGTTTTCAAAGAACAATAAAAGTGTCAAGATAACACCAGTGATTAATGTCCCTGCTGGAGAGAGATGAGAGTTTTGTCCAGTGGCAGCTTTGACTTATCTAATTATTATTATTATTATTATAGAGGCTTTTATAACGCGCTCTGCTACTAAATAGTATAGTATCCTGGCGCGAAGAGAAAAAAGAAGGGGACAGATCGCAGTAAATGCAAGGGAGGAGCAGCCTTTAGGCATTGGTGTTGAATAGGTAGGTTTTTAGGCCTTTCCTGAAAGCCATGATGGAAGGGGCTGTTCTCAATTGCAGAGGCAGGGTATTCCAAGCTCTCGCTGCTCTAACAGAAATGGATTGTCCGCCAAGCCTGCTATATTTGAACTTTGGTACAGTCATTTGATGGAGATTGCTTGATCTGAGAGGGCGATTGGGGGCATAGAGAGAGAATCTTTTTCTCAAATAGGTTGGGCCTGTTAGGTGGAGTGCTCGGTATGCTAACACAAGAATCTTGAATAAGATCCTTTGTGCCAATGTAGCGCAGAGGGTTAAAATGCCTACTGCAAAGAACGTGTACCATGCATTTTAAAAAACAGTATTTTAAATGCATAGATCAGTGGGTTACTGCTTTTGTCAGAGAGATTCTTTTGTTACTGTGCACTTCATAAGTGACAATCGTAATCTAGCACAGTGACCTATAAACTGTCATCAAACAGCTGCTTGCAAACTGCAAGGTACAAGTTAGTGACTTACGTTTTTTACCAGTCTTTCATTATCCTGATGCTGCTAAAAAGGTTAATTTGGGTGGAAATACATTTTTATTATTAAAGTCAATGCTAACCACTGTGTTATGTTCTGAATCCTGCATTTGTGCTTCTCCAGACCAAGCACTCTTTAAAAATGCCTACCAGTATGAATGACATGTGAATTCTTCACCTTGTAGTCCCCTTTGCCTTATGTAACATTTTCTATACACTGATTTACAAGCATGATTCACTGTCTCTATATGTGTGTGATGTAAAGTGCTCAGACATCCTACAATGGTATGAGAGATGCTATATAAAATGAAATACAGGTGACAGAGGGACTATGGGAGATGAGAAGCACTGTTGGAGGGTGATAGTGGGGGAATCATTGAAGACCCCCCAAAAAGATTGTTGTATTCTGGTGCATGGTCAGGTCTTCATTTACTATTCTTTAAAAGCTAATACAATTCAATATATATTGATAAATGTGTTGTAGACTGCACCATTGTTTCCTAAATGTTTTGGGGGTAGAGCCTCCCAAAGCCCACTTTGTAGTGGTCAGGCTCACTAACTGCACTTGGTGTGCACCGTATGGGGACTGGTCTGAAATCATTTGCCAGGGCTGCTTTGGATTTCCAGTCTGGCCCTGGCAGGAGCAGGAGCCTCGTACTGCGAAATGAAACCAACCATTGAAAAGTTAGTCACGGAGATGCAGCACCAACCTTCCCATTAACTTCTTTCGTTTTTTTTCAAATGCTTTCAATATAAAACACAACAGAAGTGTCGGAGAGTGTCGTTAACAACACACTCCGCCACTTCAGAAACGCAGGGCTGCACCATATTTACAAGAATATGGTGCAGCCCTGCGTTTCCCCTGCGCTGGCGTTACACTGAACAGGGGAAGATTGTTTATGTACAGGAAGGTCCCCCTTCCTGCACATAAAAAATCTTGAAATGTCATTTTATCACTTCTATGTGTGCTGCTTAATGCAGCACATATGGAAGTTTCAAAATGTTTTTTTAATTTTTTTAAAGATTGTTGATGTGCAGGAAGGGTCACCTTCCTGAACATAACTAATCAAGGCGTTTTGCAAAAACGAGGAGAAATGAAGCATTTCTCCTTGTTTCGCCAAGTTAAGACCAGGTTTTCCCTGGTCTTAATTTTGGCGCTGCCTCCCATTTACGCTGCCCTTGTAAATAGGGGGCCACGTCAAAATTAATGGGTGTTGCAGGGGAAACGCCCACCGCAACACCCACTGCCCACCCGATTGGGTGAAAGGGGGTCTTATTTAAAAGGCAGCGTTAAGCTACGTTAAGTGGCTTAACGCTGCCTTGTAACTAAGGCAAAGCCCCTATTGCCACGGGAACGTCTCAAAAAGTGATGTTCCCATGGTGATAGGGGCTTGTAAATATGCACCTAAAATCATTAGTAATTGGAGTATTTGTTTTGTGTGCACACGTGTGTTAATGTTTTTCGAATTACTGTTTTAATGTTTGAAATTTAAATCCTACAAATTGCTCGGGGGTCCCCGGCTTCCAGTGGTGACTCAATGGGGGTCCTCAGGAGTCAAAAGTTTGGGAACCACTGCTCTAGATGGTTAGGAATGGTGATTTTTTTATGTTTAATGTTTTGACTGTAAAAAACTATTGCATGTGAATTATCACTTTTGTAAGTGAAATAAGTGTGTTTAGAGTCATTTTCCTGCCCGATTTTGCTCTAAATTGAAGCTTCTGAGGAGGAGGAACGGTCTTTAAAAATGGCAAATTTGGTCACAGTGAGGCTTTAAAAAGTGGTTATTCAACATGAGGCACAATCCAATTGACAGTTTGATTAATGTTTGTACACACCAAAAAATAAATTTTCTGATGAAAAACGATGACCCCGGACCTGTCGTACCTTCTGCAGATGGTCAGGAATGGTAATTTTTTTTTGTTTTTTGATTTTCGAAAATCTTTATTAAAAAAATTGCATAGATAACATACATTTTGCATCAAATTAGGACACCACACACACTGATACATTTGTGGATTGCGAAGAGGGTCAGTAAAACAAATCAGCATTGGGTGACAGTTTACACAGACACCACAACAGACACCATTGAACAATACACAGTTGTATGAGTGAGGCATACCACTGTGAAAAAAGGGGGCAGACCCGACTAGAGGGGAGTGGGGACCGGGAGGAGGGGTGGCTACTGACCTACACCGGCGGCCGCTGTGGGCAGAATGTCGGCAGGGAGAGTGGGAGAGGCAGTTTGGCACAGGGTTGAACGAGTATGAAGGTATGTCACAAGGGGACCCCATATGTCAAGGGGCCGAGACCTCGCAGGCATAAGGTCCCAGAATTCAGATAAAAGGGTCTGGCATCGCGATGCATCCGCAAGGCATTGGTCAAACTTAGGTGCAGGTCTGCGACCCCAACACATGGACACCCTACATCGCTCCAGGACAAGCAGCAGAGCAATTAAGAGGCGGGAGGCATCTGGGCAGTACTTAACAAAGCCTAGGAGGCAGAGCGGGGGGTCGGGCTGAACCAGAGAGGAGGTGATCTCGGAAATTGCAGTGCAGACCTCCTGTCAGTAGTCGGAGACCTTTGGGCATAACCAGGCTAGATGAGAGAAGTCTGCAGCAGGGGCAGAATAGCTCAGGCATCTGTCACTGGGAATGAGTCCCAATTTGTGTAGCTGAACGGGGGTGCGATAAAGCCTGTGTAGGTATTTTAAGTGTATAAGACGCAGGCGATAGTTTGGAGATAAGCGCTTCATTTGGTTGCAAAAATAAAACCTGGGAGATATCCACACCGAGGTCCTCGCCCCACGCCACACGAGCACGGTCAGTGGAGATGGGGGTGGCCACCAGCATGAGGGCATAAAGCTTGGTAACCAATTTCCAAGGAGTGGGGGACGAATATAGGAAGTCATGAGCGGTCATCGAAGGAGGAGGCAGTGGGAACATAGGATGCAGTTACCGGCAAATAGCCCACAACTGATAGAAAAGCAAAGTGTCCATGGGACCAGAAGTGGCAGTGGGAGAATAGAATGTATTCCCAGGATAGAGGTCCGTCAGTGTGGCCAACCCCAAGCGGGTGGCGTGTTTAGCCATGCCGCAGGGCTGGAGAGGAGGAAAGGTAGCATGGCGAACAATAGGCATCGCGCTAGCCGAGAGCATCAGAGCATTGGTCATACGGCATAGTCCCTCCCAGGCCCAGCGCATGGTCTCAACCGTGTCTATTTCAGTGTGTGGGAGTTTGGCTGGAGCAAACAGGGCAGTGACTAGCAGCCAAGGGGCTGTGAGATCAGCTTCTACCACCACATGCGGCTGGTAAGGAGTGGGGTGAATCCAGAAGTGCAAGAAACTGGCCTGAGCACACAGAGCATACAGCTTAAAGTTAGGGGCGCCCATGCCACCACAAGACATAGGGAGGGTGAGGGTGTTGTACGCGATCCTGGGTTGCCTACCAGCCCAGATAAGAGAGATGATCAGCAAGTAGATCCTGTGAAAAAAATGGGCAGTTAGGGGAACGGGGATATTCAAGAAAAGATAAAGGAATTTCGGTAGGACCACCATCTTGGCGATGGCTATGCGGCCCGCCAACGACAAAGGAAGCCAATTCCATAGAGGTATTTTGGATTCGAGCCAGTCCACCGCACGGCCAAAGTTAGCCCTCCAAAGGTAATCTACGTCCCTGCTTAACCAGATACTCAAACAAAAGGGTAGTTCGGGGCGAAAGGAGTAGTGGCGTAAGTAAGAGGAAAAAGGACCGACTTACTCCAGTTCACCTGGATACCAGGGTATCCACCAAACCGTATGACCTCTCATACCAGGAGGCTGAGATTTTCTTGGGGGTGGCGGAAATATAACGCGATATCATCCGCATACATGGAGACCAAGAGAGCGCGGGCCGCAAAGCCAATGCCCCTCTGGGTGTGGTGTTGCCGAAGTCTAGCCGCTAGGGGCTCCATTGCGATGGTGAAAAGCATAGGGAAGAGCGGGCACCCATGGCGGGTGCCTCGCCCAATAGGGATGGGATCGGAAATTTGTCCAGTAATTCGAAGGCGGGCAGTGGGAAGTGTATAAAGGAGTAATATTTTGCGAATTAAGTTATTGTTGAAGCCAAGATGTGGGAGGAGAAAGAATAAGAAGAGCCACTCCAGGGTATCAAAGGCCTTGGTGGTGTCAAGAAGAGCAGCCACTTCGGGGAGGGCGGGGTTGATTTGATACAGGACAGAAAAAATGGTCCAAAGATTGTGTGAGGTAGCATGTCCGGGAATGAAGCCGGACTGATCAGGGAGAGCAATGAGTGGCATGAGAAGAAGAAGGCACGAGGCGATAAGTTTTACAAAAATGTTGTTGTCTGTATTAATAAGGGATAGGGGGCGGTAGGAGTCCCGACATTCAGGGGGTTTGTCCGGCTTGAGGAGAAGCATAATCATGGCCTCACGGAGCGATGGTGGGAGGAGACCGCTGTCAAATAAGTCGTTATACATGGCGGCCAGATAAGGCACAAAAAGTGAAGCATAGGTCTTATAAAACGAAATGGGGGGACCGTCCAAACCAGGGGCCTTGTCGCCAGGCATACTATTGATGGCTACTAATATTCCTTCTTTAGAGAAGGGCTCATTGAGAAATTTGCGATGATAGTTTTCGAGCCATACAAGTGCAAGAGTGTCGAAATATTGAATAAAGACCTCATTCGAGGGGGTAAAGCCCGAGGTGTAGAGCTGCGTGTAGTACTCCGTAAAATGCGCCATAATTTCCTCAGGGGAGGTTGTACGGGTAGGGCCGCTGTCCTGAAGTACCGTGATGTATGAAGCTGCTCGAGGGGGGTGGAGGAGGTTGGCCAGGGTTTTACCGGGCTGGTCGCCCTCACCAAAATGGCAAGCACGGGCCTCTCTGCCGAGAAAAGAGCTCTATCTAGCTGCCTCCTCTGCGAATTCTGAATGTTTTTCGCGAAGCCGAGCAAGAGTATCAGAGCTGGGGTGGAGAGCATGGGCAGAGTCCAGAGATTTGATTTCTGACTCTAATTTATCCAGAGTGTTGCGAATAGAACGCAAGACCCCAGACTGTTTAGAGATGCATTCGCCGTGGATCACAACCTAAAAACCTTCCCTAAGTGTGGAGGGAGAGTCCACAGAACCAACATTTAGCTCGAAATAGTTAGTGATAGTGGTCTGAATTTTCGTCACAAAAAGCAGAGTCACGGAGCACGTTCGGGGGGCGCCGTCAAGTGAAGGCCCGCTGTGGGGAGAGGGGGAAATGGAGAATAAGCTGCACCGGCGCGTGATCAGAGAGCGTGCGCGCCATATGATCAACGGAGATAAGCCAGGAGAGGATATCAGGGGTTGTGAGCCAGAGATCCAGACTGGACCAACAGCCTCGGGTGCCAGTAACGCAAGTGCCCTCACAAGCATCCGGCCGCAAGTGTCGCCAGGCATCATATAGGGAGTTGTCGGCGAGTATGGAATTAAGAAGAGCCGTGGAACATGGGTGGGAGGCATGAGGGCCGGAGCGGTCCAAGGCAGTAGAGAGTGCCACATTAAAATCACCCCCCCAGAGGAAAGCGGCAGGACCTAGGGACGAGATGAGGTGCCATATATGCGCAAAGAGCTCAGGGTCATCCGTGTTGGGGCCGTACACCGCTGCAATAGTTAAGGGTTGGGACTGCAAGGAGCCATTGAGGATAACATAGCACCCTTCAGGGTCAGTGAGTACTTGGGTCATTTGCCAAGGGAGACCCTTATGTATCAAAATGGACTGCCCCAGGAAAAATTAGAATAAGAAAGAGGAATGCGATTCTCCCCAGTGTCGTGAGTGAAGTCTAGCGGAAGTCGCAGGTATCAGGTGGGTTTCTTGTAATACACAAATGTCCAGTCTGTGCCAAAGTGGGTGAGCATGAATAAGTCGGGACTAACGGTGGTCATTTAGAATGCAGATATTCCACGTCCAAAATGTAGTGTCAGTCATGTCGTGTAGGTATAGGGGAGAGCGGAGCGCTGCGTGGTGAAGACGATCAGGAGCTGAGGAAGAGGGTGCTTGGCAGTGCAATCCAACAGAGTGGACAGTGAAGCAGTGTGGGGTATGCAATGAGGCTAGCTCATGCCAATGGGTGCAAATAGCTTTGCAAGAAGGGGGGAGCATTCACAACCAGGTGAAAGGTGGAATGTGGCGTCGGACACCGCTGCATAACCCTAAGAAAAATTGCCATGTGATGCACCAAGGCGGCGCAGTATATATGTGTATTGGTGATGTGAAGCAAGAAAGATGTAAACAAAATATTCAAATACATAAACAACGTCGCCTCAGAAGGAGGCTGAACATCCAAAAGAACCCCCCACCCAAACAGACCCCCAATAAGCAATGAAGTGTCGCCACATGAGACGTGCAAGGAGAAGGCAAAATGAGTACAATCCAAAACAGAAGCGCCTCAAAAGGAGGGCATGAAAACTCATTACCTACCCTCCCACCACCCACACCTACCCCCCAAATAGGTTGAGCAAGCACCCTCAGCCACCCCGGGGACCTACAACTTGGTGGGGTAAAATCAATAGCAAAGGTAGGAATCATCCCGTGGGGGCATGGAGTCGCACAGCGGAACAACCCTGTCCTATAAGGCAGGGTGGCCAAGCCAACATATAAGCAGACCTAATAGTACATCGCAACCTAGTAAAAGAGAACATATAAGTCCGGCCCACAGGCGTGACAGCAGGGGGCATACAGTCAAAATGCTGATAAGGCACAAAGCTAACATGTCAAGTCCATATAGGAAGGTGGAATCTGACTGCATGGTTGCTCCCACCTTTTTCCTGGTGTTTGAATGGTTTTTGACTAGTCTGGCTGGGATCCTGCTATCCAGGACCCCAGCCTATCTGCTCACTCCCTTAAATGACTGGTGTGCATATTAGATGCACTAGTGATTGGATACTGTGGCACCTTATGAGCCCCTAGTATATGGTACCTTAGGTATCAAGGGCATAGGTACTTCACAGGCCTACCAGGGGCTGAAGCATGTATTATGCCACCCCTGGGAAGCAGACTAAATCTAACACCACAGGCCTGCTACTGCAGCCTGGGTGAGGTAGTGTTCCCTATATCTCACCATACACACACATATAAACCTATAAGTAACCCCTAAGGCAGGCCCTATCAATCCTGAGGGCAGGGTGCTTGGTTTACAATGTGATGGGGTGCCTCTGCATGAGCAGGGCCCCTCTGCAGCTGTCAGAGTCTATTATCTGTGGCTGTTTGTGGATGCGGTTAAACCATATACTCTTAAGTGCATTATAACCTAGCGGCGAATGCTAACTTTGGGATGGCTGCATCAAAACATGTCGTGTTTGGTGTCAAACAACTTGGAATCATACCCTCACACCAGTAACTGGTGTGGGAGTATGATCCCACCCTTCTAGAGGGGACGACATGTACCTACTGTGGAAACACAGTAGAAATCTGAAAGAGCCCTGGCATCACAAAATGGATGCCACCAGCACAGACACTGGGCTGCCCTCCTGCTGCTGACCGAAACTCGCAGTGGAGGAGGCTCAACAATAGGCATCCTGTCACAGGGAGGTGTCACCACCTTCCAGACAGGATTTAGTGTATTGGGGCTGGGTGGGTGCACTCTTAGAGTGCTTTGAAGTCCTGCACTGGGGGAGCAGTAGGCTCCTCTATGCATATGCCACCTCAAACCGGTTCAGGGGCTACCTGCCCCTGCTCTGGCATGAAATTGGACAAAGGGAAGTGGGTGTAACCACCCACTCCCCTGACCCTCCCAGAGGAGTGGTCATAGAGCTAGTCCCTCCCTTACTTTTAGTATAAGTTAGGGAACCCTTGACATTGCAAGTTAGATATCCCTGGACGATGCTTTACAAGAAGAATCCTGGCTCTTCAATTTTCCACTACCTTTGGAAGACTGAAGAATCTCCCTTGGAGTCAAGGAGTGACTCCCCTGCTTAGCAGGCACCAAAACTTGAAACAATGGTCGCAAACTTTCCTGCTCCTGCCAGAGTCCGAAGTCCCTGCAGCCCCGGAAGTAGATTGCCAGACTTCGCGACAGCTATTGTGAGTCCCCTGCAAACCTGAGGCAAGTGGACCCCACGAGTGATGAGGTACAGCAATACCCAGGTACCATACACTATTGTCGAGTGCAACCCCTTCACAATGTTCTATGAACTTGTGCTTTGAACCACATGTGGCCCAAGCCTCCAGCAGGATTTTTCTTAAAAATCAGAGGCCTACCTTGTCCCGAGTGACGTGGGCTCCTGTGAAGTGAATCCTCATGAGGCCTCTTCACGATCTCTTGCTGGCTGGCTTGTGGGTCTCCTGAAGACTTTCTCATCAAACCAAAGGGCTTCCCTGATTTCTCTAGGCCTGCCCTGACTTACCCTTGCTGGGTGAGTCCCTCAGACCTTGCTGGTCTGCACCGTTAGCTTTCTTTGATTTCCACAAGACTTGCTGTTGCCAAGGCTTGTTGGCTCCAATCTGGTTGCCAACACCTCAGTAAGCTGCAGACTTTTGAGTACAATCTGAATCCATCTCCTGGTTGTCGTTGATGCCTCCTGGACCTTGTGGCTGAAGAGTCAAAACACTGTTGATCACCTGAAATCACCCGACTTCCGTGGGCATCCATCTTCTTGGCCCCGGGTCACTGGCAAGTGACTGTGAACACTGTCCCTTCTGCTTTCAGATCTTCTTCATCTTGAATCCAGCCTTGGATTCCACCGGACACTTCTCCAGTCTTCTCAAGCAGCAAAACTTCTTTGGCTTCCATAGAAAAAGACGACGCGACCCGACACCAAAAGACACCTATGGACCCGGCTTCCCTGGGTGAAGTAACTCGTGCACTCTGGTGCTCCTGTGGGTGTTGGCCCTCGAACTACTTACCTTGTATGTGGCTTGCTTGTAGACTCTCTTGAAGTACCCTTAAGCTTTAAAAATCCAACTGCAACTTGCTCCATTGAAATCAACAGGGAACCCGTGGCTGTGTTCTCACCTTTAGTTACCTGCCTTGGGTGGATTAGTGAGGCCCCAGCGATACTACAGGCCCTAGGCCTTGTCCCCTTGCAAGTCGACTTTCCTAAACCTCTTTTTTAGTATATGGTCAGGTACGCCCCTAGGGCCCCAGCCATATTTGTGCTTAACTTATTGTGAAACGTTGATATTTGCATATGTTCCTGACTTCTAATCTCATAAAGAGATTAGTAGAGTATGTCTAGAAAAAAATATATGTATATTTGATATATATAACTGTGTGGTGTCCTTTCACTTGGTAATTCTAGAGATTATAAGGTAAAAGAAGCTGCTTTACATTCCTCTGAGACTTAGCCTGAAGGCTGCACTCCACAGCAACCACTAGGATAGCTTTCTTTAAAAGGTTGTCTTAAACCTATCTACCATAAGAGTTGAATTGCACTGGTGCAAGGTGGCCACTGTAACTATTGACCAGCATATGCCAGGCCAACTTCTCACAGTCCAAAATATCAATTTTCTGATGAAAACCGAACCTTCTCCAGATGGTCAGTAATGGTGATTTTTTAATATTAAATCTTTTGACTGTGAATATATATTGCATGTGAATTATCACTTTTTGAACCAAAATAAGTGTGTTTTGAGTCATTCTCTTGTCCGAAATTGGTCAAAATAGTAGCTTCTGAGGAGGAGGAAAGGTTTACAAAAATAGAAATTTTGGTAACTAAGAGGCTTTAAAAAGTGGTTATTCATCATGAGGCACAATTCAATTGACATTTTGAATCACGTTTTTGTACAGTCCAAAACATCAATTTTCTGATGAAAAACAATGACCCCTGGACCTGTTGAACCTTCTCCAGATGGTCAGGAATGGTAATTTTTTAATGTTAAATATTTTGACTGTAAATAAATATTGCATGTGAAATATCACTTTTGAAACTAAAATAAGGGTATTTAGAGTAATTTTTCTGCCCGAAATCTGTCAAAATAGAAGCTTCTGAGGAGGAGGAAAGGTCAGTAAAAATGGCATTTTTGGTCACTGTGAGGCATTAAAATGTGTTTATTCAACATGAGGCACAATCCAATTGACATTTTGAATAATTTTTTGTACAGTCCAAAAGATCAATTTTCTGATGAAAAACGATGACCCCGGACCTGTCGCACTTTCTCATAATAGTAAGAAATTTTAATTTTTTTATGTTAAATCTTTTGACTGTAAATACATATTGCATGTGAATTATCACTTTTGGAACTAAAATAAACGTGTTTAGAGTCATTTTCATGTCCGAAATCAGTTAAAAAAAAAAAGCTTCTGACTAGTAGGAAAGGTCTATACAAATGGCAATTTTGGTCACTGTGAGGCTTTAAAAAGTGGTTATTCAATATGAGGCACAATCCAATTGACATTTTGAATAATTTTTTGTGCAATCCAAAAAAATCAATTTTTATGAAAAACGATGACCCCCGACCTGTCGAACCTTATCCAGATGGCCAGGAATGGTAATTTTTTAATGTAAAATCTTTTGACTGTAAATAAATATTGCATGGGAAATATCACTTTTGGAACTAAAATAAGTGTGTTTAGAGTAATTTTCCTGCAAGAATCAGTCAAAATAGAAGCTTCTGAGGAGGTGGAAAGGTCTGTAAAAATGGCAATTTTGGTCACTGTGAGGCTTTAAAATGTGTTTATTCAACATGAGGCATAATCTAATTGACATTTTGAATCATTTATTGTACAGTTCAAAAAATCAACTTTCTGATGAAAAACGATGACCCCCGGACCTGTTGAACCTTTCTCCAGATGGTCAGGAATGGTAATTTTTCAATGTTTAATATTTTGACTGTAAATAAATACTGTACCTGAAATATCACTTTTGGAACTAAAATAAGTGTGTATAGAGTCATTTTACTGCCCAATATCGGTCAAAATAGAAGCTTCTGAGGAGGAGGAAAGGTCTATAAAAATGGCAATTTTGGTCACTGCGAGGATTTAAAAAGTGGTTATTCAACATGAGGCACGATCCAATTGGCATTTTGAATTATTTTTTGAACAGTGCAGAAAATCAATTTTCTGATGAAAAACGATGACCCCGGACCTGTCAAACCTTCTCCAGATGCTCAGGTATGGTAATTTTTAATGTTAAATCTTTTAAGTGTAAATAAATATTGCATGTGAATTATCACTTTTGAAGTGTCTTTAGAGTCATTTTGCTACCCGTAATCGGTCAAAATATTAGCTTCTGACTAGGAGGAAAGGGCTATAAAAATTGCAATTTTGTTCACTGTGAGGCTTTAAAAAGTGGTTATTCAACATGAGGCACAATCCAATTGACATTTTGAATAATTTTTTGTACAGCGCAGAAAATCAATTTTCTGATAGAAAACGATGACTCCCGACTTGTCGAACCTTCCCCACATGTTCAGGAATGGTAATTTTTTAATGTTAAATATTTTGACTGTAAATAAATATTGCATGTGAAATATCACTTTTGGAAATAAAATATGTGTGTTTAGAGCCATTTTGCGGCCCCAAATCAGTGAAAATAAAAGCTTATGACTAGGAGGAAAAGACTATAAAAACTGGCAATTTTGGTCACTATGAGGCTTTAAAAAGTGGTTATTCAATATGAGGCACAATCCAATTGACATTTTGAATACATTTTTGGTACAATCCAAAAAATCAATTTTCTGATGAAAAACGATGACCCCGACCTGTCCAAACTTATCTAGATGGTCAGGAACGTTAATTTTTTAATGTTAAATCTTTTGAGTATGAATAAATATTGCATGTGAAATATCACTTTTGGAACTACTATATGTGTGTTTAGAGTCATTTTCCTACCCGAAATCAGTCAAAATAAAAGCTTCTGACTAGGATGAAAGGTCTAAAAATGGCAATTTTGGTCACTGTGAGGCTTTAAAAAGTGGTTATTCAACAAGAGGCACAATCCAATTGATATTTTGAATAATTTTTTGTACTGTCCAAAAAATCAATTTTATGATGAAAAATGATGACCCCGGAACTGTCAAATCTTCTCCACAGGGTCAGTAATGGTGATTTTTTAATGTTAAATCTTTTGACTGTAAATAAATATTGCATGTGAAGTATTAGTTTTAGAACAAAAATATGTGTGTTTAGAGCCATTTTCCTGCCCAAAATCAGTCAAAATAAAAGCTTCTGAATGGAAGGAAAGGTCTGCAAAAATGGCAATTATGGTCACTATGAGACTTTAAAAAGTGGTTATTCAACATAAGGCAGAATCCAATTCACATTTTGAATAATTTTTTGTACAGTCCAAAAAATCTATTTTCTCATGAAAAATGATGACACCCGACCTGCGAACCTTATCCAGATGGTCAGGAATGGTAATATTTTAATGTTAAATCTTTTGACTGTAAATAAATATTGCATGTGAAACATCACTTTTGTAACTAAAATAAGTGAGTTTAGAGTAATTTTCCTGCCCAAAATCAGTCAAAATAAAAGCTTCTGACTAGGACTCCCGACTTGTCGAACCTTCCCCACATGTTCAGGAATGGTAATTTTTTAATGTTAAATATTTTGACTGTAAATAAATATTGCATGTGAAATATCACTTTTGGAAATAAAATATGTGTGTTTAGAGCCATTTTGCGGCCCCAAATCAGTGAAAATAAAAGCTTATGACTAGGAGGAAAAGACTATAAAAACTGGCAATTTTGGTCACTATGAGGCTTTAAAAAGTGGTTATTCAATATGAGGCACAATCCAATTGACATTTTGAATACATTTTTGGTACAATCCAAAAAATCAATTTTCTGATGAAAAACGATGACCCCTACCTGTCCAAACTTATCTAGATGGTCAGGAACGTTAATTTTTTAATGTTAAATCTTTTGACTATAAATAAATATTGCATGTGAAATATCACTTTTGGAACTACTATATGTGTGTTTAGAGTCATTTTCCTACCCAAAATCAGTCAAAATAAAAGCTTCTGACTAGGATGAAAGGTCTAAAAATGGCAATTTTGGTCACTGTGAGGCTTTAAAAAGTGGTTATTCAACAAGAGGCACAATCCAATTGATATTTTGAATAATTTTTTGTACTGTCCAAAAAATCAATTTTATGATGAAAAATGATGACCCCGGAACTGTCAAATCTTCTCCACAGGGTCAGTAATGGTGATTTTTTAATGTTAAATCTTTTGACTGTAAATAAATATTGCATGTGAAGTATTAGTTTTAGAACAAAAATATGTGTGTTTAGAGCCATTTTCCTGCCCAAAATCAGTCAAAATAAAAGCTTCTGAATGGAAGGAAAGGTCTGCAAAAATGGCAATTATGGTCACTATGAGACTTTAAAAAGTGGTTATTCAACATAAGGCAGAATCCAATTCACATTTTGAATAATTTTTTGTACAGTCCAAAAAATCTATTTTCTCATGAAAAATGATGACACCCGACCTGCGAACCTTATCCAGATGGTCAGGAATGGTAATATTTTAATGTTAAATCTTTTGACTGTAAATAAATATTGCATGTGAAACATCACTTTTGTAACTAAAATAAGTGAGTTTAGAGTAATTTTCCTGCCCAAAATCAGTCAAAATAAAAGCTTCTGACTAGGAGGAAAGGTATGCAAAAATGGCAATTTTGGTCACTATGAGGCTGTAAAAAGTGGTTATTCAACATGAGGCACAATCCAATTGACATTTTGAATACATTTTTGGTACAGTCCTAAAAAATGAATTTTCTGATGGAAAACGATGACCCCAGACCTGTCCAACCTTTTCCAGATGATCAGTAATGGTAACTTTTATATGTTAAATCTTTTGACTGTAAATTAATATTGCAGGAGAAATATCACTTGTGGAACTGATATAAGTGTGTTTAAAGTAATTTTCCTGCCCGAAATCTGTCAAATTAGAAGCTTATGATGAGGTGGAAAGGTCTTTATAAATGGCAATTTTGGTCTCTGTGAGGCTTTAAAAAGTGGTTATTCAACATGAGGCACTATTCAATTTACATTTGTAATAATTTTTCGTACATGCCAAAAAATATATTTTCGGATGAAAAATGATGACCCCGGTTGTGTCGAACCTTCTCCAGATGGTCAGGAGTGGTCATTTGTTACTGTAAAATCTTTTGACTGTAAATTAATATTGCATGTGAAATATCACTTGTGGAACTAATATAAGTGTGTTTAGAGTAATTTTGCAGCCCGAAATCAGTCAAAATAGAAGCTTCTGAGGAGGTGGTAAGGTCTGTAAAAATGGCAATTTTGGTCACTGTGAGGCTTTAAAATGTGGTTAATCAACATGAGGCATAATCCAATTGACATTTTGAATCATTTATTGTACAGTTCAAAAAATCTACTTTCTGATGAAAAACGATGACTCCCGGACCTGTTGAACCTTCTCCAGATGGTCAGGAATGGGAATTTTTCAATGTTAAATATTTTGACTGTAAATAAATACTGTATGTGAAATATCACTTTTGGAACTAAAATAAGTGTGTATCGAGTCATTTTACTGCCCAAAATCGGTCAAAATAGAAGCTTCTGAGGAGGAGGAAAGGTCTATAAAAATGGCAATTTTGGTCACTGTGAGGATTTAAAAAGTGGTTATTCAACATGAGGCACAATCCAATTGACATTTTGAACCATTTTTTGCACAGTGCAGAAAATCAATTTTCTGATGGAAAATGAGGACCCCGGACCTGTCAAACCTTCTTCAGATGGTAAGGAATGGTAAGTTGTTTAATGTTAAATCTTTTGACTGTAAAAAAATATTGCACATGAAATATCACTTTTGAAACTAAAATAAGGGTGTTTAGAGTCATTTTTCTGCCCGAAATCCGTCAAAATAGAAGCTTCTGAGGAGGAGGAAAGGTCTATAAAATGGCAATTTTGGTCACTGTGAGGCTTTAAAAAGTGGTTATTCAACATGAGGCACAATCCAATTGATATTTTGAATAATTTTTTGTATAGTGCAGAAAATCAATTTTCGGATGGAAAACGATGACCCCCGACTTGTTGAACCTTCCCCACATGTTCAGGAATGGTAATTTTTTAATGTTAAATATTTTGACTGTAAATAAATAATGCATGTGAAATATCACTTTTGGAAATAAAATATGTGTGTTTAGAGCCATTTTGCTGCCCGAAATCGGTGAAAATAAAAGCTTATGACTAGATGGAAAGGTCTATAAAAACTGGCAATTTTGGTCACTATGAGGCTTTAAAAAGTGGGTATTCAATATGAGGCACAATCCAATTGACATTTTGAATAATTGTTTTGTACAATCCAAAAAATCAATTTTCTGATGAAAAACGATGACCCCCGACCTGTCCAACCTTATCCAGATGGTCAGGAACGTTAATTTTTTAATGGTAAATCTTTTGACTATAAATATTGCATGTGAAATATCACTTTTGGAACTACTATAAGTGTGTTTAGAGTAACTCTGGGCGTAGTTCGCGAAGTAGCATTACGCGAAGCTACGCAAAGTGCACTTCGCACTACGTGAGCTACGCGTAGCACTTCGCGAACTGTGTAGTACCCTGTTTGCACTGTGCAAGATGTCATTTTCAATGATTGCACAGTGCGGACAAGCAACCGGCACTGTGCAATCATTGAAAACGGCATCTTGCACAGTGCGAGCTGTAGTTTTCTGCCGCTCGAGTAGATTTTTACTCGAGCGGCAGCTTTCTCAACGCGGACAGGTAGTTTCTCATCGCGAGCGGTCGCGAGCATATGCGACCACTCGCAATGAGAAACCTGACCTCCTCGCGTTGAGAATCTCGCCGGGAGGTTTATTTTCCACGCTTGCGATCGCCAACTTGATATTGCTGATCGCGAACGAGGAAAAAGTCTCACCGGGATGTCATTTTGCTTGCTCGCGGTCGCCAACTTGACGTTGAGGACCGCGAGCAAGCAAAAAATGACCGCTGCACTACGCGACACTACGCTACGCGTGTTTGCACTGTGCTACGTGCAATTTGCGTAGTGCGAAGTAGCGCAATCTTCGCAAACTACGCGAGCGTAGTGTAGTGCTTTGCCCAGGCTTACTTTAGAGTCATTTTCCTACCCGAAATCAGTGAAAATAATATCTTCTGACTAGGATGAAAGGTCTGTAAAAAAGGCAATTTTGGTCACTGTGAGGTTTTAAAAAGTGGTTATTCAATATGAGGCCCAATCCAATTGACATTTTGAATCATTTTTGTACACTTTAAAAAATCAATTTTCTGATTAAAAACGATGACCCCGAACCTGTCGACCCTTGTGCAGATGGTCAGGAATGGTAATTTTTTAATGTTAAATCTTTTTACTGTAATTAAATGTTGCGAGTGAATTATCACTTTTGGAACTAAAATAAGGGTGGTTAGAGTCATACTTCTGCCCGTAATCGGTCAAAATAAAAGCTTCTGACTAGGAGGAAAGGTCTATAAAAATGGCAATTTTGGTCACTGTGAGGCTTTAAAAAGTGGTTATTCAACATGAGACACAATCCAACTGACATTTTGAAAATTTTTTGGTACAGTCCTGAAAAATACATTTTCTGATGGAAAACGATGACCCCAGACCTGTCCAACCTTTTCCAGATGGTCAGTAATGGTAACTTTTATATGTTAAATCTTTTGACTGTAAATTAATATTGCAGGAGAAATATCACTTGTGGAACTGATATAAGTGTGTTTAGAGTAATTTTACTTGTCCGAAATCTGTCAAATTTGAAGCTTCTGATGAGGTGGAAAGGTCTGTAAAAATGGCAATTTTGGTCACTGTGAGGCTTAAAAAATGGTTATTCAACATGAGGCAGAATCCAATTGGCATTTTTAATAAATTTTTGTACATGCCAAAAAATCCATTTTCTGATGAAAAACGATGACCTGGATGTGTCGAACCTTCTCCAGATGGTCAGGAGTGGTAATTTTTTTAATCTTTAATCTTTTGACTGTGAATGACTATTGTAATTGAATTATCAGTTTTGGAACTAAAATGAGTGTGTTTACAGTCATATTCCTGCCTGAAATTGGTCGAAATAGTAGCTTCTGAGTAGGAGGAAAAGTCAGTAAAAATGGCAATTTTGGTCACTGTGAGGCTTTAAAAAGTGGTGCTTAAAAAGTGGTTATTCAACATGAGGCAGAATCCAATTGACATTTGGAATAATTTTTTCTCCAGTCCAAAAAATCAATTTTCTGATGAAAAACGACGACCCCAGACCTGTCTAACTTTCTCCAGATGGTCAGAAATTATGATTTTTTGAATCTTTAATCTTTTGACCTTAAATGACTATTGCATGTGAATTATCACATTTGGAACTAAAATAAGTGTGTTTAGAGTCATTTTCCTGCCCCAACATTGGTTGAAACAGAAGCTTCTGTGTAGGAGGAAAAGTCTGTAAAAATGGCAATTTTGGTCACTGTGAGGCTTTAAAAAGTGGGGCTTTAAAAGTGGTTATTCAACATGAGGCAGAATCCAATTAACATTTTGAATAATTTTTTCTACAGTCCAATAAATCAATTTTCTGACGAAAAATGATGACCCTGGACCTGTCAAACTTTCTCACGATGGTCAGAAATTGTCATTTTTTTAATCTTTAATCTTTTGACTGCAAGTGATTATTCCATGTGAATTTTCACATTTGGAACTAAAATAAGTGTGTAAAAATAGCAATGTTGGTCTTTGTGAGGCTTTAAAAAGTGGTTATTCAACATGAGGCACAATCCAATTGACATATTGAATCATTTTTTCTACAGTCCAAAAAATCAATTTTCTGATGAAAAATGATGACCCTGGACCTATCGAACTTTCTCCTAATGGTCAGAAATGGTCATTTTTTTAATCTTTAATATTTTGACTGTAAATGACTATTGCATGCAAATTATCACATTTGGAACTAAAATAAGTGTGTTTAGAGTCATATTCCTGCCCGAAATCGTTTAAAATAGAAGCTTGAGAGTAGGAGGAAAAGTCTGTAAAAATGGTAATTTTGGTCACTGTGATGCTTTAAAAAGTGGTTATTCAACATGAGGCACAATCCAATTGACATTTTGAATAATTTTTTCTACAGTCCAAAAAATCAATTTTCTGATGACAAACAATGACCCCGGAGCTGTCGAACTTTCTCCTGATGGTCAAAAAATGTCATTTTTTAAATCTTTAATCTTTTGACTGTAAATGACTATTGCATGTAAAATATCACTTTTGCAACTAAAATATTTGTGTTTAGAGTCATATTCCTGCCCGAAATTGGTTAAAATAGAAGCTTCTGAGCAGGAGGAAAAGTCTGTAAAACTGGCAATTTTAATCACTGTGAGGCTTTAAAAAGTGGTGATTCAACATGAGGCACAATCCAATTGACATATTGAATCATTTTTTCTCCAGCCCAAAAAATCAATTTTCTGATGAGAAACGACGACCCGAGACCTGTCGAACTTTCTAGAGATGGTCAGAAATGGTCATTTTTTAATCTTTATTCTTCTGACTGTAAATAACTATTGCATATGAATTATCACATTTGGAACTAAAATAAGTGTGTTTAGAGTCATATTCCTGCCTGCAATCGGTCGAAATAGAAGCTTCTGAGTAGGAGGAAAAGTCTGTAAAAATGGCAATTTTGTTCACTCTGAGGCATTAAAAAGTGGTGATTCAACATGAGGCCCAATCCAATTGACATATTGAATCATTTTTTCTACAGTCCAAAATATCAATTTTCTGATGAAAAACTACGACCTGAGACCTGTCGAACTTTCTCCAGATGGTCAGAAATGGTCATTTTTTTAATCTTTAATATTTTGACTGTAAATGACTATTGCATGTGAATTATCACATTTGGAACTAAAATAAGTGTGTTTAGAGTCATATTCCTGCCTGCAATTGGTCGAAATAGAAGCTTCTGAGTAGGAGGAAAAGTCTGTAAAAATGGCAATTTTGTTCACTCTGAGGCATTAAAAAGTGGTGATTCAACATGAGGCACAATCCAATTGACATATTGAATCATTTTTTCTACAGTCCAAAATATCAATTTTCTGATGAAAAACTACGACCTGAGACCTGTCGAACTTTCTCCAGATGGTCAAAAATGGTCATTTTTTTTTATCTTTAATATTTTGACTGTAAATGACTATTGCATGTGAATTATCACATTTGGAACTAAAATAAGTGTGTTTAGAGTCCTATTCCTGCCCGAAATCGTTCGAAATAGAAGCTTGAGAGTAGGAGGAAAAGTCTGTAAAAATGGCAATTTTGGTCACTGTGATGCTTTAAAAAGTGGTTATTCAACATGAGGCACAATCCAATTGACATTTTGAATACTTTTTTCTACAGTCCAAAAAATCAATTTTCTGATGACAAACAATGACCCCGGAGCTGTCGAACTTTCTCCAGATGGTCAGAAATGGTCATTTTTTTAATCTTTAATCTTTTGACTGTAAATGACTATTGCATGTGAATTATCACTTTTGGAACTGAAATAAGTGTGTTTAGAGTCATATTCCTGCCTGAAATCTGTCAAAATAGAAGATTCTGAGTAGGAGGAAAAGTGTGTAAAAATAGCAATTTTGGTCATTGTGAGACTTTTAAAAAGTGGTTATTCAACATGAGGCAGAATCCAATTGACATTTTGAATCATTTTTTCTACAGTCCAAAAAATACATTTTCTGATGAAAAATGATGACCCTGGACCTATCGAACTTTCTCCTAATGGCCAGAAATGGTCATTTTTTTAATCTTTAATATTTTGACTGTAAATGACTATTGTATGTGAATTATCACATTTGGAACTAGAATAAGTGTGTTTAGAGTCATATTCCTGCCCGAAATCGGTCGAAATAGAAGCTTGAGAGTAGGAGGAAAAGTGTGTAAAAAAATATAGCAATTTTTGTCACTGTGAGGCTTGAAAAAGTGGTTATTCAACATGAGGCAGAATCCAATTGACATTTTGAATCATTTTATCTACAGTCCAAAAAATCATTTTTCTGATGGAAAACGATGAAACTGGACCTTTTGAAATTTCTCCAGATGGTCAGAAATGGTCATTTTTTCAATCTTTAATCTTTTGACTGTAAATGTCTATTGCATGTGAATTATCACTTTTGGAACTAAAATAAGTGTGTTTAGAGTCATATTCCTGCCCTCAATTGGTCAAAATAGAAGCTTCTGAGTAGGAGGAAAAGTCTGTAAAAATGGCAATTTTGGTTACTGTGAGGCATTAAAAAGTGGATATTCAACATGAGGATGAATCCAATTGACATTTTCAATCATTTTTTTTACAGTCCAAAAAATCAATTTTCTGATGAAAAATGATGACACTGGACCTATCGAACTTTCTCCTAATGGTCAGAAATGGTCATTTTTTTAATCTTTAATATTTTGACTGTAAATGACTATTGTATGTGAATTATCACATTTGGAACTAGAATAAGTGTGTTTAGAGTCATATTCCTGCCCGAAATCGTTCGAAAAAGAAGCTTGAGAGTAGGAGGAAAAGTGTGTAAAAAAAGTATAGCAATTTTGGTCACTGTGAGGCTTGAAAAAGTGGTTGTTCAACATGAGGCAGAATCCAATTGACATTTTGAATCATTTTATCTACAGTCCAAAAAACCAATTTTCTGATGGAAAACGATGAAACTGGACCTTTTGAAATTTCTCCAGATGGTCAGAAATGGTCAGTTTTTTTAATCTTTAATCTTTTGACTGTAAATGTCTATTGCATGTGAATTATCACTTTTGGAACTAAAATAAGTGTGTTTAGAGTCATATTCCTGCCCACAATTGGTCAAAATAGAAGCTTCTGAGTAGTAGGAAATGACTGTAAAAATGGCAATTTTGGTCACTGTCAGGCTTTAAAAAGTGGTTATTCAACATGAGGCAGAATCCAGTTGACATTTTGGATCATTTTTTCTACAGTACCAAAAATTAATTTTCTGATGAAAATCAATGAAACCAGATCTGTCGAACTTTCTCCAGATGGTCAGAAATGGTCATTTTTTAATCTTTAATCTTTTGACTGTAAATGACTATTGCATGTGAATTATCACATTTGGAACTAAAATAAGTGTGTTTAGAGTCATATTTCTGCCTGAAATCAGTCGAAATAGAAACTTCTGAGTTGGAGGATAATTCTGTAAAAATATCAATTTTGGTCACTGTGA
Source organism: Triturus cristatus (assembly GCF_964204655.1). Taxonomy (NCBI): domain Eukaryota; kingdom Metazoa; phylum Chordata; class Amphibia; order Caudata; family Salamandridae; genus Triturus; species Triturus cristatus. The sequence goes on along the minus strand of NC_140592.1, from coordinate 628,645,246 downwards.
GGCTTGAAAAAGTGGTTATTCAACATGAGGCAGAATCCAATTGATATTTTGAATCATTTTTTTACAGTCCAAAAAATCCATTTTCTGATGAGAAAAGACGACCCTGGACGTGTCGAACTTTCTCCTAATGGTCAGAAATGGTCATTATTTTATTTTAATCTTCTGACTGTAAATCACTATTGCATGTGAATTATCAGTTTTGGAACTGAAATAAGTGTGTTTAGAGTCATATTCCTGCGTGAAATTGGTCGAAATAGAAGCTTCTGAGTAGGAGGAAAAGTGTGTAAAAAAATAGCAATTTTGGTCACTGTGAGGCTTGAAAAAGTGGTTATTCAACATGAGGCAGAATCCAATTGACATTTTGAATCATTTTTTCTACAGTCCAAAAATCAATTTTCTGATGAAAATCAATGAAACTTTCTCCAGATGGTCAGAAATGGTCAGTTTTTTTAATCTTTAATCTTTTGACTGTAAATGACTATTGCATGTGAATTATCACTTTTGGAACTAAAATAAGTGTGTTTAGAGTTATATTCCTGCCCTCAATTGGTCAAAATAGAAGCTTCTGAGTAGGAGGAAATGACTGTAAAAATGGCAATTTTGGTCACTGTGAGGCTTTAAAAAGTGGTTATTCAGCATGAGGCAGAATCCAGTTGACATTTTGAATAATTTTTTCTACAGTACAAAAAATTAATTTTCTGATGAAAATCAATGAAACTTTCTCCAGATGGTCAGAAATGGTCATTTTTTAATCTTGAATCTTTTGACTGTAAATGACTATTGCATGTGAATTATCACATTTGGAACTAAAATAAGTGTGTTTAGAGTCATATTTCTGCCTGAAATCGGTCTAAATAGAAGCTTCTGAGTTGGAGGATGATTCTGTAAAAATATCAATTTTGGTCACTGTGAGGCTTGAAAAAGTGGTTATTCAACATGAGGCAGAATCCAATTGACATTTTGAATCATTTTTTCTACAGTCCAAAAAATAAATTTTCTGATGAAAAATGATGACCCTGGACCTATCGAACTTTCTCCTAATGGCCAGAAATGGTCATTTTTTTAATCTTTAATATTTTGACTGTAAATGACTATTGTATGTGAATTATCACATTTGGAACTAGAATAAGTGTGTTTAGAGTCATATTCCTGCCCGAAATCGGTCGAAATAGAAGCGTGAGAGTTCTAGGAAAAGTCTGTAAAAATGGCAATTTGGGTCACTGTGATGCTTTAAAAAGTGGTTATTCAACATGAGGCACAATCCAATTGACATTTTGAATCATTTTTTCTACAGTCTAAAAAATCAATTTTCTGATGACAAACAATGACCCCGGACCTGTCGAACTTTCTCCTGATGGTCAAAAATTGTCATTTTTTTAATCTTTTATCTTTTGACTGTAAATGACTATTGCAGGTAAAATATCACTTTTGCAACTAAAATAATTGTGTTTAGAATCATATTCCTGCCCGAAATTGGTTAAAATTGAAGCTTCTGAGTAAGAGGAAAAGTCTGTAAAAATGGCAATTTTGGTCACTGTGAGGCTTTAAAAAGTGGTGCTTTAAAAAGTGGTTATTCAACATGAGGCAGAATCCAATTGACATATTGAATCATTTTTTCTACAGTCCAAAAAATCAATTTTCTGATGAAAAACGACGACCCGAGACCTGTCGAACTTTCTACAGATGGTCAGAAATGGTCATTTTTTCAATCTTCAATCTTTTGACTGTAAATAACTATTGCATGTGAATTATCACATTTGGAACTAAAATAAGTGTGTTTAGAATCATATTCCTGCCTGCAATCGGTCGAAATAGAAGCTTCTGAGTAGGAGGAAAAGTGTGTAAAAAAATAGCAATTTTGGTCACTGTGAGGCTTTAAAAAGTGGTTATTCAACATGAGGCAGAATCCAATTGACATATTGAATCATTTTTTCTACAGTCCAAAAAATCAATTTTCTGATGAAAAACAACGACCCGAGACCTGTCGAACTTTCTTCAGATGGTCAGAAATGGTCATTTTTTCAATCTTCAATCTTTTGACTGTAAATAACTATTGCATGTGAATTATCACATTTGGAACTAAAATAAGTGTGTTTAGAATCATATTCCTGCCTGCAATCGGTCGAAATAGAAGCTTCTGAGTAGGAGGAAAAGTGTGTAAAAAAATAGCAATTTTGGTCACTGTGAGGCTTGAAAAAGTGGTTATTCAGCATGAGGCAGAATCCAGTTGACATTTTGAATAATGTTTTCTACAGTACCAAAAATTAATTTTCTGATGAAAATCAATGAAACTTTCTCCAGATGGTCAGAAATGGTCATTTTTTAATCTTTAATCTTTTGACTGTAAATGACTATTGCATGTGAATTATCACATTTGGAACTAAAATAAGTGTGTTTAGAGTCATATTTCTGCCTGAAATCGGTCTAAATAGAAGCTTCTGAGTTGGAGGATAATTCTGTAAAAATATCAATTTTGGTCACTGTGAGGCTTGAAAAAGTGGTCATTCAACATGAGGCAGAATCCAATTGACATTTTGAATCATTTTTTCTACAGTCCAAAAAATAAATTTTCTGATGAAAAATGATGACCCTGGACCTATCGAACTTTCTCCTAATGGCCAGAAATGGTCATTTTTTTAATCTTTAATATTTTGACTGTAAATGACTATTGTATGTGAATTATCACATTTGGAACTAGAATAAGTGTGTATAGAGTCATATTCCTGCCCGAAATCGGTCGAAATAGAAGCATGAGAGTTCTAGGAAAAGTCTGTAAAAATGGCAATTTGGGTCACTGTGATGCTTTAAAAAGTGGTTATTCAACATGAGGCACAATCCAATTGACATTTTGAATCATTTTTTCTACAGTCCAAAAAATCAATTTTCTGATGAAAAACGACGACCAGAGACCCGTCGAACTTTCTCCAGATGGTCAGAAATGGTCATTTTTTTAATCTTTAATCTTTTGACTATAAATGACTATTGCATGTGAATTATCACATCTGGAACTAAAATAAGTGTGTTTAGAGTCATATTCCTGCCCGAAATCGGTCGAAATAGAAGCTTCTGAGTAGGAGGAAAAGTCTGTAAAAATTGCAATTTTGTTCACTGTGAGGCTTGAAAAAGTGGTCATTCAACATGAGGCAGAATCCAATTGACATTTTGAATCATTTTTTCTACAGTCCAAAAAATAAATTTTCTGATGAAAAATGATGACCCTGGACCTATCGAACTTTCTCCTAATGGCCAGAAATGGTCATTTTTTTAATCTTTAATATTTTGACTGTAAATGACTATTGTATGTGAATTATCACATTTGGAACTAGAATAAGTGTGTATAGAGTCATATTCCTGCCCGAAATCGGTCGAAATAGAAGCATGAGAGTTCTAGGAAAAGTCTGTAAAAATGGCAATTTGGGTCACTGTGATGCTTTAAAAAGTGGTCATTCAACATGAGGCACAATCCAATTGACATTTTGAATCATTTTTTCTACAGTCCAAAAAATCAATTTTCTGATGAAAAACGACGACCCGAGACCCGTCGAACTTTCTCCAGATGGTCAGAAATGGTCATTTTTTTAATCTTTAATCTTTTGACTATAAATGACTATTGCATGTGAATTATCACATTTGGAACTAGAATAAGTGTGTTTAGAGTCATATTCCTGCCCGAAATCGGTCGAAATAGAAGCTTGAGAGTAGGAGGAAAAGTGTGTAAAAAAAAAATAGCAATTTTCGTCACTGTGAGGCTTGAAAAAGTGGTTATTCAACATGAGGCAGAATCCAATTGACATTTTGAATCATTTTATCTACAGTCCAAAAAATCAATTTTCTGATGGAAACCGATGAAACTGGACCTTTTGAAATTTCTCCAGATGGTCAGAAATGGTCAGTTTTTTTAATCTTTAATCTTTTGACTGTATATGTCTATTGCATGTGAATTATCACTTTTGGAACTAAAATAAGTGTGTTTAGAGTCATATTCCTGCCCGAAATCGGTCGAAATAGAAGCATGAGAGTTCTAGGAAAAGTCTGTAAAAATGGCAATTTGGGTCACTGTGATGCTTTAAAAAGTGGTTATTCAACATGAGGCACAATCCAATTGACATTTTGAATCATTTTTTCTACAGTCCAAAAAATCAATTTTCTGATGAAAAACGACGACCCGAGACCCGTCGAACTTTCTCCAGATGGTCAGAAATGGTCATTTTTTAAATCTTTAATCTTTTGACTATAAATGACTATTGCATGTGAATTATCACATCTGGAACTAAAATAAGTGTGTTTAGAGTCATATTCCTGCCCGAAATCGGTCGAAATAGAAGCTTCTGAGTAGGAGGAAAAGTCTGTAAAAATTGCAATTTTGTTCACTGTGAGGCATTAAAAAGTGGTCATTCAACATGAGGCAGAATCCAATTGACATTTTGAATCATTTTTTCTACAGTCCAAAAAATAAATTTTCTGATGAAAAATGATGACCCTGGACCTATCGAACTTTCTCCTAATGGCCAGAAATGGTCATTTTTTTAATCTTTAATATTTTGACTGTAAATGACTATTGTATGTGAATTATCACATTTGGAACTAGAATAAGTGTGTATAGAGTCATATTCCTGCCCGAAATCGGTCGAAATAGAAGCATGAGAGTTCTAGGAAAAGTCTGTAAAAATGGCAATTTGGGTCACTGTGATGCTTTAAAAAGTGGTTATTCAACATGAGGCACAATCCAATTGACATTTTGAATCATTTTTTCTACAGTCCAAAAAATCAATTTTCTGATGAAAAACGACGACCCGAGACCCGTCGAACTTTCTCCAGATGGTCAGAAATGGTCATTTTTTAAATCTTTAATCTTTTGACTATAAATGACTATTGCATGTGAATTATCACATCTGGAACTAAAATAAGTGTGTTTAGAGTCATATTCCTGCCCGAAATCGGTCGAAATAGAAGCTTCTGAGTAGGAGGAAAAGTCTGTAAAAATTGCAATTTTGTTCACTGTGAGGCATTAAAAAGTGGATATTCAACATGAGGATGAATCCAATTGACATTTTCAATCATTTTTTCTACAGTCCAAAAAAATCAATTTTCTGATGAAAAATGATGACACTCGACCTATCGAACCTTCTCCTAATGGTCAGAAATGGTCATTTTTTTAATCTTTAATATTTTGACTGTAAATGACTATTGTATGTGAATTATCACATTTGGAAGTAGAATAAGTGTGTTTAGAGTCATATTCCTGCCCGAAATCGGTCGAAATAGAAGCTTGAGAGTAGGAGGAAAATTGTGTAAAAAAAATAGCAATTTTCGTCACTGTGAGGCTTGAAAAAGTGGTTATTCAACATGAGGCAGAATCCAATTGACATTTTGAATCATTTTATCTACAGTCCAAAAAATCAATTTTCTGATGGAAAACGATGAAACTGGACCTTTTGAAATTTCTCCAGATGGTCAGAAATGGTCAGTTTTTTTAATCTTTAATCTTTTGACTGTAAATGTCTATTGCATGTGAATTATCACTTTTGGAACTAAAATAAGTGTGTTTAGAGTCATATTCCTGCCCTCAATTGGTCAAAATAGAAGCTTCTGAGTAGGAGGAAATGACTGTAAAAATGGCAATTTTGGTTACTGTGAGGCTTTAAAAAGTGGTTATTCAACATGAGGCAGAATCCAGTTGACATTTTGGATCATTTTTTCTACAGTACCAAAAAATAATTTTCTGATGAAAATCAATGAAACCGGATCTGTCGAACTTTCTCCAGATGGTCAGAAATGGTCATTTTTTAATCTTTAATCTTTTGACTGTAAATGACTATTGCATGTGAATTATCACATTTGGAACTAAAATAAGTGTGTTTAGAGTCATATTTCTGCCTGAAATCGGTCGAAATAGAAACTTCTGAGTTGGAGGATAATTCTGTAAAAATATCAATTTTGGTCACTGTGAGGCTTGAAAAAGTGGTTATTCAACATGAGGCAGAATCCAATTGATATTTTGAATCATTTTTTTACAGTCCAAAAAATCAATTTTCTGATGAGAAAAGACGACCCTGGACGTGTCGAACTTTCTCCTAATGGTCAGAAATGGTCATTATTTTATTTTAATCTTCTGACTGTAAATCACTATTGCATGTGAATTATCAGTTTTGGAACTGAAATAAGTGTGTTTAGAGTCATATTCCTGCGCGAAATTGGACGAAATAGAAGCTTCTGAGTAGGAGGAAAAGTGTGTAAAAAAATAGCAATTTTGGTCACTGTGAGGCTTGAAAAAGTGGTTATTCAACATGAGGCAGAATCCAATTGACATTTTGAATCATTTTTTCTACAGTCCAAAAAATCAATTTTCTGATGAAAAACGATGAAACTGGACCTTTTGAAATTTCTCCAGATGGTCAGAAATGGTCAGTTTTTTTAATCTTTAATCTTTTGAATGTAAATGACTATTGCATGTGAATTATCACATTTGGAACTAAAATAAGTGTGTTTAGAGTCATATTTCTGCCTGAAATCGGTCTAAATAGAAGCTTCTGAGTTGGAGGATAATTCTGTAAAAATATCAATTTTGGTCACTGTGAGGCTTGAAAAAGTGGTTATTAAACATGAGGCAGAATCCAATTGATATTTTGAATCATTCTTTCTACAGTCCAAAAAATCAATTTTCTGATGAGAAAAGATGACCCCAGACCTGTCAAACTTTCTCCAGATGGTTAGAAATGGTAATTTTTTTAATCTTCAATCTTTTGAATGTAAATGACTATTGCATGTAAAATATCACTTTTGCAACTAAAATAATTGTGTTTAGAGTCATATTCCTGCCCGAAATTGGTTAAAATAGAAGCTTCTGAGTAGGAGGAAAAGTCTGTAAAAATGGCAATTTTGGTCACTGTGAGGCTTTAAAAAGTGGTGCTTTAAAAAGTGGTTATTCAACATGAGGCAGAATCCAATTGACATTTTGAATCATTTTTTCAACAGTCCAAAAAATCAATTTTCTGATGAGAAAAGACGACCCTAGACCTGTCAAACTTTCTCCAGATGGTTAGAAATGGTAATTTTTTTAATCTTTAATCCTTTGACTATAAATGACTATTGCATGTAAAATATCACTTTTGCAACTAAAATAATTGTGTTTAGAGTCATATTCCTGCCCGAAATTGGTTAAAATAGAAGCTTCTGAGTAAGAGGAAAAGTCTGTAAAAATGGCAATTTTGGTCACTGTGAGGCTTTAAAAAGTGGTGCTTTAAAAAGTGGTTATTCAACATGAGGCAGAATCCAATTGACATTTTGAATCATTTTTTCAACAGTCCAAAAAATCAATTTTCTGATGAAAATCGATGAAACCGGATTAGTCGAACTTTCTCCAGATGGCCAGAAATGGTCATTTTTCTATCTTTAATCTTTTGACTGTAAATAAGAATTGCATGTGAATGATCACTTTTGGAACTAAAATAAGTGTGTTTAGAGTTATTTTCCTGCTCGAAATTGGTCGAAATAGAAGCTTCTGCGTAGGAGGAAAAATCTGTAAAAATGGCAATTTTGGTCACTGTGAGGCTTTAAAAAGTGGTTATTCAACATGAGGCAGAATCCAATTGACATATTGAATCATTTTTTCTACAGTCCAAAAAATCAATTTTATGATGAAAAACGAAGACTCGAGACCTGTCGAACTTTCTACAGATGGTCAGAAATGGTCATTTTTTCAATCTTTAATCTTTTGACTGTAAATGACTATTGCATGGGAATTATCACATTTGGAACTAAAATAAGTTTGTTTAGAGTCATATTTCTGCCTGAAATCGGTCGAAATAGAAGCTTCTGAGTTGGAGGATAAGATTGTAAAAATATCAATTTTGGTCACTGTGAGGCTTGAAAAACTGGTTATTCAACATGAGGCAGAATCCAATTGACATTTTGAATAATTTTTTCTACTGTCCAAAAAATCAATTTTCGGATGAGAAAAGATGACCCTGGACCTGTCGAACTTTCTCCTAAGGGTCAGAAATGGTCATTATATTATCTTAATCTTCTGACTGTAAATTACTATTGCATGTGAATGTTCACTTTTGGAACTGAAATAAGTGTGTTTAGAGTCATATTCCTGCGTGAAATTGGTCGAAATAGAAGCTTCTGAGTAGAAGGAAAAGGGTGTAAAAAAATAGCAATTTTGGTCACTGTGAGGCTTGAAAAAGTGGTTATTCAACATGAGGCAGAATCCAATTGACATTTTTAATCTTTTTATCTACAGTCCAAAAAATCAATTTTCTGATGGAAAACGATGAAACTGGACCTTTTGAAATTTCTCCAGATGGTCAGAAATGGTCAGTTTTTTTAATCTTTAATCTTTTGACTGTAAATGTCTATTGCATGTGAATTATCACTTTTGGAACTAAAATAGGTGTGTTTAGAGTCATATTCCTGCCCTCAATTGGTCAAAATAGAAGCTTCTGAGTAGGAGGAAATGACTGTAAAAATGGCAATTTTGGTCACTGTGAGGCTTTAAAAAGTGGTTATTCAACATGAGGAAGAATCCAGTTGACATTTTGAATCATTTTTTCTACAGTACCAAAAATTGATTTTCTGATGAAAATCAATGAAACCGGATCTGTCGAACTTTCTCCAGATGGTCAGAAATGGTCATTTTTTAATCTTTAATCTTTTGACTGTAAATGACTATTGCATGTGAATTATCAAATTTGGAACTAAAATAAGTGTGTTTAGAGTCATATTTCTGCCTGAAATCGGTCGAAATAGAAGTTTCTGATTTGGAGGATAATTCTGTAAAAATATCAATTTTGGTCACTGTGAGGCTTGAAAAAGTGGTTATTCAACATGAGGCAGAATCCAATTGATATTTTGAATCATTTTTTCTACAGTTCAAAAAATCAATTTTCTGATGAGAAAAGACGACCCCAGACCTGTCGAACTTTCTCCAGATGGTTAGAAATGGTAATTTTTTTAATCTTTAATCTTTTGACTGTAAATGACTATTGCATGTGAATTATCACATTTGGAACTAAAATAAGTGTGTTTAGAGTGATATTCCTGCCTGCAATCGGTCGAAATAGAAGCTTCTGAGTAGGAGGAAAAGTCTGTAAAAATGGCAATTTTGGTCACGGTGAGGCTTTAAAAAGTGGTTATTCAACATGAGGATGAATCCAATTGACATATTCAATCATTTTTTCTACTGTCCAAAAAATCAATTTTCTGATGAAAAATGATGACCCTGGACCTATCGAACTTTCTCCTAATGGTCAGAAATGGTCATTTTTTTAATCTTTAATATTTTGACTGTAAATGACTATTGTATGTGAATTATCACATTTGTAACTAGAATAAGTGTCTTTAGAGTCATATTCCTGCCCAAAATCGCTCGAAATAGAAGCTTGAGAGTAGGAGGAAAAGTCTGTAAAAATGGGAATTTTGGTCACTGTGATGCTTTAAAAAGTGGTTATTCAACATGAGGCACAATCCAATTGACATTTTGAATCATTTTTTCTATAGTCCAAAAAACCAATTTTCTGATGACAAACAATGACCCCGGACCTGTCGAACTTTCTCCTGATGGTGAGAAATTGTGATTTTTTAATCTTTAATCTTTTGACTGTAAATGACTATTGCATGTAAAATATCACTTTTGCAACTAAAATAATTGTGTTTAGAGTCATATTCCTGCCCGAAATTGGTTAAAATAGAAGCTTCTGAGTGAAAGGAAAAGTCTGTAAAAATGGCAATTTTAATCACTGTGAGGCTTTAAAAAGTGGCGATTCAACATGAGGCACAATCCAATTGACATTTTGAATCATTTTTTCTACAGTCCAAAAAATCAATTTTCTGATGAAAATCAATGAAACCGGATCTGTCGAACTTTCTCCAGATGGTCAGAAAGGGTAATTTTTTAATATTTAATCTTTTGACTGTAAATGACTATTGCATGTGAATTATCAAATTTGGAACTAAAATAGGTGTGTTTAGAGTCATATTTCTGCCTGAAATCGGTCGAAATAGAAGCTTCTGAGTTGGAGGATAAGATTGTAAAAATATCAATTTTGGTCACTGTGAGGCTTGAAAAAGTGGTTATTCAACATGAGGCAGAATCCAATTGACATTTTGGATAATTTTTTCTACAGTACAAAAAATCAATTTTCTGATGAGAAAAGATGACCCTGGACCTGTCAAACTTTCTCCTAAGTGTCAGAAATGGTCATTATAATATTTTAATCTTCTGACTGTAAATCACTATTGCATGTGAATTATCAGTTTTGGAACTGAAATAAGTGTGTTTAGAGTCATATTCCTGCACGAAATTGGTCGAAATAGAAGGTTCTGAGTAGGAGAAAAAGTGTGTAAAAAAATAGCAAGTTTGGTCACTGTGAGGCTTGAAAAAGTGGTTATTCAACATGAGGCAGAATCCAATTGACATTTTGAATCATTTTTTCTACAGTCCAAAAAATCAATTTTCTGATGAAAAACGATGAAACTGGACTTTTTGAAATTTCTCCAGATGGTCAGAAATGGTCAGTTTTTTAAATCTTTAATCTTTTGACTGTAAATGACTATTGCATGTGAATTATCACTTTTGGAACTAAAATAAGTGTGTTTAGAGTCATATTCCTGCCCTCAATTGGTCAAAATAGAAGCTTTTGAGTAGGAGGAAATGACTGTAAAAATGGCAATTTCGGTCACTGTGAGGCTTTAAAAAGTGGTTATTCAACATGAGGCAGAATCCAGTTGACATTTTGAATCATTTTTTCTACAGTACCAAAAATTAATTTTCTGATGAAAATCAATGAAGCTTTCTTCAGATGGTCATAAATGGTCATTTTTTAATCTTTAATCTTTTGACTGTAAATGACTATTGCATGTGAATTATCACATTTGGAACTAAAATAAGTGTGTTTAGAGTCATATTCCTGCCCGAAATCGGTCGAAATAGAAGCTTCTGAATAGGAGGAAAAGTCTGTAAAAATGGCAAATTTGTTCACTGTGAGGCATTAAAAAATGTGGATTCAACATGAGGCACAATCCAATTGACATTTTGAATCATTTTTTCTACAGTTCAAAAAATCAATTTTCTGATGAAAAACGATGAAACAGGACCTGCAGAACTTTCTCCAGATGGTCAGAAATGTTCATTTTTTAAATCTTTAATCTTATGACTATAAATGACTATTGCATGTGAATTATCACATTTGGAAATAAAATGAATGTGTTTACAGTCATATTCCTGCCTGAAATCGGTCGAAATAGAAGCTTCTGAGTAGGAGGAAAAGTCTGTAAAAATGGCAATTTTGGTCACTGTGAGGCTTTAAAAAGTGGTTATTCAACATGAGGCACAATCCAATTGACATTTTGAATCATTTTTTCTACAGTCCAAAAAAATCAATTTTCTAATGACAAACGATGATCCCGGACCTTTCGAACTTTCTCCAAATGGACAGAAACGGTAATTTTTTTAATCTTTAATCTTTTGACTGTAAATGACTATTGCATGTGAATTATCACTTTTGGAACTAAAATAAGTGTGTTTAGACTCATATTCCTGCCCGAAATCGGTCGAAATAGAAATTTCTAAACAAAGGGAAAAGTCTGTAAAAATGGCAATTTTGGTCACTGTGAGGCTTTAAAAATTGGATTTTCAACACGAGGCACAATCCAATTGACATTTTGAATCATTTTTTCTACAGTCCAAAAAACAATTTTCTGATGATAAACGATGACCCCGGACCTGTCGAACTTTCTCCTGATGGTCAGAAATGGTCATTTGTTTAATCTTTAATCTTTTCACTGTACATGACTATTGCATGTGAATTATCACTTTTAGAACTAAAATAATTGTGTTTAGAGTCATATTCCTGCCTGAAATTGGTTGAAATAGAAGATTCTGAGTAGGAGGCAAAGTCTGTAAAAATGGCAATTTTGGTCACTGTGAGGCTTTAAAACGTGGTTATTGAACATGAGGCAGAATCCAATTGACATTTTGAATCATTTTTTCTATAGTTGAAAAAATCAATTTTCTGATGAAAAACAATGAAACTGGATCTGTAGAAATTTCTCCAGATGGTCAGAAATGGTCATTTTTTAAATCTTTAATCTTATGAATGTAAATGACGATTGCATGTGAATTATCACATTTGGAAATAAAATGAATGTGTTTAGAGTAATTTTCCTGCCCGAAATTGGTCGAAATAGAAGCTTCAGTGTAGGAGTCAAAGTCTGTAAAAATGGCAACTGTGGTCACTGTGAGGCTTTCAAAAGTGTTATTCAACATGAGGCTCAATCCAAGTGACATTTTGAATAATTTTTTCTACAGTCTAAAAAATCAATTTTCTGATGAAAAATGATGACCCCAGACCTGTCGAACTTTCTCCAGATGGTCAGAAATGGTCATTTTTTTAAAATCTTTAATCTTTTGACTGTAAATGACTTTTGCATGTGAATTATAATATTTTGAACTAAAATAAGTGTGTTTACAGTGATATTCCTGCTTGAAATCGGTCAAAATAGATGCTACTGAGTAGGAGGAAAAGTCTTTAAAACTGGCAATTTTGGTCTCTGTGAGGCTTTAAAAAGTGGTTATTCAACATGAGGCACAATCCAATTGACATTTTGAATCATTTTTTCTATAGTTCAAAAAATCAATTTTCTGATGGAAAACGATGAAACTGGATCTTTTGAAATTTCTCCATATGGTCAGAAATGGTCAGTTTTTTAATCTTTAATCTTTTGACTGTAAATGTCTATTGCATGTGAATTATCACTTTTGGGACTAAAATAAGTGTGTTTAGAGTCATATTCCTGCCCTCAATTGGTCAGAATAGAAGCTTCTGAGTAGGAGGAAAAGTCTTTAAAAATGGCAATTTTGGTCTCTGTGAGGCTTTAAAAAGTGGTTATTCAACATGAGGCACAATCCAATTGACATTTTGAATCATTTTTTCTATAGTTCAAAAAATTAATTTTCTGATGAAAATCAATGAAACCGGATCTGTCGAACTTTCTCCAGATGGTCAGAAATGGTCATTTTTTAATCTTTAATCTTTTGCCTGTAAATGACTATTGCATGTGAATTATCACATTTGGAACTAAAATAAGTGTGTTTAGAGTCATATTTCTGCCTGAAATCGGTCGAAATAGAAGCTTCTGAGTTGGAGGATAATTCTGTAAAAATATCAATTTTGGTCACTGTGAGGCTTGAAAAAGTGTTTATTCAACATGAGGCAGAATCCAATTGATATTTTGAATCATTTTTTCTACAGTCCAAAAAATCAATTTTCTGATGAGAAACGACGACCCTGGACGTGTCGAACTTTCTCCTAAAGGTCAGAAATGGTCATTATTTTATTTTAATCTTCTGACTGTAAATCACTATTGCATGTGAATTATCAGTTTTGGAACTGAAATAAGTGTGTTTAGAGTCATATTCATGCGCGAAATTGGTCGAAATAGAAGCTTCTGAGTAGGAGGAAAAGTGTGTAAAAAAATAGCAATTTTGGTCACTGTGAGGCTTGAAAAAGTGGTTATTCAACATGAGGCAGAATCCAATTGACATTTTGAATCATTTTTCTACAGTCCAGAAAATCATTTTTCTGAAGAAAAACAATGAAACTGGACCTTTTGAAATTTCTCCAGATGGTCAGAAATGGTCAGTTTTTTTAATCTTTAATCTTTTCACTGTAAATGACTATTGCATGTGAATTATCACTTTTGGAACTAAAATAAGTGTGTTTAGAGTCATATTCCTGCCCTCAATTGCTCAAAATAGAAGCTTCTGAGTAGGAGGAAATGACTGTAAAAATGGCAATTTTGGTCACTATGAGGCTTTAAAAAGTGGTTATTCAACATGAGGCAGAATCCAGTTGACATTTTGAATCATTTTTTCTACAGTACCAAAAATTACTTTTCTGATGAAAATCAATGAAGCTTTCTCCAGATGGTCAGAAATGGTCATTTTTTAATATTTAATTTTTTGACTGTAAATGACTATTGCATGTGAATTATCACATTTGGAACTAAACTAAGTGTGTTTAGAGTCATATTTCTGCCTGAAATCGGTCTAAATAGAAGCTTCTGAGTTGGAGGATAATTCTGTAAAAATATCAATTTTGGTCACCGTGAGGCTTGAAAAAGTGGTTATTCAACATGATGCAGAATCAAATTGATATTTTGAATTATTTTTTCTACAGTCCAAAAAATCAATTTTCTGATGAGAAAAGACGATCCCAGACCTGTCGAACTTTCTCCAGATGGTCAGAAATGGTAATTTTTTGAATCTTTAATCTTTTGACTGTAAATGACTATTGCATATGAATTATCATATTTGGAACTAAAATACGTGTGTTTAGAGTCATATTCCTGCCCGAAATCGGTCGAAATAAAAGCTTCTGAATAGGAGGAAAAGTCTGTAAAAATGGCAATTTCGTTCACTGTGAGACATTAAAAAGTGGTGATTCAACATGAGGCACAATCCAATTGACATTTTGAATCATTTTTTCTACAGTTCAAAAAATCAATTTTCTCATGAAAAACGATGAAACAGGACCTGCAGAACTTTCTCCAGATGGTCAGAAATGGTCATTTTTTAAATCTTTAATCTTATGACTATAAATGAATATTGCATGTGAATTATCACATTTGGAAATAAAATGAATGTGTTTACAGTCATATTCCTGCCTGAAATCGGTCGAAATAGAAGCTTCTGAGTAGGAGAAAAAGTCTGTAAAAATGGCAATTTTGGTCACTCTGAGGCTTTAAAAAGTGGTTATTCAACATGAGGCAGAATCCAGTTGACATTTTGAATCATTTTTTCTACAGTACCAAAAACTTAATTTTCTGATGAAGATCAATGAAACCGGATCTGTCGAACTTTCTCCAGATGGTCAGAAATGGTAATTTTTTTATCTTTAATCATTTGACTGTAAATGACTATTGCATGTGAATTATCACATTTGGAACTAAAATAAGTGTGTTTAGAGTCATATTTCTGCCTGAAATCGGTCGAAATAGAAGCTTCTGGGTTGGAGGATAAGTCTGTAAAAACATCAATTTTGGTCACTGTGAGGCTTGAAAAAGTGGTTATTCAACATGAGGCAGAATCCAATTGACATTTTGAATCATTTTTTCTACAGTCCAAAAAATCAATTTTCTGATGAAAAACGATGAAACTGGACTTTTTGAAATTTCTCCAGATGGTCAGAAATGGTCAGTTTTTTAAATCTTTAATCTTTTGACTGTAAATGACTATTGCATGTGAATTATCACTTTTGGAACTAAAATAAGTGTGTTTAGAGTCATATTCCTGCCCTCAATTGGTCAAAATAGAAGCTTTTGAGTAGGAGGAAATGACTGTAAAAATGGCAATTTCGGTCACTGTGAGGCTTTAAAAAGTGGTTATTCAACATGAGGCAGAATCCAGTTGACATTTTGAATCATTTTTTCTACAGTACCAAAAATTAATTTTCTGATGAAAATCAATGAAGCTTTCTTCAGATGGTCATAAATGGTCATTTTTTAATCTTTAATCTTTTGACTGTAAATGACTATTGCATGTGAATTATCACATTTGGAACTAAAATAAGTGTGTTTAGAGTCATATTCCTGCCCGAAATCGGTCGAAATAGAAGCTTCTGAATAGGAGGAAAAGTCTGTAAAAATGGCAAATTTCGTTCACTGTGAGGCATTAAAAAATGTGGATTCAACATGAGGCACAATCCAATTGACATTTTGAATCATTTTTTCTACAGTTCAAAAAATCAATTTTCTGATGAAAAACGATGAAACAGGACCTGCAGAACTTTCTCCAGATGGTCAGAAATGTTCATTTTTTAAATCTTTAATCTTATGACTATAAATGACTATTGCATGTGAATTATCACATTTGGAAATAAAATGAATGTGTTTACAGTCATATTCCTGCCTGAAATCGGTCGAAATAGAAGCTTCTGAGTAGGAGGAAAAGTCTGTAAAAATGGCAATTTTGGTCACTGTGAGGCTTTAAAAAGTGGTTATTCAACATGAGGCACAATCCAATTGACATTTTGAATCATTTTTTCTACAGTCCAAAAAAATCAATTTTCTAATGACAAACGATGATCCCGGACCTTTCGAACTTTCTCCAAATGGACAGAAACGGTAATTTTTTTAATCTTTAATCTTTTGACTGTAAATGACTATTGCATGTGAATTATCACTTTTGGAACTAAAATAAGTGTGTTTAGACTCATATTCCTGCCCGAAATCGGTCGAAATAGAAATTTCTAAACAAAGGGAAAAGTCTGTAAAAATGGCAATTTTGGTCACTGTGAGGCTTTAAAAATTGGATTTTCAACACGAGGCACAATCCAATTGACATTTTGAATCATTTTTTCTACAGTCCAAAAAACAATTTTCTGATGATAAACGATGACCCCGGACCTGTCGAACTTTCTCCTGATGGTCAGAAATGGTCATTTGTTTAATCTTTACTCTTTTCACTGTACATGACTATTGCATGTGAATTATCACTTTTAGAACTAAAATAATTGTGTTTAGAGTCATATTCCTGCCTGAAATTGGTTGAAATAGAAGATTCTGAGTAGGAGGCAAAGTCTGTAAAAATGGCAATTTTGGTCACTGTGAGGCTTTAAAACGTGGTTATTGAACATGAGGCAGAATCCAATTGACATTTTGAATCATTTTTTCTATAGTTGAAAAAATCAATTTTCTGATGAAAAACAATGAAACTGGATCTGTAGAAATTTCTCCAGATGGTCAGAAATGGTCATTTTTTAAATCTTTAATCTTATGAATGTAAATGACGATTGCATGTGAATTATCACATTTGGAAATAAAATGAATGTGTTTAGAGTAATTTTCCTGCCCGAAATTGGTCGAAATAGAAGCTTCAGTGTAGGAGTCAAAGTCTGTAAAAATGGCAACTGTGGTCACTGTGAGGCTTTCAAAAGTGTTATTCAACATGAGGCTCAATCCAAGTGACATTTTGAATAATTTTTTCTACAGTCTAAAAAATCAATTTTCTGATGAAAAATGATGACCCCAGACCTGTCGAACTTTCTCCAGATGGTCAGAAATGGTCATTTTTTTTAAATCTTTAATCTTTTGACTGTAAATGACTTTTGCATGTGAATTATAATATTTTGAACTAAAATAAGTGTGTTTACAGTGATATTCCTGCTTGAAATCGGTCAAAATAGAAGCTACTGAGTAGGAGGAAAAGTCTTTAAAACTGGCAATTTTGGTCTCTGTGAGGCTTTAAAATTTGGTTATTCAACATGAGGCACAATCCAATTGACATTTTGAATCATTTTTTCTATAGTTCAAAAAATCAATTTTCTGATGGAAAACGATGAAACTGGATCTTTTGAAATTTCTCCATATGGTCAGAAATGGTCAGTTTTTTAATCTTTAATCTTTTGACTGTAAATGTCTATTGCATGTGAATTATCACTTTTGGGACTAAAATAAGTGTGTTTAGAGTCATATTTCTGCCTGAAATCGGTCGAAATAGAAGCTTCTGAGTTGGAGGATAATTCTGTAAAAATATCAATTTTGGTCACTGTGAGGCTTGAAAAAGTGTTTATTCAACATGAGGCAGAATCCAATTGATATTTTGAATCATTTTTTCTACAGTCCAAAAAATCAATTTTCTGATGAGAAACGACGACCCTGGACGTGTCGAACTTTCTCCTAAAGGTCAGAAATGGTCATTATTTTATTTTAATCTTCTGACTGTAAATCACTATTGCATGTGAATTATCAGTTTTGGAACTGAAATAAGTGTGTTTAGAGTCATATTCATGCGCGAAATTGGTCGAAATAGAAGCTTCTGAGTAGGAGGAAAAGTGTGTAAAAAAATAGCAATTTTGGTCACTGTGAGGCTTGAAAAAGTGGTTATTCAACATGAGGCAGAATCCAATTGACATTTTGAATCATTTTTCTACAGTCCAGAAAATCATTTTTCTGAAGAAAAACAATGAAACTGGACCTTTTGAAATTTCTCCAGATGGTCAGAAATGGTCAGTTTTTTTAATCTTTAATCTTTTCACTGTAAATGACTATTGCATGTGAATTATCACTTTTGGAACTAAAATAAGTGTGTTTAGAGTCATATTCCTGCCCTCAATTGCTCAAAATAGAAGCTTCTGAGTAGGAGGAAATGACTGTAAAAATGGCAATTTTGGTCACTATGAGGCTTTAAAAAGTGGTTATTCAACATGAGGCAGAATCCAGTTGACATTTTGAATCATTTTTTCTACAGTACCAAAAATTACTTTTCTGATGAAAATCAATGAAGCTTTCTCCAGATGGTCAGAAATGGTCATTTTTTAATATTTAATTTTTTGACTGTAAATGACTATTGCATGTGAATTATCACATTTGGAACTAAACTAAGTGTGTTTAGAGTCATATTTCTGCCTGAAATCGGTCTAAATAGAAGCTTCTGAGTTGGAGGATAATTCTGTAAAAATATCAATTTTGGTCACCGTGAGGCTTGAAAAAGTGGTTATTCAACATGATGCAGAATCAAATTGATATTTTGAATTATTTTTTCTACAGTCCAAAAAATCAATTTTCTGATGAGAAAAGACGATCCCAGACCTGTCGAACTTTCTCCAGATGGTCAGAAATGGTAATTTTTTGAATCTTTAATCTTTTGACTGTAAATGACTATTGCATATGAATTATCATATTTGGAACTAAAATACGTGTGTTTAGAGTCATATTCCTGCCCGAAATCGGTCGAAATAAAAGCTTCTGAATAGGAGGAAAAGTCTGTAAAAATGGCAATTTCGTTCACTGTGAGACATTAAAAAGTGGTGATTCAACATGAGGCACAATCCAATTGACATTTTGAATCATTTTTTCTACAGTTCAAAAAATCAATTTTCTCATGAAAAACGATGAAACAGGACCTGCAGAACTTTCTCCAGATGGTCAGAAATGGTCATTTTTTAAATCTTTAATCTTATGACTATAAATGAATATTGCATGTGAATTATCACATTTGGAAATAAAATGAATGTGTTTACAGTCATATTCCTGCCTGAAATCGGTCGAAATAGAAGCTTCTGAGTAGGAGAAAAAGTCTGTAAAAATGGCAATTTTGGTCACTCTGAGGCTTTAAAAAGTGGTTATTCAACATGAGGCAGAATCCAGTTGACATTTTGAATCATTTTTTCTACAGTACCAAAAACTTAATTTTCTGATGAAGATCAATGAAACCGGATCTGTCGAACTTTCTCCAGATGGTCAGAAATGGTAATTTTTTTATCTTTAATCATTTGACTGTAAATGACTATTGCATGTGAATTATCACATTTGGAACTAAAATAAGTGTGTTTAGAGTCATATTTCTGCCTGAAATCGGTCGAAATAGAAGCTTCTGGGTTGGAGGATAAGTCTGTAAAAACATCAATTTTGGTCACTGTGAGGCTTGAAAAAGTGGTTATTCAACATGAGGCAGAATCCAATTGACATTTTGAATCATTTTTTCTACAGTCCAAAAAATCAATTTTCTGATGAAAAACGATGAAACTGGACTTTTTGAAATTTCTCCAGATGGTCAGAA
The DNA here is from genome assembly GCF_964204655.1 of Triturus cristatus. Lineage (NCBI taxonomy): Eukaryota > Metazoa > Chordata > Amphibia > Caudata > Salamandridae > Triturus > Triturus cristatus. Next base: position 628,625,685 of record NC_140592.1, on the reverse strand, counting down.
ATGGTCAGTTTTTTAAATCTTTAATCTTTTGACTGTAAATGACTATTGCATGTGAATTATCACTTTTGGAACTAAAATAAGTGTGTTTAGAGTCATATTCCTGCCCTCAATTGGTCAAAATAGAAGCTTTTGAGTAGGAGGAAATGACTGTAAAAATGGCAATTTCGGTCACTGTGAGGCTTTAAAAAGTGGTTATTCAACATGAGGCAGAATCCAGTTGACATTTTGAATCATTTTTTCTACAGTACCAAAAATTAATTTTCTGATGAAAATCAATGAAGCTTTCTTCAGATGGTCATAAATGGTCATTTTTTAATCTTTAATCTTTTGACTGTAAATGACTATTGCATGTGAATTATCACATTTGGAACTAAAATAAGTGTGTTTAGAGTCATATTCCTGCCCGAAATCGGTCGAAATAGAAGCTTCTGAATAGGAGGAAAAGTCTGTAAAAATGGCAAATTTCGTTCACTGTGAGGCATTAAAAAATGTGGATTCAACATGAGGCACAATCCAATTGACATTTTGAATCATTTTTTCTACAGTTCAAAAAATCAATTTTCTGATGAAAAACGATGAAACAGGACCTGCAGAACTTTCTCCAGATGGTCAGAAATGTTCATTTTTTAAATCTTTAATCTTATGACTATAAATGACTATTGCATGTGAATTATCACATTTGGAAATAAAATGAATGTGTTTACAGTCATATTCCTGCCTGAAATCGGTCGAAATAGAAGCTTCTGAGTAGGAGGAAAAGTCTGTAAAAATGGCAATTTTGGTCACTGTGAGGCTTTAAAAAGTGGTTATTCAACATGAGGCACAATCCAATTGACATTTTGAATCATTTTTTCTACAGTCCAAAAAAATCAATTTTCTAATGACAAACGATGATCCCGGACCTTTCGAACTTTCTCCAAATGGACAGAAACGGTAATTTTTTTAATCTTTAATCTTTTGACTGTAAATGACTATTGCATGTGAATTATCACTTTTGGAACTAAAATAAGTGTGTTTAGACTCATATTCCTGCCCGAAATCGGTCGAAATAGAAATTTCTAAACAAAGGGAAAAGTCTGTAAAAATGGCAATTTTGGTCACTGTGAGGCTTTAAAAATTGGATTTTCAACACGAGGCACAATCCAATTGACATTTTGAATCATTTTTTCTACAGTCCAAAAAACAATTTTCTGATGATAAACGATGACCCCGGACCTGTCGAACTTTCTCCTGATGGTCAGAAATGGTCATTTGTTTAATCTTTAATCTTTTCACTGTACATGACTATTGCATGTGAATTATCACTTTTAGAACTAAAATAATTGTGTTTAGAGTCATATTCCTGCCTGAAATTGGTTGAAATAGAAGATTCTGAGTAGGAGGCAAAGTCTGTAAAAATGGCAATTTTGGTCACTGTGAGGCTTTAAAACGTGGTTATTGAACATGAGGCAGAATCCAATTGACATTTTGAATCATTTTTTCTATAGTTGAAAAAATCAATTTTCTGATGAAAAACAATGAAACTGGATCTGTAGAAATTTCTCCAGATGGTCAGAAATGGTCATTTTTTAAATCTTTAATCTTATGAATGTAAATGACGATTGCATGTGAATTATCACATTTGGAAATAAAATGAATGTGTTTAGAGTAATTTTCCTGCCCGAAATTGGTCGAAATAGAAGCTTCAGTGTAGGAGTCAAAGTCTGTAAAAATGGCAACTGTGGTCACTGTGAGGCTTTCAAAAGTGTTATTCAACATGAGGCTCAATCCAAGTGACATTTTGAATAATTTTTTCTACAGTCTAAAAAATCAATTTTCTGATGAAAAATGATGACCCCAGACCTGTCGAACTTTCTCCAGATGGTCAGAAATGGTCATTTTTTTTAAATCTTTAATCTTTTGACTGTAAATGACTTTTGCATGTGAATTATAATATTTTGAACTAAAATAAGTGTGTTTACAGTGATATTCCTGCTTGAAATCGGTCAAAATAGAAGCTACTGAGTAGGAGGAAAAGTCTTTAAAACTGGCAATTTTGGACTCTGTGAGGCTTTAAAAAGTGGTTATTCAACATGAGGCACAATCCAATTGACATTTTGAATCATTTTTTCTATAGTTCAAAAAATCAATTTTCTGATGGAAAACGATGAAACTGGATCTTTTGAAATTTCTCCATATGGTCAGAAATGGTCAGTTTTTTAATCTTTAATCTTTTGACTGTAAATGTCTATTGCATGTGAATTATCACTTTTGGGACTAAAATAAGTGTGTTTAGAGTCATATTCCTGCCCTCAATTGGTCAGAATAGAAGCTTCTGAGTAGGAGGAAAAGTCTTTAAAAATGGCAATTTTGGTCTCTGTGAGGCTTTAAAAAGTGGTTATTCAACATGAGGCACAATCCAATTGACATTTTGAATCATTTTTTCTATAGTTCAAAAAATTAATTTTCTGATGAAAATCAATGAAACCGGATCTGTCGAACTTTCTCCAGATGGTCAGAAATGGTCATTTTTTAATCTTTAATCTTTTGCCTGTAAATGACTATTGCATGTGAATTATCACATTTGGAACTAAAATAAGTGTGTTTAGAGTCATATTTCTGCCTGAAATCGGTCGAAATAGAAGCTTCTGAGTTGGAGGATAATTCTGTAAAAATATCAATTTTGGTCACTGTGAGGCTTGAAAAAGTGTTTATTCAACATGAGGCAGAATCCAATTGATATTTTGAATCATTTTTTCTACAGTCCAAAAAATCAATTTTCTGATGAGAAACGACGACCCTGGACGTGTCGAACTTTCTCCTAAAGGTCAGAAATGGTCATTATTTTATTTTAATCTTCTGACTGTAAATCACTATTGCATGTGAATTATCAGTTTTGGAACTGAAATAAGTGTGTTTAGAGTCATATTCATGCGCGAAATTGGTCGAAATAGAAGCTTCTGAGTAGGAGGAAAAGTGTGTAAAAAAATAGCAATTTTGGTCACTGTGAGGCTTGAAAAAGTGGTTATTCAACATGAGGCAGAATCCAATTGACATTTTGAATCATTTTTTCTACAGTCCAGAAAATCATTTTTCTGAAGAAAAACAATGAAACTGGACCTTTTGAAATTTCTCCAGATGGTCAGAAATGGTCAGTTTTTTTAATCTTTAATCTTTTCACTGTAAATGACTATTGCATGTGAATTATCACTTTTGGAACTAAAATAAGTGTGTTTAGAGTCATATTCCTGCCCTCAATTGCTCAAAATAGAAGCTTCTGAGTAGGAGGAAATGACTGTAAAAATGGCAATTTTGGTCACTATGAGGCTTTAAAAAGTGGTTATTCAACATGAGGCAGAATCCAGTTGACATTTTGAATCATTTTTTCTACAGTACCAAAAATTACTTTTCTGATGAAAATCAATGAAGCTTTCTCCAGATGGTCAGAAATGGTCATTTTTTAATATTTAATTTTTTGACTGTAAATGACTATTGCATGTGAATTATCACATTTGGAACTAAACTAAGTGTGTTTAGAGTCATATTTCTGCCTGAAATCGGTCTAAATAGAAGCTTCTGAGTTGGAGGATAATTCTGTAAAAATATCAATTTTGGTCACCGTGAGGCTTGAAAAAGTGGTTATTCAACATGATGCAGAATCAAATTGATATTTTGAATTATTTTTTCTACAGTCCAAAAAATCAATTTTCTGATGAGAAAAGACGATCCCAGACCTGTCGAACTTTCTCCAGATGGTCAGAAATGGTAATTTTTTGAATCTTTAATCTTTTGACTGTAAATGACTATTGCATATGAATTATCATATTTGGAACTAAAATACGTGTGTTTAGAGTCATATTCCTGCCCGAAATCGGTCGAAATAAAAGCTTCTGAATAGGAGGAAAAGTCTGTAAAAATGGCAATTTCGTTCACTGTGAGACATTAAAAAGTGGTGATTCAACATGAGGCACAATCCAATTGACATTTTGAATCATTTTTTCTACAGTTCAAAAAATCAATTTTCTCATGAAAAACGATGAAACAGGACCTGCAGAACTTTCTCCAGATGGTCAGAAATGGTCATTTTTTAAATCTTTAATCTTATGACTATAAATGAATATTGCATGTGAATTATCACATTTGGAAATAAAATGAATGTGTTTACAGTCATATTCCTGCCTGAAATCGGTCGAAATAGAAGCTTCTGAGTAGGAGAAAAAGTCTGTAAAAATGGCAATTTTGGTCACTCTGAGGCTTTAAAAAGTGGTTATTCAACATGAGGCAGAATCCAGTTGACATTTTGAATCATTTTTTCTACAGTACCAAAAACTTAATTTTCTGATGAAGATCAATGAAACCGGATCTGTCGAACTTTCTCCAGATGGTCAGAAATGGTAATTTTTTTATCTTTAATCATTTGACTGTAAATGACTATTGCATGTGAATTATCACATTTGGAACTAAAATAAGTGTGTTTAGAGTCATATTTCTGCCTGAAATCGGTCGAAATAGAAGCTTCTGGGTTGGAGGATAAGTCTGTAAAAACATCAATTTTGGTCACTGTGAGGCTTTAAAAAGTGGTTATTCAACATGAGGCAAAATCCAATTGACATTTTGAATAATTTTTTCTACAGTCCAAAAAATCAATTTTCTGATGAGAAAAGATGACCCTGGACCTGTCGAACTTTCTCCTAATGGTCAGAAATGGTCATTATTTTATTTTAATCTTCTGACTGTAAATCACTATTGCATGTGAATGATAACTTTTGGAACTGAAATAAGTGTGTTTAGAGTCATATTCCTGTGCGAAATTGGTCGAATTAGAAGCTTCTGAGTAGGAGGAAAAGTGTGTAAAAAAAAATAGCAATTTTGGTCACTGTGAGGCTTGAAAAAGTGATTATTCAACATGAGGCAGAATCCAATTGACATTTTGAATCATTTTATCTACAGTCCAAAAAATCAATTTTCTGATGGAAAACGATGAAACTGGACCTTTTGAAATTTCTCCAGATGGTCAGAAATGGTCAGTTTTTTTAATCTTTAATCTTTTGACTGTAAATGTCTATTGCATGTGAATTATCACATTTGGAACTAAAATAAGTGTGTTTAGAGTCATATTCCTGCCCTCAATTGGTCAAAATAGAAGCTTCTGAGTAGGAGGAAATGACTGTAAAAATGGCAATTTTGGTCACTGGGAGGCTTTAAAAAGTGGTTATTCAACATGAGGCAGAATCCAATTGATATTTTGAATCATTTTTTCTACAGTCCAAAAAATCAATTTTCTGATGAGAAAAGACGATCCTGGACGTGTCGAACTTTCTCCTAATGGTCAGAAATGGTCATTATTTTATTTTAATCTTCTGACTGTAAATCACTATTGCATGTGAAATATCAGTTTTGGAACTGAAATAAGTGTGTTTAGAGTCATATTCCTGCGCGAAATTGGTCGAAATAGAAGCTTCTGATTAGGAGGAAAAGTGTGTAAAAAAATAGCAATGTTGGTCACTGTGAGGCTTGAAAAAGTGGTTATTCAACATGAGGCAGAATCCAATTGACATTTTGAATCATTTTTTCTACAGTCCAAAAAATCAATTTTCTGATGAAAAACGATGAAACTGGACCTTTTGAAATTTCTCCAGATGGTCAGAAATGGTCAGTTTTTTTAATCTTTAATCTTTTCACTGTAAATGACTATTGCATGTGAATGATCACTTTTGGAACTAAAATAAGTGTGTTTAGAGTCATATTCCTGCCCTCAATTGGTCAAAGTAGAAGCTTCTGAGTAGGAGGAAATTACTGTAAAAATGGCAATTTTGGTCACTGTGAGGCTTTAAAAAGTGGTTATTCAACATGAGGCAGAATCCAGTTGACATTTTGAATCATTTTTTCTACAGTACCAAAAATTAATTTTCTGATGAAAATCAATGAAACTTTCTCCAGATGGTCAGAAATGGTCATTTTTTAATCTTTAATCTTTTGACTGTAAATGACTATTGCATGTGAATTATCACATTTGGAACTAAAATAAGTGTGTTTAGAGTCATATTCCTGCCCGAAATTGGTCGAAATAGAAGCTTCTGAATAGGAGGAAAAGTCTGTAAAAATGGCAATTTTGTTCACTGTGAGGCATTAAAAAGTGGTGATTCAACATGAGGCACAATCCAATTGACATATTGAATCATTTTTTCTACAGTCCAAAAAATCAATTTTCTGATGAAAAACGATGACCCGAGACCTGTCGAACCTTCTCCAGATGATCAGAAATGGTCATTTTTTTAATCTTTTATATTTTGACTGCAAATGACTATTGTATGTGAATTATCACATTTGGAACTTGAATAAGTGTGTTTAGAGTCATATTCCTGCCCGAAATCGGTCGAAATAGAAGCAGGAGAGTATGAGGAAAAGTCTGTAAAAATGGCATTTTGGTCACTGTGATGCTTTAAAAAGTGGTTATTCAACATGAGGCACAAGCCAATTGACATTTTGAATCATTTTTTCTACAGTCCAAAAAATAAATTTTCTGATGACAAACAATGACCCCGGACCTGTCAAACTTTCTCCTGATGGTCAGAAATCGTCATTTTTTTAATCTTTAATCTTTTGACTGTAAATGACTATTGCATGTAAAATATCACTTTTGCAACTAAAATAATTGTGTTTAGAGTCATATTCCTGCCCGAAATTAGTTAAAATAGAAGCTTCTGAGTAAGAGGAAAAGTCTGTAAAAATGGCAATTTTAATCACTGTGAGGCTTTAAAAAGTGGTGCTTTAAAAAGTGGTTATTCAACATGAGGCAGAATCCAATTGACATTTTGAATCATTTTTTCTACAGTCCAGAAAATCAATTTTCTGAAGAAAAACAATGAAACTGGACCTTTTGAAATTTCTCCAGATGGTCAGAAATGGTCAGTTTTTTTAATCTTTAATCTTTTCACTGTAAATGACTATTGCATGTGAATTATCACTTTTGGAACTAAAATAAGTGTGTTTAGAGTCATATTCCTGCCCTCAATTAGTCAAAATAGAAGCTTCTGAGTAGGAGGAAATGACTGTAAAAATGGCAATTTTGGTCACTATGAGGCTTTAAAAAGTGGTTATTCAACATGAGGCACAATCCAGTTGACATTTTGAATCATTTTTTCTACAGTACCAAAAATTACTTTTCTGATGAAAATCAATGAAGCTTTCTCCAGATGGTCAGAAATGGTCATTTTTTAATATTTAATCTTTTGACTGTAAATGACTATTGCATGTGAATTATCACATTTGGAACGAAACTAAGTGTGTTTAGAGTCATATTTCTGCCTGAAATCGGTCTAAATAGAAGCTTCTGAATAGGAGGATAATTCTGTAAAAATATCAATTTTGGTCACTGTGAGGCTTGAAAAAGTGGTTATTCAACATGATGAAGAATCCAATTGATATTTTGAATCATTTTTTCTACAGTCCAAAAAATCAATTTTCTGATAAGAAAAGACGACCCCAGACCTGTCGAACTTTCTCCAGATGGTCAGAAATGGTAATTTTTTGAATCTTTAATCTTTTGACTGTAAATGACTATTGCATGTGAATTATCATATTTGGAACTAAAATAAGTGTGTTTAGAGTCATATTCCTGCCCGAAATCGGTCGAAATAGAAGCTTCTGAATAGGAGGAAAAGTCTGTAAAAATGGCAATTTTGTTCACTGTGAGGCATTAAAAAGTGGTGATTCAACATGAGGCACAATCCAATTGACATTTTGAATCATTTTTTCTACAGTTCAAAAAATCAATTTTCTGATGAAAAACGATGAAACAGGACCTGCAGAACTTTCTCCAGATGGTCAGAAATGGTCATTTTTTAAATCTTTAATCTTATGACAATAAATGAATATTGCATGTGAATTATCACATTTGGAAATAAAATGAATGTGTTTACAGTCATATTCCTGCCTGAAATCGGTCGAAATAGAAGCTTCTGAGTAGGAGGAAAAGTCTGTAAAAATGGCAATTTTGGTCACTCTGAGGCTTTAAAAAGTGGTTATTCAACATGTGGCAGAATCCAGTTGACATTTTGAATCATTTTTTCTACAGTACCAAAAACTTAATTTTCTGATGAAAATCAATGAAACCGGATCTGTCGAACCTTCTCCAGATGATCAGAAATTGTCTTTTTTTAATCTTTAATCTTTTGACTGTAAATGACTATTGCATGTGAATTATCACTTTTGGAACTGAAATAAGTGTGTTTAGAGTCATATTCCTGCCTGAAATCTGTCAAAATAGAAGATTCTGAGTAGGAGGAAAAGTGCGTAAAAATAGCAATTTTGGTCATTGTGAGACTTTTAAAAAGTGGTTATTCAACATGAGGCAGAATCCAATTGACATTTTGAATCATTTTTTCTACAGTCCAAAAAATAAATTTTCTGATGAAAAATGATGACCCTGGACCTATCGAACTTTCTCCTAATGGTGAGAAATGGTCATTTTTATCTTTTATATTTTGACTGTAAATGACTATTGTATGTGAATTATCACATTTGGAACTAGAATAAGTGTGTTTAGAGTCATATTCCTGCCCGAAATCGGTCGAAATAGAAGCAGGAGAGTATGAGGAAAAGTCTGTAAAAATGGCATTTTGGTCACTGTGATGCTTTAAAAAGTGGTTATTCAACATGAGGCACAAGCCAATTGACATTTTGAATCATTTTTTCTACAGTCCAAAAAATAAATTTTCTGATGACAAACAATGACCCCGGACCTGTCGAACTTTCTCCTGATGGTCAGAAATCGTCATTTTTTTAATCTTTAATCTTTTGACTGTAAATGACTATTGCATGTAAAATATCACTTTTGCAACTAAAATATTTGTGTTTAGAGTCATATTCCTGCCCGAAATTAGTTAAAATAGAAGCTTCTGAGTAAGAGGAAATGTCTGTAAAAATGGCAATTTTAATCACTGTGAGGCTTTAAAAAGTGGTGCTTTAAAAAGTGGTTATTCAACATGAGGCAGAATCCAATTGACATTTTGAATCATTTTTTCTACAGTCCAGAAAATCAATTTTCTGAAGAAAAACAATGAAACTGGACCTTTTGAAATTTCTCCAGATGGTCAGAAATGGTCAGTTTTTTTAATCTTTAATCTTTTCACTGTAAATGACTATTGCATGTGAATTATCACTTTTGGAACTAAAATAAGTGTGTTTAGAGTCATGTTCCTGCCCTCAATTGGTCAAAATAGAAGCTTCTGAGTAGGAGGAAATGACTGTAAAAATGGCAATTTTGGTCACTATGAGGGTTTAAAAAGTGGTTATTCAACATGAGGCACAATCCAGTTGACAGTTTGAATCATTTTTTCTACAGTACCAAAAATTACTTTTCTGATGAAAATCAATGAAGCTTTCTCCAGATGGTCAGAAATGGTCATTTTTTAATATTTAATCTTTTGACTGTAAATGACTATTGCATGTGAATTATCACATTTGGAACTAAACTAAGTGTGTTTAGAGTCATATTTCTGCCTGAAATCGGTCTAAATAGAAGCTTCTGAGTTGGAGGATAATTCTGTAAAAATATCAATTTTGGTCACTGTGAGGCTTGAAAAAGTGGTTATTCAACATGATGCAGAATCCAATTGATATTTTGAATCATTTTTTCTACAGTCCAAAAAATCAATTTTCTGATAAGAAAAGACGACCCCAGACCTGTCGAACTTTCTCCAGATGGTCAGAAATGGTAATTTTTTGAATCTTTAATCTTTTGACTGTAAATGACTATTGCATGTGAATTATCATATTTGGAACTAAAATAAGTGTGTTTAGAGTCATATTCCTGCCCGAAATCGGTCGAAATAGAAGCTTCTGAATAGGAGGAAAAGTCTGTAAAAATGGCAATTTTGTTCACTGTGAGGCATTAAAAAGTGGTGATTCAACATGAGGCACAATCCAATTGACATTTTGAATCATTTTTTCTACAGTTCAAAAAATCAATTTTCTGATGAAAAACGATGAAACAGGACCTGCAGAACTTTCTCCAGATGGTCAGAAATGGTCATTTTTTAAATCTTTAATCTTATGACAATAAATGAATATTGCATGTGAATTATCACATTTGGAAATAAAATGAATGTGTTTACAGTCATATTCCTGCCTGAAATCGGTCGAAATAGAAGCTTCTGAGTAGGAGGAAAAGTCTGTAAAAATGGCAATTTTGGTCACTCTGAGGCTTTAAAAAGTGGTTATTCAACATGAGGCAGAATCCAGTTGACATTTTGAATCATTTTTTCTACAGTACCAAAAACTTAATTTTCTGATGAAAATCAATGAAACCGGATCTGTCGAACTTTCTCCAGATGGTCAGAAATGGTAATTTTGTAATCTTTAATCTTTTGACTGTAAATGACTATTGCATGTGAATTATCACATTTGGAACTAAAATAAGTGTGTTTAGAGTCATATTTCTGCCTGAAATCGGTCGAAATAGAAGCTTCTGGGTTGGAGGATAAGTCTGTAAAAATATCAATTTTGGTCACTGTGAGGCTTTAAAAAGTGGTTATTCAACATGAGGAAGAATCCAGTTGACATTTTGAATCATTTTTTCTACAGTACCAAAAACTTAATTTTCTGATGAAAATCAATGAAACCGGATCTGTCGAACTTTCTCCAGATGGTCAGAAATGGTAATTTTTTAATCTTTAATCTTTTGACTGTAAATGACTATTGCATGTGAATTATCACATTTGGAACTAAAATAAGTGTGTTAAGAGTCATATTTCTGCCTGAAATCGGTCGAAATAGAAGCTTCTGGGTTGGAGGATAAGTCTGTAAAAATATCAATTTTGGTCACTGTGAGGCTTGAAAAAGTGGTTATTCAACATGAGGCAAAATCCAATTGACATTTTGAATAATTTTTTCTACAGTCCAAAAAATCAATTTTCTGATGAGAAAAGATGACCCTGGACCTGTCGAACTTTCTCCTAATGGTCAGAAATGGTCATTATTTTATTTTAATCTTCTGACTGTAAATCACTATTGCATGTGAATGATAACTTTTGGAACTGAAATAAGTGTGTTTAGAGTCATATTCCTGCGTGAAATTGGTCGACTTAGAAGCTTCTGAGTAGGAGGAAAAGTGTGTAAAAAAAAATAGCAATTTTGGTCACTGTGAGGCTTGAAAAAGTGGTTATTCAACATGAGGCAGAATCCAATTGACATTTTGAATCATTTTTTCTACAGTCCAGAAAATCAATTTTCTGAAGAAAAACAATGAAACTGGACCTTTTGAAATTTCTCCAGATGGTCAGAAATGGTCAGTTTTTTTAATCTTTAATCTTTTCACTGTAAATGACTATTGCATTTGAATTATCACTTTTGGAACTAAAATAAGTGTGTTTAGAGTCATATTCCTGCCCTCAATTGGTCAAAATAGAAGCTTCTGAGTAGGAGGAAATGACTGTAAAAATGGCAATTTTGGTCACTATGAGGCTTTAAAAAGTGGTTATTCAACATGAGGCACAATCCAGTTGACATTTTGAATCATTTTTTCTACAGTACCAAAAATTACTTTTCTGATGAAAATCAATGAATCTTTCTCCAGATGGTCAGAAATGGTCATTTTTTAATATTTAATCTTTTGACTGTAAATGACTATTGCATGTGAATTATCACATTTGGAACTAAACTAAGTGTGTTTAGAGTCATATTTCTGCCTGAAATCGGTCTAAATAGAAGCTTCTGAGTTGGAGGATAATTCTGTAAAAATATCAATTTTGGTCACTGTGAGGCTTGAAAAACTGGTTATTCAACATGATGCAGAATCCAATTGATATTTTGAATCATTTTTTCTACAGTCCAAAAAATCAATTTTCTGATGAGAAAAGACGACCCCAGACCTGTCGAACTTTCTCCAGATGGTCAGAAATGGTAATTTTTTGAATCTTTAATCTTTTGACTGTAAATGACTATTGCATGTGAATTATCATATTTGGAACTAAAATAAGTGTGTTTAGAGTCATATTCCTGCCCGAAATCGGTCGAAATAGAAGCTTCTGAATAGGAGGAAAAGTCTGTAAAAATGGCAATTTTGTTCACTGTGAGGCATTAAAAAGTGGTGATTCAACATGAGGCACAATCCAATTGACATTTTGAATCATTTTTTCTACAGTTCAAAAAATCAATTTTCTGATGAAAAACGATGAAACAGGACCTGCAGAACTTTCTCCAGATGGTCAGAAATGGTCATTTTTTAAATCTTTAATCTTATGACAATAAATGAATATTGCATGTGAATTATCACATTTGGAAATAAAATGAATGTGTTTACAGTCATATTCCTGCCTGAAATCGGTCGAAATAGAAGCTTCTGAGTAGGAGGAAAAGTCTGTAAAAATGGCAATTTTGGTCACTCTGAGGCTTTAAAAAGTGGTTATTCAACATGAGGCAGAATCCAGTTGACATTTTGAATCATTTTTTCTACAGTACCAAAAACTTAATTTTCTGATGAAAATCAATGAAACCGGATCTGTCGAACTTTCTCCAGATGGTCAGAAATGGTAATTTTTTAATCTTTAATCTTTTGACTGTAAATGACTATTGCATGTGAATTATCACATTTGGAACTAAAATAAGTGTGTTTAGAGTCATATTTCTGCCTGAAATCGGTCGAAATAGAAGCTTCTGGGTTGGAGGATAAGTCTGTACAAATATCAATTTTGGTCACTGTGAGGCTTGAAAAAGTGGTTATTCAACATGAGGCAAAATCCAATTGACATTTTGAATAATTTTTTCTACAGTCCAAAAAATCAATTTTCTGATGAGAAAAGATGACCCTGGACCTGTCGAACTTTCTCCTAATGGTCAGAAATGTTCATTATTTTATTTTAATCTTCTGACTGTAAATCACTATTGCATGTGAATGATAACTTTTGGAACTGAAATAAGTGTGTTTAGAGTCATATTCCTGCGCGAAATTGGTCGACTTAGAAGCTTCTGAGTAGGAGGAAAAGTGTGTAAAAAAAAAATAGCAATTTTGGTCACTGTGAGGCTTGAAAAAGTGGTTATTCAACATGAGGCAGAATCCAATTGACATTTTGAATCATTTTTTCTACAGTCCAGAAAATCATTTTTCTGAAGAAAAACAATGAAACTGGACCTTTTGAAATTTCTCCAGATGGTCAGAAATGGTCAGTTTTTTTAATCTTTAATCTTTTCACTGTAAATGACTATTGCATGTGAATTATCACTTTTGGAACTAAAATAAGTGTGTTTAGAGTCATATTCCTGCCCTCAATTGCTCAAAATAGAAGCTTCTGAGTAGGAGGAAATGACTGTAAAAATGGCAATTTTGGTCACTATGAGGCTTTAAAAAGTGGTTATTCAACATGAGGCAGAATCCAGTTGACATTTTGAATCATTTTTTCTACAGTACCAAAAATTACTTTTCTGATGAAAATCAATGAAGCTTTCTCCAGATGGTCAGAAATGGTCATTTTTTAATATTTAATTTTTTGACTGTAAATGACTATTGCATGTGAATTATCACATTTGGAACTAAACTAAGTGTGTTTAGAGTCATATTTCTGCCTGAAATCGGTCTAAATAGAAGCTTCTGAGTTGGAGGATAATTCTGTAAAAATATCAATTTTGGTCACCCTGAGGCTTGAAAAAGTGGTTATTCAACATGATGCAGAATCAAATTGATATTTTGAATTATTTTTTCTACAGTCCAAAAAATCAATTTTCTGATGAGAAAAGACGATCCCAGACCTGTCGAACTTTCTCCAGATGGTCAGAAATGGTAATTTTTTGAATCTTTAATCTTTTGACTGTAAATGACTATTGCATATGAATTATCATATTTGGAACTAAAATACGTGTGTTTAGAGTCATATTCCTGCCCGAAATCGGTCGAAATAAAAGCTTCTGAATAGGAGGAAAAGTCTGTAAAAATGGCAATTTCGTTCACTGTGAGACATTAAAAAGTGGTGATTCAACATGAGGCACAATCCAATTGACATTTTGAATCATTTTTTCTACAGTTCAAAAAATCAATTTTCTCATGAAAAACGATGAAACAGGACCTGCAGAACTTTCTCCAGATGGTCAGAAATGGTCATTTTTTAAATCTTTAATCTTATGACTATAAATGAATATTGCATGTGAATTATCACATTTGGAAATAAAATGAATGTGTTTACAGTCATATTCCTGCCTGAAATCGGTCGAAATAGAAGCTTCTGAGTAGGAGAAAAAGTCTGTAAAAATGGCAATTTTGGTCACTCTGAGGCTTTAAAAAGTGGTTATTCAACATGAGGCAGAATCCAGTTGACATTTTGAATCATTTTTTCTACAGTACCAAAAACTTAATTTTCTGATGAAGATCAATGAAACCGGATCTGTCGAAGTTTCTCCAGATGGTCAGAAATGGTAATTTTTTTATCTTTAATCTTTTGACTGTAAATGACTATTGCATGTGAATTATCACATTTGGAACTAAAATAAGTGTGTTTAGAGTCATATTTCTGCCTGAAATCGGTCGAAATAGAAGCTTCTGGGTTGGAGGATAAGTCTGTAAAAACATCAATTTTGGTCACTGTGAGGCTTGAAAAAGTGGTTATTCAACATGAGGCAAAATCCAATTGACATTTTGAATAATTTTTTCTACAGTCCAAAAAATCAATTTTCTGATGAGAAAAGATGACCCTGGACCTGTCGAACTTTCTCCTAATGGTCAGAAATGGTCATTATTTTATTTTAATCTTCTGACTGTAAATCACTATTGCATGTGAATGATAACTTTTGGAACTGAAATAAGTGTGTTTAGAGTCATATTCCTGCGCGAAATTGGTCGAATTAGAAGCTTCTGAGTAGGAGGAAAAGTGTGTAAAAAAAATAGCAATTTTGGTCACTGTGAGGCTTGAAAAAGTGATTATTCAACATGAGGCAGAATCCAATTGACATTTTGAATCATTTTATCTACAGTCCAAAAAATCAATTTTCTGATGGAAAACGATGAAACTGGACCTTTTGAAATTTCTCCAGATGGTCAGAAATGGTCAGTTTTTTTAATCTTTAATCTTTTGACTGTAAATGTCTATTGCATGTGAATTATCACATTTGGAACTAAAATAAGTGTGTTTAGAGTCATATTCCTGCCCTCAATTGGTCAAAATAGAAGCTTCTGAGTAGGAGGAAATGACTGTAAAAATGGCAATTTTGGTCACTGTGAGGCTTTAAAAAGTGGTTATTCAACATGAGGCAGAATCCAATTGATATTTTGAATCATTTTTTCTACAGTCCAAAAAATCAATTTTCTGATGAGAAAAGACGATCCTGGACGTGTCGAACTTTCTCCTAATGGTCAGAAATGGTCATTATTTTATTTTAATCTTCTGACTGTAAATCACTATTGCATGTGAAATATCAGTTTTGGAACTGAAATAAGTGTGTTTAGAGTCACATTCCTGCGCGAAATTGGTCGAAATAGAAGCTTCTGATTAGGAGGAAAAGTGTGTAAAAAAATAGCAATTTTGGTCACTGTGAGGCTTGAAAAAGTGGTTATTCAACATGAGGCAGAATCCAATTGACATTTTGAATCATTTTTTCTACAGTCCAAAAAATCAATTTTCTGATGAAAAACGATGAAACTGGACCTTTTGAAATTTCTCCAGATGGTCAGAAATGGTCAGTTTTTTTAATCTTTAATCTTTTCACTGTAAATGACTATTGCATGTGAATTATCACTTTTGGAACTAAAATAAGTGTGTTTAGAGTCATATTCCTGCCCTCAATTGGTCAAAGTAGAAGCTTCTGAGTAGGAGGAAATTACTGTAAAAATGGCAATTTTGGTCACTGTGAGGCTTTAAAAAGTGGTTATTCAACATGAGGCAGAATCCAGTTGACATTTTGAATCATTTTTTCTACAGTACCAAAAATTAATTTTCTGATGAAAATCAATGAAACTTTCTCCAGATGGTCAGAAATGGTCATTTTTTAATCTTTAATCTTTTGACTGTAAATGACTATTGCATGTGAATTATCACATTTGGAACTAAAATAAGTGTGTTTAGAGTCATATTCCTGCCCGAAATTGGTCGAAATAGAAGCTTCTGAATAGGAGGAAAAGTCTGTAAAAATGGCAATTTTGTTCACTGTGAGGCATTAAAAAGTGGTGATTCAACATGAGGCACAATCCAATTGACATATTGAATCATTTTTTCTACAGTCCAAAAAATCAATTTTCTGATGAAAAACGATGACCCAAGACCTGTCGAACCTTCTCCAGATGATCAGAAATGGTCATTTTTTAATCTTTAATCTTTTGACTGTAAATGACTATTGCATGTGAATTATCACTTTTGGAACTGAAATAAGTGTGTTTAGAGTCATATTCCTGCCTGAAATCTGTCAAAATAGAAGATTCTGAGTAGGAGGAAAAGTGCGTAAAAATAGCAATTTTGGTCATTGTGAGACTTTTAAAAAGTGGTTATTCAACATGAGGCAGAATCCAATTGACATTTTGAATCATTTTTTCTACAGTCCAAAAAATAAATTTTCTGATGAAAAATGATGACCCTGGACCTATCGAAATTTCTCCTAATGGTCAGAAATGGTCATTTTTTTAATCTTTTATATTTTGACTGCAAATGACTATTGTATGTGAATTATCACATTTGGAACTAGAATAAGTGTGTTTAGAGTCATATTCCTGCCCGAAATCGGTCGAAATAGAAGCAGGAGAGTATGAGGAAAAGTCTGTAAAAATGGCATTTTGGTCACTGTGATGCTTTAAAAAGTGGTTATTCAACATGAGGCACAAGCCAATTGACATTTTGAATCATTTTTTCTACAGTCCAAAAAATAAATTTTCTGATGACAAACAATGACCCCGGACCTGTCAAACTTTCTCCTGATGGTCAGAAATCGTCATTTTTTTAATCTTTGATCTTTTGACTGTAAATGACTATTGCATGTAAAATATCACTTTTGCAACTAAAATAATTGTGTTTAGAGTCATATTCCTGCCCGAAATTAGTTAAAATAGAAGCTTCTGAGTAAGAGGAAAAGTCTGTAAAAATGGCAATTTTAATCACTGTGAGGCTTTAAAAAGTGGTGCTTTAAAAAGTGGTTATTCAACATGAGGCAGAATCCAATTGACATTTTGAATCATTTTTTCTACAGTCCAGAAAATCAATTTTCTGAAGAAAAACAATGAAACTGGACCTTTTGAAATTTCTCCAGATGGTCAGAAATGGTCAGTTTTTTTAATCTTTAATCTTTTCACTGTAAATGACTATTGCATGTGAATTATCACTTTTGGAACTAAAATAAGTGTGTTTAGAGTCATATTCCTGCCCTCAATTGGTCAAAATAGAAGCTTCTGAGTAGGAGGAAATGACTGTAAAAATGGCAATTTTGGTCACTATGAGGCTTTAAAAAGTGGTTATTCAACATGAGGCACAATCCAGTTGACATTTTGAATCATTTTTTCTACAGTACCAAAAATTACTTTTCTGATGAAAATCAATGAAGCTTTCTCCAGATGGTCAGAAATGGTCATTTTTTAATATTTAATCTTTTGACTGTAAATGACTATTGCATGTGAATTATCACATTTGGAACTAAACTAAGTGTGTTTAGAGTCATATTTCTGCCTGAAATCGGTCTAAATAGAAGCTTCTGAATAGGAGGATAATTCTATAAAAACATCAATTTTGGTCACTGTGAGGCTTGAAAAAGTGGTTATTCAACATGATGCAGAATCCAATTGATATTTTGAATCATTTTTTCTACAGTCCAAAAAATCAATTTTCTGATAAGAAAAGACGACCCCAGACCTGTCGAACTTTCTCCAGATGGTCAGAAATGGTAATTTTTTGAATCTTTAATCTTTTGACTGTAAATGACTATTGCATGTGAATTATCATATTTGGAACTAAAATAAGTGTGTTTAGAGTCATATTCCTGCCCGAAATCGGTCGAAATAGAAGCTTCTGAATAGGAGGAAAAGTCTGTAAAAATGGCAATTTTGTTCACTGTGAGGCATTAAAAAGTGGTGATTCAACATGAGGCACAATCCAATTGACATTTTGAATCATTTTTTCTACAGTTCAAAAAATCAATTTTCTGATGAAAAACGATGAAACAGGACCTGCAGAACTTTCTCCAGATGGTCAGAAATGGTCATTTTTTAAATCTTTAATCTTATGACAATAAATGAATATTGCATGTGAATTATCACATTTGGAAATAAAATGAATGTGTTTACAGTCATATTCCTGCCTGAAATCGGTCGAAATAGAAGCTTCTGAGTAGGAGGAAAAGTCTGTAAAAATGGCAATTTTGGTCACTCTGAGGCTTTAAAAAGTGGTTATTCAACATGTGGCAGAATCCAGTTGACATTTTGAATCCTTTTTTCTACAGTACCAAAAACTTAATTTTCTGATGAAAATCAATGAAACCGGATCTGTTGAACTTTCTCCAGATGGTCAGAAATGGTAATTTTTTAATCTTTAATCTTTTGACTGTAAATGACTATTGCATGTGAGTTATCACATTTGGAACTAAAATAAGTGTGTTTAGAGTCATATTTCTGCCTGAAATCGGTCGAAATAGAAGCTTCTGGGTTGGAGGATAAGTCTGTAAAAATATCAATTTTGGTCACTGTGAGGCTTGAAAAAGTGGTTATTCAACATGAGGCAAAATTCAATTGACATTTTGAATAATTTTTTCTACAGTCCAAAAAATCAATTTTCTGATGAGAAAAGATGACCCTGGACCTGTCGAACTTTCTCCTAATGGTCAGAAATGGTCATTATTTTATTTTAATCTTCTGACTGTAAATCACTATTGCATGTGAATGATAACTTTTGGAACTGAAATAAGTGTGTTTAGAGTCATATTCCTGCGCGAAATTGGTCGACTTAGAAGCTTCTGAGTAGGAGGAAAAGTGTGTAAAAAAAATAGCAATTTTGGTCACTGTGAGGCTTGAAAAAGTGGTTATTCAACAGAGGCAGAATCCAATTGACATTTTGAATCATTTTATCTACAGTCCAAAAAATCAATTTTCTGATGGAAAACGATGAACCTGGACCTTTTGAAATTTCTCCAGATGGTCAGAAACGGTCAGTTTTTTTAATCTTTAATCGTTTGACTGTAAATGACTATTGCATGTGAATTATCACATTTGGAACTAAAATAAGTGTGTTTAGAGTCATATTACTGCCCGAAATTGGTCGAAATAGAAGCTTCTGAATAGGAGGAAAAGTCTGTAAAAATGGCAATTTTGTTCACTGTGAGGCATTAAAAAGTGGTGATTCAACATGAGGCACAATCCAATTGACATATTGAATCATTTTTTCTACAGTCCAAAAAATCAATTTTCTGATGAAAAACGATGACCCGAGACCTGTCGAACCTTCTCCAGATGATCAGAAATTGTCATTTTTTAATCTTTAATCTTTTGACTGTAAATGACTATTGCATGTGAATTATCACTTTTGGAACTGAAATAAGTGTGTTTAGAGTCATATTCCTGCCTGAAATCTGTCAAAATAGAAGATTCTGAGTAGGAGGAAAAGTGCGTAAAAATAGCAATTTTGGTCATTATGAGACTTTTAAAAAGTGGTTATTCAACATGAGGCAGAATCCAATTGACATTTTGAATCATTTTTTCTACAGTCCAAAAAATAAATTTTCTGATGAAAAATGATGACCCTGGACCTATCGAACTTTCTCCTAATGGTGAGAAATGGTCATTTTTATCTTTTATATTTTGACTGTAAATGACTATTGTATGTGAATTATCACATTTGGAACTAGAATAAGGGTGTTTAGAGTCATATTCCTGCCCGAAATCGGTCGAAATAGAAGCAGGAGAGTATGAGGAAAAGTCTGTAAAAATGGCATTTTGGTCACTGTGATGCTTTAAAAAGTGGTTATTCAACATGAGGCACAAGCCAATTGACATTTTGAATCATTTTTTCTACAGTCCAAAAAATAAATTTTCTGATGACAAACAATGACCCCGGACCTGTCGAACGTTCTCCTGATGGTCAGAAATCGTCATTTTTTTAATCTTTAATCTTTTGACTGTAAATGACTATTGCATGTAAAATATCACTTTTGCAACTAAAATAATTGTGTTTAGAGTCATATTCCTGCCCGAAATTAGTTAAAATAGAAGCTTCTGAGTAAGAGGAAATGTCTGTAAAAATGGCAATTTTAATCACTGTGAGGCTTTAAAAAGTGGTGCTTTAAAAAGTGGTTATTCAACATGAGGCAGAATCCAATTGACATTTTGAATCATTTTTTCTACAGTCCAGAAAATCAATTTTCTGAAGAAAAACAATGAAACTGGACCTTTTGAAATTTCTCCAGATGGTCAGAAATGGTCAGTTTTTTTAATCTTTAATCTTTTCACTGTAAATGACTATTGCATGTGAATTATCACTTTTGGAACTAAAATAAGTGTTTTTAGAGTCATATTCCTGCCCTCAATTGGTCAAAATAGAAGCTTCTGAGTAGGAGGAAATGACTGTAAAAATGGCAATTTTGGTCACTATGAGGCTTTAAAAAGTGGTTATTCAACATGAGGCACAATCCAGTTGACATTTTGAATCATTTTTTCTACAGTACCAAAAATTACTTTTCTGATGAAAATCAATGAAGCTTTCTCCAGATGGTCAGAAATGGTCATTTTTTAATATTTAATCTTTTGACTGTAAATGACTATTGCATGTGAATTATCACATTTGGAACTAAACTAAGTGTGTTTAGAGTCATGTTTCTGCCTGAAATCGGTCTAAATAGAAGCTTCTGAGTTGGAGGATAATTCTGTAAAAATATCAATTTTGGTCACTGTGAGGCTTGAAAAAGTGGTTATTCAACATGATGCAGAATCCAATTGATATTTTGAATCATTTTTTCTACAGTCCAAAAAATCAATTTTCTGATAAGAAAAGACGACCCCAGACCTGTCGAACTTTCTCCAGATGGTCAGAAATGGTAATTTTTTGAATCTTTAATCTTTTGACTGTAAATGACTATTGCATGTGAATTATCATATTTGGAACTAAAATAAGTGTGTTTAGAGTCATATTCCTGCCCGAAATCGGTCGAAATAGAAGCTTCTGAATAGGAGGAAAAGTCTGTAAAAATGGCAATTTTGTTCACTGTGAGGCATTAAAAAGTGGTGATTCAACATGAGGCACAATCCAGTTGACATTTTGAATCATTTTTTCTACAGTTCAAAAAATCAATTTTCTGATGAAAAACGATGAAACAGGACCTGCAGAACTTTCTCCAGATGGTCAGAAATGGTCATTTTTTAAATCTTTAATCTTATGACAATAAATGAATATTGCATGTGAATTATCACATTTGGAAATAAAATGAATGTGTTTACAGTCATATTCCTGCCTGAAATCGGTCGAAATAGAAGCTTCTGAGTAGGAGGAAAAGTCTGTAAAAATGGCAATTTTGGTCACTCTGAGGCTTTAAAAAGTGGTTATTCAACATGAGGCAGAATCCAGTTGACATTTTGAATCATTTTTTCTACAGTACCAAAAACTTAATTTTCTGATGAAAATCAATGAAACCGTATCTGTCGAACTTTCTCCAGATGGTCAGAAATGGTAATTTTTTAATCTTTAATCTTTTGACTGTAAATGACTATTGCATGTGAATTATCACATTTGGAACTAAAATAAGTGTGTTTAGAGTCATATTTCTGCCTGAAATCGGTCGAAATAGAAGCTTCTGGGTTGGAGGATAAGTCTGTAAAAATATCAATTTTGGTCACTGTGAGGCTTGAAAAAGTGGTTATTCAACATGAGGCAAAATCCAATTGACATTTTGAATAATTTTTTCTACAGTCCAAAAAATCAATTTTCTGATGAGAAAAGATGACCCTGGACCTGTCGAACTTTCTCCTAATGGTCAGAAATGGTCATTATTTTATTTTAATCTTCTGACTGTAAATCACTATTGCATGTGAATGATAACTTTTGGAACTGAAATAAGTGTGTTTAGAGTCATATTCCTGCGTGAAATTGGTCGACTTAGAAGCTTCTGAGTAGGAGGAAAAGTGTGTAAAAAAAATAGCAATTTTGGTCACTGTGAGGCTTGAAAAAGTGGTTATTCAACATGAGGCAGAATCCAATTGACATTTTGAATCATTTTATCTACAGTCCAAAAAATCAATTTTCTGATGGAAAACGATGAAACTGGACCTTTTGAAATTTCTCCAGATGGTCAGAAACGGTCAGTTTTTTAAATCTTTAATCTTTTGACTGTAAATGTCTATTGCATGTGAATTATCACATTTGGAACTAGGTGTGGACGGTGGCAGCGTCTATCCGAGCTGCTTGGCTACGGTACAGGAAACGTGTGAAGTCAGCGAGATTCTTGCGCCTTATACTGCAAAGTGTTGATGAATTTGTAACTTTTAACTGTTTTAATCGAACGAAAATCTTTTTAGGCTAAGACATTGCATTTTCACTATTAGCTCCCCACTTACTCGTACTTGCTGCTAGGGAAGTCTGGGTTCAGCCAACAGCCTGCACGCCTCGGTCCGACTCGGTGATTAACACCGTTGAGCGGAGGGCGGACAGGCAGACCCAAGCACTTCCGCATCACCAGCGGTTAGCGCTCTAGCTCCTGAGTCGCAGGACTATAAAGGGAGTGAGGAACGACCGGCGCTTGCGGTTAGGTGTGGACGGTGGCAGCGTCTACCCGAGCTGCTTGGCTACGGTACAGGAAACGTGTGAAGTCAGCGAGATTCTTGCGCCTTATACTGCAAAGTGTTGATGAATTTGTAACTTTTAACTGTTTTAATCGAACGAAAATCTTTTTAGGCTAAGACATTGCATTTTCACTATTAGCTCCCCACTTACTCGTACTTGCTGCTAGGGAAGTCTGGGTTCAGCCAACAGCCTGCACGCCTCGGTCCGACTCGGTGATTAACACCGTTGAGTGGAGGGCGGACAGGCAGACCAAAGCACTTCCGCATCACCAGCGGTTAGCGCTCTAGCTCCTGAGTCGCAGGACTATAAAGGGTGCTCGTCACTCTAAGCGCGCAGCGGTTGCGCGCAGGGGTGTGCCTAAGAACTCGCCTAAGACAAGCCAAAGAGAAGCCCGTCTACGCCCGTCCACGACCGGACAAGGCTAGGGGCTAGAGGTCATGGCCGTGATCGTGGCGCCAACGGCTGCCCATCTGAAACCACGGGTAAGGTATTCCCCAGCAGACCTACTGCGCATTCGTAAATTTGTGCTTCAGGGCTGTACGGGGGGGGTAGGGGAGGGCAGTCTTCTTGAGGGCCCTCACTCATGTCAGAAATGTCAATTTATAGCTTCCATCAATCACCGGCAAAATGCTGTCCAGGATTTACCATCTACAACCACTCTGCCTTCGGATTCCCGTAAGAGCCGGAATCTCCTCTGTAATATTAGATCCCTGTCGAAACACTACAGTGAGGTGTGGGATATGATTGCTTCGACTGAACCTGACCTCTGTTTCCTAACAGAAACATGGTTAAAATCACACTCTGTCCCAGCCATCACATTAGGGATCCCAGAGGGCTATAAAATTGCCAGACTCGATAGGCCTGTCAAGACAGGGGGAGGTATTGCTATTGTTCATAAAAATAACCTATCAGTCTCTATTTTGGAGGAAATGAGCACTACTGATTTAGAAATCCTTGTCTTTAAAGTCAGCATCTCGATGAAAACCAGCTATAAAGGGGCATTGGTTTATCGCTCACCTGGGCCGTATACCTCCTCCAATCTCCTGCTACTGGAGATATTAGCCAGACATGTTGACACCGAGAAGGATTTCCTACTCTTAGGAGATTTTAATGTGCATAGCGACTTGAAAGATAATGCTGAGGCGCTATCCTTATTAAATGATATGTCCCTGTTGGGATTAACTTTGATGAATACGGGTCCCACACACGCTGCAGGACACACTTTGGATCTTATATTTTCCAACAAACCTAATACCCTGCAATGTGCCTCTTCTACTCAGGTCAATTGGACGGACCATTTTGTCCTGGAATTTTTTATCTCTCACGTAGACAAAGTTCCTCCCAAGGCACAAGCCCTTTCTACCAGGCGTCGGCCATGGCATAAGATTACTGCGGAGAATTTCGAGGAGCAGTTTGCTGATCCCCATTTTTGCCCTGGAACTAATGTAGATAAGGCATTGGACCGCTACAATCAGGCCATATCGCAGGCAATAAATAGGATTGCCCCTATGAAAACATATAAACCTCGCCTAGCACGCAAACAGGAGGTATGGTTTACAGAACAACTGAGATCCCTCAAACAACAGGCCAGGAAATTAGAAAAAGTGTGGAGATCGACCCACGAGGACACTGACAAGAATTATTTTTGGATAGCTCTATCGAGATATCACAAAGAAATTCGTCATGCGCGGAAATCCCATATACAGGCTCTTCTTACAGCTGCAGGGAATTCCCCAAGGATCTTATATCAAACCTTACACTCATTTGTCAAGCCAGCAGCCTGTGAAACTCAGGAGCAAGCCTCACAACAACTTTGTAACGAGGTGGCCCAATTTTTCACAAACAAAATAAATAAGATCCATGGCGACATCTCAAATTCCAATCTATCTAATATCGGAGATACATCAGCTGTTCTGGAAAAGGAACCAGAGAGGGGAAATATGTTTCTATCTTCCTTCTCTCCTATCTCCCTGATAGATACTGAGGGTTATTTTGGCCAGATAAAAAGCGGCAGTCCCTCAGACATAATCCCTGCTAGAATTATCTTGAAAGTAGGGAAAAGTCTGAGTCCGCAAATTCAAAAGCTTATTAATCTCTCCCTAACTGAGGGTCAAGTCCCTGGGGAATGGAAAAAAGCGCTGGTGAGGCCCATTAGAAAAAACTCTTCCATCCCCTGGATGACTTATCTTATCTAAGACCCATCTCGCTACTCCCTTTTTTGGGGAAGGTGATAGAGAAACATGTGAATAAACAGATTTCTCATTACATTGAACAATTTGGTCTGCTAGATGGTTCGCAGTTTGGCTTTAGACCTAAACACAGCACTGAATCTGCCCTGCTATCTGTGACAGACGACCTTCACATGTACCAGGACCGAGGATACTCGGTGATCCTGGTACTGTTTGATTTATCGGCGGCGTTCGATACTATATCTCATAAAATCTTAATCGAACGTCTGGCCGCTACTGGGATTGAGAGCTTAGCGTTAACCTGGTTAAAGAGTTTTCTATCTGACCGCACCCAAACTGTCAGCATGGGCCCATTTCGGTCAAGAGAAACTTATATTACCAAGGGGGTGCCACAGGGCTCCTGTCTAAGCCCCACTCTTTTTAACATCTATGTGGCACCCCTGGCCAGCATATTGAGAAACTTCGGGTTTGTCCCCGTCTCATATGCTGATGATACGCAGCTCATTTTCCCTTTTAAACATCTTACCAACGAAGTGAGGACAGCCTTCTCAGATGGCATGAAAGCTGTTGCGAGATGGATGAGGTCCAATTACCTTCAATGCAATGTGAATAAAACAGAAGTAATGCTATTTGGGGAGGTTAAAAATCTGTGGACTCCTGAATGGTGGCCAAGTGAACTCGGTAAGGCACCTGAACCCAAGCTGGTTGTAAAGAACCTAGGGGTTCGTCTTGACCGGGAGCTCACTCTTAAACAACATGGTAATTGGGTGATCAGACAATGTCTTCATGCCATTGGATTACTACGCAAAGTGTTCCCACTATTACCTGATTACACTAAGAAAACCTTGGTACAGGCTTTAGTGCTGAGTCGCCTGGATTACTGCAATGGGCTCCTATTGTCAGCTACCCAGGGAGTCTTAGAGAAACTCCAGGTGATTCAGAACACTGCGGCAAGACTTGTGCTGAATGCCCCCCCAAGAACACGCTCTAAACCACTTCTCGACAGTCTGCACTGGCTCCCTATCCATAAGAGGGTTACTTTTAAGACATGCTGCCTTATTCACAGAACTCTACATGGATCCGGACCCTCCTATTGGAGAGACAAATTCATTCCCTACAACCCTACTCGAACTCTTAGGTCCAGTAACCAACTCTTACTCAAAGTACCCACCATTAAGAGGAGCAGACAGGGCGGGAAAGCCCTATCAGTGGTAGGCCCAACATTATGGAACAATTTACCGTTGGAGCTCAGGCAATGCTCAGAATTCCTGATCTTTAGGAAAAAGCTGAAAACGTATTTGTTCTAGTAATCATCTAATCACTATCTATCATTTTAGGAGTTTATGACCAAGTTGAGCTGACCTGTACCTTGCGTTTCCTGTAGCGGTAAAGATCTTTTCCTTCTATGCGCAGAGATACTCTCGAAGAGTCGATTCTAGCGCAATACAAATCCATAAATAAATAAAATAAATAAGTGTGTTTAGAGTCATATTCCTGCCCTCAATTGGTCAAAATAGAAGCTTGAGAGTAGGAGGAAAAGTGTGTAAAAAACAAATAGCAATTTTGGTCACTGTGAGGCTTGAAAAAGTGGTTATTCAACATGAGGCAGAATCCAATTGACATTTTGAATCATTTTATCTACAGTCCAAAAAATCAATTTTCTGATGGAAAACGATGAAACTGGACCTTTTGAAATTTCTTGAGATGGTCAGAAATGGTCAGTTTTTTTAATCTTTAATCTTTTGACTGTAAATGTCTATTGCATGTGAATTATCACTTTTGAAACTAAAATAAGTGTGTTTAGAGTCATATTCCTGCCCTCAATTGGTCAAAATAGAAGCTTCTGAGTAGGAGGAAATGACTGTTAAAATGGCAATTTTGGTCACTGTGAGGCTTTAAAAAGTGGTTATTCAACATGAGGCAAAATCCAGTTGACATTTTGGATCATTTTTTCTACAGTACCAAAAATTAATTTTCTGATGAAAATCAATGAAACCGGATCTGTCGAACTTTCTCCTGATGGTGAGAAATTGTCATTTTTTTAATCTTTAATCTTTTGACTGTAAATGACTATTGCATGTAAAATATCACTTTTGCAACAAAAATAATTGTGTTTAGACGCATATTCCTGCCCGAAATTGGTTAAAATAGAAGCTTCTGAGTGAAAGGAAAAGTCTGTAAAAATGGCAATTTTAATCACTGTGAGGCTTCAAAAAGTGGTGATTCAACATGAGGCACAATCCAATTGACATTTTGAATCATTATTTCTACAGTCCAAAAAATCAATTTTCTGATGAAAATCAATGAAACCGGATCTGTCGAACTTTCTCCAGATGGTCAGAAATGGTAATTTTTTAATCTTTAATCTTTTGACTGTAAATGACTATTGCATGTGAATTATCACATTTGGAACTAAAATAAGTGTGTTTAGAGTCCTATTTCTGCCTGAAATCGGTCGAAATAGAAGCTTCTGAGTAGGAGGAAAAGTGAGTAAAGATAGTAATTTTGGTCATTGTGAGACTTTTAAAAAGTGGTTATTCAACATGAGGCAGAATCCAATTGACATTTTGAATCATTTTTTCTACAGTCCAAAAAATAAATTTTCTGATGAAAAATGATGACCCTGGACCTATCGAACTTTCTCCTAATGGTCAGAAATGGTCATTTTTTAAATCTTTTATATTTTGACTGTAAATGACTATTGTATGTGAATTATCACATTTGGAACTAGAATAAGTGTGTTTAGAGTCATATTCCTGCCCGAAATCGGTCAAAATAGAAGCAGGAGAGTATGAGGAAAAGTCTGTAAAAATGGCACTTTGGTCACAGTGATGCTTTAAAAAGTGGTTATGCAACATGAGGCACAATCCAATTGACATTTTGAATCATTTTTTCTACAGTCCAAAAAATAAATTTTCTGATGACAAACAATGACCCCGGACCTGTCGAACTTTCTCCTGATGGTCAGAAATGGTCATTATTTTATTTTAATCTTCTGACTGTAAATCACTATTGCATGTGAATGATCACTTTTGGAACTGAAATAAGTGTGTTTAGAGTCATATTCCTGCGCGAAATTGGTCGAAATAGAAGCTTCTGAGTAGGAGGAAAAGTGTGTAAAAAAAGAATAGCAATTTTGGTCACTGTGAGGCTTGAAAAAGTGGTTATTCAACATGAGGCAGAATCCAATTGACATTTTGAATCATTTTATCTACAGTCCAAAAAATCAATTTTCTGATGGAAAACGATGAAACTGGACCTTTTGAAATTTCTCCAGATGGTCAGAAATGGTCAGTTTTTTTAATCTTTAATCGTTTGACTGTAAATGTCTATTGCATGTAAATTATCACTTTTGGAACTAAAATACGTGTGTTTAGAGTCATATTCCTGCCCTCAATTGGTCAAAATAGAAGCTTCTGAGTAGGAGGAAATGACTGTAAAAATGGCAATTTTGGTCACTGTGAGGCTTGAAAAAGTGGTTATTCAACATGAGGCAGAATCCAATTGATATTTTGAATCATTTTTTCTACAGTCCAAAAAATCAATTTTCTGATGAGAAAAGACGACCCTGGACGTGTCGAACTTTCTCCTAATGGTCAGAAATGGTCATTATTTTTTTTAATCTTCTGACTGTAAATCACTATTGCATGTGAATTATCAGTTTTGGAACTGAAATAAGTGTGTTTAGAGTCATATTCCTGTGCGAAATTGGTTGAAATAGAAGCTTCTGAGTAGAAGGAAAAGTGTGTAAAAAAATAGCAATTTTGGTCACTGTGAGGCTTGAAAAAGTGGTTATTGAACATGAGGCAGAATCCAATTGACATTTTGAATCATTTTTTCTACAGTGCAAAAAATCAATTTTCTGATGAAAAACGATGAAACTGGACCTTTTGAAATTTCTCCAGATGGTCAGAAATGGTCAGTTTTTTTAATCTTTAATCTTTTGAATGTAAATGACTATTGCATGTGAATTATCACTTTTGGATCTAAAATAAGTGTGTTTAGAGTCATATTCCTGCCCTCAATTGGTCAAAATAGAAGCTTCTGAGTAGGAGGAAATTACTGTAAAAATGGCAATTTTGGTCACTGTGAGGCATTAAAAAGTGGTTATTCAACATGAGGCAGAATCCAGTTGACATTTTGAATCATTTTTTCTACAGTACCAAAAATTAATTTTCTGATGAAAATCAATGAAACTTTCTCCAGATGGTCAGAAATGGTCATTTTTTAATCTTTAATCTTTTGACTGTAAATGACTATTGCATGTGAATTATCACATTTGGAACTAAAATAAGTGTGTTTAGAGTCATATTCCTGCCCGAAATCGGTCGAAATAGAAGCTTCTGAATAGGAGGAAAAGTCTGTAAAAATGGCAATTTTGTTTACTGTGAGGCATTAAAAAGTGGTGATTCAACATGAGGCACAATCCAATTGACATATTGAATATTTTTTCTATAGTCCAAAAAATCAATATTCTGATGAAAAACGACGACCCGAGACCTGTCGAACTTTCTCCAGATGGTCAGAAATGGTCATTTTTTTAATCTTTAATCTTTTGACTGTAAATGACTATTGCATGTGAATTATCACTTTTGGAACTGAAATAAGTGTGTTTAGAGTCATATTCCTGCCTGAAATCTGTCAAAATAGAAGATTCTGAGTAGGAGGAAAAGTGCGTAAAAATAGTAATTTTGGTCATTGTGAGACTTTTAAAAAGTGGTTATTCAACATGAGGCAGAATCCAATTGACATTTTGAATCATTTTTTCTACGGTCCAAAAATAAATTTTCTGATGAAAAATGATGACCCTGGACCTATCGAACTTTCTCCTAATGGTCAGAAATGGTCATTTTTTTAATCTTTTATATTTTGACTGTAAATGACTATTGTATGTGAATTATCACATTTGGAACTAGAATAAGTGTGTTTAGAGTCATATTCCTGCCCGAAATCGGTCGAAATAGAAGCAGGAGAGTATGAGGAAAAGTATGTAAAAATGGCACTTTGGTCACTGTGATGCTTTAAAAAGTGGTTATGCAACATGAGGCACAATCCAATTGACATTTTGAATCATTTTTTCTACAGTCCAAAAAATAAATTTTCTGATGACAAACAATGACCCCGGACCTGTCGAACTTTCTCCTGATGGTCAGAAATGGTCATTATTTTATTTTAATCTTCTGACTGTAAATCACTATTGCATGTGAATGATAACTTTTGGAACTGAAATAAGTGTGTTTAGAGTCATATTCCTGCGCTAAATTGGTCGAAATAGAAGCTTCTGAGTAGGAGGAAAAGTGTGTAAAAAAAGAATAGCAATTTTGGTCACTGTGAGGCTTGAAAAAGTGGTTATTCAACATGAGGCAGAATCCAATTGACATTTTGAATCATTTTATCTACAGTCCAAAAAATCAATTTTCTGATGGAAAACGATGAAACTGGACCTTTTGAAATTTCTCCAGATGGTCAGAAATGGTCAGTTTTTTTAATCTTTAATCGTTTGACTGTAAATGTCTATTGCATGTAAATTATCACTTTTGGAACTAAAATAAGTGTGTTTAGAGTCATATTCCTGCCCTCAATTGGTCAAAATAGAAGCTTCTGAGTAGGAGGAAATGACTGTAAAAATGGCAATTTTGGTCACCGTGAGGCATGAAAAAGTGGTTATTCAACATGAGGCAGAATCCAATTGATATTTTGAATCATTTTTTCTACAGTCCAAAAAATCAATTTTCTGATGAGAAAAGACGACCCTGGACGTGTCGAACTTTCTCCTAATGGTCAGAAATGGTCATTATTTTTTTTAATCTTCTGACTGTAAATCACTATTGCATGTGAATTATCAGTTTTGGAACTGAAATAAGTGTGTTTAGAGTCATATTCCTGTGCGAAATTGGTTGAAATAGAAGCTTCTGAGTAGGAGGAAAAGTGTGTAAAAAAATAGCAATTTTGGTCACTGTGAGGCTTGAAAAAGTGGTTATTGAACATGAGGCAGAATCCAATTGACATTTTGAATCATTTTTTCTACAGTGCAAAAAATCAATTTTCTGATGAAAAACGATGAAACTGGACCTTTTGAAATTTCTCCAGATGGTCAGAAATGGTCAGTTTTTTTAATCTTTAATCTTTTGACTGTAAATGACTATTGCATGTGAATTATCCCTTTTGGATCTAAAATAAGTGTGTTTAGAGTCATATTCCTGCCCTCAATTGGTCAAAATAGAAGCTTCTGAGTAGGAGGAAATTACTGTAAAAATGGCAATTTTGGTCACTGTGAGGCATTAAAAAGTGGTTATTCAACATGAGGTAGAATCCAGTTGACATTTTGAATCATTTTTTCTACAGTACCAAAAATTAATTTTCTGATGAAAATCAATGAAACTTTCTCCAGATGGTCAGAAATGGTCATTTTTTAATCTTTAATCTTTTGACTGTAAATGACTATTGCATGTGAATTATCACATTTGGAACTAAAATAAGTGTGTTTAGAGTCATATTCCTGCCCGAAATCGGTCGAAATAGAAGCTTCTGAATAGGAGGAAAAGTCTGTAAAAATGGCAATTTTGTTTACTGTGAGGCATTAAAAAGTGGTGATTCAACATGAGGCACGATCCAATTGACATATTGAATATTTTTTCTATAGTCCAAAAAATCAATATTCTGATGAAAAACGACGACCCGAGACCTGTCGAACTTTCTCCAGATGGTCAGAAATGGTCATTTTTTTAATCTTTAATCTTTTGACTGTAAATGACTATTGCATGTGAATTATCACTTTTGGAACTGAAATAAGTGTGTTTAGAGTCATATTCCTGCCTGAAATCTGTCAAAATAGAAGATTCTGAGTAGGAGGAAAAGTGCGTAAAAATAGTAATTTTGGTCATTGTGAGACTTTTAAAAAGTGGTTATTCAACATGAGGCAGAATCCAATTGACATTTTGAATCATTTTTTCTACAGTCCAAAAAATAAATTTTCTGATGAAAAATGATGACCCTGGACCTATCGAACTTTCTCCTAATGGTCAGAAATGGTCATTTTTTTAATCTTTTATATTTTGACTGTAAATGACTATTGTATGTGAATTATCACATTTGGAACTAGAATAAGTGTGTTTAGAGTCATATTCCTGCCCGAAATCGGTCGAAATAGAAGCAGGAGAGTATGAGGAAAAGTCTGTAAAAATGGCACTTTGGTCACTGTGATGCTTTAAAAAGTGGTTATGCAACATGAGGCACAATCCAATTGACATTTTGAATCATTTTTTCTACAGTCCAAAAAATAAATTTTCTGATGACAAACAATGACCCCGGACCTGTCGAACTTTCTCCTGATGGTCAGAAATGGTCATTATTTTATTTTAATCTTCTGACTGTAAATCACTATTGCATGTGAATGATCACTTTTGGAACTGAAATAAGTGTGTTTAGAGTCATATTCCTGCGCGAAATTGGTCAAAATAGAAGCTTCTGAGTAGGAGGAAAAGTGTGTAAAAAAAGAATAGCAATTTTGGTCACTGTGAGGCTTGAAAAAGTGGTTATTCAACATGAGGCAGAATCCAATTGACATTTTGAATCATTTTATCTACAGTCCAAAAAATCAATTTTCTGATGGAAATCGATGAAACTGGACCTTTTGAAATTTCTCCAGATGGTCAGAAATGGTCAGTTTTTTTAATCTTTAATCTTTTGACTGTAAATGTCTATTGCATGTAAATTATCACTTTTGGAACTAAAATAAGTGTGTTTAGAGTCATATTCCTGCCCTCAATTGGTCAAAATAGAAGCTTCTGAGTAGGAGGAAATGACTGTAAAAATGGCAATTTTGGTCACTGTGAGGCTTTAAAAAGTGGTTATTCAACATGAGGCAGAATCCAATGATATTTTGAATCATTTTTTCTACAGTCCAAAAAATCAATTTTCTGATGAGAAAAGACGACCCTGGACGTGTCGAACTTTCTCCTAATGGTCAGAAATGGTCATTATTTTATTTTAATCTTCTGACTGTAAATCACTATTGCATGTGAATTATCAGTTTTGGAACTGAAACAAGTGTGTTTAGAGTCATATTCCTGCGTGTGAAATTGGTCGAAATAGAAGCTTCTGAGTAGGAGGGAAAGTGTGTAAAAAAATAGCAATTTTGGTCACTGTGAGGCTTGAAAAAGTGGTTATTCAACATGAGGCAGAATCCAATTGACATTTTGAATCATTTTTTCTACAGTCCAAAAAATAAATTTTCTGATGAAAAACGATGAAACTGGACCTTTTGAAATTTCTCCAGATGGTCAGAAATGGTCAGTTTTTTTAATCTTTAATCTTTTGACTGTAAATGACTATTGCATGTGAATTATCACTTTTGGAACTAAAATAATTGTGTTTAGAGTCATATTCCTGCCCTCAATTGGTCAAAATAGAAGCTTCTTAGGAGGAAATTACTGTAAAAATGGCAATTTGGTCACTGTGAGGCTTTAAAAAGTGGTTATTCAACATGAGGCAGAATCCAGTTGACATTTTGAATCATTTTTTCTACAGTCCAAAAAATCAATTTTCTGATGAAAAACGATGAAACTGGACCTTTTGAAATTTCTCCAGATGGTCAGAAATGGTCAGTTTTTTTAATCTTTAATCTTTTGACTGTAAATGACTATTGCATGTGAATTATCACTTTTGGAACTAAAATAAGTGTGTTTAGAGTCATATTCCTGCCCTCAATTGGTCAAAATAGATGCTTCTGAGTAGGAGGAAATTACTGTAAAAATGGCAATTTTGGTCACTGTGAGGCTTTAAAAAGTGGTTATTCAACATGAGGCAGAATCCAGTTGACATTTTGAATCATTTTTTCTACAGTACCAAAAATTAATTTTCTGATGAAAATCAATGAAACTTTCTCCAGATGGTCAGAAATGGTCATTTTTTAATATTTAATCTTTTGACTGTAAATGACTATTGCATGTGAATTATCACATTTGGAACTAAAATAGGTGTGTTTAGAGTCATATTCCTGCCCGAAATCGGTCGAAATAGAAGCTTCTGAATAGGAGGAAAAGTCTGTAAAAATGGCAATTTTGTTCACTGTGAGGCATTAAAAAGTGGTGATTCAACATGAGGCACAATCCAATTGACATATTGAATCATTTTTTCTACAGTCCAAAAAATCAATTTTCTGATGAAAAACGACGACCCGAGACCTGTCGAACTTTCTCCAGATGGTCAGAAATGGTCATTTTTTTAATCTTTAATCTTTTGACTGTAAATGACTATTGCATGTAAAATATCACTTTTGCAACTAAAATAATTGTGTTTAGAGTCATATTCTTGCCCGAAATTAGTTAAAATAGAAGCTTCTGACTAAGAGGAAAAGTCTGTAAAAATGGCAATTTTGGTCACTGTGAGGCTTTAAAAAGTGGTGCTTTAAAAAGTGGTTATTCAACATGAGGCAGAATCCAATTGACATTTTGAATCATTTTTTCAACAGTCCAAAAAATCAATTTTCTTATGAAAATCGATGAAACCGGATTAGTCGAACTTTCTCCAGATGGCCAGAAATGGTCATTTTTCTATCTTTAATCTTTTGACTGTAAATAAGTATTGCAAGTGAATGATCACTTTTGGAACTAAAATAAGTGTGTTTAGAGTAATTTTCCTGCTCGCAATTGGTCGAAATAGAAGCTTCTGCGTAGGAGGAATAGTCTGTAAAAATGGCAATTTTGGTCACTGTGAGGCTTTAAACAGTGGTTATTCAACATAAGGCAGAATCCAATTGACATATTGAATCATTTATTTCTACAGTCCAAAAAATCAATTTTCTGATGAAAAACGACGACCCGAGACCTGTCAAACTTTCTACAGATGGTCAGAAATGGTCATTTTTTTCAATCTTTAATCTTTTGACTGTAAATGACTATTGCATGTGAATTATCACATTTGGAACTAAAATAAGTGTGTTTAGAGTCATATTCCTGCCTGCAATCGGTCGAAATAGAAGCTTCTGAGTAGGAGGAAAAGTCTGTAAAAATGGAAATTTTGGTCACCGTGAGGCTTTAAAAAGTGGTTATTCAACATGAGGATGAATCCAATTGACATTTTCAATCATTTTTTCTACAGTCCAAAAAATCAATTTTCTGATGAAAAATGATGACCCTGGACCTATCTAACTTTCTCCTAATGGTCAGAAATGGTCATTTTTTAATCTTTAATATTTTGACTGTAAATGACTATTGTATGTGAATTATCACATTTGGAACTAAAATAAGTGTGTTTAGAGTCATATTTCTGCCTGAAATCGGTCGAAATAGAAGCTTCTGAGTTGGAGGATAAGTCTGTAAAAATATCAATTTTGGTCACTGTGAGGCTTGAAAAAGTGGTTATTCAACATGAGGCAGAATCCAATTGACATTTTGAATAATTTTTTCTACAGTCCAAAAAATCAATTTTCTGATGAGAAAGGATGACCCTGGACCTGTCGAACTTTCTCCTAATGGTCAGAAATTGTCATTTTTTTATTTTAATCTTCTGACTGTAAATGACTATTGCATGTGAATTATCACTTTTGGAACTAAAATAAGTGTTTTTAGAGTCATATTCCTGCCCTCAATTGGTCAAAATAGAAATCTTCTGAGTAGGAGGAAATTACTGTAAAAATGGCAATTTTGGTCACTGTGAGGCTTTAAAAAGTGGTTATTCAACATGAGGCAGAATCCAGTTGACATTTTGAATCATTTTTTCTACAGTACCAAAAATTATTTTTCTGATGAAAATCAATGAAACTTTCTCCAGATGGTCAGAAATGGTCATTTTTTAATCTTTAATCTTTTGACTGTAAATGACTATTGCATGTGAATTATCAGTTTTGGAACTAAAATATGTGTGTTTAGAGTCATATTCCTGCCTGCAATCGGTCGAAATAGAAGCTTCTGAGTAGGAGGAAAAGTCTGTAAAAATGGCAATTTTGGTCACCGTGAGGCTTTAAAAAGTGGTTATTCAACATGAGGATGAATCCAATTGACATTTTCAATCATTTTTTCTACAGTCCAAAAAATCAATTTTCTGATGAAAAATGATGACCCTGGACCTATCGAACTTTCTCTTAACCTCTTCAGTGCCCATGACGAGACTATCTCGTCATGAACCCCACCCACTAGTGCAACGCCCGGCACAGGAGGGGGAAAGGGCGTGGCACTGAAGGGGTTAATGGTCAGAAATGGTCATTTTTTTAATCTTTAATATTTTGACTGTAAATGACTATTGTATGTGAATTATCACATTTGGAACTAGAATAAGTGTGTTTAGAGTCATATTCCTGCCCAAAATCGGTCGAAATAGAAGCTTGAGAGTAGGAGGAAAAGTCTGTAAAAATGGCAATTTTGGTCACTGTGATACTTTAAAAAGTGGTTATTCAACATGAGGCACAATCCAATTGACATTTTGAATCATTTTTTCTACATTCCAAAAAATCAATTTTCTGATGACAAACAATGACCCCGGATCTGTCGAACTTTCTCCTGATGGTGAGAAATTGTCATTTTTTTAATCTTTAATCTTTTGACTGTAAATGACTATTGCATGTAAAATATCACTTTTGCAACAAAAATAATTGTGTTTAGAGTCATATTCCTGCCCGAAATTGGTTAAAATAGAAGCTTCTGAGTGAAAGGAAAAGTCTGTAAAAATGGCAATTTTAATCACTGTGAGGCTTTAAAAAGTGGTGATTCAACATGAGGCACAATCCAATTGACATTTTGAATCATTTTTTCTACAGTCCAAAAAATCAATTTTCTGATGAAAATCAATGAAACCGGATCTGTCGAACTTTCTCCAGATGGTCAGAAATGGTAATTTTTTAATCTTTAATCTTTTGACTGTAAATGACTATTGCATGTGAATTATCACATTTGGAACTAAAATAAGTGTGTTTAGAGTCCTATTTCTGCCTGAAATCGGTCGAAATAGAAGCTTCTGAGTTGGAGGATAAGTCTGTAAAAATATCAATTTTGGTCACTGTGAGGCTTGAAAAAGTGGTTATTCAACATGAGGCAGAATCCAATTGACATTTTAAATAATTTTTTCTACAGTCCAAAAAATCAATTTTCTGATGAGAAAAGATGACCCTGGACCTGTCGAACTTTCTCCCAATGGTCAGAAATGGTCATTATTTTATTTTAATCTTCTGGCTGTAAATCACTATTGCATGTGAATGATCACTTTTGGAACTGAAATAAGTGTGTTTAGAGTCATATTCCTGCGCGAAATTGGTCGAAATAGAAGCTTCTGAGTAGGAGGAAAGGTGTGTAAAAAAAGAATAGCAATTTTGGTCACTGTGAGGCTTGAAAAAGTGGTTATTCAACATGAGGATGAATCCAATTGACATTTTCAATCATTTTTTCTGCAGTCCAAAAAATCAATTTTCTGATGAAAAATGATGACCCTGGACCTATCTAACTTTCTCCTAATGGTCAGAAATGGTCATTTTTTTAATCTTTAATATTTTGACTGTAAATGACTATTGTATGTGAATTATCACATTTGGAACTAAAATAAGTGTGTTTAGAGTCATATTTCTGCCTGAAATCGGTCGAAATAGAAGCTTCTGAGTTGGAGGATAAGTCTGTAAAAATATCAATTTTGGTCACTGTGAGGCTTGAAAAAGTGGTTATTCAACATGAGGCAGAATCCAATTGACATTTTGAATAATTTTTTCTACAGTCCAAAAAATCAATTTTCTGATGAGAAAAGATGACCCTGGACCTGTCGAACTTTCTCCTAATGGTCAGAAATGGTCATTTTTTTATTTTAATCTTCTGACTGTAAATGACTATTGCATGTGAATTATCACTTTTGGAACTAAAATAAGTGTTTTTAGAGTCATATTCCTGCCCTCAATTGGTCAAAATAGAAATCTTCTGAGTAGGAGGAAATTACTGTAAAAATGGCAATTTTGGTCACTGTGAGGCTTTAAAAAGTGGTTATTCAACATGAGGCAGAATCCAGTTGACATTTTGAATCATTTTTTCTACAGTACCAAAAATTATTTTTCTGATGAAAATCAATGAAACTTTCTCCAGATGGTCAGAAATGGTCATTTTTTAATCTTTAATCTTTTGACTGTAAATGACTATTGCATGTGAATTATCACTTTTGGAACTAAAATAAGTGTGTTTAGAGTCATATTCCTGCCTGCAATCGGTCAAATAGAAGCTTCTGAGTAGGAGGAAAAGTCTGTAAAAATGGCAATTTTGGTCACCGTGAGGCTTTAAAAAGTGGTTATTCAACATGAGGATGAATCCAATTGACATTTTCAATCATTTTTTCTACAGTCCAAAAAATCAATTTTCTGATGAAAAATGATGACCCTGGACCTATCGAACTTTCTCTTAACCTCTTCAGTGCCCATGACGAGACTATCTCGTCATGAACCCCACCCACTAGTGCAACGCCCGGCACAGGAGGGGGAAAGGGCATGGCACTGAAGGGGTTAATGGTCAGAAATGGTCATTTTTTAAATCTTTAATATTTTGACTGTAAATGACTATTGTATGTGAATTATCACATTTGGAACTAGAATAAGTGTGTTTAGAGTCATATTCCTGCCCAAAATCGGTCGAAATAGAAGCTTGAGAGTAGGAGGAAAAGTCTGTAAAAATGGCAATTTTGGTCACTGTGATACTTTAAAAAGTGGTTATTCAACATGAGGCACAATCCAATTGACATTTTGAATCATTTTTTCTACATTCCAAAAAATCAATTTTCTGATGACAAACAATGACCCCGGATCTGTCGAACTTTCTCCTGATGGTGAGAAATTGTCATTTTTTTAATTTTAATCTTTTGACTGTAAATGACTATTGCATGTAAAATATCACTTTTGCAACAAAAATAATTGTGTTTAGAGTCATATTCCTGCCCGAAATTGGTTAAAATAGAAGCTTCTGAGTGAAAGAAAAAGTCTGTAAAAATGGCAATTTTAATCACTGTGAGGCTTTAAAAAGTGGTGATTCAACATGAGGCACAATCCAATTGACATTTTGAATCATTTTTTCTACAGTCCAGAAAATCATTTTTCTGAAGAAAAACAATGAAACTGGACCTTTTGAAATTTCTCCAGATGGTCAGAAATGGTCAGTTTTTTTAATCTTTAATCTTTTCACTGTAAATGACTATTGCATGTGAATTATCACTTTTGGAACTAAAATAAGTGTGTTTAGAGTCATATTCCTGCCCTCAATTGCTCAAAATAGAAGCTTCTGAGTAGGAGGAAATGACTGTAAAAATGGCAATTTTGGTCACTATGAGGCTTTAAAAAGTGGTTATTCAACATGAGGCAGAATCCAGTTGACATTTTGAATCATTTTTTCTACAGTACCAAAAATTCTTTTTCTGATGAAAATCAATGAATCTTTCTCCAGATGGTCAGAAATGGTCATTTTTTAATCTTTAATCTTTTGACTGTAAATGACTATTGCATGTGAATTATCACTTTTGGAACTAAAATAAGTGTGTTTAGAGTCATATTCCTGCCTGCAATCGGTCAAATAGAAGCTTCTGAGTAGGAGGAAAAGTCTGTAAAAATGGCAATTTTGGTCACCGTGAGGCTTTAAAAAGTGGTTATTCAACATGAGGATGAATCCAATTGACATTTTCAATCATTTTTTCTACAGTCCAAAAAATCAATTTTCTGATGAAAAATGATGACCCTGGACCTATCGAACTTTCTCTTAACCTCTTCAGTGCCCATGACGAGATAGTCTCGTCATGGAGCACGGTTGCGCTGTGCCCATGACGAGACTATCTCGTCATGAACCCCACCCACTAGTGCAACGCCCGGCACAGGAGGGGGAAAGGGCGTGGCACTGAAGGGGTTAATGGCCAGAAATGGTCATTTTTTTAATCTTTAATATTTTGACTGTAAATGACTATTGTATGTGAATTATCACATTTGGAACTAGAATAAGTGTGTTAGAGTCATATTCCTGCCCAAAATCGGTCGAAATAGAAGCTTGAGAGTAGGAGGAAAAGTCTGTAAAAATGGCAATTTTGGTCACTGTGATACTTTAAAAAGTGGTTATTCAACATGAGGCACAATCCAATTGACATTTTGAATCATTTTTTCTACATTCCAAAAAATCAATTTTCTGATGACAAACAATGACCCCGGATCTGTCGAACTTTCTCCTGATGGTGAGAAATTGTCATTTTATTAATCTTTAATCTTTTGACTGTAAATGACTATTGCATGTAAAATATCACTTTTGCAACAAAAATAATTGTGTTTAGAGTCATATTCCTGCCCGAAATTGGTTCAAATAGAAGCTTCTGAGTGAAAGGAAAAGTCTGTAAAAATGGCAATTTTAATCACTGTGAGGCTTTAAAAAGTGGTGATTCAACATGAGGCACAATCCAATTGACATTTTGAATCATTTTTTCTACAGTCCAAAAAATCAATTTTCTGATGAAATTCAATGAAACCGGATCTGTCGAACTTTCTCCAGATGGTCAGAAATGGTAATTTTTTAATCTTTAATCTTTTGACTGTAAATGACTATTGCATGTGAATTATCACATTTGGAACTAAAATAAGTGTGTTTAGAGTCCTATTTCTGCCTGAAATCGGTCGAAATAGAAGCTTCTGAGTTGGAGGATAAGTCTGTAAAAATATCAATTTTGGTCACTGTGAGGCTTGAAAAAGTGGTTATTCAACATGAGGCAGAATCCAATTGACATTTTAAATAATTTTTTCTACAGTCCAAAAAATCAATTTTCTGATGAGAAAAGATGACCCTGGACCTGTCGAACTTTCTCCCAATGGTCAGAAATGGTCATTATTTTATTTTAATCTTCTGGCTGTAAATCACTATTGCATGTGAATGATCACTTTTGGAACTGAAATAAGTGTGTTTAGAGTCATATTCCTGCGCGAAATTGGTCGAAATAGAAGCTTCTGAGTAGGAGGAAAGGTGTGTAAAAAAAGAATAGCAATTTTGGTCACTGTGAGGCTTGAAAAAGTGGTTATTCAACATGAGGATGAATCCAATTGACATTTTCAATCATTTTTTCTGCAGTCCAAAAAATCAATTTTCTGATGAAAAATGATGACCCTGGACCTATCTAACTTTCTCCTAATGGTCAGAAATGGTCATTTTTTTAATCTTTAATATTTTGACTGTAAATGACTATTGTATGTGAATTATCACATTTGGAACTAAAATAAGTGTGTTTAGAGTCATATTTCTGCCTGAAATCGGTAGAAATAGAAGCTTCTGAGTTGGAGGATAAGTCTGTAAAAATATCAATTTTGGTCACTGTGAGGCTTGAAAAAGTGGTTATTCAACATGAGGCAGAATCCAATTGACATTTTGAATAATTTTTTCTACAGTCCAAAAAATCAATTTTCTGATGAGAAAAGATGACCCTGGACCTGTCGAACTTTCTCCTAATGGTCAGAAATGGTCATTTTTTTATTTTAATCTTCTGACTGTAAATGACTATTGCATGTGAATTATCACTTTTGGAACTAAAATAAGTGTTTTTAGAGTCATATTCCTGCCCTCAATTGGTCAAAATAGAAATCTTCTGAGTAGGAGGAAATTACTGTAAAAATGGCAATTTTGGTCACTGTGAGGCTTTAAAAAGTGGTTATTCAACATGAGGCAGAATCCAGTTGACATTTTGAATCATTTTTTCTACAGTACCAAAAATTATTTTTCTGATGAAAATCAATGAAACTTTCTCCAGATGGTCAGAAATGGTCATTTTTTAATCTTTAATCTTTTGACTGTAAATGACTATTGCATGTGAATTATCACTTTTGGAACTAAAATAAGTGTGTTTAGAGTCATATTCCTGCCTGCAATCGGTCAAATAGAAGCTTCTGAGTAGGAGGAAAAGTCTGTAAAAATGGCAATTTTGGTCACCGTGAGGCTTTAAAAAGTGGTTATTCAACATGAGGATGAATCCAATTGACATTTTCAATCATTTTTTCTACAGTCCAAAAAATCAATTTTCTGATGAAAAATGATGACCCTGGACCTATCGAACTTTCTCTTAACCTCTTCAGTGCCCATGACGAGACTATCTCGTCATGAACCCCACCCACTAGTGCAACGCCCGGCACAGGAGGGGGAAAGGGCGTGGCACTGAAGGGGTTAATGGTCAGAAATGGTCATTTTTTTAATCTTTAATATTTTGACTGTAAATGACTATTGTATGTGAATTATCACATTTGGAACTAGAATAAGTGTGTTTAGAGTCATATTCCTGCCCAAAATCGGTCGAAATAGAAGCTTGAGAGTAGGAGGAAAAGTCTGTAAAAATGGCAATTTTGGTCACTGTGATACTTTAAAAAGTGGTTATTCAACATGAGGCACAATCCAATTGACATTTTGAATCATTTTTTCTACATTCCAAAAAATCAATTTTCTGATGACAAACAATGACCCCGGATCTGTCGAACTTTCTCCTGATGGTGAGAAATTGTCATTTTTTTAATCTTTAATCTTTTGACTGTAAATGACTATTGCATGTAAAATATCACTTTTGCAACAAAAATAATTGTGTTTAGACGCATATTCCTGCCCGAAATTGGTTAAAATAGAAGCTTCTGAGTGAAAGGAAAAGTCTGTAAAAATGGCAATTTTAATCACTGTGAGGCTTTAAAAAGTGGTGATTCAACATGAGGCACAATCCAATTGACATTTTGAATCATTATTTCTACAGTCCAAAAAATCAATTTTCTGATGAAAATCAATGAAACCGGATCTGTCGAACTTTCTCCAGATGGTCAGAAATGGTAATTTTTTAATCTTTAATCTTTTGACTGTAAATGACTATTGCATGTGAATTATCACATTTGGAACTAAAATAAGTGTGTTTAGAGTCCTATTTCTGCCTGAAATCGGTCGAAATAGAAGCTTCTGAGTTGGAGGATAAGTCTGTAAAAATATCAATTTTGGTCACTGTGAGGCTTGAAAAAGTGGTTATTCAACATGAGGCAGAATCCAATTGACATTTTAAATAATTTTTTCTACAGTCCAAAAAATCAATTTTCTGATGAGAAAAGATGACCCTGGACCTGTCGAACTTTCTCCTAATGGTCAGAAATGGTCATTATTTTATTTTAATCTTCTGACTGTAAATCACTATTGCATGTGAATGATCACTTTTGGAACTGAAATAAGTGTGTTTAGAGTCATATTCCTGCGCGAAATTGGTCGAAATAGAAGCTTCTGAGTAGGAGGAAAGGTGTGTAAAAAAAGAATAGCAATTTTGGTCACTGTGAGGCTTGAAAAAGTGGTTATTCAACATGAGGATGAATCCAATTGACATTTTCAATCATTTTTTCTACAGTCCAAAAAATCAATTTTCTGATGAAAAATGATGACCCTGGACCTATCTCACTTTCTCCTAATGGTCAGAAATGGTCATTTTTTTAATCTTTAATATTTTGACTGTAAATGACTATTGTATGTGAATTATCACATTTGGAACTAAAATAAGTGTGTTTAGAGTCATATTTCTGCCTGAAATTGGTCAAAATAGAAATCTTCTGAGTAGGAGGAAATTACTGTAAAAATGGCAATTTTGGTCACCGTGAGGCTTTAAAAAGTGGTTATTCAACATGAGGCAGAATCCAGTTGACATTTTGAATCATTTTTTCTACAGTACCAAAAATTATTTTTCTGATGAAAATCAATGAAACTTTCTCCAGATGGTCAGAAATGGTCATTTTTTAATCTTTAATCTTTTGACTGTAAATGACTATTGCATGTGAATTATCACTTTTGGAACTAAAATAAGTGTGTTTAGAGTCATATTCCTGCCTGCAATCGGTCGAAATAGAAGCTTCTGAGTAGGAGGAAAAGTCTGTAAAAATGGCAATTTTGGTCACCGTGAGGCTTTAAAAAGTGGTTATTCAACATGAGGATGAATCCAATTGACATTTTCAATCATTTTTTCTACAGTCCAAAAAATCAATTTTCTGATGAAAAATGATGACCCTGGACCTATCGAACTTTCTCTTAACCTCTTCAGTGCCCATGACGAGACTATCTCGTCATGAACCCCACCCACTAGTGCAACACCCGGCACAGGAGGGGGAAAGGGCGTGGCACTGAAGGGGTTAATGGTCAGA
Source organism: Triturus cristatus (assembly GCF_964204655.1). NCBI lineage: Eukaryota > Metazoa > Chordata > Amphibia > Caudata > Salamandridae > Triturus > Triturus cristatus. The sequence goes on along the minus strand of NC_140592.1, from coordinate 628,581,673 downwards.
AATGGTCATTTTTTTAATCTTTAATATTTTGACTGTAAATGACTATTGTATGTGAATTATCACATTTGGAACTAGAATAAGTGTGTTTAGAGTCATATTCCTGCCCAAAATCGGTCGAAATAGAAGCTTGAGAGTAGGAGGAAAAGTCTGTAAAAATGGCAATTTTGGTCACTGTGATACTTTAAAAAGTGGTTATTCAACATGAGGCACAATCCAATTGACATTTTGAATCATTTTTTCTACATTCCAAAAAATCAATTTTCTGATGACAAACAATGACCCCGGATCTGTCGAACTTTCTCCTGATGGTGAGAAATTGTCATTTTTTTAATCTTTAATCTTTTGACTGTAAATGACTATTGCATGTAAAATATCACTTTTGCAACAAAAATAATTGTGTTTAGACGCATATTCCTGCCCGAAATTGGTTAAAATAGAAGCTTCTGAGTGAAAGGAAAAGTCTGTAAAAATGGCAATTTTAATCACTGTGAGGCTTTAAAAAGTGGTGATTCAACATGAGGCACAATCCAATTGACATTTTGAATCATTATTTCTACAGTCCAAAAAATCAATTTTCTGATGAAAATCAATGAAACCGGATCTGTCGAACTTTCTCCAGATGGTCAGAAATGGTAATTTTTTAATCTTTAATCTTTTGACTGTAAATGACTATTGCATGTGAATTATCACATTTGGAACTAAAATAAGTGTGTTTAGAGTCCTATTTCTGCCTGAAATCGGTCGAAATAGAAGCTTCTGAGTAGGAGGAAAACTGCGTAAAAATAGTAATTTTGGTCATTGTAAGACTTTTAAAAAGTGGTTATTCAACATGAGGCAGAATCCAATTGACATTTTGAATCATTTTTTCTACAGTCCAAAAAAAAAATTTCTGATGAAAAATGATGACCCTGGACCTATCGAACTTTCTCCTAATGGTCAGAAATGGTCATTTTTTTAATCTTTTATATTTTGACTGTAAATGACTATTGTATGTGAATTATCACATTTGGAACTAGAATAAGTGTGTTTAGAGTCATATTCCTGCCCGAAATCGGTCGAAATAGAAGCAGGAGAGTATGGGGAAAAGTCTGTAAAAATGGCACTTTGGTCACTGTGATGCTTTAAAAAGTGGTTATGCAACATGAGGCACAATCCAATTGACATTTTGAATCATTTTTTCTACAGTCCAAAAAATAAATTTTCTGATGACAAACAATGACCCCGGACCTGTCGAACTTTCTCCTGATGGTCAGAAATGGTCATTATTTTATTTTAATCTTCTGACTGTAAATCACTATTGCATGTGAATGATCACTTTTGGAACTGAAATAAGTGTGTTTAGAGTCATATTCCTGCGCGAAATTGGTCGAAATAGAAGCTTCTGAGTAGGAGGAAAAGTGTGTAAAAAAAATGAATAGCAATTTTGGTCACTGTGAGGCTTGAAAAAGTGGTTATTCAACATGAGGCAGAATCCAATTGACTTTTTGAATCATTTTATCTACAGTCCAAAAAATCAATTTTCTGATGGAAAACGATGAAACTGGACCTTTTGAAATTTCTCCAGATGGTCAGAAATGGTCAGTTTTTTTAATCTTTAATCTTTTGACTGTAAATGTCTATTGCATGTAAATTATCACTTTTGGAACTAAAATAAGTGTGTTTAGAGTCATATTCCTGCCCTCAATTGGTCAAAATAGAAGCTTCTGAGTAGGAGGAAATGACTGTAAAAATGGCAATTTTGGTCACTGTGAGGCTTTAAAAAGTGGTTATTCAATATGAGGCAGAATCCAATTGACATTTTGAATCAGTTTTTTCTACAGTCCAAAAAAACAATTTTCTGATGAGAAAAGACGACCCTGGACGTGTCGAACTTTCTCCTAATGGTCAGAAATGGTCATTATTTTATTTTAATCTTCTGACTGTAAATCACTATTGCATGTGAATTATCAGTTTTGGAACTGAAATAAGTGTGTTTAGAGTCATATTCCTGCGTGTGAAATTGGTCGAAATAGAAGCTTCTGAGTAGGAGGAAAAGTGTGTAAAAAAATAGCAATTTTGGTCACTGTGAGGCTTGAAAAAGTGGTTATTCAACATGAGGCAGAATCCAATTGACATTTTGAATCATTTTTTCTACAGTCCAAAAAATTTATTTTCTGATGAAAAACGATGAAACTGGACCTTTTGAAATTTCTCCAGATGGTCAGAAATGGTCAGTTTTTTTAATCTTTAATCTTTTGACTGTAAATGACTATTGCATGTGAATTATCACTTTTGGAACTAAAATAAGTGTGTTTAGAGTCATATTCCTGCCCTCAATTGGTCAAAATAGAAGCTTCTGAGTAGGAGGAAATTACTGTAAAAATGGCAATTTGGTCACTGTGAGGCTTTAAAAAGAGGTTATTCAACATGAGGCAGAATCCAGTTGACATTTTGAATCATTTTTTCTACAGTCCAAAAAATCAATTTTCTGATGAAAAACGATGAAACTGGACCTTTTGAAATTTCTCCAGATGGTCAGAAATGGTCAGTTTTTTAAATCTTTAATCTTTTGACTGTAAATGACTATTGCATGTGAATTATCACTTTTGGAACTAAAATAAGTGTGTTTAGAGTCATATTCCTGCCCTCAATTGGTCAAAATAGATGCTTCTGAGTAGGAGGAAATTACTGTAAAATAGGCAATTTTGGTCACTGTGAGGCTTTAAAAAGTGGTTATTCAACATGAGGCAGAATCCAGTTGACATTTTGAATCATTTTTTCTACAGTACCAAAAATTAATTTTCTGATGAAAATCAATGAAACTTTCTCCAGATGGTCAGAAATGGTCATTTTTTAATCTTTAATCTTTTGACTGTAAATGACTATTGCATGTGAATTATCACATTTGGAACTAAAATAGGTGTGTTTAGAGTCATATTCCTGCCCGAAATCGGTCGAAATAGAAGCTTCTGAATAGGAGGAAAAGTCTGTAAAAATGGCAATTTTTTTTCACTGTGAGGCATTAAAAAGTGGTGATTCAACATGAGGCACAATCCAATTGACATATTGAATCATTTTTTCTACAGTCCAAAAAATCAATTTTCTGATGAAAAACGACGACCCGAGACCTGTCGAACTTTCTCCAGATGGTCAGAAATGGTCATTTTTTTAATCTTTAATCTTTTGACTGTAAATGACTATTGCATGTAAAATATCACTTTTGCAACTAAAATAATTGTGTTTAGAGTCATATTCCTGCCCGAAATTAGTTAAAATAGAAGCTTCTGACTAAGAGGAAAAGTCTGTAAAAATGGCAATTTTGGTCACTGTGAGGCTTTAAAAAGTGGTGCTTTAAAAAGTGGTTATTCAACATGAGGCAGAATCCAATTGACATTTTGAATCATTTTTTCAACAGTCCAAAAAATCAATTTTCTGATGAAAATCGATGAAACCGGATTAGTCGAACTTTCTCCAGATGGCCAGAAATGGTCATTTTTCTATCTTTAATCTTTTGACTGTAAATAAGTATTGCAAGTGAATGATCACTTTTGGAACTAAAATAAGTGTGTTTAGAGTAATTTTCCTGCTCGCAATTGGTCGAAATAGAAGCTTCTGCGTAGGAGGAATAGTCTGTAAAAATGGCAATTTTGGTCACTGTGAGGCTTTAAACAGTGGTTATTCAACATAAGGCAGAATCCAATTGACATATTGAATCATTTTTTCAACAGTCCAAAAAATCAATTTTCTGATGAAAATCGATGAAACCGGATTAGTCGAACTTTCTCCAGATGGCCAGAAATGGTCATTTTTCTATCTTTAATCTTTTGACTGTAAATGACTATTGCATGTGAATTATCACATTTGGAACTAAAATAAGTGTGTTTAGAGTCATATTCCTGCCTGCAATCGGTCGAAATAGAAGCTTCTGAGTAGGAGGAAAAGTCTGTAAAAATGGCAATTTTGGTCACCGTGAGGCTTTAAAAAGTGGTTATTCAACATGAGGATGAATCCAATTGACATTTTCAATCATTTTTTCTACAGTCCAAAAAATCAATTTTCTGATGAAAAATGATGACCCTGGACCTATCTAACTTTCTCCTAATGGTCAGAAATGGTCATTTTTTTAATCTTTAATATTTTGACTGTAAATGACTATTGTATGTGAATTATCACATTTGGAACTAAAATAAGTGTGTTTAGAGTCATATTTCTGCCTGAAATCGGTCGAAATAGAAGCTTCTGAGTTGGAGGATAAGTTGTAAAAATATCAATTTTGGTCACTGTGAGGCTTGAAAAAGTGGTTATTCAACATGAGGCAGAATCCAATTGACATTTTGAATAATTTTTTCTACAGTCCAAAAAATCAATTTTCTGATGAGAAAAGATGACCCTGGACCTGTCGAACTTTCTCCTAATGGTCAGAAATGGTCATTTTTTTATTTTAATCTTCTGACTGTAAATGACTATTGCATGTGAATTATCACTTTTGGAACTAAAATAAGTGTTTTTAGAGTCATATTCCTGCCCTCAATTGGTCAAAATAGAAGCTTCTGAGTAGGAGGAAATTACTGTAAAAATGGCAATTTTGGTCACTGTGAGGCTTTAAAAAGTGGTGATTCAACATGAGGCACAATCCAATTGACATTTTGAATCATTATTTCTACAGTCCAAAAAATCAATTTTCTGATGAAAATCAATGAAACCGGATCTGTCGAACTTTCTCCAGATGGTCAGAAATGGTAATTTTTTAATCTTTAATCTTTTGACTGTAAATGACTATTGCATGTGAATTATCACATTTGGAACTAAAATAAGTGTGTTTAGAGTCCTATTTCTGCCTGAAATCGGTCGAAATAGAAGCTTCTGAGTTGGAGGATAAGTCTGTAAAAATATCAATTTTGGTCACTGTGAGGCTTGAAAAAGTGGTTATTCAACATGAGGCAGAATCCAATTGACATTTTAAATAATTTTTTCTACAGTCCAAAAAATCAATTTTCTGATGAGAAAAGATGACCCTGGACCTGTCGAACTTTCTCCTAATGGTCAGAAATGGTCATTATTTTATTTTAATCTTCTGACTGTAAATCACTATTGCATGTGAATGATCACTTTTGGAACTGAAATAAGTGTGTTTAGAGTCATATTCCTGCGCGAAATTGGTCGAAATAGAAGCTTCTGAGTAGGAGGAAAGGTGTGTAAAAAAAGAATAGCAATTTTGGTCACTGTGAGGCTTGAAAAAGTGGTTATTCAACATGAGGATGAATCCAATTGACATTTTCAATCATTTTTTCTACAGTCCAAAAAATCAATTTTCTGATGAAAAATGATGACCCTGGACCTATCTCACTTTCTCCTAATGGTCAGAAATGGTCATTTTTTTAATCTTTAATATTTTGACTGTAAATGACTATTGTATGTGAATTATCACATTTGGAACTAAAATAAGTGTGTTTAGAGTCATATTTCTGCCTGAAATTGGTCAAAATAGAAATCTTCTGAGTAGGAGGAAATTACTGTAAAAATGGCAATTTTGGTCACCGTGAGGCTTTAAAAAGTGGTTATTCAACATGAGGCAGAATCCAGTTGACATTTTGAATCATTTTTTCTACAGTACCAAAAATTATTTTTCTGATGAAAATCAATGAAACTTTCTCCAGATGGTCAGAAATGGTCATTTTTTAATCTTTAATCTTTTGACTGTAAATGACTATTGCATGTGAATTATCACTTTTGGAACTAAAATAAGTGTGTTTAGAGTCATATTCCTGCCTGCAATCGGTCGAAATAGAAGCTTCTGAGTAGGAGGAAAAGTCTGTAAAAATGGCAATTTTGGTCACCGTGAGGCTTTAAAAAGTGGTTATTCAACATGAGGATGAATCCAATTGACATTTTCAATCATTTTTTCTACAGTCCAAAAAATCAATTTTCTGATGAAAAATGATGACCCTGGACCTATCGAACTTTCTCTTAACCTCTTCAGTGCCCATGACGAGACTATCTCGTCATGAACCCCACCCACTAGTGCAACGCCCGGCACAGGAGGGGGAAAGGGCGTGGCACTGAAGGGGTTAATGGTCAGAAATGGTCATTTTTTTAATCTTTAATATTTTGACTGTAAATGACTATTGTATGTGAATTATCACATTTGGAACTAGAATAAGTGTGTTTAGAGTCATATTCCTGCCCAAAATCGGTCGAAATAGAAGCTTGAGAGTAGGAGGAAAAGTCTGTAAAAATGGCAATTTTGGTCACTGTGATACTTTAAAAAGTGGTTATTCAACATGAGGCACAATCCAATTGACATTTTGAATCATTTTTTCTACATTCCAAAAAATCAATTTTCTGATGACAAACAATGACCCCGGATCTGTCGAACTTTCTCCTGATGGTGAGAAATTGTCATTTTTTTAATCTTTAATCTTTTGACTGTAAATGACTATTGCATGTAAAATATCACTTTTGCAACAAAAATAATTGTGTTTAGACGCATATTCCTGCCCGAAATTGGTTAAAATAGAAGCTTCTGAGTGAAAGGAAAAGTCTGTAAAAATGGCAATTTTAATCACTGTGAGGCTTTAAAAAGTGGTGATTCAACATGAGGCACAATCCAATTGACATTTTGAATCATTATTTCTACAGTCCAAAAAATCAATTTTCTGATGAAAATCAATGAAACCGGATCTGTCGAACTTTCTCCAGATGGTCAGAAATGGTAATTTTTTAATCTTTAATCTTTTGACTGTAAATGACTATTGCATGTGAATTATCACATTTGGAACTAAAATAAGTGTGTTTAGAGTCCTATTTCTGCCTGAAATCGGTCGAAATAGAAGCTTCTGAGTAGGAGGAAAACTGCGTAAAAATAGTAATTTTGGTCATTGTAAGACTTTTAAAAAGTGGTTATTCAACATGAGGCAGAATCCAATTGACATTTTGAATCATTTTTTCTACAGTCCAAAAAAAAAATTTCTGATGAAAAATGATGACCCTGGACCTATCGAACTTTCTCCTAATGGTCAGAAATGGTCATTTTTTTAATCTTTTATATTTTGACTGTAAATGACTATTGTATGTGAATTATCACATTTGGAACTAGAATAAGTGTGTTTAGAGTCATATTCCTGCCCGAAATCGGTCGAAATAGAAGCAGGAGAGTATGGGGAAAAGTCTGTAAAAATGGCACTTTGGTCACTGTGATGCTTTAAAAAGTGGTTATGCAACATGAGGCACAATCCAATTGACATTTTGAATCATTTTTTCTACAGTCCAAAAAATAAATTTTCTGATGACAAACAATGACCCCGGACCTGTCGAACTTTCTCCTGATGGTCAGAAATGGTCATTATTTTATTTTAATCTTCTGACTGTAAATCACTATTGCATGTGAATGATCACTTTTGGAACTGAAATAAGTGTGTTTAGAGTCATATTCCTGCGCGAAATTGGTCGAAATAGAAGCTTCTGAGTAGGAGGAAAAGTGTGTAAAAAAAATGAATAGCAATTTTGGTCACTGTGAGGCTTGAAAAAGTGGTTATTCAACATGAGGCAGAATCCAATTGACTTTTTGAATCATTTTATCTACAGTCCAAAAAATCAATTTTCTGATGGAAAACGATGAAACTGGACCTTTTGAAATTTCTCCAGATGGTCAGAAATGGTCAGTTTTTTTAATCTTTAATCTTTTGACTGTAAATGTCTATTGCATGTAAATTATCACTTTTGGAACTAAAATAAGTGTGTTTAGAGTCATATTCCTGCCCTCAATTGGTCAAAATAGAAGCTTCTGAGTAGGAGGAAATGACTGTAAAAATGGCAATTTTGGTCACTGTGAGGCTTTAAAAAGTGGTTATTCAATATGAGGCAGAATCCAATTGACATTTTGAATCAGTTTTTTCTACAGTCCAAAAAAACAATTTTCTGATGAGAAAAGACGACCCTGGACGTGTCGAACTTTCTCCTAATGGTCAGAAATGGTCATTATTTTATTTTAATCTTCTGACTGTAAATCACTATTGCATGTGAATTATCAGTTTTGGAACTGAAATAAGTGTGTTTAGAGTCATATTCCTGCGTGTGAAATTGGTCGAAATAGAAGCTTCTGAGTAGGAGGAAAAGTGTGTAAAAAAATAGCAATTTTGGTCACTGTGAGGCTTGAAAAAGTGGTTATTCAACATGAGGCAGAATCCAATTGACATTTTGAATCATTTTTTCTACAGTCCAAAAAATTTATTTTCTGATGAAAAACGATGAAACTGGACCTTTTGAAATTTCTCCAGATGGTCAGAAATGGTCAGTTTTTTTAATCTTTAATCTTTTGACTGTAAATGACTATTGCATGTGAATTATCACTTTTGGAACTAAAATAAGTGTGTTTAGAGTCATATTCCTGCCCTCAATTGGTCAAAATAGAAGCTTCTGAGTAGGAGGAAATTACTGTAAAAATGGCAATTTGGTCACTGTGAGGCTTTAAAAAGAGGTTATTCAACATGAGGCAGAATCCAGTTGACATTTTGAATCATTTTTTCTACAGTCCAAAAAATCAATTTTCTGATGAAAAACGATGAAACTGGACCTTTTGAAATTTCTCCAGATGGTCAGAAATGGTCAGTTTTTTAAATCTTTAATCTTTTGACTGTAAATGACTATTGCATGTGAATTATCACTTTTGGAACTAAAATAAGTGTGTTTAGAGTCATATTCCTGCCCTCAATTGGTCAAAATAGATGCTTCTGAGTAGGAGGAAATTACTGTAAAATAGGCAATTTTGGTCACTGTGAGGCTTTAAAAAGTGGTTATTCAACATGAGGCAGAATCCAGTTGACATTTTGAATCATTTTTTCTACAGTACCAAAAATTAATTTTCTGATGAAAATCAATGAAACTTTCTCCAGATGGTCAGAAATGGTCATTTTTTAATCTTTAATCTTTTGACTGTAAATGACTATTGCATGTGAATTATCACATTTGGAACTAAAATAGGTGTGTTTAGAGTCATATTCCTGCCCGAAATCGGTCGAAATAGAAGCTTCTGAATAGGAGGAAAAGTCTGTAAAAATGGCAATTTTTTTTCACTGTGAGGCATTAAAAAGTGGTGATTCAACATGAGGCACAATCCAATTGACATATTGAATCATTTTTTCTACAGTCCAAAAAATCAATTTTCTGATGAAAAACGACGACCCGAGACCTGTCGAACTTTCTCCAGATGGTCAGAAATGGTCATTTTTTTAATCTTTAATCTTTTGACTGTAAATGACTATTGCATGTAAAATATCACTTTTGCAACTAAAATAATTGTGTTTAGAGTCATATTCCTGCCCGAAATTAGTTAAAATAGAAGCTTCTGACTAAGAGGAAAAGTCTGTAAAAATGGCAATTTTGGTCACTGTGAGGCTTTAAAAAGTGGTGCTTTAAAAAGTGGTTATTCAACATGAGGCAGAATCCAATTGACATTTTGAATCATTTTTTCAACAGTCCAAAAAATCAATTTTCTGATGAAAATCGATGAAACCGGATTAGTCGAACTTTCTCCAGATGGCCAGAAATGGTCATTTTTCTATCTTTAATCTTTTGACTGTAAATAAGTATTGCAAGTGAATGATCACTTTTGGAACTAAAATAAGTGTGTTTAGAGTAATTTTCCTGCTCGCAATTGGTCGAAATAGAAGCTTCTGCGTAGGAGGAATAGTCTGTAAAAATGGCAATTTTGGTCACTGTGAGGCTTTAAACAGTGGTTATTCAACATAAGGCAGAATCCAATTGACATATTGAATCATTTTTTCAACAGTCCAAAAAATCAATTTTCTGATGAAAATCGATGAAACCGGATTAGTCGAACTTTCTCCAGATGGCCAGAAATGGTCATTTTTCTATCTTTAATCTTTTGACTGTAAATGACTATTGCATGTGAATTATCACATTTGGAACTAAAATAAGTGTGTTTAGAGTCATATTCCTGCCTGCAATCGGTCGAAATAGAAGCTTCTGAGTAGGAGGAAAAGTCTGTAAAAATGGCAATTTTGGTCACCGTGAGGCTTTAAAAAGTGGTTATTCAACATGAGGATGAATCCAATTGACATTTTCAATCATTTTTTCTACAGTCCAAAAAATCAATTTTCTGATGAAAAATGATGACCCTGGACCTATCTAACTTTCTCCTAATGGTCAGAAATGGTCATTTTTTTAATCTTTAATATTTTGACTGTAAATGACTATTGTATGTGAATTATCACATTTGGAACTAAAATAAGTGTGTTTAGAGTCATATTTCTGCCTGAAATCGGTCGAAATAGAAGCTTCTGAGTTGGAGGATAAGTTGTAAAAATATCAATTTTGGTCACTGTGAGGCTTGAAAAAGTGGTTATTCAACATGAGGCAGAATCCAATTGACATTTTGAATAATTTTTTCTACAGTCCAAAAAATCAATTTTCTGATGAGAAAAGATGACCCTGGACCTGTCGAACTTTCTCCTAATGGTCAGAAATGGTCATTTTTTTATTTTAATCTTCTGACTGTAAATGACTATTGCATGTGAATTATCACTTTTGGAACTAAAATAAGTGTTTTTAGAGTCATATTCCTGCCCTCAATTGGTCAAAATAGAAGCTTCTGAGTAGGAGGAAATTACTGTAAAAATGGCAATTTTGGTCACTGTGAGGCTTTAAAAAGTGGTTATTCAACATGAGGCAGAATCCAGTTGACATTTTGAATCATTTTTTCTACAGTACCAAAAATTCTTTTTCTGATGAAAATCAATGAATCTTTCTCCAGATGGTCAGAAATGGTCATTTTTTAATCTTTAATCTTTTGACTGTAAATGACTATTGCATGTGAATTATCACTTTTGGAACTAAAATAAGTGTGTTTAGAGTCATATTCCTGCCTGCAATCGGTCAAATAGAAGCTTCTGAGTAGGAGGAAAAGTCTGTAAAAATGGCAATTTTGGTCACTGTGAGGCTTTAAAAAGTGGTTATTCAACATGAGGATGAATCCAATTGACATTTTCAATCATTTTTTCTACAGTCCAAAAAATCAATTTTCTGATGAAAAATGATGACCCTGGACCTATCGAACTTTCTCTTAACCTCTTCAGTGCCCATGACGAGATAGTCTCGTCATGGAGCACGGTTGCGCTGTGCCCATGACGAGACTATCTCGTCATGAACCCCACCCACTAGTGCAACGCCCGGCACAGGAGGGGGAAAGGGCGTGGCACTGAAGGGGTTAATGGCCAGAAATGGTCATTTTTTTAATCTTTAATATTTTGACTGTAAATGACTATTGTATGTGAATTATCACATTTGGAACTAGAATAAGTGTGTTTAGAGTCATATTCCTGCCCAAAATCGGTCGAAATAGAAGCTTGAGAGTAGGAGGAAAAGTCTGTAAAAATGGCAATTTTGGTCACTGTGATACTTTAAAAAGTGGTTATTCAACATGAGGCACAATCCAATTGACATTTTGAATCATTTTTTCTACATTCCAAAAAATCAATTTTCTGATGACAAACAATGACCCCGGATCTGTCAAACTTTCTCCTGATGGTGAGAAATTGTCATTTTATTAATCTTTAATCTTTTGACTGTAAATGACTATTGCATGTAAAATATCACTTTTGCAACAAAAATAATTGTGTTTAGAGTCATATTCCTGCCCGAAATTGGTTCAAATAGAAGCTTCTGAGTGAAAGGAAAAGTCTGTAAAAATGGCAATTTTAATCACTGTGAGGCTTTAAAAAGTGGTGATTCAACATGAGGCACAATCCAATTGACATTTTGAATCATTTTTTCTACAGTCCAAAAAATCAATTTTCTGATGAAATTCAATGAAACCGGATCTGTCGAACTTTCTCCAGATGGTCAGAAATGGTAATTTTTTAATCTTTAATCTTTTGACTGTAAATGACTATTGCATGTGAATTATCACATTTGGAACTAAAATAAGTGTGTTTAGAGTCCTATTTCTGCCTGAAATCGGCCGAAATAGAAGCTTCTGAGTTGGAGGATAAGTCTGTAAAAATATCAATTTTGGTCACTGTGAGGCTTGAAAAAGTGGTTATTCAACATGAGGCAGAATCCAATTGACATTTTAAATAATTTTTTCTACAGTCCAAAAAATCAATTTTCTGATGAGAAAAGATGACCCTGGACCTGTCGAACTTTCTCCTAATGGTCAGAAATGGTCATTATTTTATTTTAATCTTCTGACTGTAAATCACTATTGCATGTGAATGATCACTTTTGGAACTGAAATAAGTGTGTTTAGAGTCATATTCCTGCCCGAAATCGGTCGAAATAGAAGCTTCTGAATAGGAGGAATAGTCTGTAAAAATGGCAATTTTGGTCACTGTGAGGCTTTAAACAGTGGTTATTCAACATAAGGCAGAATCCAATTGACATATTGAATCATTTTTTCAACAGTCCAAAAAATCAATTTTCTGATGAAAATCGATGAAACCGGATTAGTCGAACTTTCTCCAGATGGCCAGAAATGGTCATTTTTCTATCTTTAATCTTTTGACTGTAAATGACTATTGCATGTGAATTATCACATTTGGAACTAAAATAAGTGTGTTTAGAGTCATATTCCTGCCTGCAATCGGTCGAAATAGAAGCTTCTGAGTAGGAGGAAAAGTCTGTAAAAATGGCAATTTTGGTCACCGTGAGGCTTTAAAAAGTGGTTATTCAACATGAGGATGAATCCAATTGACATTTTCAATCATTTTTTCTACAGTCCAAAAAATCAATTTTCTGATGAAAAATGATGACCCTGGACCTATCTAACTTTCTCCTAATGGTCAGAAATGGTCATTTTTTTAATCTTTAATATTTTGACTGTAAATGACTATTGTATGTGAATTATCACATTTGGAACTAAAATAAGTGTGTTTAGAGTCATATTTCTGCCTGAAATCGGTCGAAATAGAAGCTTCTGAGTTGGAGGATAAGTCTGTAAAAATATCAATTTTGGTCACTGTGAGGCTTGAAAAAGTGGTTATTCAACATGAGGCAGAATCCAATTGACATTTTGAATAATTTTTTCTACAGTCCAAAAAATCAATTTTCTGATGAGAAAAGATGACCCTGGACCTGTCGAACTTTCTCCTAATGGTCAGAAATGGTCATTTTTTTATTTTAATCTTCTGACTGTAAATGACTATTGCATGTGAATTATCACTTTTGGAACTAAAATAAGTGTTTTTAGAGTCATATTCCTGCCCTCAATTGGTCAAAATAGAAGCTTCTGAGTAGGAGGAAATTACTGTAAAAATGGCAATTTTGGTCACTGTGAGGCTTTAAAAAGTGGTTATTCAACATGAGGCAGAATCCAGTTGACATTTTGAATCATTTTTTCTACAGTACCAAAAATTCTTTTTCTGATGAAAATCAATGAATCTTTCTCCAGATGGTCAGAAATGGTCATTTTTTAATCTTTAATCTTTTGACTGTAAATGACTATTGCATGTGAATTATCACTTTTGGAACTAAAATAAGTGTGTTTAGAGTCATATTCCTGCCTGCAATCGGTCAAATAGAAGCTTCTGAGTAGGAGGAAAAGTCTGTAAAAATGGCAATTTTGGTCACTGTGAGGCTTTAAAAAGTGGTTATTCAACATGAGGATGAATCCAATTGACATTTTCAATCATTTTTTCTACAGTCCAAAAAATCAATTTTCTGATGAAAAATGATGACCCTGGACCTATCGAACTTTCTCTTAACCTCTTCAGTGCCCATGACGAGATAGTCTCGTCATGGAGCACGGTTGCGCTGTGCCCATGACGAGACTATCTCGTCATGAACCCCACCCACTAGTGCAACGCCCGGCACAGGAGGGGGAAAGGGCGTGGCACTGAAGGGGTTAATGGCCAGAAATGGTCATTTTTTTAATCTTTAATATTTTGACTGTAAATGACTATTGTATGTGAATTATCACATTTGGAACTAGAATAAGTGTGTTTAGAGTCATATTCCTGCCCAAAATCGGTCGAAATAGAAGCTTGAGAGTAGGAGGAAAAGTCTGTAAAAATGGCAATTTTGGTCACTGTGATACTTTAAAAAGTGGTTATTCAACATGAGGCACAATCCAATTGACATTTTGAATCATTTTTTCTACATTCCAAAAAATCAATTTTCTGATGACAAACAATGACCCCGGATCTGTCAAACTTTCTCCTGATGGTGAGAAATTGTCATTTTATTAATCTTTAATCTTTTGACTGTAAATGACTATTGCATGTAAAATATCACTTTTGCAACAAAAATAATTGTGTTTAGAGTCATATTCCTGCCCGAAATTGGTTCAAATAGAAGCTTCTGAGTGAAAGGAAAAGTCTGTAAAAATGGCAATTTTAATCACTGTGAGGCTTTAAAAAGTGGTGATTCAACATGAGGCACAATCCAATTGACATTTTGAATCATTTTTTCTACAGTCCAAAAAATCAATTTTCTGATGAAATTCAATGAAACCGGATCTGTCGAACTTTCTCCAGATGGTCAGAAATGGTAATTTTTTAATCTTTAATCTTTTGACTGTAAATGACTATTGCATGTGAATTATCACATTTGGAACTAAAATAAGTGTGTTTAGAGTCCTATTTCTGCCTGAAATCGGCCGAAATAGAAGCTTCTGAGTTGGAGGATAAGTCTGTAAAAATATCAATTTTGGTCACTGTGAGGCTTGAAAAAGTGGTTATTCAACATGAGGCAGAATCCAATTGACATTTTAAATAATTTTTTCTACAGTCCAAAAAATCAATTTTCTGATGAGAAAAGATGACCCTGGACCTGTCGAACTTTCTCCTAATGGTCAGAAATGGTCATTATTTTATTTTAATCTTCTGACTGTAAATCACTATTGCATGTGAATGATCACTTTTGGAACTGAAATAAGTGTGTTTAGAGTCATATTCCTGCCCGAAATCGGTCGAAATAGAAGCTTCTGAATAGGAGGAAAAGTCTGTAAAAATGGCAATTTTGTTTACTGTGAGGCATTAAAAAGTGGTGATTCAACATGAGGCACAATCCAATTGACATATTGAATCATTTTTTCTACAGTCCAAAAAATCAATTTTCTGATGAAAAACGACGACCCGAGACCTCTCGAACTTTCTCCAGATGGTCAGAAATGGTAATTTTTTTAATCTTTAATCTTTTGACTGTAAATGACGATTGCATGTAAAATATCACTTTTGCAACTAAAATAATTGTGTTTAGAGTCATATTCCTGCCCGAAATTAGTTAAAATAGAAGCTTCTGACTAAGAGGAAAAGTCTGTAAAAATGGCAATTTTGGTCACTGTGAGGCTTTAAAAAGTGGTGCTTTAAAAAGTGGTTATTCAACATGAGGCAGAATCCAATTGACATTTTGAATCATTTTTTCAACAGTCCAAAAAATCAATTTTCTGATGAAAATCGATGAAACCGGATTAGTCGAACTTTCTCCAGATGGCCAGAAATGGTCATTTTTCTATCTTTATTATTTTGACTGTAAATAAGTATTGCAAGTGAATGATCACTTTTGGAACTAAAATAAGTGTGTTTAGAGTAATTTTCCTGCTCGCAATTGGTCAAAATAGAAGCTTCTGCGTAGGAGGAATAGTCTGTAAAAATGGCAATTTTGGTCACTGTGAGGCTTTAAACAGTGGTTATTCAACATAAGGCAGAATCCAATTGACATATTGAATCATTTATTTCTACAGTCCAAAAAATCAATTTTCTGATGAAAAACGACGACCCGAGACCTGTCAAACTTTCTACAGATGGTCAGAAAAGGTCATTTTTTCAATCTTTAATCTTTTGACTGTAAATGACTATTGCATGTGAATTATCACATTTGGAACTAAAATAAGTGTGTTTAGAGTCATATTCCTGCCTGCAATCGGTCGAAATAGAAGCTTCTGTAGGAGGAAAAGTCTGTAAAAATGGCAATTTTGGTCACCGTGAGGCTTTAAAAAGTGGTTATTCAACATGAGGATGAATCCAATTGACATTTTCAATCATTTTTTCTACAGTCCAAAAAATCAATTTTCTGATGAAAAATGATGACCCTGGACCTATCTAACTTTCTCCTAATGGTCAGAAATGGTCATTTTTTTAATCTTTAATATTTTGACTGTAAATGACTATTGTATGTGAATTATCACATTTGGAACTAAAATAAGTGTGTTTAGAGTCATATTTCTGCCTGAAATCGGTCGAAATAGAAGCTTCTGAGTTGGAGGATAAGTCTGTAAAAATATCAATTTTGGTCACTGTGAGGCTTGAAAAAGTGGTTATTCAACATGAGGCAGAATCCAATTGACATTTTGAATAATTTTTTCTACAGTCCAAAAAATCAATTTTCTGATGAGAAAAGATGACCCTGGACCTGTCGAACTTTCTCCTAATGGTCAGAAATTGTCATTTTTTTATTTTAATCTTCTGACTGTAAATGACTATTGCATGTGAATTATCACTTTTGGAACTAAAATAAGTGTTTTTAGAGTCATATTCCTGCCCTCAATTGGTCAAAATAGAAGCTTCTGAGTAGGAGGAAATTACTGTAAAAATGGCAATTTTGGTCACTGTGAGGCTTTAAAAAGTGGTTATTCAACATGAGGCAGAATCCAGTTGACATTTTGAATCATTTTTTCTACAGTACCAAAAATTCTTTTTCTGATGAAAATCAATGAATCTTTCTCCAGATGGTCAGAAATGGTCATTTTTTAATCTTTAATCTTTTGACTGTAAATGACTATTGCATGTGAATTATCACTTTTGGAACTAAAATAAGTGTGTTTAGAGTCATATTCCTGCCTGCAATCGGTCAAATAGAAGCTTCTGAGTAGGAGGAAAAGTCTGTAAAAATGGCAATTTTGGTCACCGTGAGGCTTTAAAAAGTGGTTATTCAACATGAGGATGAATCCAATTGACATTTTCAATCATTTTTTCTACAGTCCAAAAAATCAATTTTCTGATGAAAAATGATGACCCTGGACCTATCGAACTTTCTCTTAACCTCTTCAGTGCCCATGACGAGATAGTCTCGTCATGGAGCACGGTTGCGCTGTGCCCATGACGAGACTATCTCGTCATGAACCCCACCCACTAGTGCAACGCCCGGCACAGGAGGGGGAAAGGGCGTGGCACTGAAGGGGTTAATGGCCAGAAATGGTCATTTTTTTAATCTTTAATATTTTGACTGTAAATGACTATTGTATGTGAATTATCACATTTGGAACTAGAATAAGTGTGTTTAGAGTCATATTCCTGCCCAAAATCGGTCGAAATAGAAGCTTGAGAGTAGGAGGAAAAGTCTGTAAAAATGGCAATTTTGGTCACTGTGATACTTTAAAAAGTGGTTATTCAACATGAGGCACAATCCAATTGACATTTTGAATCATTTTTTCTACATTCCAAAAAATCAATTTTCTGATGACAAACAATGACCCCGGATCTGTCAAACTTTCTCCTGATGGTGAGAAATTGTCATTTTATTAATCTTTAATCTTTTGACTGTAAATGACTATTGCATGTAAAATATCACTTTTGCAACAAAAATAATTGTGTTTAGAGTCATATTCCTGCCCGAAATTGGTTCAAATAGAAGCTTCTGAGTGAAAGGAAAAGTCTGTAAAAATGGCAATTTTAATCACTGTGAGGCTTTAAAAAGTGGTGATTCAACATGAGGCACAATCCAATTGACATTTTGAATCATTTTTTCTACAGTCCAAAAAATCAATTTTCTGATGAAATTCAATGAAACCGGATCTGTCGAACTTTCTCCAGATGGTCAGAAATGGTAATTTTTTAATCTTTAATCTTTTGACTGTAAATGACTATTGCATGTGAATTATCACATTTGGAACTAAAATAAGTGTGTTTAGAGTCCTATTTCTGCCTGAAATCGGCCGAAATAGAAGCTTCTGAGTTGGAGGATAAGTCTGTAAAAATATCAATTTTGGTCACTGTGAGGCTTGAAAAAGTGGTTATTCAACATGAGGCAGAATCCAATTGACATTTTAAATAATTTTTTCTACAGTCCAAAAAATCAATTTTCTGATGAGAAAAGATGACCCTGGACCTGTCGAACTTTCTCCTAATGGTCAGAAATGGTCATTATTTTATTTTAATCTTCTGACTGTAAATCACTATTGCATGTGAATGATCACTTTTGGAACTGAAATAAGTGTGTTTAGAGTCATATTCCTGCCCGAAATCGGTCGAAATAGAAGCTTCTGAATAGGAGGAAAAGTCTGTAAAAATGGCAATTTTGTTTACTGTGAGGCATTAAAAAGTGGTGATTCAACATGAGGCACAATCCAATTGACATATTGAATCATTTTTTCTACAGTCCAAAAAATCAATTTTCTGATGAAAAACGACGACCCGAGACCTCTCGAACTTTCTCCAGATGGTCAGAAATGGTAATTTTTTTAATCTTTAATCTTTTGACTGTAAATGACGATTGCATGTAAAATATCACTTTTGCAACTAAAATAATTGTGTTTAGAGTCATATTCCTGCCCGAAATTAGTTAAAATAGAAGCTTCTGACTAAGAGGAAAAGTCTGTAAAAATGGCAATTTTGGTCACTGTGAGGCTTTAAAAAGTGGTGCTTTAAAAAGTGGTTATTCAACATGAGGCAGAATCCAATTGACATTTTGAATCATTTTTTCAACAGTCCAAAAAATCAATTTTCTGATGAAAATCGATGAAACCGGATTAGTCGAACTTTCTCCAGATGGCCAGAAATGGTCATTTTTCTATCTTTATTCTTTTGACTGTAAATAAGTATTGCAAGTGAATGATCACTTTTGGAACTAAAATAAGTGTGTTTAGAGTAATTTTCCTGCTCGCAATTGGTCAAAATAGAAGCTTCTGCGTAGGAGGAATAGTCTGTAAAAATGGCAATTTTGGTCACTGTGAGGCTTTAAACAGTGGTTATTCAACATAAGGCAGAATCCAATTGACATATTGAATCATTTATTTCTACAGTCCAAAAAATCAATTTTCTGATGAAAAACGACGACCCGAGACCTGTCAAACTTTCTACAGATGGTCAGAAAAGGTCATTTTTTCAATCTTTAATCTTTTGACTGTAAATGACTATTGCATGTGAATTATCACATTTGGAACTAAAATAAGTGTGTTTAGAGTCATATTCCTGCCTGCAATCGGTCGAAATAGAAGCTTCTGTAGGAGGAAAAGTCTGTAAAAATGGCAATTTTGGTCACCGTGAGGCTTTAAAAAGTGGTTATTCAACATGAGGATGAATCCAATTGACATTTTCAATCATTTTTTCTACAGTCCAAAAAATCAATTTTCTGATGAAAAATGATGACCCTGGACCTATCTAACTTTCTCCTAATGGTCAGAAATGGTCATTTTTTTAATCTTTAATATTTTGACTGTAAATGACTATTGTATGTGAATTATCACATTTGGAACTAAAATAAGTGTGTTTAGAGTCATATTTCTGCCTGAAATCGGTCGAAATAGAAGCTTCTGAGTTGGAGGATAAGTCTGTAAAAATATCAATTTTGGTCACTGTGAGGCTTGAAAAAGTGGTTATTCAACATGAGGCAGAATCCAATTGACATTTTGAATAATTTTTTCTACAGTCCAAAAAATCAATTTTCTGATGAGAAAAGATGACCCTGGACCTGTCGAACTTTCTCCTAATGGTCAGAAATTGTCATTTTTTTATTTTAATCTTCTGACTGTAAATGACTATTGCATGTGAATTATCACTTTTGGAACTAAAATAAGTGTTTTTAGAGTCATATTCCTGCCCTCAATTGGTCAAAATAGAAGCTTCTGAGTAGGAGGAAATTACTGTAAAAATGGCAATTTTGGTCACTGTGAGGCTTTAAAAAGTGGTTATTCAACATGAGGCAGAATCCAGTTGACATTTTGAATCATTTTTTCTACAGTACCAAAAATTCTTTTTCTGATGAAAATCAATGAATCTTTCTCCAGATGGTCAGAAATGGTCATTTTTTAATCTTTAATCTTTTGACTGTAAATGACTATTGCATGTGAATTATCACTTTTGGAACTAAAATAAGTGTGTTTAGAGTCATATTCCTGCCTGCAATCGGTCAAATAGAAGCTTCTGAGTAGGAGGAAAAGTCTGTAAAAATGGCAATTTTGGTCACCGTGAGGCTTTAAAAAGTGGTTATTCAACATGAGGATGAATCCAATTGACATTTTCAATCATTTTTTCTACAGTCCAAAAAATCAATTTTCTGATGAAAAATGATGACCCTGGACCTATCGAACTTTCTCTTAACCTCTTCAGTGCCCATGACGAGATAGTCTCGTCATGGAGCACGGTTGCGCTGTGCCCATGACGAGACTATCTCGTCATGAACCCCACCCACTAGTGCAACGCCCGGCACAGGAGGGGGAAAGGGCGTGGCACTGAAGGGGTTAATGGCCAGAAATGGTCATTTTTTTAATCTTTAATATTTTGACTGTAAATGACTATTGTATGTGAATTATCACATTTGGAACTAGAATAAGTGTGTTTAGAGTCATATTCCTGGCCAAAATCGGTCGAAATAGAAGCTTGAGAGTAGGAGGAAAAGTCTGTAAAAATGGCAATTTTGGTCACTGTGATACTTTAAAAAGTGGTTATTCAACATGAGGCACAATCCAATTGACATTTTGAATCATTTTTTCTACATTCCAAAAAATCAATTTTCTGATGACAAACAATGACCCCGGATCTGTCAATCTTTCTCCTGATGGTGAGAAATTGTCATTTTATTAATCTTTAATCTTTTGACTGTAAATGACTATTGCATGTAAAATATCACTTTTGCAACAAAAATAATTGTGTTTAGAGTCATATTCCTGCCCGAAATTGGTTCAAATAGAAGCTTCTGAGTGAAAGGAAAAGTCTGTAAAAATGGCAATTTTAATCACTGTGAGGCTTTAAAAAGTGGTGATTCAACATGAGGCACAATCCAATTGACATTTTGAATCATTTTTTCTACAGTCCAAAAAATCAATTTTCTGATGAAATTCAATGAAACCGGATCTGTCGAACTTTCTCCAGATGGTCAGAAATGGTAATTTTTTAATCTTTAATCTTTTGACTGTAAATGACTATTGCATGTGAATTATCACATTTGGAACTAAAATAAGTGTGTTTAGAGTCCTATTTCTGCCTGAAATCGGCCGAAATAGAAGCTTCTGAGTTGGAGGATAAGTCTGTAAAAATATCAATTTTGGTCACTGTGAGGCTTGAAAAAGTGGTTATTCAACATGAGGCAGAATCCAATTGACATTTTAAATAATTTTTTCTACAGTCCAAAAAATCAATTTTCTGATGAGAAAAGATGACCCTGGACCTGTCGAACTTTCTCCTAATGGTCAGAAATGGTCATTATTTTATTTTAATCTTCTGACTGTAAATCACTATTGCATGTGAATGATCACTTTTGGAACTGAAATAAGTGTGTTTAGAGTCATATTCCTGCCCGAAATCGGTCGAAATAGAAGCTTCTGAATAGGAGGAAAAGTCTGTAAAAATGGCAATTTTGTTTACTGTGAGGCATTAAAAAGTGGTGATTCAACATGAGGCACAATCCAATTGACATATTGAATCATTTTTTCTACAGTCCAAAAAATCAATTTTCTGATGAAAAACGACGACCCGAGACCTCTCGAACTTTCTCCAGATGGTCAGAAATGGTCATTTTTTTAATCTTTAATCTTTTGACTGTAAATGACTATTGCATGTAAAATATCACTTTTGCAACTAAAATAATTGTGTTTAGAGTCATATTCCTGCCCGAAATTAGTTAAAATAGAAGCTTCTGACTAAGAGGAAAAGTCTGTAAAAATGGCAATTTTGGTCACTGTGAGGCTTTAAAAAGTGGTGCTTTAAAAAGTGGTTATTCAACATGAGGCAGAATCCAATTGACATTTTGAATCATTTTTTCAACAGTCCAAAAAATCAATTTTCTGATGAAAATCGATGAAACCGGATTAGTCGAACTTTCTCCAGATGGCCAGAAATGGTCATTTTTCTATCTTTATTCTTTTGACTGTAAATAAGTATTGCAAGTGAATGATCACTTTTGGAACTAAAATAAGTGTGTTTAGAGTAATTTTCCTGCTCGCAATTGGTCGAAATAGAAGCTTCTGCGTAGGAGGAATAGTCTGTAAAAATGGCAATTTTGGTCACTGTGAGGCTTTAAACAGTGGTTATTCAACATGAGGCAGAATCCAATTGACATATTGAATCATTTTTTTCTACAGTCCAAAAAATCAATTTTCTGATGAAAAACGACGACCCGAGACCTGTCAAACTTTCCACAGATGGTCAGAAATGGTCATTTTTTCAATCTTTAATCTTTTGACTGTAAATGACTATTGCATGTGAATTATCACATTTGGAACTAAAATAAGTGTGTTTAGAGTCATATTCCTGCCTGCAATTGGTCGAAATAGAAGCTTCTGAGTAGGAGGAAAAGTCTGTAAAAATGGCAATTTTGGTCACCGTGAGGCTTTAAAAAGTGGTTATTCAACATGAGGATGAATCCAATTGACATTTTCAATCATTTTTTCTACAGTCCAAAAAATCAATTTTCTGATAAAAAATGATGACCCTGGACCTATCGAACTTTCTCCTAATGGTCAGAAATGGTCATTTTTTTAATCTTTAATATTTTGACTGTAAATGACTATTGTATGTGAATTATCACATTTGGAACTAGAATAAGTGTGTTTAGAGTCATATTCCTGCCCGAAATCGGTCAAAATATAAGCTTGAGAGTAGGAGGAAAAGTCTGTAAAAATGGCAATTTTGGTCACTGTGATGCTTTAAAAAGTGGTTATTCAACATGAGGCACAATCCAATAGACATTTTGAATCATTTTTTCTACAGTCCAAAAAATCAATTTTCTGATGACAAACAATGACCCCGGATCTGTCGAACTTTCTCCTGATGGTGAGAAATTTTCATTTTTTTAATCTTTAATCTTTTGACTGTAAATGACTATTGCATGTAAAATATCACTTTTGCAACTAAAATAATTGTGTTTAGAGTCATATTCCTGCCCGAAATTGGTTAAAATAGAAGCTTCTAAGTGAAAGGAAAAGTCTGTACAAATGGCAATTTTAATCAGTGTGAGGCTTTAAAAAGTGGTGATTCAACATGAGGCACAATCCTATTGACATTTAGAATCATTTTTTCTACAGTCCAAAAAATCAATTTTCTGATGAAAATCAATGAAACCGGATCCGTCGAACTTTCTCCAGATGGTCAGAAATGGTAATTTTTTAATCTTTAATCTTTTGACTGTAAATGACTATTGCATGTGAATTATCACTTTTGGAACTAAAATAAGTGTGTTTAGAGTCATATTCCTGCCCTCAATTGGTCAAAATAGAAGCTTCTGAGTAGGAGGAAATGACTGTAAAAATGGCAATTTTGGTCACTGTGAGGCTTTAAAAAGTGGTTATTCAACATGAGACAGAATCCAGTTGACATTTTGAATCATTTTTTCTACAGTACCAAAAATTAATTTTCTGATGAAAATCAATGAAACTTTCTCCAGATGGTCAGAAATGGTAATTTTTTAATCTTTAATCTTTTGACTGTAAATGACTATTGCATGTGAATTATCACTTTTGGAACTAAAATAAGTGTGTTTAGAGTCATATTCCTGCCCGAAATCGGTCGAAATAGAAGCTTCTGAATAGGAGGAAAAGTCTGTAAAAATGGCAATTTTGTTTACTGTGAGGCATTAAAAAGTGGTGGTTCAACATGAGGCACAATCCAATTGACATATTGAATATTTTTTCTATAGTCCAAAAAAATCAATATTCTGATGAAAAACGACGACCCGAGACCTGTCGAACTTTCTCCAGATGGTCAGAAATGGTCATTTTTTTAATCTTTAATCTTTTGACTGTAAATGACTATTGCATGTGAATTATCACTTTTGGAACTGAAATAAGTGTGTTTAGAGTCATATTCCTGCCTGAAATCTGTCAAAATAGAAGATTCTGAGTAGGAGGAAAAGTGCGTAAAAATAGTAATTTTGGTCATTGTGAGACTTTTAAAAAGTGGTTATTCAACATGAGGCAGAATCCAATTGACATTTTGAATCATTTTTTCTACAGTCCCAAAAATAAATTTTCTGATGAAAAATGATGACCCTGGACCTATCGAACTTTCTCCTAATGGTCAGAAATGGTCATTTTTTAATCTTTAATCTTTTGACTGTAAATGACTATTGTATGTGAATTATCACATTTGGAACTAGAATAAGTGTGTTTAGAGTCATATTCCTGCCCGAAATCGGTCGAAATAGAAGCAGGAGAGTATGAGGAAAAGTCTGTAAAAATGGCACTTTGGTCACTGTGATGCTTTAAAAAGTGGTTATGCAACATGAGGCACAATCCAATTGACATTTTGAATCATTTTTTCTACAGTCCAAAAAATAAATTTTCTGATGACAAACAATGACCCCGGACCTGTCGAACTTTCTCCTGATGGTCAGAAATGGTCATTATTTTATTTCAATCTTCTGACTGTAAATCACTATTGCATGTGAATGATCACTTTTGGAACTGAAATAAGTGTGTTTAGAGTCATATTCCTGCGCGAAATTGGTCGAAATAGAAGCTTCTGAGTAGGAGGAAAAGTGTGTAAAAAAAAGAATAGCAATTTTGGTCACTGTGAGGCTTGAAAAAGTGGTTATTCAACATGAGGCAGAATCCAATTGACATTTTGAATCATTTTATCTACAGTCCAAAAAATCAATTTTCTGATGGAAAACGATGAAACTGGACCTTTTGAAATTTCTCCAGATGGTCAGAAATGGTCAGTTTTTTTAATCTTTAATCTTTTGACTGTAAATGTCTATTGCATGTAAATTATCACTTTTGGAACTAAAATAAGTGTGTTTAGAGTCATATTCCTGCCCTCAATTGGTCAAAATAGAAGCTTCTGAGTAGGAGGAAATGACTGTAAAAATGGCAATTTTGGTCACTGTGAGGCTTTAAAAAGTGGTTATTCAACATGAGGCAGAATCCAATTGATATTTTGAATCATTTTTTCTACAGTCCAAAAAATCAATTTTCTGATGAGAAAAGACGACCCTGGACGTGTCGAACTTTCTCCTAATGGTCAGAAATGGTCATTATTTTATTTTAATCTTCTGACTGTAAATCACTATTGCATGTGAATTATCAGTTTTGTAACTGAAATAAGTGTGTTTAGAGTCATATTCCTGCGTGTGAAATTGGTCGAAATAGAAGCTTCTGAGTAGGAGGAAAAGTGTGTAAAAAAATAGCAATTTTGGTCACTGTGAGGCTTGAAAAAGTGGTTATTCAACATGAGGCAGAATCCAATTGACATTTTGAATCATTTTTTCTACAGTCCAAAAAATCAATTTTCTGATGAAAAACGATGAAACTGGACCTTTTGAAATTTCTCCAGATGGTCAGAAATGGTCAGTTTTTTTAATCTTTAATCTTTTGACTGTAAATGACTATTGCATGTGAATTATCACTTTTGGAACTAAAATAAGTGTGTTTAGAGTCATATTCCTGCCCTCAATTGGTCAAAATAGAAGCTTCTGAGTAGGAGGAAATTACTGTAAAAATGGCAATTTGGTCACTGTGAGGCTTTAAAAAGTGGTTATTCAACATGAGGCAGAATCCAGTTGGCATTTTGAATCATTTTTTCTACAGTCCAAAAAATCAATTTTCTGATGAAAAACGATGAAACTGGACCTTTTGAAATTTCTCCAGATGGTCAGAAATGGTCAGTTTTTCTAATCTTTAATCTTTTGACTGTAAATGACTATTGCATGTGAATTATCACTTTTGGAACTAATATAAGTGTGTTTAGAGTCATATTCCTGCCCTCAATTGGTCAAAATAGATGCTTCTGAGTAGGAGGAAATTACTGTAAAAATGGCAATTTTGGTCACTTTGAGTCTTTAAAAAGTGGTTATTCAACATGAGGCAGAATCCAGTTGACATTTTGAATCATTTTTTCTACAGTACCAACAATTAATTTTCTGATGAAAATCAATGAAACTTTCTCCAGATGGTCAGAAATGGTCATTTTTTAATCTTTAATCTTTTGACTGTAAATGACTATTGCATGTGAATTATCACTTTTGGAACTAAAATAGGTGTGTTTAGAGTCATATTCCTGCCCGAAATCGGTCGAAATAGAAGCTTCTGAATAGGAGGAAAAGTCTGTAAAAATGGCAATTTTGTTCACTGTGAGGCATTAAAAAGTGGTGATTCAACATGAGGCACAATCCAATTGACATATTGAATCATTTTTTCTACAGTCCAAAAAAATCAATTTTCTGATGAAAAACGACGACCTGTCGAACTTTCTCCAGATGGTCAGAAATGGTCATTTTTTTAATCTTTAATCTTTTGACTGTAAATGACTATTGCATGTAAAATATCACTTTTGCAACTAAAATAATTGTGTTTAGAGTCATATTCCTGCCCGAAATTAGTTAAAATAGAAGCTTCTGACTAAGAGGAAAAGTCTGTAAAAATGGCAATTTTGGTCACTGTGAGGCTTTAAAAAGTGGTGCTTTAAAAAGTGGTTATTCAACATGAGGCAGAATCCAATTGACATTTTGAATCATTTTTTCAACAGTCCAAAAAATCAATTTTCTGATGAAAATCGATGAAACCGGATTAGTCGAACTTTCTCCAGATGGCCAGAAATGGTCATTTTTCTATCTTTAATCTTTTGACTGTAAATAAGTATTGCAAGTGAATGATCACTTTTGGAACTAAAATAAGTGTGTTTAGAGTAATTTTCCTGCTCGCAATTGGTCGAAATAGAAGCTTCTGCGTAGGAGGAATAGTCTGTAAAAATGGCAATTTTGGTCACTGTGAGGCTTTAAACAGTGGTTATTCAACATAAGGCAGAATCCAATTGACATATTGAATCATTTATTTCTACAGTCCAAAAAATCAATTTTCTGATGAAAAACGACGACCCGAGACCTGTCAAACTTTCTACAGATGGTCAGAAAAGGTCATTTTTTCAATCTTTAATCTTTTGACTGTAAATGACTATTGCATGTGAATTATCACATTTGGAACTAAAATAAGTGTGTTTAGAGTCATATTCCTGCCTGCAATCGGTCGAAATAGAAGCTTCTGAGTAGGAGGAAAAGTCTGTAAAAATGGCAATTTTGTTCACCGTGAGGCTTTAAAAAGTTGTTATTCAACATGAGGATGAATCCAATTGACATTTTCAATCATTTTTTCTACAGTCCAAAAAATCAATTTTCTGATGAAAAATGATGACCCTGGACCTATCTAACTTTCTCCTAATGGTCAGAAATGGTCATTTTTTTAATCTTTAATATTTTGACTGTAAATGACTATTATATGTGAATTATCACATTTGGAACTAAAATAAGTGTGTTTAGAGTCATATTTCTGCCTGAAATCGGTCGAAATAGAAGCTTCTGAGTTGGAGGATAAGTCTGTAAAAATATCAATTTTGGTCACTGTGAGGCTTGAAAAAGTGGTTATTCAACATGAGGCAGAATCCAATTGACATTTTGAATAATTTTTTCTACAGTCCAAAAAATCAATTTTCTGTTGAGAAAAGATGACCCTGGACCTGTCGAACTTTCTCCTAATGGTCAGAAATGGTCATTTTTTTATTTTAATCTTCTGACTGTAAATGACTATTGCATGTGAATTATCACTTTTGGAACTAAAATAAGTGTTTTTAGAGTCATATTCCTGCCCTCAATTGGTCAAAATAGAAGCTTCTGAGTAGGAGGAAATTACTGTAAAAATGGCAATTTTGGTCACTGTGAGGCTTTAAAAAGTGGTTATTCAACATGAGGCAGAATCCAGTTGACATTTTGAATCATTTTTTCTACAGTACCAAAAATTATTTTTCTGATGAAAATCAATGAAACTTTCTCCAGATGGTCAGAAATGGTCATTTTTTAATCTTTAATCTTTTGACTGTAAATGACTATTGCATGTGAATTATCACTTTTGGAACTAAAATAAGTGTGTTTAGAGTCATATTCCTGCCTGCAATCGGTCGAAATAGAAGCTTCTGAGTAGGAGGAAAAGTCTGTAAAAATGGCAATTTTGGTCACCGTGAGGCTTTAAAAAGTGGTTATTCAACATGAGGATGAATCCAATTGACATTTTCAATCATTTTTTCTACAGTCCAAAAAAACAATTTTCTGATGATAACCGACCCGTGACCTATCGAACTTTTTCCAGATGGTCAGAAATGGTAATTTTTTAATGTTAATTTTTTTTACTGTAAATGACTATTGCATGTGAATTATCACTTTTGGAACTAAAATAAGTGTGTTTGAGTCATTTTAATGCCTGCAATTGGTCGAAATAGAATCATCTGAGTAGGAGAAAAAGTCTGTAAAAATGGCAATTTTGGTCACATTGAAGCTTTAAAAAGTAGTTATTCAACATGAGGCACAATCCAAATGACATTTTGAATTTATTTTTCTACAGTCCAAAAAATCAATTTTCTGATGAAAAATGATGATCCGTGACCTGTCGAACTTTCTCCAGATGGTCAGAAATGATAATTTTTTAATGTTTAATTGTTTGTCTGTAAATGACTATTGAATGTGAATTATCACTTTTTTGAACTAAAATACGTGTGTTTGGAGTCATTTTATTGCCTGAAATTTGTCGAAATAGAAGCTTCTGAGTAGGGGAAAAAGTCTTTAAAAATGGCAGTTTTGGTCACATTGAGGCTTTAAAAAGTAGTTATTCAACATGAGGCACAATCCAAATGACATTTTGGAACAATTTTTCTACAGTCCAAAAAATCAATATTCTGATGAAAAACGATGACCCCGGACCTGTCGAACTTTCTCCAGATGGTCAGAAATGTTAATTGTTTTTACACTTTATTTTTTTGATTGTAAATTACTATTGCATGTGAATTATCACCTTTGGAACTAAGATAAGTGTGTTTAGAGTCATTTTAATGCCTGAAATTGATCGAAATAGAAGCTTCTGAGTAGGAGAAAAAGTCTCCAAACATGACAATTTTGGTGACATTGAGGCTTTAAAAAGTAGTTATTCAACGTGAGGCACGATCCAAATAACATTTTGAATCAATTTTTCTACAGTAAAAAAAAACAATTTTCTGATGAAAACCGACCCGTGACCTATCGAACTTTTTCCAGATGGTCAGAAATGGTAATTTTTTAATGTTTAATTTTTTTACTGTAAATGACTATTGCATGTGAATTATCACTTTTGGAACTAAAATAAGTGTGTTTAGAGTCATTTTAATGCCTGCAATTGGTCGAAATAGAATCATCTGAGTAGGAGAAAAAGTCTGTAAAAATGGCAATTTTGGTCACATTGAAGCTTTAAAAAGTAGTTATTCAACATGAGGCACAATCCACATGACATTTTGAATTTATTTTTCTACAGTCCAAAAAATCAATTTTCTGATGAAAAATGATGATCCGTGACCTGTCGAACTTTCTCCAGATGGTCAGAAATGATAATTTTTTAATGTTTAATTGTTTGTCTGTAAATGACTATTGAATGTGAATTATCACTTTTTTGAACTAAAATACGTGTGTTTGGAGTCATTTTATTGCGTGAAATTTGTCGAAATAGAAGCTTCTGAGTAGGAGAAAAAGTCTTTAAAAATGGCAGTTTTGGTCACATTGAGGCTTTAAAAAGTAGTTATTCAACATGAGGCACAATCCAAATGACATTTTGGAACAATTTTTCTACAGTCCAAAAAATCAATATTCTGATGAAAAACGATGACCCCGGACCTGTCGAACTTTCTCCAGATGGTCAGAAATGTTAATTGTTTTTACTCTTTATTTTTTTGATTGTAAATTACTATTGCATGTGAATTATCACCTTTGGAACTAAGATAAGTGTGTTTAGAGTCATTTTAATGCCTGAAATTGATCGAAATAGAAGCTTCTGAGTAGGAGAAAAAGTCTGCAAAAATGACAACTTTGGTGACATTGAGGCTTTGAAAAGTAGTTATTCAACGTGAGGCACGATCCAAATAACATTTTGAATCAATTTTTCTACAGTCAAAAAAAACTATTTTCTGATGAAAACCGACCCATGACCTATCGAACTTTTTCCAGATGGTCAGAAATGGTAATTTTTTAATGTTTAAGTTTTTTGACTGTAAATGACTATTGCATGTGAATTATCACTTTTTGAACTAAAATAAGTGTGTTTAGAGTCATTTAATGCCTGAAATTGGTTGAAATAGAAGATTCTGAGTAGGAGAAAAAGTCTGTAAAAATGGCAATTTTGATCACATTGAGGCTTTAAAAAGTAGTTATTCAACGTGAGGCACAATTCAAATAACATTTTGAATCCAATTTTCTACAGTCCAAAAAATCAATATTCTGATGAAAAACAATGACCCCGGACCTGTCGATCTTTCTCCAGATGGTCAGAAATGTTCTTTTTTTCTCTTTATTTTTTTGATTGTAAGTGACTATTTCATTTCAATGATCACTTTTGGAACTAAAATACCTGTGTTTAGAGTCATTTAATGCCTGAAATTGGTCGAAATAGAAGATTCTGAGTAGGAGAAAAAGTCTGTAAAATGGCAATTTTGGTCACATTGAGGCTTTGAAAAGTAGTTATTCAACATGAGGCACAATCTAAATGACATTTTGAATAAATTTTTCTACAGTCCCAAAAATAAATTTTCTGATGAAAAACGATCATCCGTGACCTGTCGAACTTTCTCCAGATGGTCGGAAATGATAATTTTTTAATGTTTAATTTTTTGACTGTAAATGACTATTGAATGTGAATTATCACTTTTGGAACTAAAATACGTGTGTTTAGAGTCATTTTATTGCCTGAAATTTGTCGAAATAGAAGCTTCTGAGTAGGAGAAAAAGTCTTTAAAAATGGCAGTTTTGGTCACATTGAGGCTTTAAAAAGTAGTTATTCAACATGAGGCACAATACAAATGACATTTTGGAACAATTTTTCTACAGTCTAAAAAATCAATTTTCTGATGAAAAACGATGACCCGTGACCTGTCGAACTTTCTCCAGATGGTCAGAAATGTTCTTTTTTTACTCTTTATTTTTTTGATTGTAAGTGACTATTTCATTTGAATGATCACTTTTGGAACTAAAATACCTGTGTTTAGAGTCATTTAATGCCTGAAATTGGTCGAAATAGAATCTTCTGAGTTGGAGAAAAAGTCTGTAAAAATGGCAATTTTGGTCACATTGAAGCTTTAAAAAGTAGTTATTCAACATGAGGCACAATCCAAATGACATTTTGAATTTATTTTTCTACAGTCCAAAAAATCAATTTTCTGATGAAAAACGATGACCCGTGACCTGTCGAACTTTCTCCAGATGGTCAGAAATGTTAATTGTTTGTACTCTTTATTTTTTTGATTGTAAATTACTATTGCATGTGAATTATCACATTTGGAACTAAGATAAGTGTGTTTAGAGTCATTTTAATGCCTGAAATTGATCGAAATAGAAGCTTCTGAGTAGGAGAAAAAGTCTGCAAAAATGACAACTTTGGTGACATTGAGGCTTTGAAAAGTAGTTATTCAACGTGAGGCACGATCCAAATAACATTTTGAATCAATTTTTCTACAGTCAAAAAAAACAATTTTCTGATGAAAACCGACCCATGACCTATCGAACTTTTTCCAGATGGTCAGAAATGGTAATTTTTTAATGTTTAATTTTTTTACTGTAAATGACTATTGCATGTGAATTATCACTTTTGGAACTAAAATAAGTGTGTTTAGAGTCATTTTAATGCCTGCAATTGGTCGAAATAGAATCTTCTGAGTAGGAGAAAAAGTCTGTAAAAATGGCAATTTTGGTCACATTGAAGCTATAAAAAGTGGTGATTCAACATGAGGCACAATCCAATTGACATTTTGAATCATTTTTTCTACAGTCCAAAAAATCAATTTTCTGATGAAAATCAATGAAACCGGATCTGTCGAACTTTCTCCAGATGGTCAGAAATGGTAATTTTTTAATCTTTAATCTTTTGACTGTAAATGACTATTGCATGTGAATTATTACATTTGGAACTAAAATAAGTGTGTTTAGAGTCCTATTTCTGCCTGAAATAGGTCGAAATAGAAGCTTCTGAGTTGGAGGATAAGTCTGTAAAAATATCAATTTTGGTCACTGTGAGGCTTGAAAAAGTGGTTATTCAACATGAGGCAGAATCCAATTGACATTTTAAATAATTTTTTCTACAGTCCAAAAAATCAATTTTCTGATGAAAATCAATGAAACCGGATCTGTCGAACTTTCTCCTAATGGTCAGAAATGGTCATTATTTTATTTTAATCTTCTGACTGTAAATCACTATTGCATGTGAATGATCACTTTTGGAACTGAAATAAGTGTGTTTAGAGTCATATTCCTGCGCGAAATTGGTCGAAATAGAAGCTTCTGAGTAGGAGGAAAGGTGTGTAAAAAAAGAATAGCAATTTTGGTCACTGTGAGGCTTGAAAAAGTGGTTATTCAACATGAGGCAGAATCCAATTGACATTTTGAATCATTTTATCTACAGTCCAAAAAATCAATTTTCTGATGGAAAACGATTAAACTGGACCTTTTGAAATTTCTCCAGATGGTCAGAAATGGTCAGTTTTTTTTAATCTTTAATCTTTTGATTGTAAATGACTATTGCATGTGAATTATCACTTTTGGAACTAAAATAAGTGTGTTTAGAGTCATATTCCTGCCATCAATTGGTCAAAATAGATGCTTCTGAGTAGGAGGAAATTACTGTAAAAATGGCAATTTTGGTCACTGTGAGGCTTTAAAAAGTGGTTATTCAACATGAGGCAGAATCCAGTTGACATTTTGAATCATTTTTTCTACAGTACCAAAAATTAATTTTCTGATGAAAATCAATGAAACTTTCTCCAGATGGTCGGAAATGGTCATTTTTTAATCTTTAATCTTTTGACTGTAAATGACTATTGCATGTGAATTATCACATTTGGAACTAAAATAGGTGTGTTTAGAGTCATATTCCTGCCCTCAATTGGTCAAAATAGAAGCTTCTGAGTAGGAGGAAATGACTGTAAAATTGGCAATTTTGGTCACTGTGAGGCTTGAAAAAGTGGTTATTCAACATGAGGCAGAATCCAATTGATATTTTGAATCATTTTTTCTACAGTCCAAAAAATCAATTTTCTGATGAGAAAAGACGACCCTGGACGTGTTGAACTTTCTCCTAATGGTCAGAAATGGTCATTATTTTTTTTAATCTTCTGACTGTAAATCACTATTGCATGTGAATTATCAGTTTTGGAACTGAAATAAGTGTGTTTAGAGTCATATTCCTGTGCGAAATTGGTCGAAATAGAAGCTTCTGAGTAGGAGGAAAAGTGTGTAAAAAAATAGCAATTTTGGTCACTGTGAGGCTTGAAAAAGTGGTTATTGAACATGAGGCAGAATCCAAATGACATTTTGAATCATTTTTTCTACAGTGCAAAAAATCAATTTTCTGATGAAAAACGATGAAACTGGACCTTTTGAAATTTCTCCAGATGGTCAGAAATGGTCAGTTTTTTTAATCTTTAATCTTTTGACTGTAAATGACTATTGCATGTGAATTATCACTTTTGGATCTAAAATAAATGTGTTTAGAGTCATATTCCTGCCCTCAATTGGTCAAAATAGAAGCTTCTGAGTAGGAGGAAATTACTGTAAAAATGGCAATTTTGGTCACTGTGAGGCATTAAACAGTGGTTATTCAACATGAGGCAGAATCCAGTTGACATTTTGAATCATTTTTTCTACAGTACCAAAAATTAATTTTCTGATGAAAATCAATGAAACTTTCTCCAGATGGTCAGAAATGGTCATTTTTTAATCTTTAATCTTTTGACTGTAAATGACTATTGCATGTGAATTATCACATTTGGAACTAAAATAAGTGTGTTTAGAGTCATATTCCTGCCCGAAATCGGTCGAAATAGAAGCTTCTGAATAGGAGGAAAAGTCTGTAAAAATGGCAATTTTGTTTACTGTGAGGCATTAAAAAGTGGTGATTCAACATGAGGCACAATCCAATTGACATATTGAATATTTTTTCTATAGTCCAAAAAATCAATATTCTGATGAAAAACGACGACCCGAGACCTGTCGAACTTTCTCCAGATGGTCAGAAATGGTCATTTTTTTAATCTTTAATCTTTTGACTGTAAATGACTATTGCATGTGAATTATCACTTTTGGAACTGAAATAAGTGTGTTTAGAGTCATATTCCTGCCTGAAATCTGTCAAAATAGAAGATTCTGAGTAGGAGGAAAAGTGCGTAAAAATAGTAATTTTGGTCATTGTGAGACTTTTAAAAAGTGGTTATTCAACATGAGGCAGAATCCAATTGACATTTTGAATCATTTTGCTACAGTCCAAAAAATAAATTTTCTGATGAAAAGTGATGACCCTGGACCTATCGAACTTTCTCCTAATGGTCAGAAATGGTCATTTTTTTAATCTTTTATATTTTGACTGTAAATGACTATTGCATGTGAATTATCACTTTTGGAACTAAAATAAGTGTGTTTAGAGTTATATTCCTGCCATCAATTGGTCAAAATAGATGCTTCTGAGTAGGAGGAAATTACTGTAAAAATGGCAATTTTGGTCACTGTGAGGCTTTAAAAAGTGGTTATTCAACATGAGGCAGAATCCAGTTGACATTTTAAATCATTTTTTCTACAGTACCAAAAATTAATTTTCTGATGAAAATCAATGAAACTTTCTCCAGATGGTCAGAAATGGTCATTTTTTAATCTTTAATCTTTTGACTGTAAATGACTATTGCATGTGAATTATCACATTTGGAACTAAAATAGGTGTGTTTAGAGTCATATTCCTGCCCTCAATTGGTCAAAATAGAAGCTTCTGAGTAGGAGGAAATGACTGTAAAATTGGCAATTTTGGTCACTGTGAGGCTTGAAAAAGTGGTTATTCAACATGAGGCAGAATCCAATTGATATTTTGAATCATTTTTTCTACAGTCCAAAAAATCAATTTTCTGATGAGATAAGACGACCCTGGACGTGTTGAACTTTCTCCTAATGGTCAGAAATGGTCATTATTTTTTTTAATCTTCTGACTGTAAATCACTATTGCATGTGAATTATCAGTTTTGGAACTGAAATAAGTGTGTTTAGAGTCATATTCCTGTGCGAAATTGGTCGAAATAGAAGCTTCTGAGTAGGAGGAAAAGTGTGTAAAAAAATAGCAATTTTGGTCACTGTGAGGCTTGAAAAAGTGGTTATTGAACATGAGGCAGAATCCAAATGACATTTTGAATCATTTTTTCTACAGTGCAAAAAATCTATTTTCTGATGAAAAACGATGAAACTGGACCTTTTGAAATTTCTCCAGATGGTCAGAAATGGTCAGTTTTTTTAATCTTTAATCTTTTGACTGTAAATGACTATTGCATGTGAATTATCACTTTTGGATCTAAAATAAGTGTGTTTAGAGTCATATTCCTGCCCTCAATTGGTCAAAATAGAAGCTTCTGAGTAGGAGGAAATTACTGTAAAAATGGCAATTTTGGTCACTGTGAGGCATTAAACAGTGGTTATTCAACATGAGGCAGAATCCAGTTGACATTTTGAATCATTTTTTCTACAGTACCAAAAATTAATTTTCTGATGAAAATCAATGAAACTTTCTCCAGATGGTCAGAAATGGTCATTTTTTAATCTTTAATCTTTTGACTGTAAATGACTATTGCATGTGAATTATCACATTTGGAACTAAAATAAGTGTGTTTAGAGTCATATTCCTGCCCGAAATCGGTCGAAATAGAAGCTTCTGAATAGGAGGAAAAGTCTGTAAAAATGGCAATTTTGTTTACTGTGAGGCATTAAAAAGTGGTGATTCAACATGAGGCACAATCCAATTGACATATTGAATATTTTTTCTATAGTCCAAAAAATCAATATTCTGATGAAAAACGACGACCCGAGACCTGTCGAACTTTCTCCAGATGGTCAGAAATGGTCATTTTTTTAATCTTTAATCTTTTGACTGTAAATGACTATTGCATGTGAATTATCACTTTTGGAACTGAAATAAGTGTGTTTAGAGTCATATTCCTGCCTGAAATCTGTCAAAATAGAAGATTCTGAGTAGGAGGAAAAGTGCGTAAAAATAGTAATTTTGGTCATTGTGAGACTTTTAAAAAGTGGTTATTCAACATGAGGCAGAATCCAATTGACATTTTGAATCATTTTTTCTACAGTCCAAAAAATAAATTTTCTGATGAAAAATGATGACCCTGGACCTATCGAACTTTCTCCTAATGGTCAGAAATGGTCATTTTTTTAATCTTTTATATTTTGACTGTAAATGACTATTGTATGTGAATTATCACATTTGGAACTAGAATAAGTGTGTTTAGAGTCATATTCCTGCCCGAAATCGGTCGAAATAGAAGCAGGAGAGTATGAGGAAAGTCTGTAAAAATGGCACTTTGGTCACTGTGATGCTTTAAAAAGTGGTTATGCAACATGAGGCACAATCCAATTGACATTTTGAATCATTTTTTCTACAGTCCAAAAAATAAATTTTCTGATGACAAACAATGACCCCGGACCTGTCGAACTTTCTCCTGATGGTCAGAAATGGTCATTATTTTTTTTAATCTTCTGACTGTAAATCACTATTGCATGTGAATGATCACTTTTGGAACTGAAATAAGTGTGTTTAGAGTCATATTCCTGCGCGAAATTGGTCAAAATAGAAGCTTCTGAGTAGGAGGAAAAGTGTGTAAAAAAAAGAATAGCAATTTTGGTCACTGTGAGGCTTGAAAAAGTGGTTATTCAACATGAGGCAGAAACCAATTGACAGTTTGAATCATTTTATCTACAGTCCAAAAAATCAATTTTCTGATGGAAAACGATGAAACTGGACCTTTTGAAATTTCTCCAGATGGTCAGAAATGGTCAGTTTTTTTAATCTTTAATCTTTTGACTGTAAATGTCTATTGCATGTAAATTATCACTTTTGGAACTAAAATAAGTGTGTTTAGAGTCATATTCCTGCCCTCAATTGGTCAAAATAGAAGCTTCTGAGTAGGAGGAAATGACTGTAAAAATGGCAATTTTGGTCACTGTGAGGCATTAAAAAGTGGTTATTCAACATGAGGCAGAATCCAGTTGACATTTTGAATCATTTTTTCTACAGTACCAAAAATTAATTTTCTGATGAAAATCAATGAAACTTTCTCCAGATGGTCAGAAATGGTCATTTTTTAATCTTTAATCTTTTGACTGTAAATGACTATTGCATGTGAATTATCACATTTGGAACTAAAATAAGTTGTTTAGAGTCCTATTTCTGCCTGAAATCGGTCGAAATAGAAGCTTCTGAGTTGGAGGATAAGTCTGTAAAAATATCAATTTTGGTCACTGTGAGGCTTGAAAAAGTGGTTATTCAACATGAGGCAGAATCCAATTGATATTTTGAATAATTTTTTCTACAGTCCAAAAAAATCAATTTTCTGATGAGAAAAGACGACCCTGGACGTGTCGAACTTTCTCCTAATGGTCAGAAATGGTCATTATTTTATTTTAATCTTCTGACTGTAAATCACTATTGCATGTGAATTATCAGTTTTGGAACTGAAATAAGTGTGTTTAGAGTCATATTCCTGCGTGTGAAATTGGTCGAAATAGAAGCTTCTGAGTAGGAGGAAAAGTGTGTAAAAAAATAGCAATTTTGGTCACTGTGAGGCTTGAAAAAGTGGTTATTCAACATGAGGCAGAATCCAATTGACATTTTGAATCATTTTATCTACAGTCCAAAAAATCAATTTTCTGATGGAAAACGATTAAACTGGACCTTTTGAAATTTCTCCAGATGGTCAGAAATGGTCAGTTTTTTTAATCTTTAATCTTTTGACTGTAAATGTCTATTGCATGTAAATTATCACTTTTGGAACTAAAATAAGTGTGTTTAGAGTCATATTCCTGCCCTCAATTGGTCAAAATAGAAGCTTCTGAGTAGGAGGAAATGACTGTAAAAATGGCAATTTTGGTCACTGTGAGGCTTTAAAAAGTGGTTATTCAACATGAGGCAGAATCCAATTGATATTTTGAATCATTTTTTCTACAGTCCAAAAAATCAATTTTCTGATGAGAAAAGACGACCCTGGACGTGTCGAACTTTCTCCTAATGGTCAGAAATGGTTCAGTTTTGGAACTGAAATAAGTGTGTTTAGAGTCATATTCCTGCGTGTGAAATTGGTCGAAATAGAAGCTTCTGAGTAGGAGGAAAAGTGTGTAAAAAATAGCAATTTTGGTCACTGTGAGGCTTGAAAAAGTGGTTATTCAACATGAGGCAGAATCCAATTGACATTTTGAATCATTTTTTCTACAGTCCAAAAAATCAATTTTCTGATGAAAAACGATAAAACTGGACCTTTTGAAATTTCTCCAGATGGTCAGAAATGGTCAGTTTTTTTAATCTTTAATCTTTTGACTGTAAATGACTATTGCATGTGAATTATCACTTTTGGAACTAAAATAAGTGTGTTTAGAGTCATATTCCTGCCCGAAATCGGTCGAAATAGAAGCTTCTGAATAGGAGGAAAAGTCTGCAAAAATGGCAATTTTGTTCACTGTGAGGCATTTAAAAGTGGTGATTCAACATGAGGCACAATCCAATTGACATATTGAATCATTTTTTCTACAGTCCAAAAAATCAATTTTCTGATGAAAAACGACGACCCGAGACCTGTCGAACTTTCTCCAGATGGTCAGAAATGGTCATTTTTTTAATCTTTAATCTTTTGACTGTAAATGACTATTGCATGTAAAATATCACTTTTGCAACTAAAATAATTGTGTTTAGAGTCATATTCCTGCCCGAAATTAGTTAAAATAGAAGCTTATGACTAAGAGGAAAAGTCTGTAAAAATGTCAATTTTGGTCACTGTGAGGCTTTAAAAAGTGGTTCTTTAAAAAGTGGTTATTCAACATGAGGCAGAATCCAATTGACATATTGAATCATTTTTTTCTACAGTCCAAAAAATCAATTTTCTGATGAAAAACGACGACCCGAGACCTGTCAAACTTTCTACAGATGGTCAGAAATGGTATTTTTTTCAATCTTTAATCTTTTGACTGTAAATGACTATTGCATGTGAATTATCACATTTGGAACTAAAATAAGTGTGTTTAGAGTCATATTCCTGCCTGCAATCGGTCGAAATAGAAGCTTCTGAGTATCAGGAAAAGTCTGTAAAAATGGCAATTTTGGTCACCGTGAGGCTTTAAAAAGTGGTTATTCAACATGAGGATGAATCCAATTGACATTTTCAATCATTTTTTCTACAGTCCAAAAAATCAATTTTCTGATGAAAATTTATGACCCTGGACCTATCGAACTTTCTCCTAATGGTCAGAAATGGTCATTTTTTTAATCTTTAATATTTTGACTGTAAATGACTATTGTATGTGAATTATCACATTTGGAACTAGAATAAGTGTGTTTAGAGTCATATTCCTGCCCGAAATCGGTCAAAATAGAAGCTTGAGAGTTGGAGGAAAAGTCTGTAAAAATGGCAATTTTGGTCACTGTGATGCTTTAAAAAGTGGTTATTCAACATGAGGCACAATCCAATTGACATTTCGAATCATTTTTTCTACATTCCAAAAAATCAATTTTCTGATGACAAACAATGACCCCGGATCTGTCGAACTTTCTCCTGATGGTGAGAAATTGTCATTTTTTTTATCTTTAATCTTTTGACTGTAAATGACTATTGCATGTAAAATATCACTTTTGCAACTAAAATAATTGTGTTTAGAGTCATATTCCTGCCCGAAATTGGTTAAAATAGAAGCTTCTGAGTGAAAGGAAAAGTCTGTAAAAATGGCAATTTTAATCACTGTGAGGCTTTAAAAAGTGGTGATTCAACATGAGGCACAATCCAATTGACATTTTGAATCATTTTTTCTACAGTCCAAAAAATCAATTTTCTGATGAAAATCAATGAAACCGGATCTGTCGAACTTTCTCCAGATGGTCAGAAATGGTAATTTTTTAATCTTTAATCTTTTGACTGTAAATGACTATTGCATGTGAATTATCACATTTGGAACTAAAATAAGTGTGTTTAGAGTCCTATTTCTGCCTGAAATCGGTCGAAATAGAAGCTTCTGAGTTGGAGGATAAGTCTGTAAAAATATCAATTTTGGTCACTGTGAGGCTTGAAAAAGTGGTTATTCAACATGAGGCAGAATCCAATTGACATTTTGAATAATTTTTTCTACAGTCCAAAAAATCAATTTTCTGATGAGAAAAGATGACCCTGGACCTGTCGAACTTTCTCCTAATGGTCAGAAATGGTCATTATTTTATTTTAATCTTCTGACTGTAAATCACTATTGCATGTGAATGATCACTTTTGGAACTGAAATAAGTGTGTTTAGAGTCATATTCCTGCGCGAAATTGGTCGAAATAGAAGCTTCTGAGTAGGAGGAAAAGTGTGTAAAAAAAGAATAGCAATTTTGGTCACTGTGAGGCTTGAAAAAGTGGTTATTCAACATGAGGCAGAATCCAATTGACATTTTGAATCATTTTATCTACAGTCCAAAAAATCAATTTTCTGATGGAAAACGATGAAACTGGACCTTTTGAAATTTCTCCAGATGGTCAGAAATGGTCAGTTTTTTTAATCTTTAATCTTTTGACTGTAAATGTCTATTGCATGTAAATTATCACTTTTGGAACTAAAATAAGTGTGTTTAGAGTCATATTCCTGCCCTCAATTGGTCAAAATAGAAGCTTCTGAGTTGGAGGAAATGACTGTAAAAATGGCAATTTTGGTCACTGTGAGGCTTTAAAAAGTGGTTATTCAACATGAGGCAGAATCCAATTGATATTTTGAATAATTTTTTCTACAGTCCAAAAAAATCAATTTTCTGATGAGAAAAGACGACCCTGGACGTGTCGAACTTTCTCCTAATGGTCAGAAATGGTCATTATTTTATTTTAATCTTCTGACTGTAAATCACTATTGCATGTGAATTATCAGTTTTGGAACTGAAATAAGTGTGTTTAGAGTCATATTCCTGCGTGTGAAATTGGTCGAAATAGAAGCTTCTGAGTAGGAGGAAAAGTGTGTAAAAAAATAGCAATTTTGGTCACTGTGAGGCTTGAAAAAGTGGTTATTCAACATGAGGCAGAATCCAATTGACATTTTGAATCATTTTTTCTACAGTCCAAAAAATCAATTTTCTGATGAAAAACGATGAAACTGGACCTTTTGAAATTTCTCCAGATGGTCAAAAATGGTCAGTTTTTTTAATCTTTAATCTTTTGACTGTAAATGACTATTGCATGTGAATTATCACTTTTGGAACTAAAATAAGTGTGTTTAGAGTCATATTCCTGCCCTCAATTGGTCAAAATAGAAGCTTTTGAGTAGGAGGAAATTACTGTAAAAATGGCAATTTGGTCACTGTGAGGCTTGAAAAAGTGGTTATTCAACATGAGGCAGAATCCAGTTGACATTTTGAATCATTTTTTCTACTGTCCAAAAAATCAATTTTCTGATGAAAAACGATGAAACTGGACCTTTTGAAATTTCTCCAGATGGTCAGAAATGGTCAGTTTTTTTAATCTTTAATCTTTTGACTGTAAATGACTATTGCATGTGAATTATCACTTTTGGAACTAAAATAGGTGTGTTTAGAGTCATATTCCTGCCATCAATTGGTCAAAATAGAAGCTTCTGAGTAGGAGGAAATTACTGTAAAAATGGCAATTTTGGTCACTGTGAGGCTTTAAAAAGTGGTTATTCAACATGAGGCAGAATCCAGTTGACATTTTGAATCATTTTTTCTACAGTACCAAAAATTAATTTTCTGATGAAAATCAATGAAACTTTCTCCAGATGGTCAGAAATGTTCTTTTTTTACTCTTTATTTTTTTGATTGTAAGTGACTATTTCATTTGAATGATCACTTTTGGAACTAAAATACCTGTGTTTAGAGTCATTTAATGCCTGAAATTTGTCGAAATAGAAGATTCTGAGTAGGAGAAAAAGTCTGTAAAAATGGCAATTTTGGTCACAGTGAGGCTTTAAAAAGTAGTTATTAAACGTGAGGCACAATTCAAATAACATTTTGAATCAATTTTTCTACAGTCCAAAAATCAATTTTCGGATGAAAAACGATGACCCGTGACCTGTCGAACTTTCTCCAGATGGTCAGAAATGGTAATTTTTTAATGTTTAATTTTTTGACTGTAAATGACTATTGCATGTGAATTATCACTTTTTGAACTAACATAAGTGTGTTTAGAGTCATTTAATGCCTGAAATTGGTCGAAATAGAACATTCTGAGTAGGAGAAAAAGTCTGTAAAAATGGCAATTTTGGTCACATTGAGGCTATGAAAAGTAGTTATCCAACATGAGGCACAATCCAAATGACATTTTGAATCAATTTTTCTACAGTCCAAAAAATCAATTTTCTGATGAAAAACTATGACCCGTGACCTGTCGAACTTTCTCCAGATGGTCAGAAATGGTAATTTTTTAATGTTTAAGTTTTTTGACTGTAAATGACTATTGCATGTTAATTATCACTTTTTGAACTAAAATAAGTGTGTTTAGAGTCATTTAATGCCTATACTTGGTCGAAATAGAAGATTCTGAGTAGGAGAAAAAGTCTGTAAAAATGGCAATTTTGGTCACATTGAGGCTTTAAAAAGTAGTTATTCAACGTGAGGCACAATTCAAATAACATTTTGAATCCAATTTTCTACAGTCCAAAAAATCAATATTCTTATGAAAAACAATGACCCCAGACCTGTCGAACTTTCTCCAGATGGTCAGAAATGTTCTTTTTTTCTCTTTAATTTTTTGATTGTAAGTGACTATTTCATTTGAATTATCACTTTTGGAACAAAAATACCTGTGTTTAGAGTCATTTAATGCCTGAAATTGGTCGAAATAGAAGATTCTGAGTAGGAGAAAAAGTCTGTAAAAATGGCAATTTTGGTCACATTGAGGCTTTGAAAAGTAGTTATTCAACATGAGGCACAATCCAAATGACATTTTGAATCAATTTTTCTACAGTCCCAAAAATAAATTTTCTGATGAAAAACGATGATCCGTGACCTGTCGAACTTTCTCCAGATGGTCAGAAATGATAATTTTTTTATGTTTAATTTTTTGACTGTAAATGACTATTGAATGTGAATTATCACTTTTGGAACTAAAATACGTGTGTTTAGAGTCATTTTATTGCCTGAAATTTGTCGAAATAGAAGCTTCTGAGTAGGAGAAAAAGTCTTTCAAAATGGCAGTTTTGGTCACATTGAGGCTTTAAAAAGTAGTTATTCAACATGAGGCACAATCCAAATGACATTTTGGAACAATTTTTTTACAGTCCAAAAAATCACTATTCTGATGAAAAACGATGACCCCGGACCTGTCGAACTTTCTCCAGATGGTCAGAAATGTTAATTGTTTTTACTCTTTATTTTTTTGATGGTAAATTACTATTGCATGTGAATTATCACCTTTGGAACTAAGACAAGTGTGTTTAGAGTCATTTTAATGCCTGAAATTGATCGAAATAGAAGCGTCTGAGTAGGAGAAAAAGTCTGCAAAAATGACAATTTTGGTGACATTGAGGCTTTAAAAAGTATTTATTCAACGTTAGTCACGATCCAAATAACATTTTGAATCAATTTTTCTACAGTCAAAAAAAACTATTTTCTGATGAAAACCGACCCGTGACCTATCGAACTTTTTCCAGATGGTCAGAAATGGTAATTTTTTAATGTTTAATTTTTTTACTGTAAATGACTATTGCATGTGAATTATCACTTTTGGAACTAAAATAAGTGTGTTTAGAGTCATTTTAAAGCCTGCAATTGGTCGAAATAGAATCTTCTGAGTAGGAGAAAAAGTCTGTAAAAATGGCAATTTTGGTCACATTGAAGCTTTAAAAAGTATTTATTCAACGTGAGGCACAATTCAAATAACATTTTGAATCCAATTTTCTACAGTCCAAAAAATCAATATTCTGATCAAAAACAATGACCCCGGACCTGTCGAACTTTCTCCAGATGGTCAGAAATGTTCTTTTTTTCTCTTTATTTTTTTGATTGTAAGTGACTATTTCATTTGAATTATCACTTTTGGAACTAAAATACCTGTGTTTAGAGTCATTTAATGCCTGAAATTGGTCTAAATAGAAGATTCTGAGTAGGAGAAAAAGTCTGTAAAAATGGCAATTTTGGTCACATTGAGGCATTGAAAAGTAGTTATTCAACGTGAGGCACAATTCAAATGACATTTTGAATTTATTTTTCTACAGTCC
Organism: Triturus cristatus; assembly: GCF_964204655.1. NCBI lineage: Eukaryota > Metazoa > Chordata > Amphibia > Caudata > Salamandridae > Triturus > Triturus cristatus. The sequence continues at coordinate 628,537,324 of NC_140592.1, read as the reverse complement.
AAAAAATCAATTTTCTGATGAAAAATGATGATCCGTGACCTGTCGAACTTTCTCCAGATGGTCAGAAATGATAATTTTTTAATGTTTAATTTTTTGACTGTAAATGACTATTGAATGTGAATTATCACTTTTTTTTAACTAAAATACGTGTGTTTAGAGTCATTTTATTGCCTGAAATTTGTCGAAATAGAAGCTTCTGAGTAGGAGAAAAAGTCTTTAAAAATGGCAGTTTTGGTCACATTGAGGCTTTAAAAAGTAGGTATTCAACATGAAGTACAATCCAAATGACATTTTGGAACAATTTTTCTACTGTCCAAAAAATCAATATTCTGATGAAAAACGATGACCCCGGACCTGTCGAACTTTCTCCAGATGGTCAGAAATGTTAATTGTTTTTACTCTTTATTTTTTTGATTTTAAATTACTATTGCATGTGAATTATCACCTTTGGAACTAAGATAAGTGTGTTTAGAGCCATTTTAATGCCTGAAATTGATCGAAATAGAAGCTTCTGAGTAGGAGAAAAAGTCTGCAAAAATGACAATTTTGGTGACATTGAGGCTTTAAAAAGTAGTTATTCAACGTGAGGCACGATCCAAATAACATTTTGAATCAATTTTTCTACAGTCAAAAAAAACAATTTTCTGATGAAAACCGACCCGTGACCTATCGAACTTTTTCCAGATGGTCAGAAATGGTAATTTTTTAATGTTTAACTTTTTTTTACTGTAAATGACTATTGCATGTGAATTATCACTTTTGGAACTAAAATAAGTGTGTTTAGAGTCATTTTAGTGCCTGCAATTGGTCGAAATAGAAGATTCTGAGTAGGAGAAAAAGTCTGTAAAAATGGCAATTTTGGTCACAGTGAGGCTTTAAAAAGTAGTTATTCAACGTGAGGCACAATTCAAATAACATTTTGAATCAATTTTTCTACAGTCCAAAAATCAATTTTCTGATGAAAAACGATGACCCGTGACCTGTCGAACTTTCTCCAGATGGTCAGAAATGTTCTTTTTTTACTCTTTATTTTTTTGAATGTAAGTGACTATTTCATTTGAATGATCACTTTTGGAACTAAAATACCTGTGTTTAGAGTCATTTAATGCCTGAAATTGGTCGAAATAGAAGATTCTGAGTAGGAGAAAAAGTCTGTAAAAATGGCAATTTTGGTCACAGTGAGGCTTTAAAAAGTAGTTATTCAACGTGAGGCACAATTCAAAAACCATTTTGAATCAATTTTTCTACAGTCCAAAAATCAATTTTCTGATGAAAAACGATGACCCGTGACCTGTCGAACTTTCTCCAGATGGTCAGAAATTGTAATTTTTTAATGTTTAATTTTTTGACTGTAAATGACTATTGCATGTGAATTATCACTTTTTGAACTAAAATAAGTGTATTTCGAGTCATTTAATGCCTGAAATTTGTCGAAATAGAAGATTCTGAGTAGGAGAAAAAGTCTGTAAAAATGGCAATTTTGGTCACAGTGAGGCTTTAAAAAGTAGTTATTCAACGTGAGGCACAATTCAAATAACATTTTGAATCAATTTTTCTACAGTCCAAAAATCAATTTTCTGATGAAAAACGATGACCCGTGACCTGTCGAACTTTCTCCAGATGGTCAGAAATGTTATTTTTTTACTCTTTATTTTTTTGAATGTAAGTGACTATTTCATTTGAATGATCACTTTTGGAACTAAAATACCTGTGTTTAGAGTCATTTAATGCCTGAAATTGGTCGAAATAGAAGATTCTGAGTAGGAGAAAAAGTTTGTAAAAATGGCAATTTTGGTCACAGTGAGGCTTTAAAAAGTAGTTATTCAACGTGAGGCATAATTCAAATAACATTTTGAATCAATTTTTCTACAGTCCAAAAATCAATTTTCTGATGAAAAACGATGACCCGTGACCTGTCGAACTTTCTCCAGATGGTCAGAAATTGTAATTTTTTAATGTTTAATTTTTTGACTGTAAATGACTATTGCATGTGAATTATCACTTTTTGAACTAAAATAAGTGTGTTTCGAGTCATTTAAGGCATGAAATTTGTCGAAATAGAAGATTCTGAGTAGGAGAAAAAGTCTTTAAAAATGGCAATTTTGGTCACATTGAGGCTTTAAAAAGTAGTTATTCAACATGAGGCACAATCCAAATGACATTTTGAATTTATTTTTCTACAGTCCAAAAAATCAATTTTCTGATGAAAAACGATGACCCGTGACCTGTCGAACTTTCTCCAGATGGTCAGAAATGTTCTTTTTTTACTCTTTATTTTTTGATTGTAAGTGACTATTTCATTTGAATGATAACTTTTGGAACTAAAATACCTGTGTTTAGAGTCATTTAATGCCTGAAATTGGTCGAAATAGAAGATTCTGAGTAGGAGAAAAAGTCTGTAAAAATGGCAATTTTGGTCACATTGAGGCTTTAAAATTAGTTATTCAACGTGAGGCACAATTCAAATAACATTTTGAATCCAATTTTCTACAGTCCCAAAAATCAATATTCTGATGAAAAACAATGACCCCGGACCTGTCGAAATTTCTCCAGATGGTCAGAAATGTTCTTTTTTTCTCTTTATTTTTTTGATTGTAAGTGACTATTTCATTTGAATTATCACTTTTGGAACTAAAATACCTGTGTTTAGAGTCATTTAATGCCTGAAATTGGTCGAAATAGAAGATTCTGAGTAGGAGAAAAAGTCTGTAAAAATGGCAATTTTGGTCACATTGAGGCATTGAAAAGTAGTTATTCAACGTGAGGCACAATTCAAATGACATTTTGAATTTATTTTTCTACAGTCTAAAAAATCAATTTTCTGATGAAAAATGATGATCCGTGACCTGTCGAACTTTCTCCAGATGGTCAGAAATGATAATTTTTTAATGTTTAATTTTTTGACTGTAAATGACTATTGAATGTGAATTATCACTTTTTTTAACTAAAATACGTGTGTTTAGAGTCATTTTATTGCCTGAAATTTGTCGAAATAGAAGCTTCTGAGTAGGAGAAAAAGTCTTTAAAAATGGCAGTTTTGGTCACATTGAGGCTTTAAAAAGTAGTTATTCAACATGAAGTACAATCCAAATGACATTTTGGAACAATTTTTCTACTGTCCAAAAAATCAATATTCTGATGAAAAACGATGACCCCGGACCTGTCGAACTTTCTCCAGATGGTCAGAAATGTTAATTGTTTTTACTCTTTATTTTTTCGATTGTAAATTACTATTGCATGTGAATTATCACCTTTGGAACTAAGATAAGTGTGTTTAGAGTCATTTTAATGCCTGAAATTGATCGAAATAGAAGCTTCTGAGTAGGAGAAAAAGTCTGCAAAAATGACAATTTTGGTGACATTGAGGCTTTAAAAAGTATTTATTCAACGTGAGGCACGATCCAAATAACATTTTGAATCAATTTTTCTACAGTCAAAAAAATCAATTTTCTGATGAAAAACGATGACCCGTGACCTGTTGAACTTTCTCCAGATGGTCAGAAATGTTCTTTTTTTCTCTTTATTTTTTTGATTGTAAGTGACTATTTCATTTCAATGATCACTTTTGGAACTAAAATACCTGTGTTTAGAGTCATTTAATGCCTGAAATTGGTCGAAATAGAAGATTCTGAGTAGGAGAAAAAGTCTGTAAAAATGGCAATTTTGGTCACATTGAGGCTTTGAAAAGTAGTTATTCAACATGAGGCACAAACCAAATGACATTTTGAATCAATTTTTTACAGTCCCAAAAATAAATTTTCTGATGAAAAACGATCATCCGTGACCTGTCGAACTTTCTCCAGATGGTCAGAAATTATAATTTTTTAATGTTTAATTTTTTGACTGTAAATGACTATGAATGTGAATTATCACTTTTGGAACTAAAATACGTGTGTTTAGAGTCATTTTAATGCCTGCAATTGGTCGAAATAGAATCTTCTGAGTTGGAGAAAAAGTCTGTAAAAATGGCAATTTTGGTCACATTGAAGCTTTAAAAAGTAGTTATTCAACATGAGGCACAATCCAAATGACATTTTGAATTTATTTTTCTACAGTCCAAAAAATCAATTTTCTGATGAAAAATGATGATCCGTGACCTGTCGAACTTTCTCCAGATGGTCAGAAATTATCATATTTTAATATTTAATTTTTTGACTGTAAATGACTATTGAATGTGAATTATCAATTTTGGAACTAAAATACGTGTGTTTAGAGTCATTTAATGCCTGAAATTGGTCGAAATAGAAGATTCTGAGTAGGAAAAAAAGTCTGTAAAAATTGCAATTTTGGTCACAGCGAGGCTTTAAAAAGTAGTTATTCAACGTGAGGCACAATTCAAATAACATTTTGAATCAATTTTTCTACAGTCCAAAAATCAATTTTCTGATGAAAAACGATGACCCGTGACCTGTCGAACTTTCTCCAGATGGTCAGAAATGATAATTTTTTAATGTTTAATTTTTTGACTGTAAATGACTATTGAATGTGAATTATCACTTTTTTTAACTAAAATACGTGTGTTTAGAGTCATTTTATTGCCTGAAATTTGTCGAAATAGAAGCTTCTGAGTAGGAGAAAAAGTCTTTAAAAATGGCAGTTTTGGTCACATTGAGGCTTTAAAAAGTAGTTATTCAACATGAAGCACAATCCAAATGACATTTTGGAACAATTTTTCTACTGTCCAAAAAATCAATATTCTGATGAAAAACGATGACCCCGGACCTGTCGAACTTTCTCCAGATGGTCAGAAATGTTAATTGTTTTTACTCTTTATTTTTTTTATTGTAAATTACTATTGCATGTGAATTATCACCTTTGGAACTAAGATAAGTGTGTTTAGAGTCATTTTAATGCCTGAAATTGATCGAAATAGAAGCTTCTGAGTAGGAGAAAAAGTCTGCAAAAATGACAATTTTGGTGACATTGAGGCTTTAAAAAGTAGTTATTCAACGTGAGGCACGATCCAAATAACATTTTGAATCAATTTTTCTACAGTCAAAAAAAACAATTTTCTGATGAAAACCGACCCATGACCTATCGAACTTTTTCCAGATGGTCAGAAATGGTAATTTTTTAATGTTTAATTTTTTTACTGTAAATGACTATTGCATGTGAATTATCACTTTTGGAACTAAAATAAGTGTGTTAAGAGTCATTTTAATGCCTGCAATTGGTCGAAATAGAATCTTCTGAGTAGGAGAAAAAGTCTGTAAAAATGGCAATTTTGGTCACATTGAAGCTTTAAAAAGTAGTTATTCAACATGAGGCACAATCCAATTGACATTTTGAATTTATTTTTCTACAGTCCAAAAAATCAATTTTCTGATGAAAAACGATGACCCCGGACCTGTCGATCTTTCTCCAGATGGTCAGAAATGTTCTTTTTTTCTCTTTATTTTTTTGATTGTAAGTGACTATTTCATTTCAATGATCACTTTTGGAACTAAAATACCTGTGTTTAGAGTCATTTAATGCCTGAAATTGGTCGAAATAGAAGATTCTGAGTAGGAGAAAAAGTCTGTAACAAAGGAAATTTTGGTCACATTGAGGCTTTGAAAAGTAGTTATTCAACATGAGGCACAATCCAAATCACATTTTGAATCAATTTTTCTACAGTCCCAAAAATAAATTTTCTGATGAAAAATGATGATCCGTGACCTGTCGAACTTTCTCCAGATGGTCAGAAATGGTAATTTTTTAATGTTTAATTTTTTTACTGTAAATGACTATTGCATGTGAATTATCACTTTTGGAACTAAAATAAGTGTGTTTAGAGTCATTTTAATGCCTGCAATTGGTCGAAATAGAATCTTCTGAGTAGGAGAAAAAGTCTGTAAAAATGGCAATTTTGGTCACATTGAAGCTTTAAAAAGTAGTTATTCAACATGAGGCACAATCCAAATGACATTTTGAATTTATTTTTCTACAGTCCAAAAAATCAATTTTCTGATGAAAAACGATGACCCGTGACCTGTTGAACTTTCTCCAGATGGTCAGAAATGGTAATTTTTTAATGTTTAAGTTTTTTGACTGTAAATGACTATTGCATGTGAATTATCACTTTTTGAACTAAAATAAGTGTGTTTAGAGTCATTTAATGCCTGAAATTTGTCGAAATAGAAGATTCTGAGTAGGAGAAAAAGTCTGTAAAAATGGCAATTTTGGTCACAGTGAGGCTTTAAAAAGTAGTTATTCAACGTGAGGCACAATTCAAATAACATTTTGAATCAATTTTTCTACAGTCCAAAAATCAATTTTCTGATGAAAAACGATGACCCGTGACCTGTCGAACTTTCTCCAGATGGTCAGAAATGTTATTTTTTTACTCTTTATTTTTTTGAATGTAAGTGACTATTTCATTTGAATGATCACTTTTGGAACTAAAATACCTGTGTTTAGAGTCATTTAATGCCTGAAATTGGTCGAAATAGAAGATTCTGAGTAGGAGAAAAAGTTTGTAAAAATGGCAATTTTGGTCACAGTGAGGCTTTAAAAAGTAGTTATTCAACGTGAGGCATAATTCAAATAACATTTTGAATCAATTTTTCTACAGTCCAAAAATCAATTTTCTGATGAAAAACGATGACCCGTGACCTGTCGAACTTTCTCCAGATGGTCAGAAATTGTAATTTTTTAATGTTTAATTTTTTGACTGTAAATGACTATTGCATGTGAATTATCACTTTTTGAACTAAAATAAGTGTGTTTCGAGTCATTTAAGGCATGAAATTTGTCGAAATAGAAGATTCTGAGTAGGAGAAAAAGTCTTTAAAAATGGCAATTTTGGTCACATTGAGGCTTTAAAAAGTAGTTATTCAACATGAGGCACAATCCAAATGACATTTTGAATTTATTTTTCTACAGTCCAAAAAATCAATTTTCTGATGAAAAACGATGACCCGTGACCTGTCGAACTTTCTCCAGATGGTCAGAAATGTTCTTTTTTTACTCTTTATATTTTGATTGTAAGTGACTATTTCATTTGAATGATAACTTTTGGAACTAAAATACCTGTGTTTAGAGTCATTTAATGCCTGAAATTGGTCGAAATAGAAGATTCTGAGTAGGAGAAAAAGTCTGTAAAAATGGCAATTTTGGTCACATTGAGGCTTTAAAATTAGTTATTCAACGTGAGGCACAATTCAAATAACATTTTGAATCCAATTTTCCACAGTCCCTAAAATCAATATTCTGATGAAAAACAATGACCCCGGACCTGTCGAAATTTCTCCAGATGGTCAGAAATGTTCTTTTTTTCTCTTTATTTTTTTGATTGTAAGTGACTATTTCATTTGAATTATCACTTTTGGAACTAAAATACCTGTGTTTAGAGTCATTTAATGCCTGAAATTGGTCGAAATAGAAGATTCTGAGTAGGAGAAAAAGTCTGTAAAAATGGCAATTTTGGTCACATTGAGGCATTGAAAAGTAGTTATTCAACGTGAGGCACAATTCAAATGACATTTTGAATTTATTTTTCTACAGTCTAAAAAATAAATTTTCTGATGAAAAATGATGATCCGTGACCTGTCGAACTTTCTCCAGATGGTCAGAAATGATAATTTTTTAATGTTTAATTTTTTGACTGTAAATGACTATTGAATGTGAATTATCACTTTTTTTAACTAAAATACGTGTGTTTAGAGTCATTTTATTGCCTGAAATTTGTCGAAATAGAAGCTTCTGAGTAGGAGAAAAAGTCTTTAAAAATGGCAGTTTTGGTCACATTGAGGCTTTAAAAAGTAGTTATTCAACATGAAGTACAATCCAAATGACATTTTGGAACAATTTTTCTACTGTCCAAAAAATCAATATTCTGATGAAAAACGATGACCCCGGACCTGTCGAACTTTCTCCAGATGGTCAGAAATGTTAATTGTTTTTACTCTTTATTTTTTCAATTGTAAATTACTATTGCATGTGAATTATCACCTTTGGAACTAAGATAAGTGTGTTTAGAGTCATTTTAATGCCTGAAATTGATCGAAATAGAAGCTTCTGAGTAGGAGAAAAAGTCTGCAAAAATGACAATTTTGGTGACATTGAGGCTTTAAAAAGTATTTATTCAACGTGAGGCACGATCCAAATAACTTTTTGAATCAATTTTTCTACAGTCAAAAAAATCAATTTTCTGATGAAAAACGATGACCCGTGACCTGTTGAACTTTCTCCAGATGGTCAGAAATGTTCTTTTTTTCTCTTTATTTTTTTGATTGTAAGTGACTATTTCATTTCAATGATCACTTTTGGAACTAAAATACCTGTGTTTAGAGTCATTTAATGCCTGAAATTGGTCGAAATAGAAGATTCTGAGTAGGAGAAAAAGTCTGTAAAAATGGCAATTTTGGTCACATTGAGGCTTTGAAAAGTAGTTATTCAACATGAGGCACAAACCAAATGACATTTTGAATCAATTTTTTACAGTCCCAAAAATAAATTTTCTGATGAAAAACGATCATCCGTGACCTGTCGAACTTTCTCCAGATGGTCAGAAATTATAATTTTTTAATGTTTAATTTTTTGACTGTAAATGACTATGAAAGTGAATTATCACTTTTGGAACTAAAATACGTGTGTTTAGAGTCATTTTAATGCCTGCAATTGGTCGAAATAGAATCTTCTGAGTTGGAGAAAAAGTCTGTAAAAATGGCAATTTTGGTCACATTGAAGCTTTAAAAAGTAGTTATTCAACATGAGGCACAATCCAAATGACATTTTGAATTTATTTTTCTACAGTCCAAAAAATCAATTTTCTGATGAAAAATGATGATCCGTGACCTGTCGAACTTTCTCCAGATGGTCAGAAATTATCATATTTTAATATTTAATTTTTTGACTGTAAATGACTATTGAATGTGAATTATCAATTTTGGAACTAAAATACGTGTGTTTAGAGTCATTTAATGCCTGAAATTGGTCGAAATAGAAGATTCTGAGTAGGAGAAAAAGTCTGTAAAAATTGCAATTTTGGTCACAGCGAGGCTTTAAAAAGTAGTTATTCAACGTGAGGCACAATTCAAATAACATTTTGAATCAATTTTTCTACAGTCCAAAAATCAATTTTCTGATGAAAAACGATGACCCGTGACCTGTCGAACTTTCTCCAGATGGTCAGAAATGATAATTTTTTAATGTTTAATTTTTTGACTGTAAATGACTATTGAATGTGAATTATCACTTTTTTTAACTAAAATACGTGTGTTTAGAGTCATTTTATTGCCTGAAATTTGTCGAAATAGAAGCTTCTGAGTAGGAGAAAAAGTCTTTAAAAATGGCAGTTTTGGTCACATTGAGGCTTTAAAAAGTAGTTATTCAACATGAAGCACAATCCAAATGACATTTTGGAACAATTTTTCTACTGTCCAAAAAATCAATATTCTGATGAAAAACGATGACCCCGGACCTGTCGAACTTTCTCCAGATGGTCAGAAATGTTAATTGTTTTTACTCTTTATTTTTTTTATTGTAAATTACTATTGCATGTGAATTATCACCTTTGGAACTAAGATAAGTGTGTTTAGAGTCATTTTAATGCCTGAAATTGATCGAAATAGAAGCTTCTGAGTAGGAGAAAAAGTCTGCAAAAATGACAATTTTGGTGACATTGAGGCTTTAAAAAGTAGTTATTCAACATGAGGCACAATCCAATTGACATTTTGAATTTATTTTTCTACAGTCAAAAAAAACAATTTTCTGATGAAAACCGACCCATGACCTATCGAACTTTTTCCAGATGGTCAGAAATGGTAATTTTTTAATGTTTAATTTTTTTACTGTAAATGACTATTGCATGTGAATTATCACTTTTGGAACTAAAATAAGTGTGTTAAGAGTCATTTTAATGCCTGCAATTGGTCGAAATAGAATCTTCTGAGTAGGAGAAAAAGTCTGTAACAATGGCAATTTTGGTCACATTGAGGCTTTGAAAAGTAGTTATTCAACATGAGGCACAATCCAAATGACATTTTGAATCAATTTTTCTACAGTCCCAAAAATAAATTTTCTGATGAAAAACGATGATCCGTGACCTGTCGAACTTTCTCCAGATGGTCAGAAATGGTAATTTTTTAATGTTTAATTTTTTTACTGTAAATGACTATTGCATGTGAATTATCACTTTTGGAACTAAAATAAGTGTGTTTAGAGTCATTTTAATGCCTGCAATTGGTCGAAATAGAATCTTCTGAGTAGGAGAAAAAGTCTGTAAAAATGGCAATTTTGGTCACATTGAAGCTTTAAAAAGTAGTTATTCAACATGAGGCACAATCCAAATGACATTTTGAATTTATTTTTCTACAGTCCAAAAAATCAATTTTCTGATGAAAAACGATGACCCGTGACCTGTTGAACTTTCTCCAGATGGTCAGAAATGGTAATTTTTTAATGTTTAAGTTTTTTGACTGTAAATGACTATTGCATGTGAATTATCACTTTTTGAACTAAAATAAGTGTGTTTAGAGTCATTTAATGCCTGAACTTGGTCGAAATAGAAGATTCTGAGTAGGAGAAAAAGTCTGTAAAAATGGCAATTTTGGTCACATTGAGGCTTTAAAAAGTAGTTATTCAACGTGAGGCACAATTCAAATAACATTTTCAATCCAATTTTCTACGGTCCAAAAAATCAATATTCTGATGAAAAACAATGACCCCGGACCTGTCGAACTTTCTCCAGATGGTCAGAAATGTTCTTTTTTTCTCTTTATTTTTTTGATTGTAGGTGACTATTTCATTTGAATTATCACTTTTGGAACTAAAATACCTGTGTTTAGAGTCATTTAATGCCTGAAATTGGTCGAAATAGAAGATTCTGAGTAGGAGAAAAAGTCTGTAACAATGGCAATTTTGGTCACATTGAGGCTTTGAAAAGTAGTTATTCAACATGAGGCACAATCCAAATGACATTTTGAATCAATATTTCTACAGTCCCAAAAAAAAAATTCTGATGAAAAACGATGATCCGTGACCTGTCGAACTTTCTCCAGATGGTCAGAAATTATAATATTTTAATGTTTAAATTTTTTTACTGTAAATGACTATTGCATGTGAATTATCACTTTTTGAACTAAAATAAGTGTGTTTAGAGTCATTTAATGCCTGAAATTTGTCGAAATAGAAGATTCTGAGTAGGAGAAAAAGTCTTTAAAAATGGCAATTTTTGTCACATTGAGGCTTTAAAAAGTAGTTATTCAACATGAGGCACAATCCAAATGACATTTTGAATTTATTTTTCTACAGTCCAAAAAATCAATTTTCTGATGAAAAACGATGACCCGTGACCTGTCGAACTTTCTCCAGATGGTCAGAAATGTTCTTTTTTTACTCTTTATTTTTTTGAATGTAAGAGACTATTTCATTTGAATGATCAATTTTGGAACTAAAATACCTGTGTTTAGAGTCATTTAATGCCTGAAATTGGTCGAAATAGAAGATTCTGAGTAGGAGAAAAAGTCTGTAAAAATGGCAATTTTGGTCACTTTGAGGCTATAAAATGTAGTTATTCAACATGAGACACAATCCAAATGACATTTTGGAACAATTTTTCTACTGTCCAAAAAATCAATATTCTGATGAAAAACGATGACCCCGGACCTGTCGAACTTTCTCCAGATGGTCAGAAATGTTAATTGTTTTTACTCTTTATTTTTTTTATTGTAAATTACTATTGCATGTGAATTATCACCTTTGGAACTAAGATAAGTGTGTTTAGAGTCATTTTAATGCCTGAAATTGATCGAAATAGAAGCTTCTGAGTAGGAGAAAAAGTCTGCAAAAATGACAATTTTGGTGACATTGAGGCTTTAAAAAGTAGTTATTCAACGTGAGGCACGATCCAAAAACCATTTTGAATCAATTTTTCTACAGTCAAAAAAAACAATTTTCTGATGAAAACCGACCCATGACCTATCGAACTTTTTCCAGATGGTCAGAAATGGTAATTTTTTAATGTTTAATTTTTTTACTGTAAATGACTATTGCATGTGAATTATCACTTTTGGAACTAAAATAAGTGTGTTAAGAGTCATTTTAATGCCTGCAATTGGTCGAAATAGAATCTTCTGAGTAGGAGAAAAAGTCTGTAAAAATGGCAATTTTGGTCACATTGAAGCTTTAAAAAGTAGTTATTCAACATGAGGCACAATCCAATTGACATTTTGAATTTATTTTTCTACAGTCCAAAAAAATCAATTTTCTGATGAAAAACGATGACCCCGGACCTGTCGATCTTTCTCCAGATGGTCAGAAATGTTCTTTTTTTCTCTTTATTTTTTTGATTGTAAGTGACTATTTCATTTCAATGATCACTTTTGGAACTAAAATACCTGTGTTTAGAGTCATTTAATGCCTGAAATTGGTCGAAATAGAAGATTCTGAGTAGGAGAAAAAGTCTGTAACAATGGCAATTTTGGTCACATTGAGGCTTTGAAAAGTAGTTATTCAACATGAGGCACAATCCAAATGACATTTTGAATAATTTTTTCTACAGTCCAAAAAATCAATTTTCTGATGAGAAAAGATGACCCTGGACCTGTCGAACTTTCTCCTAATGGTCAGAAATGGTCATTTTTTTATTTTAATCTTCTGACTGTAAATGACTATTGCATGTGAATTATCACTTTTGGAACTAAAATAAGTGTTTTTAGAGTCATATTCCTGCCCTCAATTGGTCAAAATAGAAGCTTCTGAGTAGGAGGAAATAACTGTAAAAATGGCAATTTTGGTCACTGTGAGGCTTTAAAAAGTGGTTATTCAACATGAGGCAGAATCCAGTTGACATTTTGAATCATTTTTTCTACAGTACCAAAAATTATTTTTCTGATGAAAATCAATGAAACTTTCTCCAGATGGTCAGAAATGGTCATTTTTTAATCTTTAATCTTTTGACTGTAAATGACTATTGCATGTGAATTATCACTTTTGGAACTAAAATAAGTGTGTTTAGAGTCATATTCCTGCCTGCAATCGGTCGAAATAGAAGCTTCTGAGTAGGAGGAAAAGTCTGTAAAAATGGCAATTTTGGTCACCGTGAGGCTTTAAAAAGTGGTTATTCAACATGAGGATGAATCCAATTGACATTTTCAATCATTTTTTCTACAGTCCAAAAAATCAATTTTCTGATGAAAAATGATGACCCTGGACCTATCGAACTTTCTCTTAACCTCTTCAGTGCCCATGACGAGATAGTCTCGTCATGGAGCACGGTTGCGCTGTGCCCATGACGAGACTATCTCGTCATGAACCCCACCCACTAGTGCAACGCCCGGCACAGGAGGGGGAAAGGGCGTGGCACTGAAGGGGTTAATAGTCAGAAATGGTCATTTTTTTAATCTTTAATATTTTGACTGTAAATGACTATTGTATGTGAATTATCACATTTGGAACTAGAATAAGTGTGTTTAGAGTCATATTCCTGCCCAAAATCGGTCGAAATAGAAGCTTGAGAGTAGGAGGAAAAGTCTGTAAAAATGGCAATTTTGGTCACTGTGATACTTTAAAAAGTGGTTATTCAACATGAGGCACAATCCAATTGACATTTTGAATCATTTTTTCTACATTCCAAAAAATCAATTTTCTGATGACAAACAATGACCCCGGATCTGTCGAACTTTCTCCTGATGGTGAGAAATTGTCATTTTTTTTAATCTTTAATCTTTTGACTGTAAATGACCATTGCATGTAAAATATCACTTTTGCAACAAAAATAATTGTGTTTAGAGTCATATTCCTGCCCGAAATTGGTTAAAATAGAAGCTTCTGAGTGAAAGGAAAAGTCTGTAAAAATGGCAATTTTAATCACTGTGAGGCTTTAAAAAGTGGTGATTCAACATGAGGCACAATCCAATTGACATTTTGAATCATTTTTTCTACAGTCCAAAAAATCAATTTTCTGATGAAAATCAATGAAACCGGATCTGTCGAACTTTCTCCAGATGGTCAGAAATGGTAATTTTTTAATCTTTAATCTTTTGACTGTAAATGACTATTGCATGTGAATTATCACATTTGGAACTAAAATAAGTTGTTTAGAGTCCTATTTCTGCCTGAAATCGGTCGAAATAGAAGCTTCTGAGTTGGAGGATAAGTCTGTAAAAATATCAATTTTGGTCACTGTGAGGCTTGAAAAAGTGGTTATTCAACATGAGGCAGAATCCAATTGACATTTTAAATAATTTTTTCTACAGTCCAAAAAATCAATTTTCTGATGAGAAAAGATGACCCTGGACCTGTCGAACTTTCTCCTAATGGTCAGAAATGGTCATTATTTTATTTTAATCTTCTGACTGTAAATCACTATTGCATGTGAATGATCACTTTTGGAACTGAAATAAGTGTGTTTAGAGTCATATTCCTGCGCGAAATTGGTCGAAATAGAAGCTTCTGAGTAGGAGGAAAGGTGTGTAAAAAAAGAATAGCAATTTTGGTCACTGCGAGGCTTGAAAAAGTGGTTATTCAACATGAGGCAGAATCCAATTGACATTTTGAATCATTTTATCTACAGTCCAAAAAATCAATTTTCTGATGGAAAACGATTAAACTGGACCTTTTGAAATTTCTCCAGATGGTCAGAAATGGTCAGTTTTTTTAATCTTTAATCTTTTGACTGTAAATGTCTATTGCATGTAAATTATCACTTTTGGAACTAAAATAAGTGTGTTTAGAGTCATATTCCTGCCCTCAATTGGTCAAAATAGAAGCTTCTGAGTAGGAGGAAATGACTGTAAAAATGGCAATTTTGGTCACTGTGAGGCTTTAAAAAGTGGTTATTCAACATGAGGCAGAATCCAATTGATATTTTGAATCATTTTTTCTACAGTCCAAAAAATCAATTTTCTGATGAGAAAAGACGACCCTGGACGTGTCGAACTTTCTCCTAATGGTCAGAAATGGTTCAGTTTTGGAACTGAAATAAGTGTGTTTAGAGTCATATTCCTGCGTGTGAAATTGGTCGAAATAGAAGCTTCTGAGTAGGAGGAAAAGTGTGTAAAAAATAGCAATTTTGGTCACTGTGAGGCTTGAAAAAGTGGTTATTCAACATGAGGCAGAATCCAATTGACATTTTGAATCATTTTTTCTACAGTCCAAAAAATCAATTTTCTGATGAAAAACGATAAAACTGGACCTTTTGAAATTTCTCCAGATGGTCAGAAATGGTCAGTTTTTTTAATCTTTAATCTTTTGACTGTAAATGACTATTGCATGTGAATTATCACTTTTGGAACTAAAATAAGTGTGTTTAGAGTCATATTCCTGCCCGAAATCGGTCGAAATAGAAGCTTCTGAATAGGAGGAAAAGTCTGTAAAAATGGCAATTTTGTTCACTGTGAGGCATTAAAAAGTGGTGATTCAACATGAGGCACAATCCAATTGACATATTGAATCATTTTTTCTACAGTCCAAAAAATCAATTTTCTGATGAAAAACGACGACCCGAGACCTGTCGAACTTTCTCCAGATGGTCAGAAATGGTCATTTTTTTAATCTTTAATCTTTTGACTGTAAATGACTATTGCATGTAAAATATCACTTTTGCAACTAAAATAATTGTGTTTAGAGTCATATTCCTGCCCGAAATTAGTTAAAATAGAAGCTTATGACTAAGAGGAAAAGTCTGTAAAAATGTCAATTTTGGTCACTGTGAGGCTTTAAAAAGTGGTTCTTTAAAAAGTGGTTATTCAACATGAGGCAGAATCCAATTGACATATTGAATCATTTTTTTCTACAGTCCAAAAAATCAATTTTCTGATGAAAAACGACGACCCGAGACCTGTCAAACTTTCTACAGATGGTCAGAAATGGTATTTTTTTCAATCTTTAATCTTTTGACTGTAAATGACTATTGCATGTGAATTATCACATTTGGAACTAAAATAAGTGTGTTTAGAGTCATATTCCTGCCTGCAATCGGTCGAAATAGAAGCTTCTGAGTATCAGGAAAAGTCTGTAAAAATGGCAATTTTGGTCACCGTGAGGCTTTAAAAAGTGGTTATTCAACATGAGGATGAATCCAATTGACATTTTCAATCATTTTTTCTACAGTCCAAAAAATCAATTTTCTGATGAAAATTTATGACCCTGGACCTATCGAACTTTCTCCTAATGGTCAGAAATGGTCATTTTTTTAATCTTTAATATTTTGACTGTAAATGACTATTGTATGTGAATTATCACATTTGGAACTAGAATAAGTGTGTTTAGAGTCATATTCCTGCCCGAAATCGGTCAAAATAGAAGCTTGAGAGTTGGAGGAAAAGTCTGTAAAAATGGCAATTTTGGTCACTGTGATGCTTTAAAAAGTGGTTATTCAACATGAGGCACAATCCAATTGACATTTCGAATCATTTTTTCTACATTCCAAAAAATCAATTTTCTGATGACAAACAATGACCCCGGATCTGTCGAACTTTCTCCTGATGGTGAGAAATTGTCATTTTTTTTATCTTTAATCTTTTGACTGTAAATGACTATTGCATGTAAAATATCACTTTTGCAACTAAAATAATTGTGTTTAGAGTCATATTCCTGCCCGAAATTGGTTAAAATAGAAGCTTCTGAGTGAAAGGAAAAGTCTGTAAAAATGGCAATTTTAATCACTGTGAGGCTTTAAAAAGTGGTGATTCAACATGAGGCACAATCCAATTGACATTTTGAATCATTTTTTCTACAGTCCAAAAAATCAATTTTCTGATGAAAATCAATGAAACCGGATCTGTCGAACTTTCTCCAGATGGTCAGAAATGGTAATTTTTTAATCTTTAATCTTTTGACTGTAAATGACTATTGCATGTGAATTATCACATTTGGAACTAAAATAAGTGTGTTTAGAGTCCTATTTCTGCCTGAAATCGGTCGAAATAGAAGCTTCTGAGTTGGAGGATAAATCTGTAAAAATATCAATTTTGGTCACTGTGAGGCTTGAAAAGGTGGTTATTCAACATGAGGCAGAATCCAATTGACATTTTGAATAATTTTTTCTACAGTCCAAAAAATCAATTTTCTGATGAGAAAAGATGACCCTGGACCTGTCGAACTTTCTCCTAATGGTCAGAAATGGTCATTATTTTATTTTAATCTTCTGACTGTAAATCACTGTTGCATGTGAATGATCACTTTTGGAACTGAAATAAGTGTGTTTAGAGTCATATTCCTGCGCGAAATTGGTCGAAATAGAAGCTTCTGAGTAGGAGGAAAAGTGTGTAAAAAAAGAATAGCAATTTTGGTCACTGTGAGGCTTGAAAAAGTGGTTATTCAACATGAGGCAGAATCCAATTGACATTTTGAATCATTTTATCTACAGTCCAAAAAATCAATTTTCTGATGGAAAACGATGAAACTGGACCTTTTGAAATTTCTCCAGATGGTCAGAAATGGTCAGTTTTTTTAATCTTTAATCTTTTGACTGTAAATGTCTATTGCATGTAAATTATCACTTTTGGAACTAAAATAAGTGTGTTTAGAGTCATATTCCTGCCCTCAATTGGTCAAAATAGAAGCTTCTGAGTTGGAGGAAATGACTGTAAAAATGGCAATTTTGGTCACTGTGAGGCTTTAAAAAGTGGTTATTCAACATGAGGCAGAATCCAATTGATATTTTGAATCATTTTTTCTACAGTCCAAAAAAATCAATTTTCTGATGAGAAAAGACGACCCTGGACGTGTCGAACTTTCTCCTAATGGTCAGAAATGGTCATTATTTTATTTTAATCTTCTGACTGTAAATCACTATTGCATGTGAATTATCAGTTTTGGAACTGAAATAAGTGTGTTGAGAGTCATATTCCTGCGTGTGAAATTGGTCGAAATAGAAGCTTCTGAGTAGGAGGAAAAGTGTGTAAAAAAATAGCAATTTTGGTCACTGTGAGGCTTGAAAAAGTGGTTATTCAACATGAGGCAGAATCCAATTGACATTTTGAATAATTTTTTCTACAGTCCAAAAAATCAATTTTCTGATGAAAAACGATGAAACTGGACCTTTTGAAATTTCTCCAGATGGTCAAAAATGGTCAGTTTTTTTAATCTTTAATCTTTTGACTGTAAATGACTATTGCATGTGAATTATCACTTTTGGAACTAAAATAAGTGTGTTTAGAGTCATATTCCTGCCCTCAATTGGTCAAAATAGAAGCTTTTGAGTAGGAGGAAATTACTGTAAAAATGGCAATTTGGTCACTGTGAGGCTTGAAAAAGTGGTTATTCAACATGAGGCAGAATCCAATTGACATTTTGAATCATTTTTTCTACTGTCCAAAAAATCAATTTTCTGATGAAAAACGATGAAACTGGACCTTTTGAAATTTCTCCAGATGGTCAGAAATGGTCAGTTTTTTTAATCTTTAATCTTTTGACTGTAAATGACTATTGCATGTGAATTATCACTTTTGGAACTAAAATAGGTGTGTTTAGAGTCATATTCCTGCCGTCAATTGGTCAAAATAGAAGCTTCTGAGTAGGAGGAAATTACTGTAAAAATGGCAATTTTGGTCACTGTGAGGCTTTAAAAAGTGGTTATTCAACATGAGGCAGAATCCAGTTGACATTTTGAATCATTTTTTCTACAGTACCAAAAATTAATTTTCTGATGAAAATCAATTAAACTTTCTCCAGATGGTCAGAAATGTTCTTTTTTTACTCTTTATTTTTTTGATTGTAAGTGACTATTTCATTTGAATGATCACTTTTGGAACTAAAATACCTGTGTTTAGAGTCATTTAATGCCTGAAATTGGTCGAAATAGAAGATTCTGAGTAGGAGAAAAAGTCTGTAAAAATGGCAATTTTGGTCACAGTGAGGCTTTAAAAAGTAGTTATTAAACGTGAGGCACAATTCAAATAACATTTTGAATCAATTTTTCTACAGTCCAAAAATCAATTTTCGGATGAAAAACGATGACCCGTGACCTGTCGAACTTTCTCCAGATGGTCAGAAATGGTAATTTTTTAATGTTTAATTTTTTGACTGTAAATGACTATTGCATGTGAATTATCACTTTTTGAACTAAAATAAGTGTGTTTAGAGTCATTTAATGCCTGAAATTGGTCGAAATAGAACATTCTGAGTAGGAGAAAAAGTCTGTAAAAATGGCAATTTTGGTCACATTGAGGCTTTGAAAAGTAGTTATTCAACATGAGGCACAATCCAAATGACATTTTGAATCAATTTTTCTACAGTCCAAAAAATCAATTTTCTGATGAAAAACTATGACCCGTGACCTGTCGAACTTTCTCCAGATGGTCAGAAATGGTAATTTTTTAATGTTTAAGTTTTTTGACTGTAAATGACTATTGCATGTTAATTATCACTTTTTGAACTAAAATAAGTGTGTTTAGAGTCATTTAATGCCTATACTTGGTCGAAATAGAAGATTCTGAGTAGGAGAAAAAGTCTGTAAAAATGGCAATTTTGGTCACATTGAGGCTTTAAAAAGTAGTTATTCAACGTGAGGCACAATTCAAATAACATTTTGAATCCAATTTTCTACAGTCCAAAAAATCAATATTCCTATGAAAAACAATGACCCCAGACCTGTCGAACTTTCTCCAGATGGTCAGAAATGTTCTTTTTTTCTCTTTAATTTTTTGATTGTAAGTGACTATTTCATTTGAATTATCACTTTTGGAACAAAAATACCTGTGTTTAGAGTCATTTAATGCCTGAAATTGGTCGAAATAGAAGATTCTGAGTAGGAGAAAAAGTCTCTAAAAATGGCAATTTTGGTCACATTGAGGCTTTGAAAAGTAGTTATTCAACATGAGGCACAATCCAAATGACATTTTGAATCAATTTTTCTACAGTCCCAAAAATAAATTTTCTGATGAAAAACGATGATCCGTGACCTGTCGAACTTTCTCCAGATGGTCAGAAATGATAATTTTTTTATGTTTAATTTTTTGACTGTAAATGACTATTGAATGTGAATTATCACTTTTGGAACTAAAATACGTGTGTTTAGAGTCATTTTATTGCCTGAAATTTGTCGAAATAGAAGCTTCTGAGTAGGAGAAAAAGTCTTTAAAAATGGCAGTTTTGGTCACATTGAGGCTTTAAAAAGTAGTTATTCAACATGAGGCACAATCCAAATGACATTTTGGAACAATTTTTTTACAGTCCAAAAAATCAATATTCTGATGAAAAACGATGACCCCGGACCTGTCGAACTTTCTCCAGATGGTCAGAAATGTTAATTGTTTTTACTCTTTATTTTTTTGATGGTAAATTACTATTGCATGTGAATTATCACCTTTGGAACTAAGACAAGTGTGTTTAGAGTCATTTTAATGCCTGAAATTGATCGAAATAGAAGCGTCTGAGTAGGAGAAACAGTCTGCAAAAATGACAATTTTGGTGACATTGAGGCTTTAAAAAGTAGTTATTCAACGTTAGTCACGATCCAAATAACATTTTGAATCAATTTTTCTACAGTCAAAAAAAACTATTTTCTGATGAAAACCGACCCGTGACCTATCGAACTTTTTCCAGATGGTCAGAAATGGTAATTTTTTAATGTTTAATTTTTTTACTGTAAATGACTATTGCATGTGAATTATCACTTTTGGAACTAAAATAAGTGTGTTTAGAGTCATTTTAAAGCCTGCAATTGGTCGAAATAGAATCTTCTGAGTAGGAGAAAAAGTCTGTAAAAATGGCAATTTTGGTCACATTGAAGCTTTAAAAAGTATTTATTCAACGTGAGGCAAAATTCAAATAACATTTTGAATCCAATTTTCTACAGTCCAAAAAATCAATATTCTGATCAAAAACAATGACCCCGGACCTGTCGAACTTTCTCCAGATGGTCAGAAATGTTCTTTTTTTCTCTTTATTTTTTTGATTGTAAGTGACTATTTCATTTGAATTATCACTTTTGGAACTAAAATACCTGTGTTTAGAGTCATTTATTGCCTGAAATTGGTCTAAATAGAAGATTCTGAGTAGGAGAAAAAGTCTGTAAAAATGGCAATTTTGGTCACATTGAGGCATTGAAAAGTAGTTATTCAACGTGAGGCACAATTCAAATGACATTTTGAATTTATTTTTCTACAGTCCAAAAAATCAATTTTCTGATGAAAAATGATGATCCGTGACCTGTCGAACTTTCTCCAGATGGTCAGAAATGATAATTTTTTAATGTTTAATTTTTTGACTGTAAATGACTATTGAATGTGAATTATCACTTTTTTGAACTAAAATACGTGTGTTTAGAGTCATTTTATTGCCTGAAATTTGTCGAAATAGAAGCTTCTGAGTAGGAGAAAAAGTCTTTAAAAATGGCAGTTTTGGTCACATTGAGGCTTTAAAAAGTAGGTATTCAACATGAAGTACAATCCAAATGACATTTTGGAACAATTTTTCTACTGTCCAAAAAATCAATATTCTGATGAAAAACGATGACCCCGGACCTGTCGAACTTTCTCCAGATGGTCAGAAATGTTAATTGTTTTTACTCTTTATTTTTTTGATTGTAAATTACTATTGCATGTGAATTATCACCTTTGGAACTAAGATAAGTGTGTTTAGAGCCATTTTAATGCCTGAAATTGATCGAAATAGAAGCTTCTGAGTAGGAGAAAAAGTCTGCAAAAATGACAATTTTGGTGACATTGAGGCTTTAAAAAGTAGTTATTCAACGTGAGGCACGATCCAAATAACATTTTGAATCAATTTTTCTACAGTCAAAAAAAACAATTTTCTGATGAAAACCGACCCGTGACCTATCGAACTTTTTCCAGATGGTCAGAAATGGTAATTTTTTAATGTTTAACTTTTTTTTACTGTAAATGACTATTGCATGTGAATTATCACTTTTGGAACTAAAATAAGTGTGTTTAGAGTCATTTTAGTGCCTGCAATTGGTCGAAATAGAATCTTCTGAGTAGGAGAAAAAGTCTGTAAAAATGGCAATTTTGGTCACATTGAAGCTTTAAAAAGTAGTTAATCAACATGAGGCACAATTCAAATAACATTTTGAATCATTTTTTCTACAGTACCAAAAATTAATTTTCTGATGAAAATCAATGAAACTTTCTCCAGATGGTCAGAAATGTTCTTTTTTTACTCTTTATTTTTTTGATTGTAAGTGACTATTTCATTTGAATGATCACTTTTGGAACTAAAATACCTGTGTTTAGAGTCATTTAATGCCTGAAATTGGTCGAAATAGAAGATTCTGAGTAGGAGAAAAAGTCTGTAAAAATGGCAATTTTGGTCACAGTGAGGCTTTAAAAAGTAGTTATTAAACGTGAGGCACAATTCAAATAACATTTTGAATCAATTTTTCTACAGTCCAAAAATCAATTTTCGGATGAAAAACGATGACCCGTGACCTGTCGAACTTTCTCCAGATGGTCAGAAATGGTAATTTTTTAATGTTTAATTTTTTGACTGTAAATGACTATTGCATGTGAATTATCACTTTTTGAACTAAAATAAGTGTGTTTAGAGTCATTTAATGCCTGAAATTGGTCGAAATAGAACATTCTGAGTAGGAGAAAAAGTCTGTAAAAATGGCAATTTTGGTCACATTGAGGCTTTGAAAAGTAGTTATTCAACATGAGGCACAATCCAAATGACATTTTGAATCAATTTTTCTACAGTCCAAAAAATCAATTTTCTGATGAAAAACTATGACCCGTGACCTGTCGAACTTTCTCCAGATGGTCAGAAATGGTAATTTTTTAATGTTTAAGTTTTTTGACTGTAAATGACTATTGCATGTTAATTATCACTTTTTGAACTAAAATAAGTGTGTTTAGAGTCATTTAATGCCTATACTTGGTCGAAATAGAAGATTCTGAGTAGGAGAAAAAGTCTGTAAAAATGGCAATTTTGGTCACATTGAGGCTTTAAAAAGTAGTTATTCAACGTGAGGCACAATTCAAATAACATTTTGAATCCAATTTTCTACAGTCCAAAAAATCAATATTCCTATGAAAAACAATGACCCCAGACCTGTCGAACTTTCTCCAGATGGTCAGAAATGTTCTTTTTTTCTCTTTAATTTTTTGATTGTAAGTGACTATTTCATTTGAATTATCACTTTTGGAACAAAAATACCTGTGTTTAGAGTCATTTAATGCCTGAAATTGGTCGAAATAGAAGATTCTGAGTAGGAGAAAAAGTCTCTAAAAATGGCAATTTTGGTCACATTGAGGCTTTGAAAAGTAGTTATTCAACATGAGGCACAATCCAAATGACATTTTGAATCAATTTTTCTACAGTCCCAAAAATAAATTTTCTGATGAAAAACGATGATCCGTGACCTGTCGAACTTTCTCCAGATGGTCAGAAATGATAATTTTTTTATGTTTAATTTTTTGACTGTAAATGACTATTGAATGTGAATTATCACTTTTGGAACTAAAATACGTGTGTTTAGAGTCATTTTATTGCCTGAAATTTGTCGAAATAGAAGCTTCTGAGTAGGAGAAAAAGTCTTTAAAAATGGCAGTTTTGGTCACATTGAGGCTTTAAAAAGTAGTTATTCAACATGAGGCACAATCCAAATGACATTTTGGAACAATTTTTTTACAGTCCAAAAAATCAATATTCTGATGAAAAACGATGACCCCGGACCTGTCGAACTTTCTCCAGATGGTCAGAAATGTTAATTGTTTTTACTCTTTATTTTTTTGATGGTAAATTACTATTGCATGTGAATTATCACCTTTGGAACTAAGACAAGTGTGTTTAGAGTCATTTTAATGCCTGAAATTGATCGAAATAGAAGCGTCTGAGTAGGAGAAACAGTCTGCAAAAATGACAATTTTGGTGACATTGAGGCTTTAAAAAGTAGTTATTCAACGTTAGTCACGATCCAAATAACATTTTGAATCAATTTTTCTACAGTCAAAAAAAACTATTTTCTGATGAAAACCGACCCGTGACCTATCGAACTTTTTCCAGATGGTCAGAAATGGTAATTTTTTAATGTTTAATTTTTTTACTGTAAATGACTATTGCATGTGAATTATCACTTTTGGAACTAAAATAAGTGTGTTTAGAGTCATTTTAAAGCCTGCAATTGGTCGAAATAGAATCTTCTGAGTAGGAGAAAAAGTCTGTAAAAATGGCAATTTTGGTCACATTGAAGCTTTAAAAAGTATTTATTCAACGTGAGGCAAAATTCAAATAACATTTTGAATCCAATTTTCTACAGTCCAAAAAATCAATATTCTGATCAAAAACAATGACCCCGGACCTGTCGAACTTTCTCCAGATGGTCAGAAATGTTCTTTTTTTCTCTTTATTTTTTTGATTGTAAGTGACTATTTCATTTGAATTATCACTTTTGGAACTAAAATACCTGTGTTTAGAGTCATTTATTGCCTGAAATTGGTCTAAATAGAAGATTCTGAGTAGGAGAAAAAGTCTGTAAAAATGGCAATTTTGGTCACATTGAGGAATTGAAAAGTAGTTATTCAACGTGAGGCACAATTCAAATGACATTTTGAATTTATTTTTCTACAGTCCAAAAAATCAATTTTCTGATGAAAAATGATGATCCGTGACCTGTCGAACTTTCTCCAGATGGTCAGAAATGATAATTTTTTAATGTTTAATTTTTTGACTGTAAATGACTATTGAATGTGAATTATCACTTTTTTGAACTAAAATACGTGTGTTTAGAGTCATTTTATTGCCTGAAATTTGTCGAAATAGAAGCTTCTGAGTAGGAGAAAAAGTCTTTAAAAATTGCAGTTTTGGTCACATTGAGGCTTTAAAAAGTAGGTATTCAACATGAAGTACAATCCAAATGACATTTTGGAACAATTTTTCTACTGTCCAAAAAATCAATATTCTGATGAAAAACGATGACCCCGGACCTGTCGAACTTTCTCCAGATGGTCAGAAATGTTAATTGTTTTTACTCTTTATTTTTTTGATTGTAAATTACTATTGCATGTGAATTATCACCTTTGGAACTAAGATAAGTGTGTTTAGAGCCATTTTAATGCCTGAAATTGATCGAAATAGAAGCTTCTGAGTAGGAGAAAAAGTCTGCAAAAATGACAATTTTGGTGACATTGAGGCTTTAAAAAGTAGTTATTCAACGTGAGGCACGATCCAAATAACATTTTGAATCAATTTTTCTACAGTCAAAAAAAACAATTTTCTGATGAAAACCGACCCGTGACCTATCGAACTTTTTCCAGATGGTCAGAAATGGTAATTTTTTAATGTTTAACTTTTTTTTACTGTAAATGACTATTGCATGTGAATTATCACTTTTGGAACTAAAATAAGTGTGTTTAGAGTCATTTTAGTGCCTGCAATTGGTCGAAATAGAATCTTCTGAGTAGGAGAAAAAGTCTGTAAAAATGGCAATTTTGGTCACATTGAAGCTTTAAAAAGTAGTTAATCAACATGAGGCACAATTCAAATAACATTTTGAATCAATTTTTCTACAGTCCAAAAATCAATTTTCTGATGAAAAATGATGACCCGTGACCTGTCGAACTTTCTCCAGATAGTCAGAAATGGTAGTTTTTTTATGTTTAATTTTTTGACTGTAAATGACTATTGCATGTGAATTATCACTTTTTGAACTAAAATAAGTGTGTTTAGAGTCATTTAATGCCTGAAATTGGTCGAAATAGAAGATTCTGAGTAGGAGAAAAAGTCTGTAAAAATGGCAATTTTGGTCACATTGAGGCTTTGAAAAGTAGTTATTCAACATGAGGCACAATCCAAATGACATTTTGAATCAATATTTCTACAGTCCCAAAAAAAAAAATTCTGATGAAAAACGATGATCCGTGACCTGTCGAACTTTCTCCAGATGGTCAGAAATGATCATATTTTAATGTTTAAATTTTTTTACTGTAAATGACTATTGCATGTGAATTATCACTTTTTGAACTAAAATAAGTGTGTTTAGAGTCATTTAATGCCTGAAATTGGTCGAATTAGAAGATTCTGAGTAGGAGAAAAAGTCTGTAAAAATGGCAATTTTGGTCACAGTGAGGCTTTAAAAAGTAGTTATTCAACGTGAGGCACAATTCAAATAACATTTTGAATCAATTTTTCTACAGTCCAAAAATCAATTTTCTGATGAAAAACGATGACCCGTGACCTGTCGAACTTTCTCCAGATGGTCAGAAATGTTCTTTTTTTACTCTTTATTTTTTTGAATGTAAGTGACTATTTCATTTGAATGATCACTTTTGGAACTAAAATACCTGTGTTTAGAGTCATTTAATGCCTGAAATTGGTCGAAATAGAAGATTCTGAGTAGGAGAAAAAGTCTGTAAAAATGGCAATTTTGGTCACAGTGAGGCTTTAAAAAGTAGTTATTCAACGTGAGGCACAATTCAAAAACCATTTTGAATCAATTTTTCTACAGTCCAAAAATCAATTTTCTGATGAAAAACGATGACCCGTGACCTGTCGAACTTTCTCCAGATGGTCAGAAATTGTAATTTTTTAATGTTTAATTTTTTGACTGTAAATGACTATTGCATGTGAATTATCACTTTTTGAACTAAAATAAGTGTGTTTCGAGTCATTTAATGCCTGAAATTTGTCGAAATAGAAGATTTTGAGTAGGAGAAAAAGTCTGTAAAAATGGCAATTTTGGTCACAGTGAGGCTTTAAAAAGTAGTTATTCAACGTGAGGCACAATTCAAATAACATTTTGAATCAATTTTTCTACAGTCCAAAAATCAATTTTCTGATGAAAAACGATGACCCGTGACCTGTCGAACTTTCTCCAGATGGTCAGAAATGTTCTTTTTTTACTCTTTATTTTTTGATTGTAAGTGACTATTTCATTTGAATGATCACTTTTGGAACTAAAATTCCTGTGTTTAGAGTCATTTAATGCCTGAAATTGGTCGAAATAGAAGATTCTGAGTAGGAGAAAAAGTCTGTAAAAATGGCAATTTTGGTCACATTGAGGCTTTAAAATTAGTTATTCAACGTGAGGCACAATTCAAATAACATTTTGAATCCAATTTTCTACAGTCCCAAAAATCAATATTCTGATGAAAAACAATGACCCCGGACCTGTCGAAATTTCTCCAGATGGTCAGAAATGTTCTTTTTTTCTCTTTATTTTTTTGATTGTAAGTGACTATTTCATTTGAATTATCACTTTTGGAACTAAAATACCTGTGTTTAGAGTCATTTAATGCCTGAAATTGGTCGAAATAGAAGATTCTGAGTAGGAGAAAAAGTCTGTAAAAATGGCAATTTTGGTCACAGTGAGGCTTTAAAAAGTAGTTATTAAACGTGAGGCACAATTCAAATAACATTTTGAATCAATTTTTCTACAGTCCAAAAATCAATTTTCGGATGAAAAACGATGACCCGTGACCTGTCGAACTTTCTCCAGATGGTCAGAAATGGTAATTTTTTAATGTTTAATTTTTTGACTGTAAATGACTATTGCATGTGAATTATCACTTTTTGAACTAAAATAAGTGTGTTTAGAGTCATTTAATGCCTGAAATTGGTCGAAATAGAACATTCTGAGTAGGAGAAAAAGTCTGTAAAAATGGCAATTTTGGTCACATTGAGGCTTTGAAAAGTAGTTATTCAACATGAGGCACAATCCAAATGACATTTTGAATCAATTTTTCTACAGTCCAAAAAATCAATTTTCTGATGAAAAACTATGACCCGTGACCTGTCGAACTTTCTCCAGATGGTCAGAAATGGTAATTTTTTAATGTTTAAGTTTTTTGACTGTAAATGACTATTGCATGTTAATTATCACTTTTTGAACTAAAATAAGTGTGTTTAGAGTCATTTAATGCCTATACTTGGTCGAAATAGAAGATTCTGAGTAGGAGAAAAAGTCTGTAAAAATGGCAATTTTGGTCACATTGAGGCTTTAAAAAGTAGTTATTCAACGTGAGGCACAATTCAAATAACATTTTGAATCCAATTTTCTACAGTCCAAAAAATCAATATTCCTATGAAAAACAATGACCCCAGACCTGTCGAACTTTCTCCAGATGGTCAGAAATGTTCTTTTTTTCTCTTTAATTTTTTGATTGTAAGTGACTATTTCATTTGAATTATCACTTTTGGAACAAAAATACCTGTGTTTAGAGTCATTTATTGCCTGAAATTGGTCGAAATAGAAGATTCTGAGTAGGAGAAAAAGTCTCTAAAAATGGCAATTTTGGTCACATTGAGGCTTTGAAAAGTAGTTATTCAACATGAGGCACAATCCAAATGACATTTTGAATCAATTTTTCTACAGTCCCAAAAATAAATTTTCTGATGAAAAACGATGATCCGTGACCTGTCGAACTTTCTCCAGATGGTCAGAAATGATAATTTTTTTATGTTTAATTTTTTGACTGTAAATGACTATTGAATGTGAATTATCACTTTTGGAACTAAAATACGTGTGTTTAGAGTCATTTTATTGCCTGAAATTTGTCGAAATAGAAGCTTCTGAGTAGGAGAAAAAGTCTTTAAAAATGGCAGTTTTGGTCACATTGAGGCTTTAAAAAGTAGTTATTCAACATGAGGCACAATCCAAATGACATTTTGGAACAATTTTTTTACAGTCCAAAAAATCAATATTCTGATGAAAAACGATGACCCCGGACCTGTCGAACTTTCTCCAGATGGTCAGAAATGTTAATTGTTTTTACTCTTTATTTTTTTGATGGTAAATTACTATTGCATGTGAATTATCACCTTTGGAACTAAGACAAGTGTGTTTAGAGTCATTTTAATGCCTGAAATTGATCGAAATAGAAGCGTCTGAGTAGGAGAAACAGTCTGCAAAAATGACAATTTTGGTGACATTGAGGCTTTAAAAAGTAGTTATTCAACGTTAGTCACGATCCAAATAACATTTTGAATCAATTTTTCTACAGTCAAAAAAAACTATTTTCTGATGAAAACCGACCCGTGACCTATCGAACTTTTTCCAGATGGTCAGAAATGGTAATTTTTTAATGTTTAATTTTTTTACTGTAAATGACTATTGCATGTGAATTATCACTTTTGGAACTAAAATAAGTGTGTTTAGAGTCATTTTAAAGCCTGCAATTGGTCGAAATAGAATCTTCTGAGTAGGAGAAAAAGTCTGTAAAAATGGCAATTTTGGTCACATTGAAGCTTTAAAAAGTATTTATTCAACGTGAGGCAAAATTCAAATAACATTTTGAATCCAATTTTCTACAGTCCAAAAAATCAATATTCTGATCAAAAACAATGACCCCGGACCTGTCGAACTTTCTCCAGATGGTCAGAAATGTTCTTTTTTTCTCTTTATTTTTTTGATTGTAAGTGACTATTTCATTTGAATTATCACTTTTGGAACTAAAATACCTGTGTTTAGAGTCATTTATTGCCTGAAATTGGTCTAAATAGAAGATTCTGAGTAGGAGAAAAAGTCTGTAAAAATGGCAATTTTGGTCACATTGAGGAATTGAAAAGTAGTTATTCAACGTGAGGCACAATTCAAATGACATTTTGAATTTATTTTTCTACAGTCCAAAAAATCAATTTTCTGATGAAAAATGATGATCCGTGACCTGTCGAACTTTCTCCAGATGGTCAGAAATGATAATTTTTTAATGTTTAATTTTTTGACTGTAAATGACTATTGAATGTGAATTATCACTTTTTTGAACTAAAATACGTGTGTTTAGAGTCATTTTATTGCCTGAAATTTGTCGAAATAGAAGCTTCTGAGTAGGAGAAAAAGTCTTTAAAAATGGCAGTTTTGGTCACATTGAGGCTTTAAAAAGTAGGTATTCAACATGAAGTACAATCCAAATGACATTTTGGAACAATTTTTCTACTGTCCAAAAAATCAATATTCTGATGAAAAACGATGACCCCGGACCTGTCGAACTTTCTCCAGATGGTCAGAAATGTTAATTGTTTTTACTCTTTATTTTTTTGATTGTAAATTACTATTGCATGTGAATTATCACCTTTGGAACTAAGATAAGTGTGTTTAGAGCCATTTTAATGCCTGAAATTGATCGAAATAGAAGCTTCTGAGTAGGAGAAAAAGTCTGCAAAAATGACAATTTTGGTGACATTGAGGCTTTAAAAAGTAGTTATTCAACGTGAGGCACGATCCAAATAACATTTTGAATCAATTTTTCTACAGTCAAAAAAAACAATTTTCTGATGAAAACCGACCCGTGACCTATCGAACTTTTTCCAGATGGTCAGAAATGGTAATTTTTTAATGTTTAACTTTTTTTTACTGTAAATGACTATTGCATGTGAATTATCACTTTTGGAACTAAAATAAGTGTGTTTAGAGTCATTTTAGTGCCTGCAATTGGTCGAAATAGAATCTTCTGAGTAGGAGAAAAAGTCTGTAAAAATGGCAATTTTGGTCACATTGAAGCTTTAAAAAGTAGTTAATCAACATGAGGCACAATTCAAATAACATTTTGAATCAATTTTTCTACAGTCCAAAAATCAATTTTCTGATGAAAAATGATGACCCGTGACCTGTCGAACTTTCTCCAGATAGTCAGAAATGGTAGTTTTTTTATGTTTAATTTTTTGACTGTAAATGACTATTGCATGTGAATTATCACTTTTTGAACTAAAATAAGTGTGTTTAGAGTCATTTAATGCCTGAAATTGGTCGAAATAGAAGATTCTGAGTAGGAGAAAAAGTCTGTAAAAATGGCAATTTTGGTCACATTGAGGCTTTGAAAAGTAGTTATTCAACATGAGGCACAATCCAAATGACATTTTGAATCAATATTTCTACAGTCCCAAAAAAAAAAATTCTGATGAAAAACGATGATCCGTGACCTGTCGAACTTTCTCCAGATGGTCAGAAATGATCATATTTTAATGTTTAAATTTTTTTACTGTAAATGACTATTGCATGTGAATTATCACTTTTTGAACTAAAATAAGTGTGTTTAGAGTCATTTAATGCCTGAAATTGGTCGAATTAGAAGATTCTGAGTAGGAGAAAAAGTCTGTAAAAATGGCAATTTTGGTCACAGTGAGGCTTTGAAAAGTAGTTATTCAACGTGAGGCACAATTCAAATAACATTTTGAATCAATTTTTCTACAGTCCAAAAATCAATTTTCTGATGAAAAACGATGACCCGTGACCTGTCGAACTTTCTCCAGATGGTCAGAAATGTTCTTTTTTTACTCTTTATTTTTTTGAATGTAAGTGACTATTTCATTTGAATGATCACTTTTGGAACTAAAATACCTGTGTTTAGAGTCATTTAATGCCTGAAATTGGTCGAAATAGAAGATTCTGAGTAGGAGAAAAAGTCTGTAAAAATGGCAATTTTGGTCACAGTGAGGCTTTAAAAAGTAGTTATTCAACGTGAGGCACAATTCAAAAACCATTTTGAATCAATTTTTCTACAGTCCAAAAATCAATTTTCTGATGAAAAACGATGACCCGTGACCTGTCGAACTTTCTCCAGATGGTCAGAAATTGTAATTTTTTAATGTTTAATTTTTTGACTGTAAATGACTATTGCATGTGAATTATCACTTTTTGAACTAAAATAAGTGTGTTTCGAGTCATTTAATGCCTGAAATTTGTCGAAATAGAAGATTTTGAGTAGGAGAAAAAGTCTGTAAAAATGGCAATTTTGGTCACAGTGAGGCTTTAAAAAGTAGTTATTCAACGTGAGGCACAATTCAAATAACATTTTGAATCAATTTTTCTACA
Source organism: Triturus cristatus (assembly GCF_964204655.1). NCBI lineage: Eukaryota > Metazoa > Chordata > Amphibia > Caudata > Salamandridae > Triturus > Triturus cristatus. Next base: position 628,505,688 of record NC_140592.1, on the reverse strand, counting down.
GTCCAAAAATCAATTTTCTGATGAAAAACGATGACCCGTGACCTGTCGAACTTTCTCCAGATGGTCAGAAATGTTCTTTTTTTACTCTTTATTTTTTGATTGTAAGTGACTATTTCATTTGAATGATCACTTTTGGAACTAAAATTCCTGTGTTTAGAGTCATTTAATGCCTGAAATTGGTCGAAATAGAAGATTCTGAGTAGGAGAAAAAGTCTGTAAAAATGGCAATTTTGGTCACATTGAGGCTTTAAAATTAGTTATTCAACGTGAGGCACAATTCAAATAACATTTTGAATCCAATTTTCTACAGTCCCAAAAATCAATATTCTGATGAAAAACAATGACCCCGGACCTGTCGAAATTTCTCCAGATGGTCAGAAATGTTCTTTTTTTCTCTTTATTTTTTTGATTGTAAGTGACTATTTCATTTGAATTATCACTTTTGGAACTAAAATACCTGTGTTTAGAGTCATTTAATGCCTGAAATTGGTCGAAATAGAAGATTCTGAGTAGGAGAAAAAGTCTGTAAAAATGGCAATTTTGGTCACATTGAGGCATTGAAAAGTAGTTATTCAACGTGAGGCACAATTCAAATGACATTTTGAATTTATTTTTCTACAGTCTAAAAAATCAATTTTCTGATGAAAAATGATGATCCGTGACCTGTCGAACTTTCTCCAGATGGTCAGAAATGATAATTTTTTAATGTTTAATTTTTTGACTGTAAATGACTATTGAATGTGAATTATCACTTTTTTAACTAAAATACGTGCGTTTAGAGTCATTTTATTGCCTGAAATTTGTCGAAATAGAAGCTTCTGAGTAGAAGAAAAAGTCTTTAAAAATGGCAGTTTTGGTCACATTGAGGCTTTAAAAAGTAGTTATTCAACATGAAGTACAATCCAAATGACATTTTGGAACAATTTTTCTACTGTCCAAAAAATCAATATTCTGATGAAAAACGATGACCCCGGACCTGTCGAACTTTCTCCAGATGGTCAGAAATGTTAATTGTTTTTACTCTTTATTTTTTCAATTGTAAATTACTATTGCATGTGAATTATCACCTTTGGAACTAAGATAAGTGTGTTTAGAGTCATTTTAATGCCTGAAATTGATCGAAATAGAAGCTTCTGAGTAGGAGAAAAAGTCTGCAAAAATGACAATTTTGGTGACATTGAGGCTTTAAAAAGTATTTATTCAACGTGAGGCACGATCCAAATAACATTTTGAATCAATTTTTCTACAGTCAAAAAAATCAATTTTCTGATGAAAAATGATGACCCGTGACCTGTTGAACTTTCTCCAGATGGTCAGAAATGTTCTTTTTTTCTCTTTATTTTTTTGATTGTAAGTGACTATTTCATTTCAATGATCACTTTTGGAACTAAAATACCTGTGTTTAGAGTCATTTAATGCCTGAAATTGGTCGAAATAGAAGATTCTGAGTAGGAGAAAAAGTCTGTAAAAATGGCAATTTTGGTCACATTGAGGCTTTGAAAAGTAGTTATTCAACATGAGGCACAAACCAAATGACATTTTGAATCAATTTTTCTACAGTCCCAAAAATAAATTTTCTGATGAAAAACGATCATCCGTGACCTGTCGAACTTTCTCCAGATGGTCAGAAATTATAATTTTTTAATGTTTAATTTTTTGAGTGTAAATGACTATGAATGTGAATTATCACTTTTGGAACTAAAATACGTGTGTTAAGAGTCATTTTAATGCCTGCAATTGGTCGAAATAGAATCTTCTGAGTTGGAGAAAAAGTCTGTAAAAATGGCAATTTTGGTCACATTGAAGCTTTAAAAAGTAGTTATTCAACATGAGGCACAATCCAAATGACATTTTGAATGTATTTTTCTACAGTCCAAAAAATCAATTTTCTGATGAAAAATGATGATCCGTGACCTGTCGAACTTTCTCCAGATGGTCAGAAATTATCATATTTTAATATTTAATTTTTTGACTGTAAATGACTATTGAATGTGAATTATCAATTTTGGAACTAAAATACGTGTGTTTAGAGTCATTTAATGCCTGAAATTGGTCGAAATAGAAGATTCTGAGTAGGAGAAAAAGTCTGTAAAAATTGCAATTTTGGTCACAGCGAGGCTTTAAAAAGTAGTTATTCAACGTGAGGCACAATTCAAATAACATTTTGAATCAATTTTTCTACAGTCCAAAAATCAATTTTCTGATGAAAAACGATGACCCGTGACCTGTCGAACTTTCTCCAGATGGTCAGAAATGATAATTTTTTAATGTTTAATTTTTTGACTGTAAATGACTATTGAATGTGAATTATCACTTTTTTTAACTAAAATACGTGTGTTTAGAGTCATTTTATTGCCTGAAATTTGTCGAAATAGAAGCTTCTGAGTAGGAGAAAAAGTCTTTAAAAATGGCAGTTTTGGTCACATTGAGGCTTTAAAAAGTAGTTATTCAACATGAAGCACAATCCAAATGACATTTTGGAACAATTTTTCTACTGTCCAAAAAATCAATATTCTGAGGAAAAACGATGACCCCGGACCTGTCGAACTTTCTCCAGATGGTCAGAAATGTTAATTGTTTTTACTCTTTATTTTTTTTATTGTAAATTACTATTGCATGTGAATTATCACCTTTGGAACTAAGATAAGTGTGTTTAGAGTCATTTTAATGCCTGAAATTGATCGAAATAGAAGCTTCTGAGTAGGAGAAAAAGTCTGCAAAAATGACAATTTTGGTGACATTGAGGCTTTAAAAAGTAGTTATTCAACGTGAGGCACGATCCAAATAACATTTTGAATCAATTTTTCTACAGTCAAAAAAAACAATTTTCTGATGAAAACCGACCCATGACCTATCGAACTTTTTCCAGATGGTCAGAAATGGTAATTTTTTAATGTTTAATTTTTTTACTGTAAATGACTAATGCATGTGAATTATCACTTTTGGAACTAAAATAAGTGTGTTAAGAGTCATGTTAATGCCTGCAATTGGTCAAAATAGAATCTTCTGAGTAGGAGAAAAAGTCTGTAAAAATGGCAATTTTGGTCACATTGAAGCTTTAAAAAGTAGTTATTCAACATGAGGCACAATCCAATTGACATTTTGAATTTATTTTTCTACAGTCCAAAAAATCAATGTTCTGATGAAAAACGATGACCCCGGACCTGTCGATCTTTCTCCAGATGGTCAGAAATGTTCTTTTTTTCTCTTTATTTTTTTGATTGTAAGTGACTATTTCATTTCAATGATCACTTTTGGAACTAAAATACCTGTGTTTAGAGTCATTTAATGCCTGAAATTGGTCGAAATAGAAGATTCTGAGTAGGAGAAAAAGTCTGTAACAATGGCAATTTTGGACACATTGAGGCTTTGAAAAGTAGTTATTCAACATGAGGCACAATCCAAATGACATTTTGAATCAATTTTTCTACAGTCCCAAAAATAAATTTTCTGATGAAAAACGATGATCCGTGACCTGTCGAACTTTCTCCAGATGGTCAGAAATGGTAATTTTTTAATGTTTAATTTTTTTACTGTAAATGACTATTGCATGTGAATTATCACTTTTGGAACTAAAATAAGTGTGTTTAGAGTCATTTTAATGCCTGCAATTGGTCGAAATAGAATCTTCTGAGTAGGAGAAAAAGTCTGTAAAAATGGCAATTTTGGTCACATTGAAGCTTTAAAAAGTAGTTATTCAACATGAGGCACAATCCAAATGACATTTTGAATTTATTTTTCTACAGTCCAAAAAATCAATTTTCTGATGAAAAACGATGACCCGTGACCTGTTGAACTTTCTCCAGATGGTCAGAAATGGTAATTTTTTAATGTTTAAGTTTTTTGACTGTAAATGACTATTGCATGTGAATTATCACTTTTTGAACTAAAATAAGTGTGTTTAGAGTCATTTAATGCCTGAACTTGGTCGAAATAGAAGATTCTGAGTAGGAGAAAAAGTCTGTAAAAATGGCAATTTTGGTCACATTGAGGCTTTAAAAAGTAGTTATTCAACGTGAGGCACAATTCAAATAACATTTTCAATCCAATTTTCTACAGTCCAAAAAATCAATATTCTGATGAAAAACAATGACCCCGGACCTGTCGAACTTTCTCCAGATGGTCCGAAATGTTCTTTTTTTCTCTTTATTTTTTTGATTGTAGGTGACTATTTCATTTGAATTATCACTTTTGGAACTAAAATACCTGTGTTTAGAGTCATTTAATGCCTGAAATTGGTCGAAATAGAAGATTCTGAGTAGGAGAAAAAGTCTGTAACAATGGCAATTTTGGTCACATTGAGGCTTTGAAAAGTAGTTATTCAACATGAGGCACAATCCAAATGACATTTTGAATCAATATTTCTACAGTCCCAAAAAAAAAATTCTGATGAAAAACGATGATCCGTGACCTGTCGAATTTTCTCCAGATGGTCAGAAATGATAATATTTTAATGTTTAAATTTTTTTACTGTAAATGACTATTGCATGTGAATTATCACTTTTTGAACTAAAATAAGTGTGTTTAGAGTCATTTAATGCCTGAAATTTGTCGAAATAGAAGATTCTGAGTAGGAGAAAAAGTCTTTAAAAATGGCAATTTTTGTCACATTGAGGCTTTAAAAAGTAGTTATTCAACATGAGGCACAATCCAAATGACATTTTGAATTTATTTTTCTACAGTCCAAAAAATCAATTTTCTGATGAAAAACGATGACCCGTGACCTGTCGAACTTTCTCCAGATGGTCAGAAATGATAATTTTTTAATGTTTAATTTTTTGACTGTAAATGACTATTGAATGTGAATTATCACTTTTTTTAACTAAAATACGTGTGTTTAGAGTCATTTTATTGCCTGAAATTTGTCGAAATAGAAGCTTCTGAGTAGGAGAAAAAGTCTTTAAAAATGGCAGTTTTGGTCACATTGAGGCTTTAAAAAGTAGTTATTCAACATGAAGCACAATCCAAATGACATTTTGGAACAATTTTTCTACTGTCCAAAAAATCAATATTCTGATGAAAAACGATGACCCCGGATCTGTCGAACTTTCTCCAGATGGTCAGAAATGTTAATTGTTTTTACTCTTTATTTTTTTTATTGTAAATTACTATTGCATGTGAATTATCACCTTTGGAACTAAGATAAGTGTGTTTAGAGTCATTTTAATGCCTGAAATTGATCGAAATAGAAGCTTCTGAGTAGGAGAAAATGTCTGCAAAAATGACAATTTTGGTGACATTGAGGCTTTAAAAAGTAGTTATTCAACGTGAGGCACGATCCAAATAACATTTTGAATCAATTTTTCTACAGTCAAAAAAAACAATTTTCTGATGAAAACCGACCCATGACCTATCGAACTTTTTCCAGATGGTCAGAAATGGTAATTTTTTAATGTTTAATTTTTTTACTGTAAATGACTATTGCATGTGAATTATCACTTTTGGAACTAAAATAAGTGTGTTAAGAGTCATTTTAATGCCTGCAATTGGTCGAAATAGAATCTTCTGAGTAGGAGAAAAAGTCTGTAAAAATGGCAATTTTGGTCACATTGAAGCTTTAAAAAGTAGTTATTCAACATGAGGCACAATCCAATTGACGTTTTGAATTTATTTTTCTACAGTCCAAAAAATCAATTTTCTGATGAAAAACGATGACCCCGGACCTGTCGATCTTTCTCCAGATGGTCAGAAATGTTCTTTTTTTCTCTTTATTTTTTTGATTGTAAGTGACTATTTCATTTCAATGATCACTTTTGGAACTAAAATACCTGTGTTTAGAGTCATTTAATGCCTGAAATTGGTCGAAATAGAAGATTCTGAGTAGGAGAAAAAGTCTGTAACAATGGCAATTTTGGTCACATTGAGGCTTTGAAAAGTAGTTATTCAACATGAGGCACAATCCAAATGACATTTTGAATCAATTTTTCTACAGTCCCAAAAATAAATTTTCTGATGAAAAACGATGATCCGTGACCTGTCGAACTTTCTCCAGATGGTCAGAAATGGTAATTTTTTAATGTTTAATTTTTTTACTGTAAATGACTATTGCATGTGAATTATCACTTTTGGAACTAAAATAAGTGTGTTTAGAGTCATTTTAATGCCTGCAATTGGTCGAAATAGAATCTTCTGAGTAGGAGAAAAAGTCTGTAAAAATGGCAATTTTGGTCACATTGAAGCTTTAAAAAGTAGTTATTCAACATGAGGCACAATCCAAATGACATTTTGAATTTATTTTTCTACAGTCCAAAAAATCAATTTTCTGATGAAAAACGATGACCCGTGACCTGTTGAACTTTCTCCAGATGGTCAGAAATGGTAATTTTTTAATGTTTAAGTTTTTTGACTGTAAATGACTATTGCATGTGAATTATCACTTTTTGAACTAAAATAAGTGTGTTTAGAGTCATTTAATGCCTGAAATTGGTCGAAATAGAGGATTCTGAGTAGGAGAAAAAGTCTGTAAAAATGGCAATTTTGGTCACATTGAGGCTTTAAAAAGTAGTTATTCAACGTGAGGCACAATTCAAATAACATTTTCAATCCAATTTTCTACAGTCCAAAAAATCAATATTCTGATGAAAAACAATGACCCCGGACCTGTCGATCTTTCTCCAGATGGTCAGAAATGTTCTTTTTTTCTCTTTATTTTTTTGATTGTAAGTGACTATTTCATTTCAATGATCACTTTTGGAACTAAAATACCTGTGTTTAGAGTCATTTAATGCCTGAAATTGGTCGAAATAGAAGATTCTGAGTAGGAGAAAAAGTCTGTAAAAATGGCAATTTTGGTCACATTGAGGCTTTGAAAAGTAGTTATTCAACATGAGGCACAAACCAAATGACATTTTGAATCAATTTTTCTACAGTCCCAAAAATAAATTTTCTGATGAAAAACGATCATCCGTGACCTGTCGAACTTTCTCCAGATGGTCAGAAATGATAATTTTTTAATGTTTAGTTTTTTGACTGTAAATGACTATTGAATTTGAATTATAACTTTTGGAACTAAAATACGTGTGTTTAGAGTCATTTTAATGCCTGCAATTGGTCGAAATAGAATCTTCTGAGTTGGAGAAAAAGTCTGTAAAAATGGCAATTTTGGTCACATTGAAGCTTTAAAAAGTAGTTATTCAACATGAGGCACAATCCAAATGACATTTTGAATTTATTTTTCTACAGTCCAAAAAATCAATTTTCTGATGAAAAACGATGACCCGTGACCTGTCGAACTTTCTCCAGATGGTCAGAAATGGTAATTTTTTAATGTTTAAGTTTTTTGACTGTAAATGACTATTGCATGTGAATTATCACTTTTTTAACTAAAATAAGTGTGTTTAGAGTCATTTAATGCCTGAACTTGGTCGAAATAGAAGATTCTGAGTAGGAGAAAAAGTCTGTAAAAATGGCAATTTTGGTCACATTGAGGCTTTAAAAAGTAGTTATTCAACGTGAGGCACAATTCAAATAACATTTTCAATCCAATTTTCTACAGTCCAAAAAATCAATATTCTGATGAAAAACAATGACCCCGGACCTGTCGAACTTTCTCCAGATGGTCAGAAATGTTCTTTTTTTCTCTTTATTTTTTTGATTGTAGGTGACTATTTCATTTGAATTATCACTTTTGGAACTAAAATACCTGTGTTTAGAGTCATTTAATGCCTGAAATTGGTCGAAATAGAAGATTCTGAGTAGGAGAAAAAGTCTGTAACAATGGCAATTTTGGTCACATTGAGGCTTTGAAAAGTAGTTATTCAACATGAGGCACAATCCAAATGACATTTTGAATCAATTTTTCTACAGTCCCAAAGATAAATTTTCTGATGAAAAACGATGATCCGTGACCTGTCGAACTTTCTCCAGATGGTCAGAAATGGTAATTTTTTAATGTTTAATTTTTTTACTGTAAATGACTATTGCATGTGAATTATCACTTTTGGAACTAAAATAAGTGTGTTTAGAGTCATTTTAATGCCTGCAATTGGTCGAAATAGAATCTTCTGAATAGGAGGAAAAGTCTGTAAAAATGGCAATTTTGGTCACATTGAAGCTTTAAAAAGTAGTTATTCAACATGAGGCACAATCCAAATGACATTTTGAATTTATTTTTCTACAGTCCAAAAAATCAATTTTCTGATGAAAAATGATGATCCGTGACCTGTCGAACTTTCTCCAGATGGTCAGAAATTATCATATTTTAATGTTTAATTTTTTGACTATAAATGACTATTGAATGTGAATTATCAATTTTGGAACTAAAATACGTGTGTTTAGAGTCATTTTATTGCCTGAAATTTGTCGAAATAGAAGCTTCTGAGTAGGAGAAAAAGTCTTTAAAAATGGCAATTTTGGTCACATTGAAGCTTTAAAAAGTAGTTATTCAACATGAGGCACAATCCAAATGACATTTTGAATTTATTTTTCTACAGTCCAAAAAATCAATTTTCTGATGAAAAACGATGACCCGTGACCTGTTGAACTTTCTCCAGATGGTCAGAAATTGTAATTTTTTAATGTTTAATTTTTTGACTGTAAATGACTATTGCATGTGAATTATCACTTTTTGAACTAAAATAAGTGTGTTTAGAGTCATTTAATGCCTGAAATTGGTCGAAATAGAAGATTCTGAGTAGGAGAAAAAGTCTGTAAAAATTGCAATTTTGGTCACAGCGAGGCTTTAAAAAGTAGTTATTCAACGTGAGGCACAATTCAAATAACATTTTGAATCAATTTTTCTACAGTCCAAAAATCAATTTTCTGATGAAGAACGATGACCCGTGACCTGTCGAACTTTCTCCAGATGGTCAGAAATGATAATTTTTTAATGTTTAATTTTTTGACTGTAAATGACTATTGAATGTGAATTATCACTTTTTTTAACTAAAATACGTGTGTTTAGAGTCATTTTATTGCCTGAAATGTGTCGAAATAGAAGCTTCTGAGTAGGAGAAAAAGTCTTTAAAAATGGCAGTTTTGGTCACATTGAGGCTTTAAAAAGTAGTTATTCAACATGAAGCACAATCCAAATGACATTTTGGAACAATTTTTCTACTGTCCAAAAAATCAATATTCTGATGAAAAACAATGACCCCGGACCTGTCGAACTTTCTCCAGATGGTCAGAAATGTTAATTGTTTTTACTCTTTATTTTTTTTATTGTAAATTACTATTGCATGTGAATTATCACCTTTGGAACTAAGATAAGTGTGTTTAGAGTCATTTTAATGCCTGAAATTGATCGAAATAGAAGCTTCTGAGTAGGAGAAAAAGTCTGCAAAAATGACAATTTTGGTGACATTGAGGCTTTAAAAAGTAGTTATTCAACGTGAGGCACGATCCAAATACCATTTTGAATCAATTTTTCTACAGTAAAAAAAAAACAATTTTCTGATGAAAACCGACCCATGACCTATCGAACTTTTTCCAGATGGTCAGAAATGGTAATTTTTTAATGTTTAATTGTTTTACTGTAAATGACTATTGCATGTGAATTACCACTTTTGGAACTAAAATAAGTGTGTTAAGAGTCATTTTAATGCCTGCAATTGGTCGAAATAGAATCTTCTGAGTAGGAGAAAAAGTCTGTAAAAATGGCAATTTTGGTCACATTGAAGCTTTAAAAAGTAGTTATTCAACATGAGGCACAATCCAATTGACATTTTGAATTTATTTTTCTACAGTTCAAAAAATCAATTTTCTGATGAAAAACGATGACCCCGGACCTGTCGATCTTTCTCCAGATGGTCAGAAATGTTCTTTTTTTCTCTTTATTTTTTTGATTGTAAGTGACTATTTCATTTCAATGATCACTTTTGGAACTAAAATACCTGTGTTTAGAGTCATTTAATGCCTGAAATTAGTCGAAATAGAAGATTCTGAGTAGGAGAAAAAGTCTGTAACAATGGCAATTTTGGTCACATTGAGGCGTTGAAAAGTAGTTATTCAACATGAGGCACAATCCAAATGACATTTTGAATCAATTTTTCTACAGTCCCAAAAATAAATTTTCTGATGAAAAACGATGATCCGTGACCTGTCGAACTTTCTCCAGATGGTCAGAAATGGTAATTTTTTAATGTTTAATTTTTTTACTGTAAATGACTATTGCATGTGAATTATCACTTTTGGAACTAAAATAAGTGTGTTTAGAGTCATTTTAATGCCTGCAATTGGTCGAAATAGAATCTTCTGAGTAGGAGAAAAAGTCTGTAAAAATGGCAATTTTGGTCACATTGAAGCTTTAAAAAGTAGTTATTCAACATGAGGCACAATCCAAATGACATTTTGAATTTATTTTTCTACAGTCCAAAAAATCAATTTTCTGATGAAAAACGATGACCCGTGACCTGTTGAACTTTCTCCAGATGGTCAGAAATGGTAATTTTTTAATGTTTAAGTTTTTTGACTGTAAATGACTATTGCATGTGAATTATCACTTTTTGAACTAAAATAAGTGTGTTTAGAGTCATTTAATGCCTGAAATTGGTTGAAATAGAAGATTCTGAGTAGGAGAAAAAGTCTGTAAAAATGGCAATTTTGGTCACATTGAGGCTTTAAAAAGTAGTTATTCAACATGAGGCACAATCCAAATGACATTTTGAATTCATTTTTCTACAGTCCAAAAAATCAATTTTCTGATGAAAAACGATGACCCGTGACCTGTCGAACTTTCTCCAGATGGTCAGAAATGGTAATTTTTTAATGTTTAATTTTTTGACTGTAAATGACTATTGCATGTGAATTATCACTTTTGGAACTAAAATAAGTGTGTTAAGAGTCATTTTAATGCCTGCAATTGGTCGAAATAGAATCTTCTGAGTAGGAGAAAAATTCTGTAAAAATGGCAATTTTGGTCACATTGAAGCTTTAAAAAGTAGTTATTCAACATGAGGCACAATCCAAATGACATTTTGAATTTATTTTTCTACAGTCCAAAAAATCAATTTTCTGATGAAAAACGATGACCCGTGACCTGTCGAACTCTCTCCAGATGGTCAGAAATGGTAATTTTTTAATGTTTAAGTTTTTTGACTGTAAATGACTATTGCATGTGAATTGTCACATTTTTTAACTAAAATAAGTGTGTTTAGAGTCATTTAATGCCTGAACTTGGTCGAAATAGAAGATTCTGAGTAGGAGAAAAAGTCTGTAAAAATGGCAATTTTGTTCACATTGAGGCTTTAAAAAGTAGTTATTCAACGTGAGGCACAATTCAAATAACATTTTCAATCCAATTTTCTACAGTCCAAAAAATCAATATTCTGATGAAAAACAATGACCCCGGACCTGTCGAACTTTCTCCAGATGGTCAGAAATGTTCTTTTTTTCTCTTTTTTTTTTGATTGTAGGTGACTATTTCATTTGAATTATCACTTTTGGAACTAAAATACCTGTGTTTAGAGTCATTTAATGCCTGAAATTGGTCGAAATAGAAGATTCTGAGTAGGAGAAAAAGTCTGTAACAATGGCAATTTTGGTCACATTGAGGCTTTGAAAAGTAGTTATTCAACATGAGGCACAATCCAAATGACATTTTGAATCAATTTTTCTACAGTCCCAAAGATAAATTTTCTGATGAAAAACGATGATCCGTGACCTGTCAAACTTTCTCCAGATGGTCAGAAATGGTAATTTTTTAATGTTTAATTTTTTTACTGTAAATGACTATTGCATGTGAATTATCACTTTTGGAACTAAAATAAGTGTGTTTAGAGTCATTTTAATGCCTGCAATTGGTCGAAATAGAATCTTCTGAGTAGGAGGAAAAGTCTGTAAAAATGGCAATTTTGGTCACATTGAAGCTTTAAAAAGTAGTTATTCAACATGAGGCACAATCCAAATGACATTTTGAATTTATTTTTCTACAGTCCAAAAAATCAATTTTCTGATGAAAAATGATGATCCGTGACCTGTCGAACTTTCTCCAGATGGTCAGAAATTATCATATTTTAATGTTTAATTTTTTGACTGTAAATGACTATTGAATGTGAATTATCAATTTTGTAACTAAAATACGTGTGTTTAGAGTCATTTTATTGCCTGAAATTTGTCGAAATAGAAGCTTCTGAGTAGGAGAAAAAGTCTTTAAAAATGGCAATTTTGGTCACATTGAGGCTTTAAAAAGTAGTTATTCAACATGAGGCACAATCCAAATGACATTTTGAATTTATTTTTCTACAGTCCAAAAAATCAATTTTCTGATGAAAAACGATGACCCGTGACCTGTCGAACTTTCTCCAGATGGTCAGAAATTGTAATTTTTTAATGTTTAATTTTTTGACTGTAAATGACTATTGCATGTGAATTATCACTTTTTGAACTAAAATAAGTGTGTTTAGAGTCATTTAATGCCTGAAATTGGTCGAAATAGAAGATTCTGAGTAGGAGAAAAAGTCTGTAAAAATTGCAATTTTGGTCACAGCGAGGCTTTAAAAAGTAGTTATTCAACGTGAGGCACAATTCAAATAACATTTTGAATCAATTTTTCTACAGTCCCAAAGATAAATTTTCTGATGAAAAACGATGATCCGTGACCTGTCGAACTTTCTCCAGATGGTCAGAAATGGTAATTTTTTAATGTTTAATTTTTTTACTGTAAATGACTATTGCATGTGAATTATCACTTTTGGAACTAAAATAAGTGTGTTTAGAGTCATTTTAATGCCTGCAATTGGTCGAAATAGAATCTTCTGAGTAGGAGGAAAAGTCTGTAAAAATGGCAATTTTGTTCACATTGAAGCTTTAAAAAGTAGTTATTCAACATGAGGCACAATCCAAATGACATTTTGAATTTATTTTTCTACAGTCCAAAAAATCAATTTTCTGATGAAAAATGATGATCCGTGACCTGTCGAACTTTCTCCAGATGGTCAGAAATTATCATATTTTAATGTTTAATTTTTTGACTGTAAATGACTATTGAATGTGAATTATCAATTTTGTAACTAAAATACGTGTGTTTAGAGTCATTTTATTGCCTGAAATTTGTCGAAATAGAAGCTTCTGAGTAGGAGAAAAAGTCTTTAAAAATGGCAATTTTGGTCACATTGAGGCTTTAAAAAGTAGTTATTCAACATGAGGCACAATCCAAATGACATTTTGAATTTATTTTTCTACAGTCCAAAAAATCAATTTTCTGATGAAAAACGATGACCCGTGACCTGTCGAACTTTCTCCAGATGGTCAGAAATTGTAATTTTTTAATGTTTAATTTTTTGACTGTAAATGACTATTGCATGTGAATTATCACTTTTTGAACTAAAATAAGTGTGTTTAGAGTCATTTAATGCCTGAAATTGGTCGAAATAGAAGATTCTGAGTAGGAGAAAAAGTCTGTAAAAATTGCAATTTTGGTCACAGCGAGGCTTTAAAAAGTAGTTATTCAACGTGAGGCACAATTCAAATAACATTTTGAATCAATTTTTCTACAGTCCAAAAATCAATTTTCTGATGAAAAACGATGACCCGTGACCTGTCGAACTTTCTCCAGATGGTCAGAAATGATAATTTTTTAATGTTTAATTTTTTGACTGTAAATGACTATTGAATGTGAATTATCACTTTTTTAAACTAAAATACGTGTGTTTAGAGTCATTTTATTGCCTGAAATGTGTCGAAATAGAAGCTTCTGAGTAGGAGAAAAAGTCTTTAAAAATGGCAGTTTTGGTCACATTGAGGCTTTAAAAAGTAGTTATTCAACATGAAGCACAATCCAAATGACATTTTGGAACAATTTTTCTACTGTCCAAAAAATCAATATTCTGATGAAAAACAATGACCCCGGACCTGTCGAACTTTCTCCAGATGGTCAGAAATATTAATTGTTTTTACTCTTTATTTTTTTATTGTAAATTACTATTGCATGTGAATTATCACCTTTGGAACTAAGATAAGTGTGTTTAGAGTCATTTTAATGCCTGAAATTGATCGAAATAGAAGCTTCTGAGTAGGAGAAAAAGTCTGCAAAAATGACAATTTTGGTGACATTGAGGCTTTAAAAAGTAGTTATTCAACGTGAGGCACGATCCAAATACCATTTTGAATCAATTTTTCTACAGTCAAAAAAAAACAATTTTCTGATGAAAACCGACCCATGACCTATCGAACTTTTTCCAGATGGTCAGAAATGGTAATTTTTTAATGTTTAATTGTTTTACTGTAAATGACTATTGCATGTGAATTACCACTTTTGGAACTAAAATAAGTGTGTTAAGAGTCATTTTAATGCCTGCAATTGGTCGAAATAGAATCTTCTGAGTAGGAGAAAAAGTCTGTAAAAATGGCAATTTTGGTCACATTGAAGCTTTAAAAAGTAGTTATTCAACATGAGGCACAATCCAATTGACATTTTGAATTTATTTTTCTACAGTTCAAAAAATCAATTTTCTGATGAAAAACGATGACCCCGGACCTGTCGATCTTTCTCCAGATGGTCAGAAATGTTCTTTTTTTCTCTTTATTTTTTTGATTGTAAGTGACTATTTCATTTCAATGATCACTTTTGGAACTAAAATACCTGTGTTTAGAGTCATTTAATGCCTGAAATTAGTCGAAATAGAAGATTCTGAGTAGGAGAAAAAGTCTGTAACAATGGCAATTTTGGTCACATTGAGGCGTTGAAAAGTAGTTATTCAACATGAGGCACAATCCAAATGACATTTTGAATCAATTTTTCTACAGTCCCAAAAATAAATTTTCTGATGAAAAACGATGATCCGTGACCTGTCGAACTTTCTCCAGATGGTCAGAAATGGTAATTTTTTAATGTTTAATTTTTTTACTGTAAATGACTATTGCATGTGAATTATCACTTTTGGAACTAAAATAAGTGTGTTTAGAGTCATTTTAATGCCTGCAATTGGTCGAAATAGAATCTTCTGAGTAGGAGAAAAAGTCTGTAAAAATGGCAATTTTGGTCACATTGAGGCTTTAAAAAGTAGTTATTCAACATGAGGCACAATCCAAATGACATTTTGAATTTATTTTTCTACAGTCCAAAAAATCAATTTTCTGATGAAAAACGATGACCCGTGACCTGTCGAACTTTCTCCAGATGGTCAGAAATTGTAATTTTTTAATGTTTAATTTTTTGACTGTAAATGACTATTGCATGTGAATTATCACTTTTTGAACTAAAATAAGTGTGTTTAGAGTCATTTAATGCCTGAAATTGGTCGAAATAGAAGATTCTGAGTAGGAGAAAAAGTCTGTAAAAATTGCAATTTTGGTCACAGCGAGGCTTTAAAAAGTAGTTATTCAACGTGAGGCACAATTCAAATAACATTTTGAATCAATTTTTCTACAGTCCAAAAATCAATTTTCTGATGAAAAACGATGACCCGTGACCTGTCGAACTTTCTCCAGATGGTCAGAAATGATAATTTTTTAATGTTTAATTTTTTGACTGTAAATGACTATTGAATGTGAATTATCACTTTTTTAAACTAAAATACGTGTGTTTAGAGTCATTTTATTGCCTGAAATGTGTCGAAATAGAAGCTTCTGAGTAGGAGAAAAAGTCTTTAAAAATGGCAGTTTTGGTCACATTGAGGCTTTAAAAAGTAGTTATTCAACATGAAGCACAATCCAAATGACATTTTGGAACAATTTTTCTACTGTCCAAAAAATCAATATTCTGATGAAAAACGATGACCCCGGACCTGTCGAACTTTCTCCAGATGGTCAGAAATATTAATTGTTTTTACTCTTTATTTTTTTATTGTAAATTACTATTGCATGTGAATTATCACCTTTGGAACTAAGATAAGTGTGTTTAGAGTCATTTTAATGCCTGAAATTGATCGAAATAGAAGCTTCTGAGTAGGAGAAAAAGTCTGCAAAAATGACAATTTTGGTGACATTGAGGCTTTAAAAAGTAGTTATTCAACGTGAGGCACGATCCAAATACCATTTTGAATCAATTTTTCTACAGTCAAAAAAAAACAATTTTCTGATGAAAACCGACCCATGACCTATCGAACTTTTTCCAGATGGTCAGAAATGGTAATTTTTTAATGTTTAATTGTTTTACTGTAAATGACTATTGCATGTGAATTACCACTTTTGGAACTAAAATAAGTGTGTTAAGAGTCATTTTAATGCCTGCAATTGGTCGAAATAGAATCTTCTGAGTAGGAGAAAAAGTCTGTAAAAATGGCAATTTTGGTCACATTGAAGCTTTAAAAAGTAGTTATTCAACATGAGGCACAATCCAATTGACATTTTGAATTTATTTTTCTACAGTTCAAAAAATCAATTTTCTGATGAAAAACGATGACCCCGGACCTGTCGATCTTTCTCCAGATGGTCAGAAATGTTCTTTTTTTCTCTTTATTTTTTTGATTGTAAGTGACTATTTCATTTCAATGATCACTTTTGGAACTAAAATACCTGTGTTTAGAGTCATTTAATGCCTGAAATTAGTCGAAATAGAAGATTCTGAGTAGGAGAAAAAGTCTGTAACAATGGCAATTTTGGTCACATTGAGGCGTTGAAAAGTAGTTATTCAACATGAGGCACAATCCAAATGACATTTTGAATCAATTTTTCTACAGTCCCAAAAATAAATTTTCTGATGAAAAACGATGATCCGTGACCTGTCAAACTTTCTCCAGATGGTCAGAAATGGTAATTTTTTAATGTTTAATTTTTTTACTGTAAATGACTATTGCATGTGAATTATCACTTTTGGAACTAAAATAAGTGTGTTTAGAGTCATTTTAATGCCTGCAATTGGTCGAAATAGAATCTTCTGAGTAGGAGAAAAAGTCTGTAAAAATGGCAATTTTGGTCACATTGAAGCTTTAAAAAGTAGTTATTCAACATGAGGCACAATCCAAATGACATTTTGAATTTATTTTTCTACAGTCCAAAAAATCAATTTTCTGATGAAAAACGATGACCCGTGACCTGTTGAACTTTCTCCAGATGGTCAGAAATGGTAATTTTTTAATGTTTAAGTTTTTTGACTGTAAATGACTATTGCATGTGAATTATCACTTTTTGAACTAAAATAAGTGTGTTTAGAGTCATTTAATGCCTGAAATTGGTTGAAATAGAAGATTCTGAGTAGGAGAAAAAGTCTGTAAAAATGGCAATTTTGGTCACATTGAGGCTTTAAAAAGTAGTTATTCAACATGAGGCACAATCCAAATGACATTTTGAATTCATTTTTCTACAGTCCAAAAAATCAATTTTCTGATGAAAAACGATGACCCGTGACCTGTCGAACTTTCTCCAGATGGTCAGAAATGGTAATTTTTTCATGTTTAATTTTTTGACTGTAAATGACTATTGCATGTGAATTATCACTTTTGGAACTAAAATAAGTGTGTTAAGAGTCATTTTAATGCCTGCAATTGGTCGAAATAGAATCTTCTGAGTAGGAGAAAAAGTCTGTAAAAATGGCAATTTTGGTCACATTGAAGCTTTAAAAAGTAGTTATTCAACATGAGGCACAATCCAAATGACATTTTGAATTTATTTTTCTACAGTCCAAAAAATCAATTTTCTGATGAAAAACGATGACCCGTGACCTGTCGAACTCTCTCCAGATGGTCAGAAATGGTAATTTTTTAATGTTTAAGTTTTTTGACTGTAAATGACTATTGCATGTGAATTATCACATTTTTTAACTAAAATACGTGTGTTTAGAGTCATTTAATGCCTGAACTTGGTCGAAATAGAAGATTCTGAGTAGGAGAAAAAGTCTGTAAAAATTGCAATTTTGTTCACATTGAGGCTTTAAAAAGTAGTTATTCAACGTGAGGCACAATTCAAATAACATTTTCAATCCAATTTTCTACAGTCCAAAAAATCAATATTCTGATGAAAAACAATGACCCCGGACCTGTCGAACTTTCTCCAGATGGTCAGAAATGTTCTTTTTTTCTCTTTTTTTTTTGATTGTAGGTGACTATTTCATTTGAATTATCACTTTTGGAACTAAAATACCTGTGTTTAGAGTCATTTAATGCCTGAAATTGGTCGAAATAGAAGATTCTGAGTAGGAGAAAAAGTCTGTAACAATGGCAATTTTGGTCACATTGAGGCTTTGAAAAGTAGTTATTCAACATGAGGCACAATCCAAATGACATTTTGAATCAATTTTTCTACAGTCCCAAAGATAAATTTTCTGATGAAAAACGATGATCCGTGACCTGTCGAACTTTCTCCAGATGGTCAGAAATGGTAATTTTTTAATGTTTAATTTTTTTACTGTAAATGACTATTGCATGTGAATTATCACTTTTGGAACTAAAATAAGTGTGTTTAGAGTCATTTTAATGCCTGCAATTGGTCGAAATAGAATCTTCTGAGTAGGAGGAAAAGTCTGTAAAAATGGCAATTTTGGTCACATTGAAGCTTTAAAAAGTAGTTATTCAACATGAGGCACAATCCAAATGACATTTTGAATTTATTTTTCTACAGTCCAAAAAATCAATTTTCTGATGAAAAATGATGATCCGTGACCTGTCGAACTTTCTCCAGATGGTCAGAAATTATCATATTTTAATGTTTAATTTTTTGACTGTAAATGACTATTGAATGTGAATTATCAATTTTGTAACTAAAATACGTGTGTTTAGAGTCATTTTATTGCCTGAAATTTGTCGAAATAGAAGCTTCTGAGTAGGAGAAAAAGTCTTTAAAAATGGCAATTTTGGTCACATTGAGGCTTTAAAAAGTAGTTATTCAACATGAGGCACAATCCAAATGACATTTTGAATTTATTTTTCTACAGTCCAAAAAATCAATTTTCTGATGAAAAACGATGACCCGTGACCTGTCGAACTTTCTCCAGATGGTCAGAAATTGTAATTTTTTAATGTTTACTTTTTTGACTGTAAATGACTATTGCATGTGAATTATCACTTTTTGAACTAAAATAAGTGTGTTTAGAGTCATTTAATGCCTGAAATTGGTCGAAATAGAAGATTCTGAGTAGGATAAAAAGTCTGTAAAAATGGCAATTTTGGTCACATTGAGGCTTTGAAAAGTAGTTATTCAACATGAGGCACAATCCAAATGACATTTTGAATCAATTTTTCTACAGTCCAAAAAATCAATTTTCTGATGAAAAACGATGACCCGTGACCTGTCGAACTTTCTCCAGATGGTCAGAAATGGTAATTTTTTAATGTTTAGGTTTTTCGACTGTAAATGACTATTGCATGTGAATTATCACTTTTTGAACTAAAATAAGTGTGTTTAGAGTCATTTAATGCCTGAAATTGGTCGAAATAGAAGATTCTGAGTAGGAGAAAAAGTCTGTAAAAATGGCAATTTTGGTCACATTGAAGCATTAAAAAGTAGTTATTCAACATGGGGCACAATCCAAATGACATTTTGAATCAATTTTTCTACAGTCCAAAAATATATTTTCTGATGAAAAACGATGACCCGTGACCTCTCAAACTTTCTCGAGATGGTCAGAAATGGTAATTTTTAATGTCAAATTTCTTTACTGTAAATGACTATTGCATGTGAATTAGAAATCTTGGAACTAAAATAAGTGTGTTTAGAGTCATTTTAATGCCTGAAATTAGTTGAAAAAGAAGCTTCTGAGTAGGAGAAAAAGTCTGTAAAAATGGCAATTTTGGTCACATTGAGGCTTTAAAAAGTAGTTATTCAACATGAGGCACAATCCCAATGACATTTTGAATAAATTTTTCTACAGTCCCAAAAATAAATTTTCTGATGAAAAACGATGATCCGTGACCTGTCGAACTTTCTCCAGATGGTCAGAAATGGTAATTTTTTAATGTTTAAGTTTTTTGACTGTAAATGACTATTGCATGTGAATTATCACTTTTTGAACTAAAATAAGTGTGTTTACAGTCATTTAATGCCTGAACTTGGTCGAAATAGAAGATTCTGAGTAGGAGAAAAAGTCTGTAAAAATGGCAATTTTGGTCACATTGAGGCTTTAAAAAGTAGTTATTCAACGTGAGGCACAATTCAAATAACATTTTCAATCCAATTTTCTACAGTCCAAAAAATCAATATTCTGATGAAAAACAATGACCCCGGACCTGTCGAACTTTCTCCAGATGGTCAGAAATGTTCTTTTTTTCTCTTTATTTTTTTGATTGTAGGTGACTATTTCATTTGAATTATCACTTTTGGAACTAAAATACCTGTGTTTAGAGTCATTTAATGCCTGAAATTGGTCGAAATAGAAGATTCTGAGTAGGAGAAAAAGTCTGTAACAATGGCAATTTTGGTCACATTGAGGCTTTGAAAAGTAGTTATTCAACATGAGGCACAATCCAAATGACATTTTGAATCAATTTTTCTACAGTCCCAAAGATACATTTTCTGATGAAAAACGATGATCCGTGACCTGTCGAACTTTCTCCAGATGGTCAGAAATTGTAATTTTTTCATGTTTAATTTTTTGACTGTAAATGACTATTGCATGTGAATTATCACTTTTTGAACTAAAATAAGTGTGTTTAGAGTCATTTAATGCCTGAAATTGGTCGAAATAGAAGATTCTGAGTAGGAGAAAAAGTCTGTAAAAATGGCAATTTTGGTCACATTGAGGCTTTGAAAAGTAGTTATTCAACATGAGGCACAATCCAAATGACATTTTGAATCAATTTTTCTACAGTCCAAAAAATCAATTTTCTGATGAAAAACGATGACCCGTGACCTGTCGAACTTTCTCCAGATGGTCAGAAATGGTAATTTTTTAATGTTTAGGTTTTTCGACTGTAAATGACTATTGCATGTGAATTATCACTTTTTGAACTAAAATAAGTGTGTTTAGAGTCATTTAATGCCTGAAATTGGTCGAAATAGAAGATTCTGAGTAGGAGAAAAAGTCTGTAAAAATGGCAATTTTGGTCACATTGAAGCATTAAAAAGTAGTTATTCAACATGGGGCACAATCCAAATGACATTTTGAATCAATTTTTCTACAGTCCAAAAATATATTTTCTGATGAAAAACGATGACCCGTGACCTCTCAAACTTTCTCGAGATGGTCAGAAATGGTAATTTTTAATGTCAAATTTCTTTACTGTAAATGACTATTGCATGTGAATTAGAAATCTTGGAACTAAAATAAGTGTGTTTAGAGTCATTTTAATGCCTGAAATTAGTTGAAAAAGAAGCTTCTGAGTAGGAGAAAAAGTCTGTAAAAATGGCAATTTTGGTCACATTGAGGCTTTAAAAAGTAGTTATTCAACATGAGGCACAATCCCAATGACATTTTGAATAAATTTTTCTACAGTCCCAAAAATAAATTTTCTGATGAAAAACGATGATCCGTGACCTGTCGAACTTTCTCCAGATGGTCAGAAATGGTAATTTTTTAATGTTTAAGTTTTTTGACTGTAAATGACTATTGCATGTGAATTATCACTTTTTGAACTAAAATAAGTGTTTAGAGTCATTTAATGCCTGAAATTGGTCGAAATAGAAGATTCTGAGTAGGAGAAAAAGTGTGTAAAAATGGCAATTTTGGTCACATTGAGGCTTTCAAAAGTAGTTATTCAACGTGAGGCACAATTCAAATAACATTTTGAATCCAATTTTCTACAGTCCGAAACATCAATATTCTGATGAAAAACAATGACCCCGGACCTGTCGAACTTTCTCCAGATGGACAGAAATGTTCTTTTTTTCTCTTTAATTTTTTGATTGTAAGTGACTATTTCATTTGAATTATCACTTTTGGAACTAAAATACTTGTGTTTAGAGTCATATAATGCCTGAAATTGGTCGAAATAGAAGATTCTGAGTAGGAGAAAAAGTCAGTAAAAATGGCAATTTTGGTCACATTGAGGCTTTAAATAGTAGTTATTCAACGTGAGGCACAATTCAAATAACATTTTGAATCAATTTTTCTACAGTCCAAAAATCAATTTTCTGATGAAAAACGATGACCCCTGACCTGTCGAACTTTCTCCAGATGGACAGAAATGTTCTTTTTTTCTCTTTAATTTTTTGATTGTAAGTGACTATTTCATTTGAATTATCACTTTTGGAACTAAAATACTTGTGTTTAGAGTCATTTAATGCCTGAAATTGGTCGAAATAGAAGATTCTGAGTAGGAGAAAAAGTCTGAAAAAATGGCAATTTTGGTCACGGTGAGGCTTTAAAAAGTAGTTATTCAACGTGAGGCACAATTCAAATAACATTTTGAATCAATTTTTCTACAGTCCAAAAATAAATTTTTTGATAAAAAACGATGACCCCGGACCTGTCGAACTTTCTCCAGATGGTCAGAAATGTTAATTGTTTTTACTCTTTATTTTTTTGATTGTAAATTACTATTGCATGTGAATTATCACCTTTGGAACTAAAATACCTGTGTTTAGAGTCATTTAATGCCTGAAATTGGTTGAAATAGAAGATTCTGAGTAGGAGAAAAAGTCTGTAAAAATGGCAATTTTGGTCACATTGAGGCTTTAAAAAGTAGTTATTCAACGTGAGGCACAATTCAAATAACATTTTCAATCCAATTTTCTACAGTCCAAAAAATCAATATTCTGATGAAAAACAATGACCCCGGACCTGTCGAACTTTCTCCAGATGGTCAGAAATGTTCTTTTTTTCTCCTTATTTTTTTGATTGTAGGTGACTATTTCATTTGAATTATCACTTTTGGAACTAAAATACTTGTGTTTAGAGTCATTTAATGCCTGAAATTGGTCGAAATAGAAGATTCTGAGTAGGAGAAAAAGTCTGTAACAATGGCAATTTTGGTCACATTGAGGCTTTGAAAAGTAGTTATTCAACATGAGGCACAATCCAAATGACATTTTGAATCAATTTTTCTACAGTCCCAAAGATAAATTTTCTGATGAAAAACGATGATCCGTGACCTGTCGAACTTTCTCCAGATGCTCAGAAATGGTAATTTTTTAATGTTTAATTTTTTTACTGTAAAGTACTATTGCATGTGAATTATCACTTTTGGAACTAAAATAAGTGTGTTTAGAGTCATTTTAATGCCTGCAATTGGTCGAAATAGAATCTTCTGAGTAGGATGAAAAGTCTGTAAAAATGGCAATTTTGGTCACATTGAAGCTTTAAAAAGTAGTTATTCAACATGAGGCACAATCCAAATGACATTTTGAATTTATTTTTCTACAGTCCAAAAAATCAATTTTCTGATGAAAAATGATGATCCGTGACCTGTCGAACTTTCTCCAGATGGTCAGAAATTATCATATTTTAATGTTTAATTTTTTGACTGTAAATGACTATTGAATGTGAATTATCAATTTTGGAACTAAAATACGTGTGTTTAGAGTCATTTTATTGCCTGAAATTTGTCGAAATAGAAGCTTCTGAGTAGTAAGAAAAAGTCTTTAAAAATGGCAATTTTGGTCACATTGAGGCTTTAAAAAGTAGTTATTCAACATGAGGCACAATCCAAATGACATTTTGAATTTATTTTTCTACAGTCCAAAAAATCAATTTTCTGATGAAAAACGATGACCCGTGACCTGTCGAACTTTCTCCAGATGGTCAGAAATTGTAATTTTTTAATGTTTAATTTTTTGACTGTAAATGACTATTGCATGTGAATTATCACTTTTTGAACTAAAATAAGTGTGTTTAGAGTCATTTAATGCCTGAAATTGGTCGAAATAGAAGATTCTGAGTAGGAGAAAAAGTCTGTAAAAATTGCAATTTTGGTCACAGCGAGGCTTTAAAAAGTAGTTATTCAACGTGAGGCACAATTCAAATAACATTTTGAATCAATTTTTCTACAGTCCAAAAATCAATTTTCTGATGAAAAACGATGACCCGTGACCTGTCGAACTTTCTCCAGATGGTCAGAAATGATAATTTTTTAATGTTTAATTTTTTGACTGTAAATGACTATTGAATGTGAATTATCACTTTTTTTAACTAAAATACGTGTGTTTAGAGTCATTTTATTGCCTGAAATTTGTCGAAATAGAAGCTTCTGAGTAGGAGAAAAAGTCTTTAAAAATGGCAGTTTTGGTCACATTGAGGCTTTAAAAAGTAGTTATTCAACATGAAGCACAATCCAAATGACATTTTGGAACAATTTTTCTACTGTCCAAAAAATCAATATTCTGATGAAAAACGATGACCCCGGACCTGTCGAACTTTCTCCAGATGGTCAGAAATGTTAATTGTTTTTACTCTTTATTTTTTTGATTGTAAATTACTATTGCATGTGAATTATCACCTTTGGAACTAAGATAAGTGTGTTTAGAGTCATTTTAATGCCTGAAATTGATCGAAATAGAAGCTTCTGAGTAGGAGAAAAAGTCTGCAAAAATGACAATTTTGGTGACATTGAGGCTTTAAAAAGTAGTTATTCAACGTGAGGCACGATCCAAATAACATTTTGAATCAATTTTTCTACAGTCAAAAAAAACAATTTTCTGATGAAAACCGACCCATGACCTATCGAACTTTTTCCAGATGGTCAGAAATGGTAATTTTTTAATGTTTAATTTTTTTACTGTAAATGACTATTGCATGTGAATTATCACTTTTGGAACTAAAATAAGTGTGTTAAGAGTCATTTTAATGCCTGCAATTGGTCGAAATAGAATCTTCTGAGTAGGAGAAAAAGTCTGTAAAAATGGCAATTTTGGTCACATTGAAGCTTTAAAAAGTAGTTATTCAACATGAGGCACAATCCAATTGACATTTTGAATTTATTTTTCTACAGTCCAAAAAATCAATTTTCTGATGAAAAACGATGACCCCGGACCTGTCGATCTTTCTCCAGATGGTCAGAAATGTTCTTTTTTTCTCTTTATTTTTTTGATTGTAAGTGACTATTTCATTTCAATGATCACTTTTGGAACTAAAATACCTGTGTTTAGAGTCATTTAATGCCTGAAATTGATCGAAATAGAAGATTCTGAGTAGGAGAAAAAGTCTGTAACATTGGCAATTTTGGTCACATTGAGGCTTTGAAAAGTAGTTATTCAACATGAGGCACAATCCAAATGACATTTTGAATCAATTTTTCTACAGTCCCAAAAATAAATTTTCTGATGAAAAACGATGATCCGTGACCTGTCGAACTTTCTCCAGATGGTCAGAAATGGTAATTTTTTAATGTTTAATTTTTTTACTGTAAATGACTATTGCATGTGAATTATCACTTTTGGAACTAAAATAAGTGTGTTTAGAGTCATTTAATGCCTGAAATTGGTTGAAATACAAGATTCTGAGTAGGAGAAAAAGTCTGTAAAAATGGCAATTTTGGTCACATTGAGGCTTTAAAAAGTAGTTATTCAACATGAGGCACAATCCAAATGACATTTTGAATTTATTTTTCTACAGTCCAAAAAATCAATTTTCTGATGAAAAACGATGACCCGTGACCTGTCGAACTTTCTCCAGATGGTCAGAAATGTTCTTTTTTTACTCTTTATTTTTTTGATTGTAAGTGACTATTTCATTTGAATGATCACTTTTGGAACTAAAATACCTGTGTTTAGAGTCATTTAATGCCTGAAATTGTTCAAAATAGAAGATTCTGAGTAGGAGAAAAAGTCTGTAAAAATGGCAATTTTGGTCACAGTGAGGCTTTAAAAAGTAGTTATTCAACGTGAGGCACAAATCAGATAACATTTTGAATCAATTTTTCTACAGTCCAAAAATCAATTTTCTGATGAAAAACGATGACCCGTGACCTGTCGAACTTTCTCCAGATGGTCAGAAATTGTAATTTTTTAATGTTTAATTTTTTGACTGTAAATGACTATTGCATGTGAATTATCACTTTTTGAACTAAAATAAGTGTGTTTAGAGTCATTTAATGCCTGAAGTTTGTCGAAAAAGAAGATTCTGAGTAGGAGAAAAAGTCTTTAAAAATGGCAATTTTGGTCACATTGAGGCTTTAAAAAGTAGTTATTCAACATGAGGCACAATCCAAATGACATTTTGAATTTATTTTTCTACAATCCAAAAAATCAATTTTCTGATGAAAAACGATGACCCGTGACCTGTCGAACTTTATCCAGATGGTCAGAAATGTTCTTTTTTTACTCTTTATTTTTTTGATTGTAAGTGACTATTTCATTTGAATGATCACTTTTGGAACTAAAATACCTGTGTTTAGAGTCATTTAATGCCTGAAATTGGTCGAAATAGAAGATTCTGAGTAGGAGAAAAAGTCTGTAAAAATTGCAATTTTGGTCACAGTGAGGCTTTAAAAAGTAGTTATTCAACGTGAGGCACAATTCAAATAACATTTTGAATCAATTTTTCTACAGTCCAAAAATCAATTTTCTGATGAAAAACGATGACCCCGGACCTGTCGAACTTTCTCCAGATGGACAGAAATGGTAATTTTTTAATGTTTAATTTTTTGACTGTAAATGACTATTGCATGTGAATTATCACTTTTTGAACTAAAATAAGTGTGTTTAGAGTCATTTAATGCCTGAAATTGGTCGAAATAGAAGATTCTGAGTAGGAGAAAAAGTCTGTAGAAATGGCAATTTTGGTCACATTGAGGCTTTGAAAAGTAGTTATTCAACATGAGGCACAATCCAAATGACATTTTGAATCAATTTTTCTACAGTCCAAAAAATCAATTTTCTGATGAAAAACGATGACCCGTGACCTGTCGAATTTTCTCCAGATGGTCAGAAATGGTAATTTTTTAATGTTTAAGTTTTTTGACTGTAAATGACTATTGCATGTGAATTATCACTTTTTGAACTAAAATAAGTGTGTTTAGAGTCATTTAATGCCTGAAATTGGTCGAAATAGAAGATTCTGAGTAGGAGAAAAAGTCTGTAAAAATGGCAATTTTGGTCACATTGAAGCATTAAAAAGTAGTTATTCAACATGGGGCACAATCCAAATGACATTTTGAATCAATTTTTCTACAGTCCAAAAAATATATTTTCTGATGAAAAACGATGACCCGTGACCTCTCAAACTTTCTCAAAATGGTCAGAAATGGTAATTTTTAATGTCAAATTTCTTTACTGTAAATGACTATTGCATGTAAATTAGAAATCTTGGAACTAAAATAAGTCTGTTTAGAGTCATTTTAATGCCTGAAATTAGTTGAAAAAGAAGCTTCTGAGTAGGAGAAAAAGTCTGTAAAAATGGCAATTTTGGTCACATTGAGGCTTTAAAAAGTAGTTATTCAACATGAGGCACAATCCCAATGACATTTTGAATACATTTTTCTACAGTCCCAAAAATAAATTTTCTGATGAAAAACGATGATCCGTGACCTGTCGAACTTTCTCCAGATGGTCAGAAATGGTAATTTTTAAATGTTTAAGTTTTTTGACTGTAAATGACTATTGCATGTGAATTATCACTTTTTGAACTAAAATAAGTGTTTAGAGTCATTTAATGCCTGAAATTGGTCGAAATAGAAGATTCTGAGTAGGAGAAAAAGTCTGTAAAAATGGCAATTTTGGTCACATTGAGGCTTTCAAAAGTAGTTATTCAACGTGAGGCACAATTCAAATAACATTTTAAATCCAATTTTCTACAGTCCAAAAAATCAATATTCTGATGAAAAACAATGACCCCGGACCTGTCGAACTTTCTCCAGATGGACAGAAATGTTCTTTTTTTCTCTTTAATTTTTTGATTGTAAGTGACTATATCATTTGAATTATCACTTTTGGAACTAAAATACTTGTGTTTAGAGTCATTTAATGCCTGAAATTGGTCGAAATAGAAGATTCTGAGTAGGAGAAAAAGTCTGTAAAAATGGCAATTTTGGTCACATTGAGGCTTTAAATAGTAGTTATTCAACGTGAGGCACGATTCAAATAACATTTTGAATCAATTTTTCTACAGTCCAAAAATCAATTTTCTGATGAAAAACGATGACCCCGGACCTGTCGAACTTTCTCCAGATGGTCAGAAATGTTAATTGTTTTTACTCTTTTTTTTTTTTATTGTAAATTACTATTGCATGTGAATTATCACCTTTGGAACTAAAATACCTGTGTTTAGAGTCATTTAATGCCTGAAATTGGTCGAAATCGAAGATTCTGAGTAGGAGAAAAAGTCTGTAAAAAGGGCAATTTTGGTCACAGTAAGGCTTTAAAAAGTAGTTAGTCAACGTGAGGCACAATTCAAATAACATTTTGAATCAATTTTTCTACAGTCCAAAAATCAATTTTCTGATGAAAAACGATGACCCGTGACCTGTCGAACTTTCTCCAGATGGTCAGAAATGGTAATTTTTTAATGTTTAATTTTTTTTTACTGTAAATGACTATTACCTGTGAATTATCACTTTTGGAACAAAAAGTGTGTTTAGAGTCATATTAATGCCTTAAATTGATCGAAATAGCAGCTTCTGAGTAGGAGAAAAAGTCTGCATAAATGGCAATTTTGGTCACATTGAGGCTTTAAAAAATAGTTATTTAACATGAGGCACAATCCAAATGACATTTTGAATCAATTTTTCTTCAGTCCCAAAAATGAATTTTCTGATGAAAAACGATGATCCGTGACCTGTCGAACTTTCTCCAGATGGTCAGAAATGATCATTTTTTAATGTTCAATTTTTTAATGAATTGTCACTTTTTGAACTAAAATAAGTGTGTTTAGAGTCATTTAATGCCTGAAATTGCTCGAAATAGAAGATTCTGAGTAGGAGAAAAAGTCTGTAAAAATGGCAATTTTGGTCACATTGAGGCTTTAAAAAGTAGTTATTCAACGTGAGGCACAATTCAAATAACATTTTGAATCCAATTTTCTACAGTCCAAAAAATCAATATTCTTATGAAAAACAATGACCCCAGACCTGTCGAACTTTCTCCAGATGGTCAGAAATGTTCTTATTTTCTCTTTAATTTTTTGATTGTAAGTGACTATTTCATTTGAATTATCACTTTTGGAACAAAAATACCTGTGTTTAGAGTCATTTAATGCCTGAAATTGGTCGAAATAGAAGATTCTGAGTAGGAGATAAAGTCTGTAAAAATGGCAATTTTGGTCACAGTGAGGCTTTAAAAAGTAGTTATTCAACGTGAGGCACAATTCAAATAACATTTTGAATCAATTTTTCTACAGTCCAAAAATCAATTTTCTGATGAAAAACGATGACCCCGGACCTGTCGAACTTTCTCCAGATGGTCAGAAATGTTAATTGTTTTTACTCTTTATTTTTTTTATTGTATATTACTATTGCATGTGAATTATCACCTTTGGAACTAAGATAAGTGTGTTTAGAGTCATTTAATGCCTGAAATTGGTCGAAATAGAAGATTCTGAGTAGGAGAAAAAGTCTGTAAAAATTGCAATTTTGGTCACAGTGAGGCTTTAAAAAGTAGTTATTCAACGTGAGGCACAATTCAAATAACATTTTGAATCCATTTTTCTACAGTCCAAAAATCAATTTTCTGATGAAAAACGATGACCCGTGACCTGTCGAACTTTCTCCAGATGGACAGAAATGGTAATTTTTTAATGTTTAATTTTTTGACTGTAAATGACTATTGCATGTGAATTATCACTTTTTGAACTAAAATAAGTGTGTTTAGAGTCATTTAATGCCTGAAATTGGTCGAAATAGAAGATTCTGAGTAGGAGAAAAAGTCTGTAGAAATGGCAATTTTGGTCACATTGAGGCTTTGAAAAGTAGTTATTCAACATGAGGCACAATCCAAATGACATTTTGAATCAATTTTTCTACAGTCCAAAAAATCAATTTTCTGATGAAAAACGATGACCCGTGACCTGTTGAACTTTCTCCAGATGGTCAGAAATGGTAATTTTTTAATGTTTAAGTTTTTTGACTGTAAATGGCTATTGCATGTGAATTATCACTTTTTGAACTAAAATAAGTGTGTTTAGAGTCATTTAATGCCTGAAATTGGTTGAAATACAAGATTCTGAGTAGGAGAAAAAGTCTGTAAAAATGGCAATTTTGGTCACATTGAGGCTTTAAAAAGTAGTTATTCAACATGAGGCACAATCCAAATGACATTTTGAATTTATTTTTCTACAGTCCAAAAAATCAATTTTCTGATGAAAAACGATGACCCGTGACCTGTCGAACTTTCTCCAGATGGTCAGAAATGTTCTTTTTTTACTCTTTATTTTTTTGATTGTAAGTGACTATTTCATTTGAATGATCACTTTTGGAACTAAAATACCTGTGTTTAGAGTCATTTAATGCCTGAAATTGTTCAAAATAGAAGATTCTGAGTAGGAGAAAAAGTCTGTAAAAATGGCAATTTTGGTCACAGTGAGGCTTTAAAAAGTAGTTATTCAACGTGAGGCACAATTCAGATAACATTTTGAATCAATTTTTCTACAGTCCAAAAATCAATTTTCTGTTGAAAAACGATGACCCGTGACCTGTCGAACTTTCTCCAGAAGGTCAGAAATTGTAATTTTTTAATGTTTAATTTTTTGACTGTAAATGACTATTGCATGTGAATTATCACTTTTTGAACTAAAATAAGTGTGTTTAGAGTCATTTAATGCCTGAAGTTTGTCGAAAAAGAAGATTCTGAGTAGGAGAAAAAGTCTTTAAAAATGGCAATTTTGGTCACATTGAGGCTTTAAAAAGTAGTTATTCAACATGAGGCACAATCCAAATGACATTTTGAATTTATTTTTCTACAATCCAAAAAATCAATTTTCTGATGAAAAACGATGACCCGTGACCTGTCGAACTTTATCCAGATGGTCAGAAATGTTCTTTTTTTACTCTTTATTTTTTTGATTGTAAGTGACTATTTCATTTGAATGATCACTTTTGGAACTAAAATACCTGTGTTTAGAGTCATTTAATGCCTGAAATTGGTCGAAATAGAAGATTCTGAGTAGGAGAAAAAGTCTGTAAAAATTGCAATTTTGGTCACAGTGAGGCTTTAAAAAGTAGTTATTCAACGTGAGGCACAATTCAAATAACATTTTGAATCAATTTTTCTACAGTCCAAAAATCAATTTTCTGATGAAAAACGATGACCCGTGACCTGTCGAACTTTCTCCAGATGGACAGAAATGGTAATTTTTTAATGTTTAATTTTTTGACTGTAAATGACTATTGCATGTGAATTATCACTTTTTGAACTAAAATAAGTGTGTTTAGAGTCATTTAATGCCTGAAATTGGTCGAAATAGAAGATTCTGAGTAGGAGAAAAAGTCTGTAGAAATGGCAATTTTGGTCACATTGAGGCTTTGAAAAGTAGTTATTCAACATGAGGCACAATCCAAATGACATTTTGAATCAATTTTTCTACAGTCCAAAAAATCAATTTTCTGATGAAAAACGATGACCCGTGACCTGTCGAATTTTCTCCAGATGGTCAGAAATGGTAATTTTTTAATGTTTAAGTTTTTTGACTGTAAATGACTATTGCATGTGAATTATCACTTTTTGAACTAAAATAAGTGTGTTTAGAGTCATTTAATGCCTGAAATTGGTCGAAATAGAAGATTCTGAGTAGGAGAAAAAGTCTGTAAAAATGGCAATTTTGGTCACATTGAAGCATTAAAAAGTAGTTATTCAACATGGGGCACAATCCAAATGACATTTTGAATCAATTTTTCTACAGTCCAAAAAATATATTTTCTGATGAAAAACGATGACCCGTGACCTCTCAAACTTTCTCAAAATGGTCAGAAATGGTAATTTTTAATGTCAAATTTCTTTACTGTAAATGACTATTGCATGTAAATTAGAAATCTTGGAACTAAAATAAGTCTGTTTAGAGTCATTTTAATGCCTGAAATTAGTTGAAAAAGAAGCTTCTGAGTAGGAGAAAAAGTCTGTAAAAATGGCAATTTTGGTCACATTGAGGCTTTAAAAAGTAGTTATTCAACATGAGGCACAATCCCAATGACATTTTGAATACATTTTTCTACAGTCCCAAAAATAAATTTTCTGATGAAAAACGATGATCCGTGACCTGTCGAACTTTCTCCAGATGGTCAGAAATGGTAATTTTTAAATGTTTAAGTTTTTTGACTGTAAATGACTATTGCATGTGAATTATCACTTTTTGAACTAAAATAAGTGTTTAGAGTCATTTAATGCCTGAAATTGGTCGAAATAGAAGATTCTGAGTAGGAGAAAAAGTCTGTAAAAATGGCAATTTTGGTCACATTGAGGCTTTCAAAAGTAGTTATTCAACGTGAGGCACAATTCAAATAACATTTTAAATCCAATTTTCTACAGTCCAAAAAATCAATATTCTGATGAAAAACAATGACCCCGGACCTGTCGAACTTTCTCCAGATGGACAGAAATGTTCTTTTTTTCTCTTTAATTTTTTGATTGTAAGTGACTATATCATTTGAATTATCACTTTTGGAACTAAAATACTTGTGTTTAGAGTCATTTAATGCCTGAAATTGGTCGAAATAGAAGATTCTGAGTAGGAGAAAAAGTCTGTAAAAATGGCAATTTTGGTCACATTGAGGCTTTAAATAGTAGTTATTCAACGTGAGGCACGATTCAAATAACATTTTGAATCAATTTTTCTACAGTCCAAAAATCAATTTTCTGATGAAAAACGATGACCCCGGACCTGTCGAACTTTCTCCAGATGGTCAGAAATGTTAATTGTTTTTACTCTTTTTTTTTTTTATTGTAAATTACTATTGCATGTGAATTATCACCTTTGGAACTAAAATACCTGTGTTTAGAGTCATTTAATGCCTGAAATTGGTCGAAATCGAAGATTCTGAGTAGGAGAAAAAGTCTGTAAAAAGGGCAATTTTGGTCACAGTAAGGCTTTAAAAAGTAGTTAGTCAACGTGAGGCACAATTCAAATAACATTTTGAATCAATTTTTCTACAGTCCAAAAATCAATTTTCTGATGAAAAACGATGACCCGTGACCTGTCGAACTTTCTCCAGATGGTCAGAAATGGTAATTTTTTAATGTTTAATTTTTTTTTACTGTAAATGACTATTACCTGTGAATTATCACTTTTGGAACAAAAAGTGTGTTTAGAGTCATATTAATGCCTTAAATTGATCGAAATAGCAGCTTCTGAGTAGGAGAAAAAGTCTGCATAAATGGCAATTTTGGTCACATTGAGGCTTTAAAAAATAGTTATTTAACATGAGGCACAATCCAAATGACATTTTGAATCAATTTTTCTTCAGTCCCAAAAATGAATTTTCTGATGAAAAACGATGATCCGTGACCTGTCGAACTTTCTCCAGATGGTCAGAAATGATCATTCTTTAATGTTCAATTTTTTAATGAATTGTCACTTTTTGAACTAAAATAAGTGTGTTTAGAGTCATTTAATGCCTGAAATTGCTCGAAATAGAAGATTCTGAGTAGGAGAAAAAGTCTGTAAAAATGGCAATTTTGGTCACATTGAGGCTTTAAAAAGTAGTTATTCAACGTGAGGCACAATTCAAATAACATTTTGAATCCAATTTTCTACAGTCCAAAAAATCAATATTCTTATGAAAAACAATGACCCCAGACCTGTCGAACTTTCTCCAGATGGTCAGAAATGTTCTTATTTTCTCTTTAATTTTTTGATTGTAAGTGACTATTTCATTTGAATTATCACTTTTGGAACAAAAATACCTGTGTTTAGAGTCATTTAATGCCTGAAATTGGTCGAAATAGAAGATTCTGAGTAGGAGATAAAGTCTGTAAAAATGGCAATTTTGGTCACAGTGAGGCTTTAAAAAGTAGTTATTCAACGTGAGGCACAATTCAAATAACATTTTGAATCAATTTTTCTACAGTCCAAAAATCAATTTTCTGATGAAAAACGATGACCCCGGACCTGTCGAACTTTCTCCAGATGGTCAGAAATGGTAATTTTTAAATGTTTAAGTTTTTTGACTGTAAATGACTATTGCATGTGAATTATCACTTTTTGAACTAAAATAAGTGTTTAGAGTCATTTAATGCCTGAAATTGGTCGAAATAGAAGATTCTGAGTAGGAGAAAAAGTCTGTAAAAATGGCAATTTTGGTCACATTGAGGCTTTTAAAAGTAGTTATTCAATGTGAGGCACAATTCAAATAACATTTTGAATCCAATTTTCTACAGTCCAAAAAATCAATATTATGATGAAAAACAATGACCCCGGACCTGTCGAACTTTCTCCAGATGGACAGTAATGTTCTTTTTTTCTCTTTAATTTTTTGATTGTAAGTGACTATATCATTTGAATTATCACTTTTGGAACTAAAATACTTGTGTTTAGAGTCATTTAATGCCTGAAATTGGTCGAAATAGAAGATTCTGAGTAGGAGAAAAAGTCTGTAAAAATGGCAATTTTGGTCACATTGAGGCTTTAAATAGTAGTTATTCAACATGAGGCACGATTCAAATAACATTTTGAATCAATTTTTCTACAGTCCAAAAATCAATTTTCTGATGAAAAACGATGACCCCGGACCTGTCGAACTTTCTCCAGATGGTCAGAAATGTTAATTGTTTTTACTCTTTTTTTTTTTGATTGTAAATTACTATTGCATGTGAATTATCACCTTTGGAACTAAAATACCTGTGTTTAGAGTCATTTAATGCCTGAAATTGGTTGAAATAGAAGATTCTGAGTAGGAGAAAAAGTCTGTAAAAATGGCAATTTTGGTCACATTGAGGCGTTGAAAAGTAGTTATTCAACATGAGGCACAATCCAAATGACATTTTGAATCAATTTTTCTACAGTCCCAAAAATAAATTTTCTGATGAAAAACGATGATCCGTGACCTGTCGAACTTTCTCCAGATGGTCAGAAATGGTAATTTTTTAATGTTTAATTTTTTTACTGTAAATGACTATTGCATGTGAATTATCACTTTTGGAACTAAAATAAGTGTGTTTAGAGTCATTTTAATGCCTGCAATTGGTCGAAATAGAATCTTCTGAGTAGGAGAAAAAGTCTGTAAAAATGGCAATTTTGGTCACATTGAAGCTTTAAAAAGTAGTTATTCAACATGAGGCACAATCCAAATGACATTTTGAATTTATTTTTCTACAGTCCAAAAAATCAATTTTCTGATGAAAAACGATGACCCGTGACCTGTTGAACTTTCTCCAGATGGTCAGAAATGGTAATTTTTTAATGTTTAAGTTTTTTGACTGTAAATGACTATTGCATGTGAATTATCACTTTTTGAACTAAAATAAGTGTGTTTAGAGTCATTTAATGCCTGAAATTGGTTGAAATAGAAGATTCTGAGTAGGAGAAAAAGTCTGTAAAAATGGCAATTTTGGTCACATTGAGGCTTTAAAAAGTAGTTATTCAACATGAGGCACAATCCAAATGACATTTTGAATTCATTTTTCTACAGTCCAAAAAATCAATTTTCTGATGAAAAACGATGACCCGTGACCTGTCGAACTTTCTCCAGATGGTCAGAAATGGTAATTTTTTTATGTTTAGGTTTTTCGACTGTAAATGACTATTGCATGTGAATTATCACTTTTTGAACTAAAATAAGTGTGTTTAGAGTCATTTAATGCCTGAAATTGGTCGAAATAGAAGATTCTGAGTAGGAGAAAAAGTCTGTAAAAATGGCAATTTTGGTCACATTGAAGCATTAAAAAGTAGTTATTCAACATGGGGCACAATCCAAATGACATTTTGAATCAATTTTTCTACAGTCCAAAAATATATTTTCTGATGAAAAACGATGACCCGTGACCTCTCAAACTTTCTCGAGATGGTCAGAAATGGTAATTTTTAATGTCAAATTTCTTTACTGTAAATGACTATTGCATGTGAATTAGAAATCTTGGAACTAAAATAAGTGTGTTTAGAGTCATTTTAATGCCTGAAATTAGTTGAAAAAGAAGCTTCTGAGTAGGAGAAAAAGTCTGTAAAAATGGCAATTTTGGTCACATTGAGGCTTTAAAAAGTAGTTATTCAACATGAGGCACAATCCCAATGACATTTTGAATAAATTTTTCTACAGTCCCAAAAATAAATTTTCTGATGAAAAACGATG
Source organism: Triturus cristatus (assembly GCF_964204655.1). Lineage (NCBI taxonomy): Eukaryota > Metazoa > Chordata > Amphibia > Caudata > Salamandridae > Triturus > Triturus cristatus. Next base: position 628,469,797 of record NC_140592.1, on the reverse strand, counting down.
ATCCGTGACCTGTCGAACTTTCTCCAGATGGTCAGAAATGGTAATTTTTTAATGTTTAAGTTTTTTGACTGTAAATGACTATTGCATGTGAATTATCACTTTTTGAACTAAAATAAGTGTGTTTACAGTCATTTAATGCCTGAACTTGGTCGAAATAGAAGATTCTGAGTAGGAGAAAAAGTCTGTAAAAATGGCAATTTTGGTCACATTGAGGCTTTAAAAAGTAGTTATTCAACGTGAGGCACAATTCAAATAACATTTTCAATCCAATTTTCTACAGTCCAAAAAATCAATATTCTGATGAAAAACAATGACCCCGGACCTGTCGAACTTTCTCCAGATGGTCAGAAATGTTCTTTTTTTCTCTTTATTTTTTTGATTGTAGGTGACTATTTCATTTGAATTATCACTTTTGGAACTAAAATACCTGTGTTTAGAGTCATTTAATGCCTGAAATTGGTCGAAATAGAAGATTCTGAGTAGGAGAAAAAGTCTGTAACAATGGCAATTTTGGTCACATTGAGGCTTTGAAAAGTAGTTATTCAACATGAGGCACAATCCAAATGACATTTTGAATCAATTTTTCTACAGTCCCAAAGATAAATTTTCTGATGAAAAACGATGATCCGTGACCTGTCGAACTTTCTCCAGATGGTCAGAAATTGTAATTTTTTCATGTTTAATTTTTTGACTGTAAATGACTATTGCATGTGAATTATCACTTTTTGAACTAAAATAAGTGTGTTTAGAGTCATTTAATGCCTGAAATTGGTCGAAATAGAAGATTCTGAGTAGGAGAAAAAGTCTGTAAAAATGGCAATTTTGGTCACATTGAGGCTTTGAAAAGTAGTTATTCAACATGAGGCACAATCCAAATGACATTTTGAATCAATTTTTCTACAGTCCAAAAAATCAATTTTCTGATGAAAAACGATGACCCGTGACCTGTCGAACTTTCTCCAGATGGTCAGAAATGGTAATTTTTTAATGTTTAGGTTTTTCGACTGTAAATGACTATTGCATGTGAATTATCACTTTTTGAACTAAAATAAGTGTGTTTAGAGTCATTTAATGCCTGAAATTGGTCGAAATAGAAGATTCTGAGTAGGAGAAAAAGTCTGTAAAAATGGCAATTTTGGTCACATTGAAGCATTAAAAAGTAGTTATTCAACATGGGGCACAATCCAAATGACATTTTGAATCAATTTTTCTACAGTCCAAAAATATATTTTCTGATGAAAAACGATGACCCGTGACCTCTCAAACTTTCTCGAGATGGTCAGAAATGGTAATTTTTAATGTCAAATTTCTTTACTGTAAATGACTATTGCATGTGAATTAGAAATCTTGGAACTAAAATAAGTGTGTTTAGAGTCATTTTAATGCCTGAAATTAGTTGAAAAAGAAGCTTCTGAGTAGGAGAAAAAGTCTGTAAAAATGGCAATTTTGGTCACATTGAGGCTTTAAAAAGTAGTTATTCAACATGAGGCACAATCCCAATGACATTTTGAATAAATTTTTCTACAGTCCCAAAAATAAATTTTCTGATGAAAAACGATGATCCGTGACCTGTCGAACTTTCTCCAGATGGTCAGAAATGGTAATTTTTTAATGTTTAAGTTTTTTGACTGTAAATGACTATTGCATGTGAATTATCAGTTTTTGAACTAAAATAAGTGTTTAGAGTCATTTAATGCCTGAAATTGGTCGAAATAGAAGATTCTGAGTAGGAGAAAAAGTGTGTAAAAATGGCAATTTTGGTCACATTGAGGCTTTCAAAAGTAGTTATTCAACGTGAGGCACAATTCAAATAACATTTTGAATCCAATTTTCTACAGTCCGAAACATCAATATTCTGATGAAAAACAATGACCCCGGACCTGTCGAACTTTCTCCAGATGGACAGAAATGTTCTTTTTTTCTCTTTAATTTTTTGATTGTAAGTGACTATTTCATTTGAATTATCACTTTTGGAACTAAAATACTTGTGTTTAGAGTCATATAATGCCTGAAATTGGTCGAAATAGAAGATTCTGAGTAGGAGAAAAAGTCAGTAAAAATGGCAATTTTGGTCACATTGAGGCTTTAAATAGTAGTTATTCAACGTGAGGCACAATTCAAATAACATTTTGAATCAATTTTTCTACAGTCCAAAAATCAATTTTCTGATGAAAAACGATGACCCCTGACCTGTCGAACTTTCTCCAGATGGACAGAAATGTTCTTTTTTTCTCTTTAATTTTTTGATTGTAAGTGACTATTTCATTTGAATTATCACTTTTGGAACTAAAATACTTGTGTTTAGAGTCATTTAATGCCTGAAATTGGTCGAAATAGAAGATTCTGAGTAGGAGAAAAAGTCTGAAAAAATGGCAATTTTGGTCACGGTGAGGCTTTAAAAAGTAGTTATTCAACGTGAGGCACAATTCAAATAACATTTTGAATCAATTTTTCTACAGTCCAAAAATAAATTTTCTGATAAAAAACGATGACCCCGGACCTGTCGAACTTTCTCCAGATGGTCAGAAATGTTAATTGTTTTTACTCTTTATTTTTTTGATTGTAAATTACTATTGCATGTGAATTATCACCTTTGGAACTAAAATACCTGTGTTTAGAGTCATTTAATGCCTGAAATTGGTTGAAATAGAAGATTCTGAGTAGGAGAAAAAGTCTGTAAAAATGGCAATTTTGGTCACATTGAGGCTTTAAAAAGTAGTTATTCAACGTGAGGCACAATTCAAATAACATTTTCAATCCAATTTTCTACAGTCCAAAAAATCAATATTCTGATGAAAAACAATGACCCAGGACCTGTCGAACTTTCTCCAGATGGTCAGAAATGTTCTTTTTTTCTCCTTATTTTTTTGATTGTAGGTGACTATTTCATTTGAATTATCACGTTTGGAACTAAAATACTTGTGTTTAGAGTCATCTAATGCCTGAAATTGGTCGAAATAGAAGATTCTGAGTAGGAGAAAAAGTCTGTAACAATGGCAATTTTGGTCACATTGAGGCTTTGAAAAGTAGTTATTCAACATGAGGCACAATCCAAATGACATTTTGAATCAATTTTTCTACAGTCCCAAAGATAAATTTTCTGATGAAAAACGATGATCCGTGACCTGTCGAACTTTCTCCAGATGGTCAGAAATGGTAATTTTTTAATGTTTAATTTTTTTACTGTAAAGTACTATTGCATGTGAATTATCACTTTTGGAACTAAAATAAGTGTGTTTAGAGTCATTTTAATGCCTGCAATTGGTCGAAATAGAATCTTCTGAGTAGGATGAAAAGTCTGTAAAAATGGCAATTTTGGTCACATTGAAGCTTTAAAAAGTAGTTATTCAACATGAGGCACAATCCAAATGACATTTTGAATTTATTTTTCTACAGTCCAAAAAATCAATTTTCTGATGAAAAACGATGACCCGTGACCTGTCGAACTTTCTCCAGATGGTCAGAAATTGTAATTTTTTAATGTTTAATTTTTTGACTGTAAATGACTATTGCATGTGAATTATCACTTTTTGAACTAAAATAAGTGTGTTTAGAGTCATTTAATGCCTGAAATTGGTCGAAATAGAAGATTCTGAGTAGGAGAAAAAGTCTGTAAAAATTGCAATTTTGGTCACAGCGAGGCTTTAAAAAGTAGTTATTCAACGTGAGGCACAATTCAAATAACATTTTGAATCAATTTTTCTACAGTCCAAAAATCAATTTTCTGATGAAAAACGATGACCCGTGACCTGTCGAACTTTCTCCAGATGGTCAGAAATGATAATTTTTTAATGTTTAATTTTTTGACTGTAAATGACTATTGAATGTGAATTATCACTTTTTTTAACTAAAATACATGTGTTTAGAGTCATTTTATTGCCTGAAATTTGTCGAAATAGAAGCTTCTGAGTAGGAGAAAAAGTCTTTAAAAATGGCAGTTTTGGTCACATTGAGGCTTTAAAAAGTAGTTATTCAACATGAAGCACAATCCAAATGACATTTTTGGAACAATTTTTCTACTGTCCAAAAAATCAATATTCTGATGAAAAACGATGACCCCGGACCTGTCGAACTTTCTCCAGATGGTCAGAAATGTTAATTGTTTTTACTCTTTATTTTTTTGATTGTAAATTACTATTGCATGTGAATTATCACCTTTGGAACTAAGATAAGTGTGTTTAGAGTCATTTTAATGCCTGAAATTGATCGAAATAGAAGCTTCTGAGTAGGAGAAAAAGTCTGCAAAAATGACAATTTTGGTGACATTGAGGCTTTAAAAAGTAGTTATTCAACGTGAGGCACGATCCAAATAACATTTTGAATCAATTTTTCTACAGTCAAAAAAAACAATTTTCTGATGAAAACCGACCCATGACCTATCGAACTTTTTCCAGATGGTCAGAAATGGTAATTTTTTAATGTTTAATTTTTTTACTGTAAATGACTATTGCATGTGAATTATCACTTTTGGAACTAAAATAAGTGTGTTAAGAGTCATTTTAATGCCTGCAATTGGTCGAAATAGAATCTTCTGAGTAGGAGAAAAAGTCTGTAAAAATGGCAATTTTGGTCACATTGAAGCTTTAAAAAGTAGTTATTCAACATGAGGCACAATCCAATTGACATTTTGAATTTATTTTTCTACAGTCCAAAAAATCAATTTTCTGATGAAAAACGATGACCCCGGACCTGTCGATCTTTCTCCAGATGGTCAGAAATGTTCTTTTTTTCTCTTTATTTTTTTGATTGTAAGTGACTATTTCATTTCAATGATCACTTTTGGAACTAAAATACCTGTGTTTAGAGTCATTTAATGCCTGAAATTGATCGAAATAGAAGATTCTGAGTAGGAGAAAAAGTCTGTAACATTGGCAATTTTGGTCACATTGAGGCTTTGAAAAGTAGTTATTCAACATGAGGCACAATCCAAATGACATTTTGAATCAATTTTTCTACAGTCCCAAAAATAAATTTTCTGATGAAAAACGATGATCCGTGACCTGTCGAACTTTCTCCAGATGGTCAGAAATGGTAATTTTTTAATGTTTAATTTTTTTACTGTAAATGACTATTGCATGTGAATTATCACTTTTGGAACTAAAATAAGTGTGTTTAGAGTCATTTAATGCCTGAAATTGGTTGAAATACAAGATTCTGAGTAGGAGAAAAAGTCTGTAAAAATGGCAATTTTGGTCACATTGAGGCTTTAAAAAGTAGTTATTCAACATGAGGCACAATCCAAATGACATTTTGAATTTATTTTTCTACAGTCCAAAAAATCAATTTTCTGATGAAAAACGATGACCCGTGACCTGTCGAACTTTCTCCAGATGGTCAGAAATGTTCTTTTTTTACTCTTTATTTTTTTGATTGTAAGTGACTATTTCATTTGAATGATCACTTTTGGAACTAAAATACCTGTGTTTAGAGTCATTTAATGCCTGAAATTGTTCAAAATAGAAGATTCTGAGTAGGAGAAAAAGTCTGTAAAAATGGCAATTTTGGTCACAGTGAGGCTTTAAAAAGTAGTTATTCAACGTGAGGCACAAATCAGATAACATTTTGAATCAATTTTTCTACAGTCCAAAAATCAATTTTCTGATGAAAAACGATGACCCGTGACCTGTCGAACTTTCTCCAGATGGTCAGAAATTGTAATTTTTTAATGTTTAATTTTTTGACTGTAAATGACTATTGCATGTGAATTATCACTTTTTGAACTAAAATAAGTGTGTTTAGAGTCATTTAATGCCTGAAGTTTGTCGAAAAAGAAGATTCTGAGTAGGAGAAAAAGTCTTTAAAAATGGCAATTTTGGTCACATTGAGGCTTTAAAAAGTAGTTATTCAACATGAGGCACAATCCAAATGACATTTTGAATTTATTTTTCTACAATCCAAAAAATCAATTTTCTGATGAAAAACGATGACCCGTGACCTGTCGAACTTTATCCAGATGGTCAGAAATGTTCTTTTTTTACTCTTTATTTTTTTGATTGTAAGTGACTATTTCATTTGAATGATCACTTTTGGAACTAAAATACCTGTGTTTAGAGTCATTTAATGCCTGAAATTGGTCGAAATAGAAGATTCTGAGTAGGAGAAAAAGTCTGTAAAAATTGCAATTTTGGTCACAGTGAGGCTTTAAAAAGTAGTTATTCAACGTGAGGCACAATTCAAATAACATTTTGAATCAATTTTTCTACAGTCCAAAAATCAATTTTCTGATGAAAAACGATGACCCCGGACCTGTCGAACTTTCTCCAGATGGACAGAAATGGTAATTTTTTAATGTTTAATTTTTTGACTGTAAATGACTATTGCATGTGAATTATCACTTTTTGAACTAAAATAGGTGTGTTTAGAGTCATTTATTGCCTGAAATTGGTCGAAATAGAAGATTCTGAGTAGGAGAAAAAGTCTGTAGAAATGGCAATTTTGGTCACATTGAGGCTTTGAAAAGTAGTTATTCAACATGAGGCACAATCCAAATGACATTTTGAATCAATTTTTCTACAGTCCAAAAAATCAATTTTCTGATGAAAAACGATGACCCGTGACCTGTCGAATTTTCTCCAGATGGTCAGAAATGGTAATTTTTTAATGTTTAAGTTTTTTGACTGTAAATGACTATTGCATGTGAATTATCACTTTTTGAACTAAAATAAGTGTGTTTAGAGTCATTTAATGCCTGAAATTGGTCGAAATAGAAGATTCTGAGTAGGAGAAAAAGTCTGTAAAAATGGCAATTTTGGTCACATTGAAGCATTAAAAAGTAGTTATTCAACATGGGGCACAATCCAAATGACATTTTGAATCAATTTTTCTACAGTCCAAAAAATATATTTTCTGATGAAAAACGATGACCCGTGACCTCTCAAACTTTCTCAAAATGGTCAGAAATGGTAATTTTTAATGTCAAATTTCTTTACTGTAAATGACTATTGCATGTAAATTAGAAATCTTGGAACTAAAATAAGTCTGTTTAGAGTCATTTTAATGCCTGAAATTAGTTGAAAAAGAAGCTTCTGAGTAGGAGAAAAAGTCTGTAAAAATGGCAATTTTGGTCACATTGAGGCTTTAAAAAGTAGTTATTCAACATGAGGCACAATCCCAATGACATTTTGAATAAATTTTTCTACAGTCCCAAAAATAAATTTTCTGATGAAAAACGATGATCCGTGACCTGTCGAACTTTCTCCAGATGGTCAGAAATGGTAATTTTTAAATGTTTAAGTTTTTTGACTGTAAATGACTATTGCATGTGAATTATCACTTTTTGAACTAAAATAAGTGTTTAGAGTCATTTAATGCCTGAAATTGGTCGAAATAGAAGATTCTGAGTAGGAGAAAAAGTCTGTAAAAATGGCAATTTTGGTCACATTGAGGCTTTCAAAAGTAGTTATTCAACGTGAGGCACAATTCAAATAACATTTTAAATCCAATTTTCTACAGTCCAAAAAATCAATATTCTGATGAAAAACAATGACCCCGGACCTGTCGAACTTTCTCCAGATGGACAGAAATGTTCTTTTTTTCTCTTTAATTTTTTGATTGTAAGTGACTATATCATTTGAATTATCACTTTTGGAACTAAAATACTTGTGTTTAGAGTCATTTAATGCCTGAAATTGGTCGAAATAGAAGATTCTGAGTAGGAGAAAAAGTCTGTAAAAATGGCAATTTTGGTCACATTGAGGCTTTAAATAGTAGTTATTCAACGTGAGGCACGATTCAAATAACATTTTGAATCAATTTTTCTACAGTCCAAAAATCAATTTTCTGATGAAAAACGATGACCCCGGACCTGTCGAACTTTCTCCAGATGGTCAGAAATGTTAATTGTTTTTACTCTTTTTTTTTTTTATTGTAAATTACTATTGCATGTGAATTATCACCTTTGGAACTAAAATACCTGTGTTTAGAGTCATTTAATGCCTGAAATTGGTCGAAATCGAAGATTCTGAGTAGGAGAAAAAGTCTGTAAAAAGGGCAATTTTGGTCACAGTAAGGCTTTAAAAAGTAGTTAGTCAACGTGAGGCACAATTCAAATAACATTTTGAATCAATTTTTCTACAGTCCAAAAATCAATTTTCTGATGAAAAACGATGACCCGTGACCTGTCGAACTTTCTCCAGATGGTCAGAAATGGTAATTTTTTAATGTTTAATTTTTTTTTACTGTAAATGACTATTACCTGTGAATTATCACTTTTGGAACAAAAAGTGTGTTTAGAGTCATATTAATGCCTTAAATTGATCGAAATAGCAGCTTCTGAGTAGGAGAAAAAGTCTGCATAAATGGCAATTTTGGTCACATTGAGGCTTTAAAAAATAGTTATTTAACATGAGGCACAATCCAAATGACATTTTGAATCAATTTTTCTTCAGTCCCAAAAATGAATTTTCTGATGAAAAACAATGATCCGTGACCTGTCGAACTTTCTCCAGATGGTCAGAAATGATCATTTTTTAATGTTCAATTTTTTAATGAATTGTCACTTTTTGAACTAAAATAAGTGTGTTTAGAGTCATTTAATGCCTGAAATTGCTCGAAATAGAAGATTCTGAGTAGGAGAAAAAGTCTGTAAAAATGGCAATTTTGGTCACATTGAGGCTTTAAAAAGTAGTTATTCAACGTGAGGCACAATTCAAATAACATTTTGAATCCAATTTTCTACAGTCCAAAAAATCAATATTCTTATGAAAAACAATGACCCCAGACCTGTCGAACTTTCTCCAGATGGTCAGAAATGTTCTTATTTTCTCTTTAATTTTTTGATTGTAAGTGACTATTTCATTTGAATTATCACTTTTGGAACAAAAATACCTGTGTTTAGAGTCATTTAATGCCTGAAATTGGTCGAAATAGAAGATTCTGAGTAGGAGATAAAGTCTGTAAAAATGGCAATTTTGGTCACAGTGAGGCTTTAAAAAGTAGTTATTCAACGTGAGGCACAATTCAAATAACATTTTGAATCAATTTTTCTACAGTCCAAAAATCAATTTTCTGATGAAAAACGATGACCCCGGACCTGTCGAACTTTCTCCAGATGGTCAGAAATGTTAATTGTTTTTACTCTTTATTTTTTTTATTGTATATTACTATTGCATGTGAATTATCACCTTTGGAACTAAGATAAGTGTGTTTAGAGTCATTTAATGCCTGAAATTGGTCGAAATAGAAGATTCTGAGTAGGAGAAAAAGTCTGTAAAAATTGCAATTTTGGTCACAGTGAGGCTTTAAAAAGTAGTTATTCAACGTGAGGCACAATTCAAATAACATTTTGAATCAATTTTTCTACAGTCCAAAAATCAATTTTCTGATGAAAAACGATGACCCGTGACCTGTCGAACTTTCTCCAGATGGACAGAAATGGTAATTTTTTAATGTTTAATTTTTTGACTGTAAATGACTATTGCATGTGAATTATCACTTTTTGAACTAAAATAAGTGTGTTTAGAGTCATTTAATGCCTGAAATTGGTCGAAATAGAAGATTCTGAGTAGGAGAAAAAGTCTGTAGAAATGGCAATTTTGGTCACATTGAGGCTTTGAAAAGTAGTTATTCAACATGAGGCACAATCCAAATGACATTTTGAATCAATTTTTCTACAGTCCAAAAAATCAATTTTCTGATGAAAAACGATGACCCGTGACCTGTTGAACTTTCTCCAGATGGTCAGAAATGGTAATTTTTTAATGTTTAAGTTTTTTGACTGTAAATGGCTATTGCATGTGAATTATCACTTTTTGAACTAAAATAAGTGTGTTTAGAGTCATTTAATGCCTGAAATTGGTTGAAATACAAGATTCTGAGTAGGAGAAAAAGTCTGTAAAAATGGCAATTTTGGTCACATTGAGGCTTTAAAAAGTAGTTATTCAACGTGAGGCACAATTCAAATAACATTTTGAATCCAATTTTCTACAGTCCAAAAAATCAATATTCTTAAGAAAAACAATGACCCCAGACCTGTCGAACTTTCTCCAGATGGTCAGAAATGTTCTTTTTTTCTCTTTAATTTTTTGATTGTAAGTGACTATTTCATTTGAATTATCACTTTTGGAACAAAAATACCTGTGTTTAGAGTCATTTAATGCCTGAAATTGGTCGAAATAGAAGATTCTGAGTAGGAGATAAAGTCTGTAAAAATGGCAATTTTGGTCACAGTGAGGCTTTAAAAAGTAGTTATTCAACGTGAGGCACAATTCAAATAACATTTTGAATCTATTTTTCTACAGTCCAAAAATCAATTTTCTGATGAAAAACGATGACCCGGGACCTGTCGAACTTTATCCAGATGGTCAGAAATGTTCTTTTTTTACTCTTTATTTTTTTGATTGTAAGTGACTATTTCATTTGAATGATCACTTTTGGAACTAAAATACCTGTGTTTAGAGTCATTTAATGCCTGAAATTGGTCGAAATAGAAGATTCTGAGTAGGAGAAAAAGTCTGTAAAAATTGCAATTTTGGTCACAGTGAGGCTTTAAAAAGTAGTTATTCAACGTGAGGCACAATTCAAATAACATTTTGAATCAATTTTTCTACAGTCCAAAAATCAATTTTCTGATGAAAAACGATGACCCCGGACCTGTCGAACTTTCTCCAGATGGACAGAAATGGTAATTTTTTAATGTTTAATTTTTTGACTGTAAATGACTATTGCATGTGAATTATCACTTTTTGAACTAAAATAGGTGTGTTTAGAGTCATTTAATGCCTGAAATTGGTCGAAATAGAAGATTCTGAGTAGGAGAAAAAGTCTGTAGAAATGGCAATTTTGGTCACATTGAGGCTTTGAAAAGTAGTTATTCAACATGAGGCACAATCCAAATGACATTTTGAATCAATTTTTCTACAGTCCAAAAAATCAATTTTCTGATGAAAAACGATGACCCGTGACCTGTCGAATTTTCTCCAGATGGTCAGAAATGGTAATTTTTTAATGTTTAAGTTTTTTGACTGTAAATGACTATTGCATGTGAATTATCACTTTTTGAACTAAAATAAGTGTGTTTAGAGTCATTTAATGCCTGAAATTGGTCGAAATAGAAGATTCTGAGTAGGAGAAAAAGTCTGTAAAAATGGCAATTTTGGTCACATTGAAGCATTAAAAAGTAGTTATTCAACATGGGGCACAATCCAAATGACATTTTGAATCAATTTTTCTACAGTCCAAAAAATATATTTTCTGATGAAAAACGATGACCCGTGACCTCTCAAACTTTCTCAAAATGGTCAGAAATGGTAATTTTTAATGTCAAATTTCTTTACTGTAAATGACTATTGCATGTAAATTAGAAATCTTGGAACTAAAATAAGTCTGTTTAGAGTCATTTTAATGCCTGAAATTAGTTGAAAAAGAAGCTTCTGAGTAGGAGAAAAAGTCTGTAAAAATGGCAATTTTGGTCACATTGAGGCTTTAAAAAGTAGTTATTCAACATGAGGCACAATCCCAATGACATTTTGAATAAATTTTTCTACAGTCCCAAAAATAAATTTTCTGATGAAAAACGATGATCCGTGACCTGTCGAACTTTCTCCAGATGGTCAGAAATGGTAATTTTTAAATGTTTAAGTTTTTTGACTGTAAATGACTATTGCATGTGAATTATCACTTTTTGAACTAAAATAAGTGTTTAGAGTCATTTAATGCCTGAAATTGGTCGAAATAGAAGATTCTGAGTAGGAGAAAAAGTCTGTAAAAATGGCAATTTTGGTCACATTGAGGCTTTCAAAAGTAGTTATTCAACGTGAGGCACAATTCAAATAACATTTTAAATCCAATTTTCTACAGTCCAAAAAATCAATATTCTGATGAAAAACAATGACCCCGGACCTGTCGAACTTTCTCCAGATGGACAGAAATGTTCTTTTTTTCTCTTTAATTTTTTGATTGTAAGTGACTATATCATTTGAATTATCACTTTTGGAACTAAAATACTTGTGTTTAGAGTCATTTAATGCCTGAAATTGGTCGAAATAGAAGATTCTGAGTAGGAGAAAAAGTCTGTAAAAATGGCAATTTTGGTCACATTGAGGCTTTAAATAGTAGTTATTCAACGTGAGGCACGATTCAAATAACATTTTGAATCAATTTTTCTACAGTCCAAAAATCAATTTTCTGATGAAAAACGATGACCCCGGACCTGTCGAACTTTCTCCAGATGGTCAGAAATGTTAATTGTTTTTACTCTTTTTTTTTTTTATTGTAAATTACTATTGCATGTGAATTATCACCTTTGGAACTAAAATACCTGTGTTTAGAGTCATTTAATGCCTGAAATTGGTCGAAATCGAAGATTCTGAGTAGGAGAAAAAGTCTGTAAAAAGGGCAATTTTGGTCACAGTAAGGCTTTAAAAAGTAGTTAGTCAACGTGAGGCACAATTCAAATAACATTTTGAATCAATTTTTCTACAGTCCAAAAATCAATTTTCTGATGAAAAACGATGACCCGTGACCTGTCGAACTTTCTCCAGATGGTCAGAAATGGTAATTTTTTAATGTTTAATTTTTTTTTACTGTAAATGACTATTACCTGTGAATTATCACTTTTGGAACAAAAAGTGTGTTTAGAGTCATATTAATGCCTTAAATTGATCGAAATAGCAGCTTCTGAGTAGGAGAAAAAGTCTGCATAAATGGCAATTTTGGTCACATTGAGGCTTTAAAAAATAGTTATTTAACATGAGGCACAATCCAAATGACATTTTGAATCAATTTTTCTTCAGTCCCAAAAATGAATTTTCTGATGAAAAACGATGATCCGTGACCTGTCGAACTTTCTCCAGATGGTCAGAAATGATCATTTTTTAATGTTCAATTTTTTAATGAATTGTCACTTTTTGAACTAAAATAAGTGTGTTTAGAGTCATTTAATGCCTGAAATTGCTCGAAATAGAAGATTCTGAGTAGGAGAAAAAGTCTGTAAAAATGGCAATTTTGGTCACATTGAGGCTTTAAAAAGTAGTTATTCAACGTGAGGCACAATTCAAATAACATTTTGAATCCAATTTTCTACAGTCCAAAAAATCAATATTCTTATGAAAAACAATGACCCCAGACCTGTCGAACTTTCTCCAGATGGTCAGAAATGTTCTTATTTTCTCTTTAATTTTTTGATTGTAAGTGACTATTTCATTTGAATTATCACTTTTGGAACAAAAATACCTGTGTTTAGAGTCATTTAATGCCTGAAATTGGTCGAAATAGAAGATTCTGAGTAGGAGATAAAGTCTGTAAAAATGGCAATTTTGGTCACAGTGAGGCTTTAAAAAGTAGTTATTCAACGTGAGGCACAATTCAAATAACATTTTGAATCAATTTTTCTACAGTCCAAAAATCAATTTTCTGATGAAAAACGATGACCCCGGACCTGTCGAACTTTCTCCAGATGGTCAGAAATGTTAATTGTTTTTACTCTTTATTTTTTTTATTGTATATTACTATTGCATGTGAATTATCACCTTTGGAACTAAGATAAGTGTGTTTAGAGTCATTTAATGCCTGAAATTGGTCGAAATAGAAGATTCTGAGTAGGAGAAAAAGTCTGTAAAAATGGTAATTTTGGTCACATTGAGGCTTTAAAAAGTAGTTATTCAACGTGAGGCACAATTCAAATAACATTTTGAATCCAATTTTCTACAGTCCAAAAAATCAATATTCTTAAGAAAAACAATGACCCCAGACCTGTCGAACTTTCTCCAGATGGTCAGAAATGTTCTTTTTTTCTCTTTAATTTTTTGATTGTAAGTGACTATTTCATTTGAATTATCACTTTTGGAACAAAAATACCTGTGTTTAGAGTCATTTAATGCCTGAAATTGGTCGAAATAGAAGATTCTGAGTAGGAGATAAAGTCTGTAAAAATGGCAATTTTGGTCACAGTGAGGCTTTAAAAAGTAGTTATTCAACGTGAGGCACAATTCAAATAACATTTTGAATCAATTTTTCTACAGTCCAAAAATCAATTTTCTGATGAAAAACGATGACCCGGGACCTGTCGAACTTTATCCAGATGGTCAGAAATGTTCTTTTTTTACTCTTTATTTTTTTGATTGTAAGTGACTATTTCATTTGAATGATCACTTTTGGAACTAAAATACCTGTGTTTAGAGTCATTTAATGCCTGAAATTGGTCGAAATAGAAGATTCTGAGTAGGAGAAAAAGTCTGTAAAAATTGCAATTTTGGTCACAGTGAGGCTTTAAAAAGTAGTTATTCAACGTGAGGCACAATTCAAATAACATTTTGAATCAATTTTTCTACAGTCCAAAAATCAATTTTCTGATGAAAAACGATGACCCGTGACCTGTCGAACTTTCTCCAGATGGACAGAAATGGTAATTTTTAAATGTTTAATTTTTTGACTGTAAATGACTATTGCATGTGAATTATCACTTTTTGAACTAAAATAAGTGTGTTTAGAGTCATTTAATGCCTGAAATTGGTCGAAATAGAAGATTCTGAGTAGGAGAAAAAGTCTGTAGAAATGGCAATTTTGGTCACATTGAGGCTTTGAAAAGTAGTTATTCAACATGAGGCACAATCCAAATGACATTTTGAATCAATTTTTCTACGGTCCAAAAAATCAATTTTCTGATGAAAAACGATGACCCGTGACCTGTTGAACTTTCTCCAGATGGTCAGAAATGGTAATTTTTTAATGTTTAAGTTTTTTGACTGTAAATGGCTATTGCATGTGAATTATCACTTTTTGAACTAAAATAAGTGTGTTTAGAGTCATTTAATGCCTGAAATTGGTTGAAATACAAGATTCTGAGTAGGAGAAAAAGTCTGTAAAAATGGCAATTTTGGTCACATTGAGGCTTTAAAAAGTAGTTATTCAACATGAGGCACAATCCAAATGACATTTTGAATTTATTTTTCTACAGTCCAAAAAATCAATTTTCTGATGAAAAACGATGACCCGTGACCTGTCGAACTTTCTCCAGATGGTCAGAAATGTTCTTTTTTTACTCTTTATTTTTTTGATTGTAAGTGACTATTTCATTTGAATGATCACTTTTGGAACTAAAATACCTGTGTTTAGAGTCATTTAATGCCTGAAATTGTTCAAAATAGAAGATTCTGAGTAGGAGAAAAAGTCTGTAAAAATGGCAATTTTGGTCACAGTGAGGCTTTAAAAAGTAGTTATTCAACGTGAGGCACAATTCAGATAACATTTTTTTTTTTTTTTTTTTTTTTTTTTTGAAAACCTTTATTTAACAGTTCAATAAGAACAAGTATGGGCCTACAACCCCCCAGGGCCGGCCGCTAAGCAATCAGGGCAATAACGACAAGTACAAACACAGGCAGCACTTCGGGGAGCAAAATCGTACTACTATTACTGTGAACAGCGTAAGTAGGGCACCAGGAGAAAAGGTTTTCATTTTATAATGAGACAAGGCAGTAGGATCAGGTGACAAGCAATTTTAAAACAACAATCACGGATCGGCAGAGTAATGAATGTTAGCGATTTACAGCAATCTGTTAGGTCGATGGCGCAAACACAAGAACATCAGGATGGGGAAGAACATAATATACAGTTGCGCCCGCAGGCCCCCGCCAAAACTCCCCAAGAACACCTCGGAAGTTGTGAACACATGGAACAGCAACGAGGCATAACAACAGGGAGTGTATCACGCTGATCCCGGAAAAAGAAAAAACAAAAAGAGTCAGAGAAGAAAAAGGAGGCCATGGAAAAGGAGATGAAAGAATACAGAATCCCCTCCCCCAACCCCCCACCCTGCACCTCTGCAAATGAGTACGGCCCCCCCCCCCAGCAGTGTGCCTGTCGCCCTGGAACCAGACCCGAAATATAGAAGAGTAGGGAAAAAAAGGTAGGAAAAGACCCCCACCGGGCGGGGGGGTAGAGAAAGTATTTATAAACTTGGAGGAGGGCCTTCATAACAGACCCCCGGCGTTCTCCCTCCCGCACGGTAAGGTTCCCCTAAAGTGAACAAGGAACAGCACCAAGACAATCTTCTCAAACCACGATGGGGAGCATTATGCACCTATTGTGCCAGTAGCCACGTCAGGAGAGCACGCCACCCCTAAGCCCGCCCGTCCACTAGGCGACCACCCCAGAGGGGCAGCCTCATCCCTGACCACTCTTCGGAATTCTGCCCACGCCAACCCCTCGACCCAGCATCACACCCAATGTTCCCAGGCAGAGAAATGTCCAACAACGACAGAGAAGCGACACACACAGGTGGGGTGCAAGTCTCTGAGGAGCACAGTCCGCCGCGTGAAGAAACCGGCTTCCCAGGGCTGCCCTAGGATCTGTACTGCATGCAGGGTTCAGGGAGGCAGAAGCAGCCAAAGCAGACATTAGTTGCTGGAGTTGTCCCTGAGTCGTAGGAGGGCATGTACGGGACGAGGCCACCACAGCACACACAGGTCCATCGCCTCCGGGAGAGATCAGGCCCTCAGAAGGTCGAATACACCGTAGCATACTGGCCGGGGCGTCTAGTCGTGCACTAACCTCAGGGGCGGCCGCCACAGCATCCTCCTGCGCGCAGTGTGGGTAGTCTCTGCGTTCGTGTGAACAGGCGGGCCGCCACTGCCCCAACTCCGACGCAACACCATCGAGCCTATTCCCTAGGATCACGAAACCATGAACAAAGGAGGAGTGAAGAGTACCAAGAGCCTCGAGGAGGTCGCCGTACCCCAGCTCAGCTCTCTGCGCTCTTGCCGCCATACTCCCAGAAGTCGTACGCTCACAGGCCCGCCGCGACCCAGCGGACAGGATGGTAGGCTTCATCGCCCAAAGATGGCCGCCAAGTATGCCCGACCCTCACCGGGGCCGAGACAAACGTCGCGGTGTCCACGTCGCGGGTGGCCGGGTTCCGGGGGCAAGCAAAAAACTATCCTTGGTCACGGGCAACAGTCGTCCCCACCACGGACCAGCCCCCGCAGAAATCCGGGGGCGGCCCGCCGCGATCGGGGCAGGATACGGACGGCGGCCGGGCAGCTCACCAGCAAGGCAGGGGCAGCCACCGGAGGATCCAAAATTTGCACCCCCGGTCATGCACTCGGTCCGCTACGCTGGACAGTAGAAGTGACCATGTCGAAATGTAGGCCGAGTCCGGCACCGCTCCGGTGACCGACTCCACCCAGTCACCACTGGCCGCTGTTGTCGCACTGCCACCCGGCCACGGCGTCCACTTGATGTCCCGGCTCCAGGGCCGCGTCGGCCGCAAAGTTCAGATGCGATTTTCTCCGGCGATACCGCAGCTAGCAACTTCGGAGTCAGACAGTCGGGAGCCCCTCTCCTTCAGAAACACGACCACGTAGCACAGGTTGAGGATCTCAGGCAGGATATCCGTGCGGGATGCGGAGGTTCACGGAGCCGGGAGTCTACGCTGCCGTCCCGGTCGCCATCTTGGCTCCTCCCCCTCAGATAACATTTTGAATCAATTTTTCTACAGTCCAAAAATCAATTTTCTGATGAAAAACGATGACCCGTGACCTGTCGAACTTTCTCCAGAAGGTCAGAAATTGTAAGTTTTTTAATGTTTAATTTTTTGACTGTAAATGACTATTGCATGTGAATTATCACTTTTTGAACTAAAATAAGTGTGTTTAGAGTCATTTAATGCCTGAAGTTTGTCGAAAAAGAAGATTCTGAGTAGGAGAAAAAGTCTTTAAAAATGGCAATTTTGGTCACATTGAGGCTTTAAAAAGTAGTTATTCAACATGAGGCACAATCCAAATGACATTTTGAATTTATTTTTCTACAATCCAAAAAATCAATTTTCTGATGAAAAACGATGACCCGTGACCTGTCGAACTTTATCCAGATGGTCAGAAATGTTCTTTTTTTACTCTTTATTTTTTTGATTGTAAGTGACTATTTCATTTGAATGATCACTTTTGGAACTAAAATACCTGTGTTTAGAGTCATTTAATGCCTGAAATTGGTCGAAATAGAAGATTCTGAGTAGGAGAAAAAGTCTGTAAAAATTGCAATTTTGGTCACAGTGAGGCTTTAAAAAGTAGTTATTCAACGTGAGGCACAATTCAAATAACATTTTGAATCAATTTTTCTACAGTCCAAAAATCAATTTTCTGATGAAAAACGATGACCCGTGACCTGTCGAACTTTCTCCAGATGGACAGAAATGGTAATTTTTTAATGTTTAATTTTTTGACTGTAAATGACTATTGCATGTGAATTATCACTTTTTGAACTAAAATAAGTGTGTTTAGAGTCATTTAATGCCTGAAATTGGTCGAAATAGAAGATTCTGAGTAGGAGAAAAAGTCTGTAGAAATGGCAATTTTGGTCACATTGAGGCTTTGAAAAGTAGTTATTCAACATGAGGCACAATCCAAATGACATTTTGAATCAATTTTTCTACAGTCCAAAAAATCAATTTTCTGATGAAAAACGATGACCCGTGACCTGTCGAATTTTCTCCAGATGGTCAGAAATGGTAATTTTTTAATGTTTAAGTTTTTTGACTGTAAATGACTATTGCATGTGAATTATCACTTTTTGAACTAAAATAAGTGTGTTTAGAGTCATTTAATGCCTGAAATTGGTCGAAATAGAAGATTCTGAGTAGGAGAAAAAGTCTGTAAAAATGGCAATTTTGGTCACATTGAAGCATTAAAAAGTAGTTATTCAACATGGGGCACAATCCAAATGACATTTTGAATCAATTTTTCTACAGTCCAAAAAATATATTTTCTGATGAAAAACGATGACCCGTGACCTCTCAAACTTTCTCAAAATGGTCAGAAATGGTAATTTTTAATGTCAAATTTCTTTACTGTAAATGACTATTGCATGTGAATTAGAAATCTTGGAACTAAAATAAGTGTGTTTAGAGTCATTTTAATGCCTGAAATTAGTTGAAAAAGAAGCTTCTGAGTAGGAGAAAAAGTCTGTAAAAATGGCAATTTTGGTCACATTGAGGCTTTAAAAAGTAGTTATTCAACATGAGGCACAATCCCAATGACATTTTGAATAAATTTTTCTACAGTCCCAAAAATAAATTTTCTGATGAAAAACGATGATCCGTGACCTGTCGAACTTTCTCCAGATGGTCAGAAATGGTAATTTTTAAATGTTTAAGTTTTTTGACTGTAAATGACTATTGCATGTGAATTATCACTTTTTGAACTAAAATAAGTGTTTAGAGTCATTTAATGCCTGAAATTGGTCGAAATAGAAGATTCTGAGTAGGAGAAAAAGTCTGTAAAAATGGCAATTTTGGTCACATTGAGGCTTTTAAAAGTAGTTATTCAATGTGAGGCACAATTCAAATAACATTTTGAATCCAATTTTCTACAGTCCAAAAAATCAATATTATGATGAAAAACAATGACCCCGGACCTGTCGAACTTTCTCCAGATGGACAGAAATGTTCTTTTTTTCTCTTTAATTTTTTTATTGTAAGTGACTATATCATTTGAATTATCACTTTTGGAACTAAAATACTTGTGTTTAGAGTCATTTAATGCCTGAAATTGGTCGAAATAGAAGATTCTGAGTAGGAGAAAAAGTCTGTAAAAATGGCAATTTTGGTCACATTGAGGCTTTAAATAGTAGTTATTCAACATGAGGCACGATTCAAATAACATTTTGAATCAATTTTTCTACAGTCCAAAAATCAATTTTCTGATGAAAAACGATGACCCCGGACCTGTCGAACTTTCTCCAGATGGTCAGAAATGTTAATTGTTTTTACTCTTTTTTTTTTTGATTGTAAATTACTATTGCATGTGAATTATCACCTTTGGAACTAAAATACCTGTGTTTAGAGTCATTTAATGCCTGAAATTGGTCGAAATCGAAGATTCTGAGTAGGAGAAAAAGTCTGTAAAAATGGCAATTTTGGTCACAGTAAGGCTTTAAAAAGTAGTTAGTCAACGTGAGGCACAATTCAAATAACATTTTGAATCAATTTTTCTACAGTCCAAAAATCAATTTTCTGATGAAAAACGATGACCCCGGACCTGTCGAACTTTCTCCAGATGGTCAGAAATGTTAATTGTTTTTACTCTTTTTTTTTTTGATTGTAAATTACTATTGCATGTGAATTATCACCTTTGGAACTAAAATACCTGTGTTTAGAGTCATTTAATGCCTGAAATTGGTCGAAATCGAAGATTCTGAGTAGGAGAAAAAGTCTGTAAAAATGGCAATTTTGGTCACAGTAAGGCTTTAAAAAGTAGTTAGTCAACGTGAGGCACAATTCAAATAACATTTTGAATCAATTTTTCTACAGTCCAAAAATCAATTTTCTGATGAAAAACGATGACCCGTGACCTGTCGAACTTTCTCCAGATGGTCAGAAATGGTAATTTTTTAATGTTTAATTTTTTTTTACTGTAAATGACTATTACCTGTGAATTATCACTTTTGGAACAAAAAGTGTGTTTAGAGTCATATTAATGCCTTAAATTGATCGAAATAGCAGCTTCTGAGTAGGAGAAAAAGTCTGCATAAATGGCAATTTTGGTCACATTGAGGCTTTAAAAAATAGTTATTTAACATGAGGCACAATCCAAATGACATTTTGAATCAATTTTTCTTCAGTCCCAAAAATGAATTTTCTGATGAAAAACGATGATCCGTGACCTGTCGAACTTTCTCCAGATGGTCAGAAATGATCATTTTTTAATGTTCAATTTTTTAATGAATTGTCACTTTTTGAACTAAAATAAGTGTGTTTAGAGTCATTTAATGCCTGAAACTGCTCGAAATAGAAGATTCTGAGTAGGAGAAAAAGTCTGTAAAAATGGCAATTTTGGTCACATTGAGGCTTTAAAAAGTAGTTATTCAACGTGAGGCACAATTCAAATAACATTTTGAATCCAATTTTCTACAGTCCAAAAAATCAATATTCTTAAGAAAAACAATGACCCCAGACCTGTCGAACTTTCTCCAGATGGTCAGAAATGTTCTTTTTTTCTCTTTAATTTTTTGATTGTAAGTGACTATTTCATTTGAATTATCACTTTTGGAACAAAAATACCTGTGTTTAGAGTCATTTAATGCCTGAAATTGGTCGAAATAGAAGATTCTGAGTAGGAGATAAAGTCTGTAAAAATGGCAATTTTGGTCACAGTGAGGCTTTAAAAAGTAGTTATTCAACATGAGGCACAATTCAAATAACATTTTGAATCAATTTTTCTACAGTCCAAAAATCAATTTTCTGATGAAAAACGATGACCCCGGACCTGTCGAACTTTCTCCAGATGGTCAGAAATGTTAATTGTTTTTACTCTTTATTTTTTTTATTGTATATTACTATTGCATGTGAATTATCACCTTTGGAACTAAGATAAGTGTGTTTAGAGTCATTTAATGCCTGAAATTGGTTGAAATAGAAGATTCTGAGTAGGAGAAAAAGTCTGTAACATTGACAATTTTGGTCACATTGAGGCTTTGAAAAGTAGTTATTCAACATGAGGCACAATCCAAATGACATTTTGAATCAATTTTTCTACAGTCCCAAAAATAAATTTTCTGATGAAAAACGATGATCCGTGACCTGTCGAACTTTCTCCAGATGGTCAGAAATTGTAATTTTTTAATGTTTAATTTTTTGACTGTAAATGACTATTGCATGTGAATTATCACTTTTAGAACTAAAATAAGTGTGTTTAGAGTCATTTAATGCCTGAAATTGGTTGAAATACAAGATTCTGAGTAGGAGAAAAAGTCTGTAAAAATGGCAATTTTGGTCACATTGAGGCTTTAAAAAGTAGTTATTCAACATGAGGCACAATCCAAATGACATTTTGAATGTATTTTTCTACAGTCCAAAAAATCAATTTTCTGATGAAAAACGATGACCCGTGACCTGTCGAACTTTCTCCAGATGGTCAGAAATGTTATTTTTTTACTCTTTATTTTTTTGATTGTAAGTGACTATTTCATTTGAATGATCACTTTTGGAACTAAAATACCTGTGTTTAGAGTCATTTAATGCCTGAAATTGTTCAAAATAGAAGATTCTGAGTAGGAGAAAAAGTCTGTAAAAATGGCAATTTTGGTCACAGTGAGGCTTTAAAAAGTAGTTATTCAACGTGAGGCACAATTCAGATAATATTTTGAATCAATTTTTCTACAGTCCAAAAATCAATTTTCTGATGAAAAACGATGACCCGTGACCTGTCGAACTTTCTCCAGATGGTCAGAAATTGTAATTTTTTAATGTTTAATTTTTTGACTGTAAATGACTATTGCATGTGAATTATCACTTTTTGAACTAAAATAAGTGTGTTTAGAGTCATTTAATGCCTGAAGTTTGTCGAAAAAGAAGATTCTGAGTAGGAGAAAAAGTCTTTAAAAATGGCAATTTTGGTCACATTGAGGCTTTAAAAAGTAGTTATTCAACATGAGGCACAATCCAAATGACATTTTGAATTTATTTTTCTACAATCCAAAAAATCAATTTTCTGATGAAAAACGATGACCCGTGACCTGTCGAACTTTATCCAGATGGTCAGAAATGTTCTTTTTTTACTCTTTATTTTTTTGATTGTAAGTGACTATTTCATTTGAATGATCACTTTTGGAACTAAAATACCTGTGTTTAGATTCATTTAATGCCTGAAATTGGTCGAAATAGAAGATTCTGAGTAGGAGAAAAAGTCTGTAAAAATTGCAATTTTGGTCACAGTGAGGCTTTAAAAAGTAGTTATTCAACGTGAGGCACAATTCAAATCACATTTTGAATCAATTTTTCTACAGTCCAAAAATCAATTTTCTGATGAAAAACGATGACCCGTGACCTGTCGAACTTTCTCCAGATGGTCAGAAATGGTAATTTTTTAATGTTTAATTTTTTGACTGTAAATGACTATTGCATGTGAATTATCACTTTTTGAACTAAAATAAGTGTGTTTAGAGTCATTTAATGCCTGAAATTGGTCGAAATAGAAGATTCTGAATAGGAGAAAAAGTCTGTAAAAATGGCAATTTTGGTCACATTGAAGCATTAAAAAGTAGTTATTCAACATGGGGCACAATCCAAATGACATTTTTAATCAATTTTTCTACAGTCCAAAAAATATATTTTCTGATGAAAAACGATGACCCGTGACCTCTCAAACTTTCTCGAGATGGTCAGAAATGGTAATTTTTAATGTCAAATTTCTTTACTGTAAATGACTATTGCATGTGAATTAGAAATCTTGGAACTAAAATAAGTGTGTTTAGAGTCATTTTAATGCCTGAAATTAGTTGAAAAAGAAGCTTCTGAGTAGGAGAAAAAGTCTGTAAAAATGGCAATTTTGGTCACATTGAGGCTTTAAAAAGTAGTTATTCAACATGAGGCACAATCCCAATGACATTTTGAATACATTTTTCTACAGTCCCAAAAAGAAATTTTCTGATGAAAAACGATGATCCGTGACCTGTCGAACTTTCTCCAGATGGTCAGAAATGGTAATTTTTTAATGTTTAAGTTTTTTGACTGTAAATGACTATTGCATGTGAATTATCACTTTTTGAACTAAAATAAGTGTTTAGAGTCATTTAATGCCTGAAATTGGTCGAAATAGAAGATTCTGAGTAGGAGAAAAAGTGTGTAAAAATGGCAATTTTGGTCACATTGAGGCTTTCAAAAGTAGTTATTCAACGTGAGGCACAATTCAAATAACATTTTGAATCCAATTTTCTACCGTCCAAAACATCAATATTCTGATGAAAAACAATGACCCCGGACCTGTCGAACTTTCTCCAGATGGACAGAAATGTTCTTTTTTTCTCTTTAATTTTTTGATTGTAAGTGACTATTTCATTTGAATTATCACTTTTGGAACTAAAATACTTGTGTTTAGAGTCATTTAATGCCTGAAATTGGTCGAAATAGAAGATTCTGAGTAGGAGAAAAAGTCTGAAAAAATGGCAATTTTGGTCACGGTGAGGCTTTAAAAAGTAGTTATTCAACGTGAGGCACAATTCAAATAACATTTTGAATCAATTTTTCTACTGTCCAAAATCAATTTTCTGATGAAAAACGATGACCCCGGACCTGTCGAACTTTCTCCAGATGGTCAGAAATGTTAATTGTTTTTACTCTTTATTTTTTTGATTGTAAATTACTATTGCATGTGAATTATCACCTTTGGAACTAAAATACCTGTGTTTAGAGTCATTTAATGCCTGAAATTGGTCGAAATCGAAGATTCTGAGTAGGAGAAAAAGTCTGTAAAAATGGCAATTTTGGTCACAATAAGGCTTTAAAAAGTAGTTAGTCAACGTGAGGCACAATTCAAATAACATTTTGAATCAATTTTTCTACAGTCCAAAAATCAATTTTCTGATGAAAAACGATGACCCGTGACCTGTCGAACTTTCTTCAGATGGTCAGAAATGGTAATTTTTTAATGTTTAATTTTTTTTTACTGTAAATGACTATTACCTGTGAATTATCACTTTTGGAACAAAAAGTGTGTTTAGAGTCATATTAATGCCTTAAATTGATCGAAATAGCAGCTTCTGAGTAGGAGAAAAAGTCTGCATAAATGGCAATTTTGGTCACATTGAGGCTTTAAAAAATAGTTATTTAACATGAGGCACAATCCAAATGACATTTTGACTCAATTTTTCTTCAGTCCCAAAAATGAATTTTCTGATGAAAAACGATGATCCGTGACCTGTCGAACTTTCTCCAGATGGTCAGAAATGATAATTTTTTAATGTTCAATTTTTTAATGAATTGTCACTTTTTGAACTAAAATAAGTGTGTTTAGAGTCATTTAATGCCTGAAATTGGTCGAAATAGAAGATTCTGAGTAGGAGAAAAAGTCTTTAAAAATGGCAATTTTGGTCACATTGAGGCTTTAAAAAGTAGTTATTCAACATGAGGCACAATCCAAATGACATTTTGAATTTATTTTTCTACAGTCCAAAAAATCAATTTTCTGATGAAAAACGATGACCCGTGACCTGTCGAACTTTCTCCAGATGGTCAGAAATTGTAATTTTTTAATGTTTAATTTTTTGACTGTAAATGACTATTGCATGTGAATTATCACTTTTTGAACTAAAATAAGTGTGTTTAGAGTCATTTAATGCCTGAAATTGGTCGAAATAGAAGATTCTGAGTAGGAGAAAAAGTCTGTAAAAATTGCAATTTTGGTCACAGCGAGGCTTTAAAAAGTAGTTATTCAACGTGAGGCACAATTCAAATAACATTTTGAATCAATTTTTCTACAGTCCAAAAAATCAATTTTCTGATGAAAAACGATGACCCGTGACCTGTCGAACTTTCTCCAGATGGTCAGAAATGATAATTTTTTAATGTTTAATTTTTTGACTGTAAATGACTATTGAATGTGAATTATCACTTTTTTTAACTAAAATACATGTGTTTAGAGTCATTTTATTGCCTGAAATTTGTCGAAATAGAAGCTTCTGAGTAGGAGAAAAAGTCTTTAAAAATGGCAGTTTTGGTCACATTGAGGCTTTAAAAAGTAGTTATTTAACATGAAGCACAATCCAAATGACATTTTGGAACAATTTTTCTACTGTCCAAAAAATCAAAATTCTGATGAAAAACGATGACCCCGGACATGTCGAACTTTCTCCAGATGGTCAGAAATGTTAATTGTTTTTACTCTTTATTTTTTTGATTGTAAATTACTATTGCATGTGAATTATCACCTTTGGAACTAAGATAAGTGTGTTTAGAGTCATTTTAATGCCTGAAATTGATCGAAATAGAAGCTTCTGAGTAGGAGAAAAAGTCTGCAAAAATGACAATTTTGGTGACATTGAGGCTTTAAAAAGTAGTTATTCAACGTGAGGCACGATCCAAATCACATTTTGAATCAATTTTTCTACAGTCAAAAAAAACAATTTTCTGATGAAAACCGACCCATGACCTATCGAACTTTTTCCAGATGGTCAGAAATGGTAATTTTTTAATGTTTAATTTTTTTACTGTAAATGACTATTGCATGTGAATTATCACTTTTGGAACTAAAATAAGTGTGTTAAGAGTCATTTTAATGCCTGCAATTGGTCGAAATAGAATCTTCTGAGTAGGAGAAAAAGTCTGTAAAAATGGCAATTTTGGTCACATTGAAGCTTTAAAAAGTAGTTATTCAACATGAGGCACAATCCAATTGACATTTTGAATTTATTTTTCTACAGTCCAAAAAATCAATTTTCTGATGAAAAACGATGACCCCGGACCTGTCGATCTTTCTCCAGATGGTCAGAAATGTTCTTTTTTTCTCTTTATTTTTTTGATTGTAAGTGACTATTTCATTTCAATGATCACTTTTGGAACTAAAATACCTGTGTTTAGAGTCATTTAATGCCTGAAATTGGTCGAAATAGAACATTCTGAGTAGGAGAAAAAGTCTGTAACAATGGCAATTTTGGTCACATTGAGGCTTTGAAAAGTAGTTATTCAACATGAGGCACAATCCAAATGACATTTTGAATCAATTTTTCTACAGTCCCAAAAATAAATTTTCTGATGAAAAACGATGATCCGTGACCTGTCGAACTTTCTCCAGATGGTCAGAAATGGTAATTTTTTAATGTTTAATTTTTTGACTGTAAATGACTATTGCATGTGAATTATCACTTTTTGAACTAAAATAAGTGTGTTTAGAGTCATTTAATGCCTGAAATTGGTTGAAATAGAAGATTCTGAGTAGGAGAAAAAGTCTGTAAAAATGGCAATTTTGGTCACATTGAGGCTTTAAAAAGTAGTTATTCAACATGAGGCACAATCCAAATGACATTTTGAATTTATTTTTCTACAGTCCAAAAAATCAATTTTCTGATGATAAACGATGACCCGTGACCTGTCGAACTTTCTCCAGATGGTCAGAAATGGTAATTTTTTAATGTTTAAGTTTTGTGACTGTTAAATGACTATTGCATGTGAATTATCACTTTTTTAACTAAAATAAGTGTGTTTAGAGTCATTTAATGCCTGAACTTGGTCGAAATTGAAGATTCTGAGTAGGAGAAAAAGTCTGTAAAAATGGCAATTTTGGTCACATTGAGGCTTTAAAAAGTAGTTATTCAACGTGAGGCACAATTCAAATAACATTTTCAATCCAATTTTCTACAGTCCAAAAAATCAATATTCTGATGAAAAACAATGACCCCGGACCTGTCGAACTTTCTCCAGATGGTCAGAAATGTTCTTTTTTTCTCTTTATTTTTTTGATTGTAGGTGACTATTTCATTTGAATTATCACTTTTGGAACTAAAATACCTGTGTTTAGAGTCATTTAATGCCTGAAATTGGTCGAAATAGAAGATTCTGAGTAGGAGAAAAAGTCTGTAAAAATGGCAATTTTGGTCACAGTGAGGCTTTAAAAAGTAGTTATTCAACGTGAGGCACAATTCAGATAACATTTTGAATCAATTTTTCTACAGTCCAAAAATCAATTTTCTGATGAAAAACGATGACCCGTGACCTGTCGAACTTTCTCCAGATGGTCAGAAATTGTAATTTTTTAATGTTTAATTTTTTGACTGTAAATGACTATTGCATGTGAATTATCACTTTTTGAACTAAAATAAGTGTGTTTAGAGTCATTTAATGCCTGAAGTTTGTCGAAAAAGAAGATTCTGAGTAGGAGAAAAAGTCTTTAAAAATGGCAATTTTGGTCACATTGAGGCTTTAAAAAGTAGTTATTCAACATGAGGCACAATCCAAATGACATTTTGAATTTATTTTTCTACAATCCAAAAAATCAATTTTCTGATGAAAAACGATGACCCGTGACCTGTCGAACTTTATCCAGATGGTCAGAAATGTTCTTTTTTTACTCTTTATTTTTTTGATTGTAGTTGACTATTTCATTTGAATGATCACTTTTGGAACTAAAATACCTGTGTTTAGAGTCATTTAATGCCTGAAATTGGTCGAAATAGAAGATTCTGAGTAGGAGAAAAAGTCTGTAAAAATTGCAATTTTGGTCACAGTGAGGCTTTAAAAAGTAGTTATTCAACGTGAGGCACAATTCAAATCACATTTTGAATCAATTTTTCTACAGTCCAAAAATCAATTTTCTGATGAAAAACGATGACCCGTGACCTGTCGAACTTTCTCCAGATGGTCAGAAATGGTAATTTTTTAATGTTTAATTTTTTGACTGTAAATGACTATTGCATGTGAATTATCACTTTTTGAACTAAAATAAGTGTGTTTAGAGTCATTTAATGCCTGAAATTGGTCGAAATAGAAGATTCTGAGTAGGAGAAAAAGTCTGTAAAAATGGCAATTTTGGTCACATTGAAGCATTAAAAAGTAGTTATTCAACATGGGGCACAATCCAAATGACATTTTTAATCAATTTTTCTACAGTCCAAAAAATATATTTTCTGATGAAAAACGATGACCCGTGACCTCTCAAACTTTCTCGAGATGGTCAGAAATGGTAATTTTTAATGTCAAATTTCTTTACTGTAAATGACTATTGCATGTGAATTAGAAATCTTGGAACTAAAATAAGTGTGTTTAGAGTCATTTTAATGCCTGAAATTAGTTGAAAAAGAAGCTTCTGAGTAGGAGAAAAAGTCTGTAAAAATGGCAATTTTGGTCACATTGAGGCTTTAAAAAGTAGTTATTCAACATGAGGCACAATCCCAATGACATTTTGAATAAATTTTTCTACAGTCCCAAAAAGAAATTTTCTGATGAAAAACGATGATCCGTGACCTGTCGAACTTTCTCCAGATGGTCAGAAATGGTAATTTTTTAATGTTTAAGTTTTTTGACTGTAAATGACTATTGCATGTGAATTATCACTTTTTGAACTAAAATAAGTGTTTAGAGTCATTTAATGCCTGAAATTGGTCGAAATAGAAGATTCTGAGTAGGAGAAAAAGTGTGTAAAAATGGCAATTTTGGTCACATTGAGGCTTTCAAAAGTAGTTATTCAACGTGAGGCACAATTCAAATAACATTTTGAATCCAATTTTCTACAGTCCAAAACATCAATATTCTGATGAAAAACAATGACCCCGGACCTGTCGAACTTTCTCCAGATGGACAGAAATGTTCTTTTTTTCTCTTTAATTTTTTGATTGTAAGTGACTATTTCATTTGAATTATCACTTTTGGAACTAAAATACTTGTGTTTAGAGTCATTTAATGCCTGAAATTGGTCGAAATAGAAGATTCTGAGTAGGAGAAAAAGTCTGTAAAAATGGCAATTTTGGTCACATTGAGGCTTTAAATAGTAGTTATTCAACGTGAGGCACAATTCAAATAACATTTTGAATCAATTTTTCTACAGTCCAAAAATCAATTTTCTGATGAAAAACGATGACCCCTGACCTGTCGAACTTTCTCCAGATGGACAGAAATGTTCTTTTTTTCTCTTTAATTTTTTGATTGTAAGTGACTATTTCATTTGAATTATCACTTTTGGAACTAAAATACTTGTGTTTAGAGTCATTTAATGCCTGAAATTGGTCGAAATAGAAGATTCTGAGTAGGAGAAAAAGTCTGAAAAAATGGCAATTTTGGTCACGGTGAGGCTTTAAAAAGTAGTTATTCAACGTGAGGCACAATTCAAATAACATTTTGAATCAATTTTTCTACTGTCCAAAAATCAATTTTCTGATGAAAAACGATGACCCCGGACCTGTCGAACTTTCTCCAGATGGTCAGAAATGTTAATTGTTTTTACTCTTTATTTTTTTGATTGTAAATTACTATTGCATGTGAATTATCACCTTTGGAACTAAAATACCTGTGTTTAGAGTCATTTAATGCCTGAAATTGGTCGAAATCGAAGATTCTGAGTAGGAGAAAAAGTCTGTAAAAATGGCAATTTTGGTCACAATAAGGCTTTAAAAAGTAGTTAGTCAACGTGAGGCACAATTCAAATAACATTTTGAATCAATTTTTCTACAGTCCAAAAATCAATTTTCTGATGAAAAACGATGACCCGTGACCTGTCGAACTTTCTTCAGATGGTCAGAAATGGTAATTTTTTAATGTTTAATTTTTTTTTACTGTAAATGACTATTACCTGTGAATTATCACTTTTGGAACAAAAAGTGTGTTTAGAGTCATATTAATGCCTTAAATTGATCGAAATAGCAGCTTCTGAGTAGGAGAAAAAGTCTGCATAAATGGCAATTTTGGTCACATTGAGGCTTTAAAAAATAGTTATTTAACATGAGGCACAATCCAAATGACATTTTGAATCAATTTTTCTTCAGTCCCAAAAATGAATTTTCTGATGAAAAACGATGATCCGTGACCTGTCGAACTTTCTCCAGATGGTCAGAAATGATAATTTTTTAATGTTCAATTTTTTAATGAATTGTCACTTTTTGAACTAAAATAAGTGTGTTTAGAGTCATTTAATGCCTGAAATTGGTCGAAATAGAAGATTCTGAGTAGGAGAAAAAGTCTTTAAAAATGGCAATTTTGGTCACATTGAGGCTTTAAAAAGTAGTTATTCAACATGAGGCACAATCCAAATGACATTTTGAATTTATTTTTCTACAGTCCAAAAAATCAATTTTCTGATGAAAAACGATGACCCGTGACCTGTCGAACTTTCTCCAGATGGTCAGAAATTGTAATTTTTTAATGTTTAATTTTTTGACTGTAAATGACTATTGCATGTGAATTATCACTTTTTGAACTAAAATAAGTGTGTTTAGAGTCATTTAATGCCTGAAATTGGTCGAAATAGAAGATTCTGAGTAGGAGAAAAAGTCTGTAAAAATTGCAATTTTGGTCACAGCGAGGCTTTAAAAAGTAGTTATTCAACGTGAGGCACAATTCAAATAACATTTTGAATCAATTTTTCTACAGTCCAAAAATCAATTTTCTGATGAAAAACGATGACCCGTGACCTGTCGAACTTTCTCCAGATGGTCAGAAATGATAAGTTTTTTAATGTTTAAATTTTTGACTGTAAATGACTATTGAATGTGAATTATCACTTTTTTTAACTAAAATACGTGTGTTTAGAGTCATTTTATTGCCTGAAATTTGTCGAAATAGAAGCTTCTGAGTAGGAGAAAAAGTCTTTAAAAATGGCAGTTTTGGTCACATTGAGGCTTTAAAAAGTAGTTATTTAACATGAAGCACAATCCAAATGACATTTTGGAACAATTTTTCTACTGTCCAAAAAATCAATATTCTGATGAAAAACGATGACCCCGGACCTGTCGAACTTTCTCCAGATGGTCAGAAATGGTAATTGTTTTTACTCTTTATTTTTTTGATTGTAAATTACTATTGCATGTGAATTATCACCTTTGGAACTAAGATAAGTGTGTTTAGAGTCATTTTAATGCCTGAAATTGATCGAAATAGAAGCTTCTGAGTAGGAGAAAAAGTCTGCAAAAATGACAATTTTGGTGACATTGAGGCTTTAAAAAGTAGTTATTCAACGTGAGGCACGATCCAAATAACATTTTGAATCAATTTTTCTACAGTCAAAAAAAACAATTTTCTGATGAAAACCGACCCATGACCTATCGAACTTTTTCCAGATGGTCAGAAATGGTAATTTTTTAATGTTTAATTTTTTTACTGTAAATGACTATTGCATGTGAATTATCACTTTTGGAACTAAAATAAGTGTGTTAAGAGTCATTTTAATGCCTGCAATTGGTCGAAATAGAATCTTCTGAGTAGGAGAAAAAGTCTGTAAAAATGGCAATTTTGGTCACATTGAAGCTTTAAAAAGTAGTTATTCAACATGAGGCACAATCCAATTGACATTTTGAATTTATTTTTCTACAGTCCAAAAAATCAATTTTCTGATGAAAAACGATGACCCCGGACCTGTCGATCTTTCTCCAGATGGTCAGAAATGTTCTTTTTTTCTCTTTATTTTTTTGATTGTAAGTGACTATTTCATTTCAATGATCACTTTTGGAACTAAAATACCTGTGTTTAGAGTCATTTAATGCCTGAAATTGGTCGAAATAGAACATTCTGAGTAGGAGAAAAAGTCTGTAACAATGGCAATTTTGGTCACATTGAGGCTTTGAAAAGTAGTTATTCAACATGAGGCACAATCCAAATGACATTTTGAATCAATTTTTCTACAGTCCCAAAAATAAATTTTCTGATGAAAAACGATGATCCGTGACCTGTCGAACTTTCTCCAGATGGTCAGAAATGGTAATTTTTTAATGTTTAATTTTTTGACTGTAAATGACTATTGCATGTGAATTATCACTTTTTGAACTAAAATAAGTGTGTTTAGAGTCATTTAATGCCTGAAATTGGTTGAAATAGAAGATTCTGAGTAGGAGAAAAAGTCTGTAAAAATGGCAATTTTGGTCACATTGAGGCTTTAAAAAGTAGTTATTCAACATGAGGCACAATCCAAATGACATTTTGAATTTATTTTTCTACAGTCCAAAAAATCAATTTTCTGATGATAAACGATGACCCGTGACCTGTCGAACTTTCTCCAGATGGTCAGAAATGGTAATTTTTTAATGTTTAAGTTTTGTGACTGTTAAATGACTATTGCATGTGAATTATCACTTTTTTAACTAAAATAAGTGTGTTTAGAGTCATTTAATGCCTGAACTTGGTCGAAATAGAAGATTCTGAGTAGGAGAAAAAGTCTGTAAAAATGGCAATTTTGGTCACATTGAGGCTTTAAAAAGTAGTTATTCAACGTGAGGCACAATTCAAATAACATTTTCAATCCAATTTTCTACAGTCCAAAAAATCAATATTCTGATGAAAAACAATGACCCCGGACCTGTCGAACTTTCTCCAGATGGTCAGAAATGTTCTTTTTTTCTCTTTATTTTTTTGATTGTAGGTGACTATTTCATTTGAATTATCACTTTTGGAACTAAAATACCTGTGTTTAGAGTCATTTAATGCCTGAAATTGGTCGAAATAGAAGATTCTGAGTAGGAGAAAAAGTCTGTAACAATGGCAATTTTGGTCACATTGAGGCTTTGAAAAGTAGTTATTCAACATGAAGCACAATCCAAATGACATTTTGAATTTATTTTTCTACAGTCCAAAAAATCAATTTTCTGATGAAAAACGATGACCCGTGACCTGTCGAACTTTCTCCAGATGGTCAGATATGGTAATTTTTTAATGTTTAAGTTTTTTGACTGTAAATGACTATTGCATGTGAATTATCACTTTTTTAACTAAAATAAGTGTGTTTAGAGTCATTTATTGCCTGAACTTGGTCGAAATAGAAGATTCTGAGTAGGAGAAAAAGTCTGTAAAAATGGCAATTTTGGTCACATTGAGGCTTTAAAAAGTAGTTATTCAACGTGAGGCACAATTCAAATAACATTTTCAATCCAATTTTCTACAGTCCAAAAAATCAATATTCTGATGAAAAACAATGACCCCGGACCTGTCGAACTTTCTCCAGATGGTCAGAAATGTTCTTTTTTTCTCTTTATTTTTTTGATTGTAGGTGACTATTTCATTTGAATTATCACTTTTGGAACTAAAATACCTGTGTTTAGAGTCATTTAATGCCTGAAATTGGTCGAAATAGAAGATTCTGAGTAGGAGAAAAAGTCTGTAACAATGGCAATTTTGGTCACATTGAGGCTTTGAAAAGTAGTTATTCAACATGAGGCACAATCCAAATGACATTTTGAATCAATTTTTCTACAGTCCCAAAGATAAATTTTCTGATGAAAAACGATGATCCGTGACCTGTCGAACTTTCTCCAGATGGTCAGAAATGGTAATTTTTTAATGTTTCATTTTTTTACTGTAAATGACTATTGCATGTGAATTATCACTTTTGGAACTAAAATAAGTGTGTTTAGAGTCATTTTAATGCCTGCAATTGGTCGAAATAGAATCTTCTGAGTAGGAGGAAAAGTCTGTAAAAATGGCAATTTTGGTCACATTGAAGCTTTAAAAAGTAGTTATTCAACATGAGGCACAATCCAAATGACATTTTGAATTTATTTTTCTACAGTCCAAAAAATCAATTTTCTGATGAAAAATGATGATCCGTGACCTGTCGAACTTTCTCCAGATGGTCAGAAATTATCATATTTTAATGTTTAATTTTTTGACTATAAATGACTATTGAATGTGAATTATCAATTTTGGAACTAAAATACATGTGTTTAGAGTCATTTTATTGCCTGAAATTTGTCGAAATAGAAGCTTCTGAGTAGGAGAAAAAGTCTTTAAAAATGGCAATTTTGGTCACATTGAGGCTTTAAAAAGTAGTTATTCAACATGAGGCACAATCCAAATGACATTTTGAATTTATTTTTCTACAGTCCAAAAAATCAATTTTCTGATGAAAAACGATGACCCGTGACCTGTTGAACTTTCTCCAGATGGTCAGAAATTGTAATTTTTTAATGTTTAATTTTTTGACTGTAAATGACTATTGCATGTGAATTATCACTTTTTGAACTAAAATAAGTGTGTTTAGAGTCATTTAATGCCTGAAATTGGTCGAAATAGAAGATTCTGAGTAGGAGAAAAAGTCTGTAAAAATTGCAATTTTGGTCACATTGAGGCTTTAAAAAGTAGTTATTCAACATGAGGCACAATCCCAATGACATTTTGAATAAATTTTCTACAGTCCCAAAAAGAAATTTTCTGATGAAAAACGATGATCCGTGACCTGTCGAACTTTCTCCAGATGGTCAGAAATGGTAATTTTTTAATGTTTAAGTTTTTTGACTGTAAATGACTATTGCATGTGAATTATCACTTTTTGAACTAAAATAAGTGTTTAGAGTCATTTAATGCCTGAAATTGGTCGAAATAGAAGATTCTGAGTAGGAGAAAAAGTGTGTAAAAATGGCAATTTTGGTCACATTGAGGCTTTCAAAAGTAGTTATTCAACGTGAGGCACAATTCAAATAACATTTTGAATCCAATTTTCTACAGTCCAAAACATCAATATTCTGATGAAAAACAATGACCCCGGACCTGTCGAACTTTCTCCAGATGGACAGAAATGTTCTTTTTTTCTCTTTAATTTTTTGATTGTAAGTGACTATTTCATTTGAATTATCACTTTTGGAACTAAAATACTTGTGTTTAGAGTCATTTAATGCCTGAAATTGGTCGAAATAGAAGATTCTGAGTAGGAGAAAAAGTCTGTAAAAATGGCAATTTTGGTCACATTGAGGCTTTAAATAGTAGTTATTCAACGTGAGGCACAATTCAAATAACATTTTGAATCAATTTTTCTACAGTCCAAAAATCAATTTTCTGATGAAAAACGATGACCCCTGACCTGTCGAACTTTCTCCAGATGGACAGAAATGTTCTTTTTTTCTCTTTAATTTTTTGATTGTAAGTGACTATTTCATTTGAATTATCACTTTTGGAACTAAAATACTTGTGTTTAGAGTCATTTAATGCCTGAAATTGGTCGAAATAGAAGATTCTGAGTAGGAGAAAAAGTCTGAAAAAATGGCAATTTTGGTCACGGTGAGGCTTTAAAAAGTAGTTATTCAACGTGAGGCACAATTCAAATAACATTTTGAATCAATTTTTCTACTGTCCAAAAATCAATTTTCTGATGAAAAACGATGACCCCGGACCTGTCGAACTTTCTCCAGATGGTCAGAAATGTTAATTGTTTTTACTCTTTATTTTTTTGATTGTAAATTACTATTGCATGTGAATTATCACCTTTGGAACTAAAATACCTGTGTTTAGAGTCATTTAATGCCTGAAATTGGTCGAAATCGAAGATTCTGAGTAGGAGAAAAAGTCTGTAAAAATGGCAATTTTGGTCACAATAAGGCTTTAAAAAGTAGTTAGTCAACGTGAGGCACAATTCAAATAACATTTTGAATCAATTTTTCTACAGTCCAAAAATCAATTTTCTGATGAAAAACGATGACCCGTGACCTGTCGAACTTTCTTCAGATGGTCAGAAATGGTAATTTTTTAATGTTTAATTTTTTTTTACTGTAAATGACTATTACCTGTGAATTATCACTTTTGGAACAAAAAGTGTGTTTAGAGTCATATTAATGCCTTAAATTGATCGAAATAGCAGCTTCTGAGTAGGAGAAAAAGTCTGCATAAATGGCAATTTTGGTCACATTGAGGCTTTAAAAAATAGTTATTTAACATGAGGCACAATCCAAATGACATTTTGAATCAATTTTTCTTCAGTCCCAAAAATGAATTTTCTGATGAAAAACGATGATCCGTGACCTGTCGAACTTTCTCCAGATGGTCAGAAATGATAATTTTTTAATGTTCAATTTTTTAATGAATTGTCACTTTTTGAACTAAAATAAGTGTGTTTAGAGTCATTTAATGCCTGAAATTGGTCGAAATAGAAGATTCTGAGTAGGAGAAAAAGTCTTTAAAAATGGCAATTTTGGTCACATTGAGGCTTTAAAAAGTAGTTATTCAACATGAGGCACAATCCAAATGACATTTTGAATTTATTTTTCTACAGTCCAAAAAATCAATTTTCTGATGAAAAACGATGACCCGTGACCTGTCGAACTTTCTCCAGATGGTTAGAAATTGTAATTTTTTAATGTTTAATTTTTTGACTGTAAATGACTATTGCATGTGAATTATCACTTTTTGAACTAAAATAAGTGTGTTTAGAGTCATTTAATGCCTGAAATTGGTCGAAATAGAAGATTCTGAGTAGGAGAAAAAGTCTGTAAAAATTGCAATTTTGGTCACAGCGAGGCTTTAAAAAGTAGTTATTCAACGTGAGGCACAATTCAAATAACATTTTG
The DNA here is from genome assembly GCF_964204655.1 of Triturus cristatus. NCBI lineage: Eukaryota > Metazoa > Chordata > Amphibia > Caudata > Salamandridae > Triturus > Triturus cristatus. The sequence continues at coordinate 628,433,128 of NC_140592.1, read as the reverse complement.
AATCAATTTTTCTACAGTCCAAAAATCAATTTTCTGATGAAAAACGATGACCCGTGACCTGTCGAACTTTCTCCAGATGGTCAGAAATGATAATTTTTTAATGTTTAATTTTTTGACTGTAAATGACTATTGAATGTGAATTATCACTTTTTTAAACTAAAATACGTGTGTTTAGAGTCATTTTATTGCCTGAAATTTGTCGAAATAGAAGCTTCTGAGTAGGAGAAAAAGTCTTTAAAAATGGCAGTTTTGGTCACATTGAGGCTTTAAAAAGTAGTTATTTAACATGAAGCACAATCCAAATGACATTTTGGAACAATTTTTCTACTGTCCAAAAAATCAATATTCTGATGAAAAACGATGACCCCGGACCTGTCGAACTTTCTCCAGATGGTCAGAAATGTTAATTGTTTTTACTCTTTATTTTTTTGATTGTAAATTACTATTGCATGTGAATTATCACCTTTGGAACTAAGATAAGTGTGTTTAGAGTCATTTTAATGCCTGAAATTGATCGAAATAGAAGCTTCTGAGTAGGAGAAAAAGTCTGCAAAAATGACAATTTTGGTGACATTGAGGCTTTAAAAAGTAGTTATTCAACGTGAGGCACGATCCAAATAACATTTTGAATCAATTTTTCTACAGTCAAAAAAAACAATTTTCTGATGAAAACCGACCCATGACCTATCGAACTTTTTCCAGATGGTCAGAAATGGTAATTTTTTAATGTTTAATTTTTTTACTGTAAATGACTATTGCATGTGAATTATCACTTTTGGAACTAAAATAAGTGTGTTAAGAGTCATTTTAATGCCTGCAATTGGTCGAAATAGAATCTTCTGAGTAGGAGAAAAAGTCTGTAAAAATGGCAATTTTGGTCACATTGAAGCTTTAAAAAGTAGTTATTCAACATGAGGCACAATCCAATTGACATTTTGAATTTATTTTTCTACAGTCCAAAAAATCAATTTTCTGATGAAAAACGATGACCCCGGACCTGTCGATCTTTCTCCAGATGGTCAGAAATGTTCTTTTTTTCTCTTTATTTTTTTGATTGTAAGTGACTATTTCATTTCAATGATCACTTTTGGAACTAAAATACCTGTGTTTAGAGTAATTTAATGCCTGAAATTGGTCGAAATAGAACATTCTGAGTAGGAGAAAAAGTCTGTAACAATGGCAATTTTGGTCACATTGAGGCTTTGAAAAGTAGTTATTCAACATGAGGCACAATCCAAATGACATTTTGAATCAATTTTTCTACAGTCCCAAAAATAAATTTTCTGATGAAAAACGATGATCCGTGACCTGTCGAACTTTCTCCAGATGGTCAGAAATGGTAATTTTTTAATGTTTAATTTTTTGACTGTAAATGACTATTGCATGTGAATTATCACTTTTTGAACTAAAATAAGTGTGTTTAGAGTCATTTAATGCCTGAAATTGGTTGAAATAGAAGATTCTGAGTAGGAGAAAAAGTCTGTAAAAATGGCAATTTTGGTCACATTGAGGCTTTAAAAAGTAGTTATTCAACATGAGGCACAATCCAAATGACATTTTGAATTTATTTTTCTACAGTCCAAAAAATCAATTTTCTGATGATAAACGATGACCCGTGACCTGTCGAACTTTCTCCAGATGGTCAGAAATGGTAATTTTTTAATGTTTAAGTTTTGTGACTGTTAAATGACTATTGCATGTGAATTATCACTTTTTTAACTAAAATAAGTGTGTTTAGAGTCATTTAATGCCTGAACTTGGTCGAAATAGAAGATTCTGAGTAGGAGAAAAAGTCTGTAAAAATGGCAATTTTGGTCACATTGAGGCTTTAAAAAGTAGTTATTCAACGTGAGGCACAATTCAAATAACATTTTCAATCCAATTTTCTACAGTCCAAAAAATCAATATTTTGATGAAAAACAATGACCCCGGACCTGTCGAACTTTCTCCAGATGGTCAGAAATGTTCTTTTTTTCTCTTAATTTTTTTGATTGTAGGTGACTATTTCATTTGAATTATCACTTTTGGAACTAAAATACCTGTGTTTTGAGTCATTTAATGCCTGAAATTGGTCGAAATAGAAGATTCTGAGTAGGAGAAAAAGTCTGTAACAATGGCAATTTTGGTCACATTGAGGCTTTGAAAAGTAGTTATTCAACATGAAGCACAATCCAAATGACATTTTGAATTTATTTTTCTACAGTCCAAAAAATCAATTTTCTGATGAAAAACGATGACCCGTGACCTGTCGAACTTTCTCCAGATGGTCAGATATGGTAATTTTTTAATGTTTAAGTTTTTTGACTGTAAATGACTATTGCATGTGAATTATCACTTTTTTAACTAAAATAAGTGTGTTTAGAGTCATTTATTGCCTGAACTTGGTCGAAATAGAAGATTCTGAGTAGGAGAAAAAGTCTGTAAAAATGGCAATTTTGGTCACATTGAGGCTTTAAAAAGTAGTTATTCAACGTGAGGCACAATTCAAATAACATTTTCAATCCAATTTTCTACAGTCCAAAAAATCAATATTCTGATGAAAAACAATGACCCCGGACCTGTCGAACTTTCTCCAGATGGTCAGAAATGTTCTTTTTTTCTCTTTATTTTTTTGATTGTAGGTGACTATTTCATTTGAATTATCACTTTTGGAACTAAAATACCTGTGTTTAGAGTCATTTAATGCCTGAAATTGGTCGAAATAGAAGATTCTGAGTAGGAGAAAAAGTCTGTAACAATGGCAATTTTGGTCACATTGAGGCTTTGAAAAGTAGTTATTCAACATGAGGCACAATCCAAATGACATTTTGAATCAATTTTTCTACAGTCCCAAAGATAAATTTTCTGATGAAAAACGATGATCCGTGACCTGTCGAACTTTCTCCAGATGGTCAGAAATGGTAATTTGTTAATGTTTCATTTTTTTACTGTAAATGACTATTGCATGTGAATTATCACTTTTGGAACTAAAATAAGTGTGTTTAGAGTCATTTTAATGCCTGCAATTGGTCGAAATAGAATCTTCTGAGTAGGAGGAAAAGTCTGTAAAAATGTCAATTTTGGTCACATTGAAGCTTTAAAAAGTAGTTATTCAACATGAGGCACAATCCAAATGACATTTTGAATTTATTTTTCTACAGTCCAAAAAATCAATTTTCTGATGAAAAATGATGATCCGTGACCTGTCGAACTTTCTCCAGATGGTCAGAAATTATCATATTTTAATGTTTAATTTTTTGACTGTAAATGACTATTGAATGTGAATTATCAATTTTGGAACTAAAATACGTGTGTTTAGAGTCATTTTATTGCCTGAAATTTGTCGAAATAGAAGCTTCTGAGTAGTAAGAAAAAGTCTTTAAAAATGGCAATTTTGGTCACATTGAGGCTTTAAAAAGTAGTTATTCAACATGAGGCACAATCCAAATGACATTTTGAATTTATTTTTCTACAGTCCAAAAAATCAATTTTCTGATGAAAAACGATGACCCGTGACCTGTCGAACTTTCTCTAGATGGTCAGAAATTGTAATTTTTTAATGTTTAATTTTTTGACTGTAAATGACTATTGCATGTGAATTATCACTTTTTGAACTAAAATAAGTGTGTTTAGAGTCATTTAATGCCTGAAATTGGTCGAAATAGAAGATTCTGAGTAGGAGAAAAAGTCTGTAAAAATTGCAATTTTGGTCACAGCGAGGCTTTAAAAAGTAGTTATTCAACGTGAGGCACAATTCAAATAACATTTTGAATCAATTTTTCTACAGTCCAAAAATCAATTTTCTGATGAAAAACGATGACCCGTGACCTGTCGAACTTTCTCCAGATGGTCAGAAATGATAATTTTTTAATGTTTAATTTTTTGACTGTAAATGACTATTGAATGTGAATTATCACTTTTTTGAACTAAAATACGTGTGTTTAGAGTCATTTTATTGCCTGAAATTTGTCGAAATAGAAGCTTCTGAGTAGGAGAAAAAGTCTTTAAAAATGGCAGTTTTGGTCACATTGAGGCTTTAAAAAGTAGTTATTCAACATGAAGCACAATCCAAATGACATTTTGGAACAATTTTTCTACTGTCCAAAAAATCAATATTCTGATGAAAAACGATGACCCCGGACCTGTCGAACTTTCTCCAGATGGTCAGAAATGTTAATTGTTTTTACTCTTTATTTTTTTGATTGTAAATTACTATTGCATGTGAATTATCACCTTTGGAACTAAGATAAGTGTGTTTAGAGTCATTTTAATGCCTGAAATTGATCGAAATAGAAGTTTCTGAGTAGGAGAAAAAGTCTGCAAAAATTACAATTTTGGTGACATTGAGGCTTTAAAAAGTAGGTATTCAACGTGAGGCACAATCCAAATAACATTTTGAATTAATTTTTCTACAGTCAAAAAAAACAATTTTCTGATGAAAACCGACCCATGACCTATCGAACTTTTTCCAGATGGTCAGAAATGGTAATTTTTTAATGTTTAATTTTTTTACTGTAAATGACTATTGCATGTGAATTATCACTTTTGGAACTAAAATAAGTGTGTTAAGAGTCATTTTAATGCCTGCAATTGGTCGAAATAGAATCTTCTGAGTAGGAGAAAAAGTCTGTAAAAATGGCAATTTTGGTCACATTGAAGCTTTAAAAAGTAGTTATTCAACGTGAGGCACAATTCAAATAACATTTTCAATCCAATTTTCTACAGTCCAAAAAATCAATATTCTGATGAAAAACAATGACCCCGGACCTGTCGAACTTTCTCCAGATGGTCAGAAATGTTCTTTTTTTCTCTTTATTTTTTTGATTGTAGGTGACTATTTCATTTGAATTATCACTTTTGGAACTAAAATACCTGTGTTTAGAGTCATTTAATGCCTGAAATTGGGCGAAATAGAAGATTCTGAGTAGGAGAAAAAGTCTGTAACAATGGCAATTTTGGTCACATTGAGGCTTTGAAAAGTAGTTATTCAACATGAGGCACAATCCAAATGACATTTTGAATCAATTTTTCTACAGTCCCAAAGATAAATTTTCTGATGAAAAACGATGATCCGTGACCTGTCGAACTTTCTCCAGATGGTCAGAAATGGTAATTTTTTAATGCTTAATTTTTTGACTGTAAATGACTATTGCATGTGAATTATCACTTTTGGAACTAAAATAAGTGTGTTTAGAGTCATTTTAATGCCTGCAATTGGTCGAAATAGAATCTTCTGAGTAGGAGAAAAAGTCTGTAAAAATGGCAATTTTGGTCACATTGAAGCTTTAAAAAGTAGTTATTCAACATGAGGCACAATCCAAATGACATTTTGAATTTATTTTTCTACAGTCCAAAAAATCAATTTTCTGATGAAAAACGATGACCCGTGACCTGTCGAACTTTCTCCAGATGGTCAGAAATGTTCTTTTTTTACTCTTTATTTTTTTGATTGTAAGTGACTATTTCATTTGAATGATCACTTTTGGAACTAAAATACCTGTGTTTAGAGTCATTTAATGCCTGAAATTGGTCGAAATTGAAGATTCTGAGTAGGAGAAAAAGTCTTTAAAAATGGCAATTTTGGTCACATTGAGGCTTTGAAAAGTAGTTATTCAACATGAGGCACAATCCAAATGACATTTTGAGTCAATTTTTCTACAGTCCCAAAAATAAATTTTCTGATGAAAAACGATGATCCGTGACCTGTCGAACTTTCTCCAGATGGTCAGAAATAGTAATTTTTTAATGTTTAAGTTTTTTGACTAAATGACTATTGCATGTGAATTATCACTTTTTGAACTAAAATAAGTGTGTTTAGAGTCATTTAATGCCTGAAATTGGTTGAAATAGAAGATTCTGAGTAGGAGAAAAAGTCTGTAAAAATGGCAATTTTGGTCACATTGAGGCTTTAAAAAGTAGTTATTCAACATGAGGCACAATCCAAATGACATTTTGAATTTATTTTTCTACAGTCCAAAAAATCAATTTTCTGATGATAAACGATGACCCGTGACCTGTCGAACTTTCTCCAGATGGTCAGAAATGGTAATTTTTTAATGTTTAAGTTTTTTGACTGTTAAATGACTATTGCATGTGAATTATCACTTTTTTAACTAAAATAAGTGTGTTTAGAGTCATTTAATGCCTGAACTTGGTCGAAATAGAAGATTCTGAGTAGGAGAAAAAGTCTGTAAAAATGGCAATTTTGGTCACATTGAGGCTTTAAAAAGTAGTTATTCAACGTGAGGCACAATTCAAAACACATTTTCAATCCAATTTTCTACAGTCCAAAAAATCAATATTCTGATGAAAAACAATGACCCCGGACCTGTCGAACTTTCTCCAGATGGTCAGAAATGTTCTTTTTTTCTCTTTATTTTTTTGATTGTAGGTGACTATTTCATTTGAATTGTCACTTTTGGAACTAAAATACCTGTGTTTAGAGTCATTTAATGCCTGAAATTGGTCGAAATAGAAGATTCTGAGTAGGAGAAAAAGTCTGTAACAATGGCAATTTTGGTCACATTGAGGCTTTGAAAAGTAGTTATTCAACATGAGGCACAATCCAAATGACATTTTGAATTTATTTTTCTACAGTCCAAAAAATCAATTTTCTGATGAAAAATGATGATCCGTGACCTGTCGAACTTTCTCCAGATGGTCAGAAATTATCATATTTTAATGTTTAATTTTTTGACTGTAAATGACTATTGAATGTGAATTATCAATTTTGGAACTAAAATACGTGTGTTTAGAGTCATTTTATTGCCTGAAATTTGTCGAAATAGAAGCTTCTGAGTAGTAAGAAAAAGTCTTTAAAAATGGCAATTTTGGTCACATTGAGGCTTTAAAAAGTAGTTATTCAACATGAGGCAAAATCCAAATGACATTTTGAATTTATTTTTCTACAGTCCAAAAAATCAATTTTCCGATGAAAAACGATGACCCGTGACCTGTCGAACTTTCTCCAGATGGTCAGAAATTGTAATTTTTTAATGTTTAATTTTTTGACTGTAAATGACTATTGCATGTGAATTATCACTTTTTGAACTAAAATAAGTGTGTTTAGAGTCATTTAATGCCTGAAATTGGTCGAAATAGAAGATTCTGAGTAGGAGAAAAAGTCTGTAAAAATTGCAATTTTGGTCACAGCGAGGCTTTAAAAAGTAGTTATTCAACGTGAGGCACAATCCAAATAACATTTTGAATCAATTTTTCTACAGTCCAAAAATCAATTTTCTGATGAAAAACGATGACCCGTGACCTGTCGAACTTTCTCCAGATGGTCAGAAATGATAATTTTTTAATGTTTAATTTTTTGACTGTAAATGACTATTGAATGTGAATTATCACTTTTTTTAACTAAAATACGTGTGTTTAGAGTCATTTTATTGCCTGAAATTTGTCGAAATAGAAGCTTCTGAGTAGGAGAAAAAGTCTTTAAAAATGGCAGTTTTGGTCACATTGAGGCTTTAAAAAGTAGTTATTCAACATGAAGCACAATCCAAATGACATTTTGGAACAATTTTTCTACTGTCCAAAAAATCAATATTCTGATGAAAAACGATGACCCCGGACCTGTCGAACTTTCTCCAGATGGTCAGAAATGTTAATTGTTTTTACTCTTTATTTTTTTGATTGTAAATTACTATTGCATGTGAATTATCACCTTTGGAACTAAGATAAGTGTGTTTAGAGTCATTTTAATGCCTGAAATTGATCGAAATAGAAGCTTCTGAGTAGGAGAAAAAGTCTGCAAAAATGACAATTTTGGTGACATTGAGGCTTTAAAAAGTAGTTATTCAACATGAGGCACGATCCAAATAACATTTTGAATCAATTTTTCTACAGTCAAAAAAAACAATTTTCTGATGAAAACCGACCCATGACCTATCGAACTTTTTCCAGATGGTCAGAAATGGTAATTTTTTAATGTTTAATTTTTTTACTGTAAATGACTATTGCATGTGAATTATCACTTTTGGAACTAAAATAAGTGTGTTAAGAGTCATTTTAATGCCTGCAATTGGTCGAAATAGAATCTTCTGAGTAGGAGAAAAAGTCTGTAAAAATGGCAATTTTGGTCACATTGAAGCTTTAAAAAGTAGTTATTCAACATGAGGCACAATCCAATTGACATTTTGAATTTATTTTTCTACAGTCCAAAAAATCAATTTTCTGTTGAAAAACGATGACCCCGGACCTGTCGATCTTTCTCCAGATGGTCAGAAATGTTCTTTTTTTCTCTTTATTTTTTTGATTGTAAGTGACTATTTCATTTCAATGATCACTTTTGGAACTAAAATACCTGTGTTTAGAGTCATTTAATGCCTGAAATTGGTCGAAATAGAAGATTTTGAGTAGGAGAAAAAGTCTGTAACATTGGCAATTTTGGTCACATTGAGGCTTTGAAAAGTAGTTATTCAACATGAGGCACAATCCAAATGACATTTTGAATCAATTTTTCTACAGTCCCAAAAATAAATTTTCTGATGAAAAACGATGATCCGTGACCTGTCGAACTTTCTCCAGATGGTCAGAAATGGTAATTTTTTAATGTTTAAGTTTTTTGACTGTAAATGGCTATTGCATGTGAATTATCACTTTTTGAACTAAAATAAGTGTGTTTAGAGTCATTTAATGCCTGAAATTGGTTGAAATACAAGATTCTGAGTAGGAGAAAAAGTCTGTAAAAATGGCAATTTTGGTCACATTGAGGCTTTAAAAAGTAGTTATTCAACATGAGGCACAATCCAAATGACATTTTGAATTTATTTTTCTACAGTCCAAAAAATCAATTTTCTGATGAAAAACGATGACCCGTGACCTGTCGAACTTTCTCCAGATGGTCAGAAATGTTCTTTTTTTACTCTTTATTTTTTTGATTGTAAGTGACTATTTCATTTGAATGATCACTTTTGGAACTAAAATACCTGTGTTTAGAGTCATTTAATGCCTGAAATTGTTCAAAATAGAACATTCTGAGTAGGAGAAAAAGTCTGTAAAAATGGCAATTTTGGTCACAGTGAGGCTTTAAAAAGTAGTTATTCAACGTGAGGCACAATTCAGATAACATTTTGAATCAATTTTTCTACAGTCCAAAAATCAATTTTCTGATGAAAAACGATGACCCGTGACCTGTCGAACTTTCTCCAGATGGTCAGAAATTGTAATTTTTTAATGTTTAATTTTTTGACTGTAAATGACTATTGCATGTGAATTATCACTTTTTGAACTAAAATAAGTGTGTTTAGAGTCATTTAATGCCTGAAGTTTGTCAAAAAAGAAGATTCTGAGTAGGAGAAAAAGTCTTTAAAAATGGCAATTTTGGTCACATTGAGGCTTTAAAAAGTAGTTATTCAACATGAGGCACAATCCAAATGACATTTTGAATTTATTTTTCTACAATCCAAAAAATCAATTTTCTGATGAAAAACGATGACCCGTGACCTGTCGAACTTTATCCAGATGGTCAGAAATGTTCTTTTTTTACTCTTTATTTTTTTGATTGTAAGTGACTATTTCATTTGAATGATCACTTTTGGAACTAAAATACCTGTGTTTAGAGTCATTTAAGGCCTGAAATTGGTCGAAATAGAAGATTCTGAGTAGGAGAAAAAGTCTGTAAAAATTGTAATTTTGGTCACAGTGAGGCTTTAAAAAGTAGTTATTCAACGTGAGGCACAATTCAAATAACATTTTGAATCAATTTTTCTACAGTCCAAAAATCAATTTTCTGATGAAAAACGATGACCCGTGACCTGTCGAACTTTCTCCAGATGGTCAGAAATGGTAATTTTTTAATGTTTAATTTTTTGACTGTAAATGACTATTGCATGTGAATTATCACTTTTTGAACTAAAATAAGTGTGTTTAGAGTCATTTAATGCCTGAAATTGGTCGAAATAGAAGATTCTGAGTAGGAGAAAAAGTCTGTAAAAATGGCAATTTTGGTCACATTGAGGCTTTGAAAAGTAGTTATTCAACATGAGGCACAATCCAAATGACATTTTGAATCAATTTTTCTACAGTCCAAAAAATCAATTTTCTGATGAAAAACGATGACCCGTGACCTGTCGAATTTTCTCCAGATGGTCAGAAATGGTAATTTTTTAATGTTTAAGTTTTTTGACTGTAAATGACTATTGCATGTGAATTATCACTTTTTGAACTAAAATAAGTGTGTTTAGAGTCATTTAATGCCTGAAATTGGTCGAAATAGAAGATTCTGAGTAGGAGAAAAAGTCTGTAAAAATGGCAATTTTGGTCACATTGAAGCTTTAAAAAGTAGTTATTCAACATGAGGCACAATCCAATTGACATTTTGAATTTATTTTTCTACAGTCCAAAAAATCAATTTTCTGATGAAAAACGATGACCCCGGACCTGTAGATCTTTCTCCAGATGGTCAGAAATGTTCTTTTTTTCTCTTTATTTTTTTGATTGTAAGTGACTATTTCATTTCAATGATCACTTTTGGAACTAAAATACCTGTGTTTAGAGTCATTTAATGCCTGAAATTGGTCGAAATAGAAGATTCTGAGTAGGAGAAAAAGTCTGTAACATTGGCAATTTTGGTCACATTGAGGCTTTGAAAAGTAGTTATTCAACATGAGGCACAATCCAAATGACATTTTGAATCAATTTTTCTACAGTCCCAAAAATAAATTTTCTGATGAAAAACGATGATCCGTGACCTGTCGAACTTTCTCCAGATGGTCAGAAATGGTAATTTTTTAATGCTTAATTTTTTGACTGTAAATGACTATTGCATGTGAATTATCACTTTTGGAACTAAAATAAGTGTGTTTAGAGTCATTTTAATGCCTGCAATTGGTCGAAATAGAATCTTCTGAGTAGGAGAAAAAGTCTGTAAAAATGGCAATTTTGGTCACATTGAAGCTTTAAAAAGTAGTTATTCAACATGAGGCACAATCCAAATGACATTTTGAATTTATTTTTCTACAGTCCAAAAAATCAATTTTCTGATGAAAAACGATGACCCGTGACCTGTTGAACTTTCTCCAGATGGTCAGAAATGGTAATTTTTTAATGTTTAAGTTTTTTGACTGTAAATGGCTATTGCATGTGAATTATCACTTTTTGAACTAAAATAGGTGTGTTTAGAGTCATTTAATGCCTGAAATTGGTTGAAATACAAGATTCTGAGTAGGAGAAAAAGTCTGTAAAAATGGCAATTTTGGTCACATTGAGGCTTTAAAAAGTAGTTATTCAACATGAGGCACAATCCAAATGACATTTTGAATTTATTTTTCTACAGTCCAAAAAATCAATTTTCTGATGAAAAACGATGACCCGTGACCTGTCGAACTTTCTCCAGATGGTCAGAAATGTTCTTTTTTTACTCTTTATTTTTTTGATTGTAAGTGACTATTTCATTTGAATGATCACTTTTGGAACTAAAATACCTGTGTTTAGAGTCATTTAATGCCTGAAATTGGTCGAAATTGAAGATTCTGAGTAGGAGAAAAAGTCTGTAACAATGGCAATTTTGGTCACATTGAGGCTTTGAAAAGTAGTTATTCAACATGAGGCACAATCCAAATGACATTTTGAATCAATTTTTCTACAGTCCCAAAAATAAATTTTCTGATGAAAAACGATGATCCGTGACCTGTCGAACTTTCTCCAGATGGTCAGAAATGGTAATTTTTTAATGTTTAAGTTTTTTGACTAAATGACTATTGCATGTGAATTATCACTTTTTGAACTAAAATAAGTGTGTTTAGAGTCATTTAATGCCTCAAATTGGTTGAAATAGAAGATTCTGAGGAGGAGAAAAAGTCTGTAAAAATGGCAATTTTGGTCACATTGAGGCTTTAAAAAGTAGTTATTCAACATGAGGCACAATCCAAATGACATTTTGAATTTATTTTTCTACAGTCCAAAAAATCAATTTTCTGATGATAAACGATGACCCGTGACCTGTCGAACTTTCTCCAGATGGTCAGAAATGGTAATTTTTTAATGTTTAAGTTTTTTGACTGTTAAATGACTATTGCATGTGAATTATCACTTTTTTAACTAAAATAAGTGTGTTTAGAGTCATTTAATGCCTGAACTTGGTCGAAATAGAAGATTCTGAGTAGGAGAAAAAGTCTGTAAAAATGGCAATTTTGGTCACATTGAGGCTTTAAAAAGTAGTTATTCAACGTGAGGCACAATTCAAATAACATTTTCAATCCAATTTTCTACAGTCCAAAAAATCAATTTTCTGATGAAAAACAATGACCCGTGACCTGTCGAACTTTCTCCAGATGGTCAGAAATGTTCTTTTTTTACTCTTTATTTTTTTGATTGTAGGTGACTATTTCATTTGAATGATCACTTTTGGAACTAAAATACCTGTGTTTAGAGTCATTTAATGCCTGAAATTGTTCAAAATAGAACATTCTGAGTAGGAGAAAAAGTCTGTAAAAATGGCAATTTTGGTCACAGTGAGGCTTTAAAAAGTAGTTATTCAACGTGAGGCACAATTCAGATAACATTTTGAATCAATTTTTCTACAGTCCAAAAATCAATTTTCTGATGAAAAACGATGACCCGTGACCTGTCGAACTTTCTCCAGATGGTCAGAAATTGTAATTTTTTAATGTTGAATTTTTTGACTGTAAATGGCTATTGCATGTGAATTATCACTTTTTGAACTAAAATAAGTGTGTTTAGAGTCATTTAATGCCTGAAGTTTGTCAAAAAAGAAGATTCTGAGTAGGAGAAAAAGTCTTTAAAAATGGCAATTTTGGTCACATTGAGGCTTTAAAAAGTAGTTATTCAACATGAGGCACAATCCAAATGACATTTTGAATTTATTTTTCTACAATCCAAAAAATCAATTTTCTGATGAAAAACGATGACCCGTGACCTGTCGAACTTTATCCAGATGGTCAGAAATGTTCTTTTTTTACTCTTTATTTTTTTGATTGTAAGTGACTATTTCATTTGAATGATCACTTTTGGAACTAAAATACCTGTGTTTAGAGTCATTTAAGGCCTGAAATTGGTCGAAATAGAAGATTCTGAGTAGGAGAAAAAGTCTGTAAAAATTGCAATTTTGGTCACAGTGAGGCTTTAAAAAGTAGTTATTCAACGTGAGGCACAATTCAAATAACATTTTGAATCAATTTTTCTACAGTCCAAAAATCAATTTTCTGATGAAAAACGATGACCCGTGACCTGTCGAACTTTCTCCAGATGGTCAGAAATGGTAATTTTTTAATGTTTAATTTTTTGACTGTAAATGACTATTGCATGTGAATTATCACTTTTTGAACTAAAATAAGTGTGTTTAGAGTCATTTAATGCCTGAAATTGGTCGAAATAGAAGATTCTGAGTAGGAGAAAAAGTCTGTAAAAATGGCAATTTTGGTCACATTGAGGCTTTGAAAAGTAGTTATTCAACATGAGGCACAATCCAAATGACATTTTGAATCAATTTTTCTACAGTCCAAAAAATCAATTTTCTGATGAAAAACGATGACCCGTGACCTGTCGAATTTTCTCCAGATGGTCAGAAATGGTAATTTTTTAATGTTTAAGTTTTTTGACTGTAAATGACTATTGCATGTGAATTATCACTTTTTGAACTAAAATAAGTGTGTTTAGAGTCATTTAATGCCTGAAATTGGTCGAAATAGAAGATTCTGAGTAGGAGAAAAAGTCTGTAAAAATGGCAATTTTGGTCACATTGAAGCTTTAAAAAGTAGTTATTCAACATGAGGCACAATCCAATTGACATTTTGAATTTATTTTTCTACAGTCCAAAAAATCAATTTTCTGATGAAAAACGATGACCCCGGACCTGTAGATCTTTCTCCAGATGGTCAGAAATGTTCTTTTTTTCTCTTTATTTTTTTGATTGTAAGTGACTATTTCATTTCAATGATCACTTTTGGAACTAAAATACCTGTGTTTAGAGTCATTTAATGCCTGAAATTGGTCGAAATAGAAGATTCTGAGTAGGAGAAAAAGTCTGTAACATTGGCAATTTTGGTCACATTGAGGCTTTGAAAAGTAGTTATTCAACATGAGGCACAATCCAAATGACATTTTGAATCAATTTTTCTACAGTCCCAAAAATAAATTTTCTGATGAAAAACGATGATCCGTGACCTGTCGAACTTTCTCCAGATGGTCAGAAATGGTAATTTTTTAATGCTTAATTTTTTGACTGTAAATGACTATTGCATGTGAATTATCACTTTTGGAACTAAAATAAGTGTGTTTAGAGTCATTTTAATGCCTGCAATTGGTCGAAATAGAATCTTCTGAGTAGGAGAAAAAGTCTGTAAAAATGGCAATTTTGGTCACATTGAAGCTTTAAAAAGTAGTTATTCAACATGAGGCACAATCCAAATGACATTTTGAATTTATTTTTCTACAGTCCAAAAAATCAATTTTCTGATGAAAAACGATGACCCGTGACCTGTCGAACTTTCTCCAGATGGTCAGAAATGTTCTTTTTTTACTCTTTATTTTTTTGATTGTAAGTGACTATTTCATTTGAATGATCACTTTTGGAACTAAAATACCTGTGTTTAGAGTCATTTAATGCCTGAAATTGTTCAAAATAGAACATTATGAGTAGGAGAAAAAGTCTGTAAAAATGGCAATTTTGGTCACAGTGAGGCTTTAAAAAGTAGTTATTCAACGTGAGGCACAATTCAGATAACATTTTGAATCAATTATTCTACAGTCCAAAAATCAATTTTCTGATGAAAAACGATGACCCGTGACCTGTCGAACTTTCTCCAGATGGTCAGAAATGTTCTTTTTTTCTCTTTATTTTTTTGATTGTAAGTGACTATTTCATTTCAATGATCACTTTTGGAACTAAAATACCTGTGTTTAGAGTCATTTAATGCCTGAAATTGGTCGAAATTGAAGATTCTGAGTAGGAGAAAAAGTCTGTAACAATGGCAATTTTGGTCACATTGAGGCTTTGAAAAGTAGTTATTCAACATGAGGCACAATCCAAATGACATTTTGAATCAATTTTTCTACAGTCCCAAAAATAAATTTTCTGATGAAAAACGATGATCCGTGACCTGTCGAACTTTCTCCAGATGGTCAGAAATGGTAATTTTTTAATGTTTAAGTTTTTTGACTAAATGACTATTGCATGTGAATTATCACTTTTTGAACTAAAATAAGTGTGTTTAGAGTCATTTAATGCCTCAAATTGGTTGAAATAGAAGATTCTGAGTAGGAGAAAAAGTCTGTAAAAATGGCAATTTTGGTCACATTGAGGCTTTAAAAAGTAGTTATTCAACATGAGGCACAATCCAAATGACATTTTGAATTTATTTTTCTACAGTCCAAAAAATCAATTTTCTGATGATAAACGATGACCCGTGACCTGTCGAACTTTCTCCAGATGGTCAGAAATGGTAATTTTTTAATGTTTAAGTTTTTTGACTGTTAAATGACTATTGCATGTGAATTATCACTTTTTTAACTAAAATAAGTGTGTTTAGAGTCATTTAATGCCTGAACTTGGTCGAAATAGAAGATTCTGAGTAGGAGAAAAAGTCTGTAAAAATGGCAATTTTGGTCACATTGAGGCTTTAAAAAGTAGTTATTCAACGTGAGGCACAATTCAAATAACATTTTCAATCCAATTTTCTACAGTCCAAAAAATCAATATTCTGATGAAAAACAATGACCCCGGACCTGTCGAACTTTCTCCAGATGGTCAGAAATGTTCTTTTTTTCTCTTTATTTTTTTGATTGTAGGTGACTATTTCATTTGAATTGTCACTTTTGGAACTAAAATACCTGTGTTTAGAGTCATTTAATGCCTGAAATTGGTCGAAATAGAAGATTCTGAGTAGGAGAAAAAGTCTGTAACAATGGCAATTTTGGTCACATTGAGGCTTTGAAAAGTAGTTATTCAACATGAGGCACAATCCAAATGACATTTTGAATTTATTTTTCTACAGTCCAAAAAATCAATTTTCTGATGAAAAATGATGATCCGTGACCTGTCGAACTTTCTCCAGATGGTCAGAAATTATCATATTTTAATGTTTAATTTTTTGACTGTAAATGACTATTGAATGTGAATTATCAATTTTGGAACTAAAATACGTGTGTTTAGAGTCATTTTATTGCCTGAAATTTGTCGAAATAGAAGCTTCTGAGTAGTAAGAAAAAGTCTTTAAAAATGGCAATTTTGGTCACATTGAGGCTTTAAAAAGTAGTTATTCAACATGAGGCACAATCCAAATGACATTTTGAATTTATTTTTCTACAGTCCAAAAAATCAATTTTCCGATGAAAAACGATGACCCGTGACCTGTCGAACTTTCTCCAGATGGTCAGAAATTGTAATTTTTTAATGTTTAATTTTTTGACTGTAAATGACTATTGCATGTGAATTATCACTTTTTGAACTAAAATAAGTGTGTTTAGAGTCATTTAATGCCTGAAATTGGTCGAAATAGAAGATTCTGAGTAGGAGAAAAAGTCTGTAAAAATTGCAATTTTGGTCACAGCGAGGCTTTAAAAAGTAGTTATTCAACGTGAGGCACAATCCAAATAACATTTTGAATCAATTTTTCTACAGTCCAAAAATCAATTTTCTGATGAAAAACGATGACCCGTGACCTGTCGAACTTTCTCCAGATGGTCAGAAATGATAATTTTTTAATGTTTAATTTTTTGACTGTAAATGACTATTGAATGTGAATTATCACTTTTTTTAACTAAAATACGTGTGTTTAGAGTCATTTTATTGCCTGAAATTTGTCGAAATAGAAGCTTCTGAGTAGGAGAAAAAGTCTTTAAAAATGGCAGTTTTGGTCACATTGAGGCTTTAAAAAGTAGTTATTCAACATGAAGCACAATCCAAATGACATTTTGGAACAATTTTTCTACTGTCCAAAAAATCAATATTCTGATGAAAAACGATGACCCCGGACCTGTCGAACTTTCTCCAGATGGTCAGAAATGTTAATTGTTTTTACTCTTTATTTTTTTGATTGTAAATTACTATTGCATGTGAATTATCACCTTTGGAACTAAGATAAGTGTGTTTAGAGTCATTTTAATGCCTGAAATTGATCGAAATAGAAGCTTCTGAGTAGGAGAAAAAGTCTGCAAAAATGACAATTTTGGTGACATTGAGGCTTTAAAAAGTAGTTATTCAACATGAGGCACGATCCAAATAACATTTTGAATCAATTTTTCTACAGTAAAAAAAACCAATTTTCTGATGAAAACCGACCCATGACCTATCGAACTTTTTCCAGATGGTCAGAAATGGTAATTTTTTAATGTTTAATTTTTTTACTGTGAATGACTATTGCATGTGAATTATCACTTTTGGAACTAAAATAAGTGTGTTAAGAGTCATTTTAATGCCTGCAATTGGTCGAAATAGAATCTTCTGAGTAGGAGAAAAAGTCTGTAAAAATGGCAATTTTGGTCACATTGAAGCTTTAAAAAGTAGTTATTCAACATGAGGCACAATCCAATTGACATTTTGAATTTATTTTTCTACAGTCCAAAAAATCAATTTTCTGTTGAAAAACGATGACCCCGGACCTGTCGATCTTTCTCCAGATGGTCAGAAATGTTCTTTTTTTCTCTTTATTTTTTTGATTGTAAGTGACTATTTCATTTCAATGATCACTTTTGGAACTAAAATACCTGTGTTTAGAGTCATTTAATGCCTGAAATTGGTCGAAATAGAAGATTTTGAGTAGGAGAAAAAGTCTGTAACATTGGCAATTTTGGTCACATTGAGGCTTTGAAAAGTAGTTATTCAACATGTGGCACAATCCAAATGACATTTTGAATCAATTTTTCTACAGTCCCAAAAATAAATTTTCTGATGAAAAACGATGATCCGTGACCTGTCGAACTTTCTCCAGATGGTCAGAAATGGTAATTTTTTAATGTTTAAGTTTTTTGACTGTAAATGGCTATTGCATGTGAATTATCACTTTTTGAACTAAAATAAGTGTGTTTAGAGTCATTTAATGCCTGAAATTGGTTGAAATACAAGATTCTGAGTAGGAGAAAAAGTCTGTAAAAATGGCAATTTTGGTCACATTGAGGCTTTAAAAAGTAGTTATTCAACATGAGGCACAATCCAAATGACATTTTGAATTTATTTTTCTACAGTCCAAAAAATCAATTTTCTGATGAAAAACGATGACCCGTGACCTGTCGAACTTTCTCCAGATGGTCAGAAATGTTCTTTTTTTACTCTTTATTTTTTTGATTGTAAGTGACTATTTCATTTGAATGATCACTCTTGGAACTAAAATACCTGTGTTTAGAGTCATTTAATGCCTGAAATTGTTCAAAATAGAACATTCTGAGTAGGAGAAAAAGTCTGTAAAAATGGCAATTTTGGTCACAGTGAGGCTTTAAAAAGTAGTTATTCAACGTGAGGCACAATTCAGATAACATTTTGAATCAATTTTTCTACAGTCCAAAAATCAATTTTCTGATGAAAAACGATGACCCGTGACCTGTCGAACTTTCTCCAGATGGTCAGAAATTGTAATTTTTTAATGTTTAATTTTTTGACTGTAAATGACTATTGCATGTGAATTATCACTTTTTGAACTAAAATAAGTGTGTTTAGAGTCATTTAATGCCTGAAGTTTGTCAAAAAAGAAGATTCTGAGTAGGAGAAAAAGTCTTTAAAAATGGCAATTTTGGTCACATTGAGGCTTTAAAAAGTAGTTATTCAACATGAGGCACAATCCAAATGACATTTTGAATTTATTTTTCTACAATCCAAAAAATCAATTTTCTGATGAAAAACGATGACCCGTGACCTGTCGAACTTTATCCAGATGGTCAGAAATGTTCTTTTTTTACTCTTTATTTTTTTGATTGTAAGTGACTATTTCATTTGAATGATCACTTTTGGAACTAAAATACCTGTGTTTAGAGTCATTTAAGGCCTGAAATTGGTCGAAATAGAAGATTCTGAGTAGGAGAAAAAGTCTGTAAAAATTGCAATTTTGGTCACAGTGAGGCTTTAAAAAGTAGTTATTCAACGTGAGGCACAATTCAAATAACATTTTGAATCAATTTTTCTACAGTCCAAAAATCAATTTTCTGATGAAAAACGATGACCCGTGACCTGTCGAACTTTCTCCAGATGGTCAGAAATGGTAATTTTTTAATGTTTAATTTTTTGACTGTAAATGACTATTGCATGTGAATTATCACTTTTTGAACTAAAAAAGGTGTGTTTAGAGTCATTTAATGCCTGAAATTGGTCGAAATAGAAGATTCTGAGTAGGAGAAAAAGTCTGTAAAAATGGCAATTTTGGTCACATTGAGGCTTTGAAAAGTAGTTATTCAACATGAGGCACAATCCAAATGACATTTTGAATCAATTTTTCTACAGTCCAAAAAATCAATTTTCTGATGAAAAACGATGACCCGTGACCTGTCGAATTTTCTCCAGATGGTCAGAAATGGTAATTTTTTAATGTTTAAGTTTTTTGACTGTAAATGACTATTGCATGTGAATTATCACTTTTTGAACTAAAATAAGTGTGTTTAGAGTCATTTAATGCCTGAAATTGGTCGAAATAGAAGATTCTGAGTAGGAGAAAAAGTCTGTAAAAATGGCAATTTTGGTCACATTGAAGCATTAAAAAGTAGTTATTCAACATGGGGCACAATCCAAATGACATTTTGAATCAATTTTTCTACAGTCCAAAAAATATATTTTCTGATGAAAAACGATGACCCGTGACCTCTCAAACTTTCTCGAGATGGTCAGAAATGGTAATTTTTAATGTCAAATTTCTTTACTGTAAATGACTATTGCATGTGAATTAGAAATCTTGGAACTAAAATAAGTGTGTTTAGAGTCATTTTAATGCCTGAAATTAGTTGAAAAAGAAGCTTCTGAGTAGGAGAAAAAGTCTGTAAAAATGGCAATTTTGGTCACATTGAGGCTTTAAAAAGTAGTTATTCAACATGAGGCACAATCCCAATGACATTTTGAATACATTTTTCTACAGTCCCAAAAATAAATTTTCTGATGAAAAACGATGATCCGTGACCTGTCGAACTTTCTCCAGATGGTCAGAAATGGTAATTTTTAAATGTTTAAGTTTTTTGACTGTAAATGACTATTGCATGTGAATTATCACTTTTTGAACTAAAATAAGTGTTTAGAGTCATTTAATGCCTGAAATTGGTCGAAATAGAAGATTCTGAGTAGGAGAAAAAGTCTGTAAAAATGGCAATTTTGGTCACATTGAGGCTTTCAAAAGTAGTTATTCAACGTGAGGCACAATTCAAATAACATTTTGAATCCAATTTTCTACAGTCCAAAAAATCAATATTCTGATGAAAAACAATGACCCCGGACCTGTCGAACTTTCTCCAGATGGTCAAAATTGTTAATTGTTTTTACTCTTTATTTTTTTGATTGTAAATTACTATTGCATGTGAATTATCACCTTTGGAACTAAGATAAGTGTGTTTAGAGTCATTTTAATGCCTGAAATTGATCGAAATAGAAGCTTCTGAGTAGGAGAAAAAGTCTGCAAAAATGACAATTTTGGTGACATTGAAGCTTTAAAAAGTAGTTATTCAACATGAGGCACGATCCAAATAACATTTTGAATCAATTTTTCCACAGTCAAAAAAAACAATTTTCTGATGAAAACCGACCCATGACCTATCGAACTTTTTCCAGATGGTCAGAAATGGTAATTTTTTAATGTTTAATTTTTTTACTGTAAATGACTATTGCATGTGAATTATCACTTTTGGAACTAAAATAAGTGTGTTAAGAGTCATTTTAATGCCTGCAATTGGTCGAAATAGAATCTTCTGAGTAGGAGAAAAAGTCTGTAAAAATGGCAATTTTGGTCACATTGAAGCTTTAAAAAGTAGTTATTCAACATGAGGCACAATCCAATTGACATTTTGAATTTATTTTTCTACAGTCCAAAAAATCAATTTTCTGTTGAAAAACGATGACCCCGGACCTGTCGATCTTTCTCCAGATGGTCAGAAATGTTCTTTTTTTCTCTTTATTTTTTTGATTGTAAGTGACTATTTCATTTCAATGATCACTTTTGGAACTAAAATACCTGTGTTTAGAGTCATTTAATGCCTGAAATTGGTCGAAATAGAAGATTCTGAGTAGGAGAAAAAGTCTGTAACATTGGCAATTTTGGTCACATTGAGGCTTTGAAAAGTAGTTATTCAACATGAGGCACAATCCAAATGACATTTTGAATCAATTTTTCTACAGTCCCAAAAATAAATTTTCTGATGACAAACGATGATCCGTGACCTGTCGAACTTTCTCCAGATGGTCAGAAATGGTAATTTTTTAATGTTTAATTTTTTGACTGTAAATGACTATTGCATGTGAATTATCACTTTTGGAACTAAAATAAGCGTGTTTAGAGTCATTTAATGCCTGAAATTGGTCGAAATAGAAGATTTTGAGTAGGAGAAAAAGTCTGTAACATTGGCAATTTTGGTCACATTGAGGCTTTGAAAAGTAGTTATTCAACATGAGGCACAATCCAAATGACATTTTGAATCAATTTTTCTACAGTCCCAAAAATAAATTTTCTGATGAAAAACGATGATCCGTGACCTGTCGAACTTTCTCCAGATGGTCAGAAATGGTAATTTTTTAATGTTTAAGTTTTTTGACTGTAAATGGCTATTGCATGTGAATTATCACTTTTTGAACTAAAATAAGTGTGTTTAGAGTCATTTAATGCCTGAAATTGGTTGAAATACAAGATTCTGAGTAGGAGAAAAAGTCTGTAAAAATGGCAATTTTGGTCACATTGAGGCTTTAAAAAGTAGTTATTCAACATGAGGCACAATCCAAATGACATTTTGAATTTATTTTTCTACAGTCCAAAAAATCAATTTTCTGATGAAAAACGATGACCCGTGACCTGTCGAACTTTCTCCAGATGGTCAGAAATGTTCTTTTTTTACTCTTTATTTTTTTGATTGTAAGTGACTATTTCATTTGAATGATCACTTTTGGAACTAAAATACCTGTGTTTAGAGTCATTTAATGCCTGAAATTGTTCAAAATAGAACAATCTGAGTAGGAGAAAAAGTCTGTAAAAATGGCAATTTTGGTCACAGTGAGGCTTTAAAAAGTAGTTATTCAACGTGAGGCACAATTCAGATAACATTTTGAATCAATTTTTCTACAGTCCAAAAATCAATTTTCTGATGAAAAACGATGACCCGTGACCTGTCGAACTTTCTCCAGATGGTCAGAAATTGTAATTTTTTAATGTTTAATTTTTTGACTGTAAATGACTATTGCATGTGAATTATCACTTTTTGAACTAAAATAAGTGTGTTTAGAGTCATTTAATGCCTGAAGTTTGTCAAAAAAGAAGATTCTGAGTAGGAGAAAAAGTCTTTAAAAATGGCAATTTTGGTCACATTGAGGCTTTAAAAAGTAGTTATTCAACATGAGGCACAATCCAAATGACATTTTGAATTTATTTTTCTACAATCCAAAAAATCAATTTTCTGATGAAAAACGATGACCCGTGACCTGTCGAACTTTATCCAGATGGTCAGAAATGTTCTTTTTTTACTCTTTATTTTTTTGATTGTAAGTGACTATTTCATTTGAATGATCACTTTTGGAACTAAAATACCTGTGTTTAGAGTCATTTAAGGCCTGAAATTGGTCGAAATAGAAGATTCTGAGTAGGAGAAAAAGTCTGTAAAAATTGCAATTTTGGTCACAGTGAGGCTTTAAAAAGTAGTTATTCAACGTGAGGCACAATTCAAATAACATTTTGAATCAATTTTTCTACAGTCCAAAAATCAATTTTCTGATGAAAAACGATGACCCGTGACCTGTCGAACTTTCTCCAGATGGTCAGAAATGGTAATTTTTTAATGTTTAATTTTTTGACTGTAAATGACTATTGCATGTGAATTATCACTTTTTGAACTAAAATAAGTGTGTTTAGAGTCATTTAATGCCTGAAATTGGTCGAAATAGAAGATTCTGAGTAGGAGAAAAAGTCTGTAAAAATGGCAATTTTGGTCACATTGAGGCTTTGAAAAGTAGTTATTCAACATGAGGCACAATCCAAATGACATTTTGAATAAATTTTTCTACAGTCCAAAAAATCAATTTTCTGATGAAAAACGATGACCCGTGACCTGTCGAATTTTCTCCAGATGGTCAGAAATGGTAATTTTTTAATGTTTAAGTTTTTTGACTGTAAATGACTATTGCATGTGAATTATCACTTTTTGAACTAAAATAAGTGTGTTTAGAGTCATTTAATGCCTGAAATTGGTCGAAATAGAAGATTCTGAGTAGGAGAAAAAGTCTGTAAAAATGGCAATTTTGGTCACATTGAAGCATTAAAAAGTAGTTATTCAACATGGGGCACAATCCAAATGACATTTTTAATCAATTTTTCTACAGTCCAAAAAATATATTTTCTGATGAAAAACGATGACCCGTGACCTCTCAAACTTTCTCGAGATGGTCAGAAATGGTAATTTTTAATGTCAAATTTCTTTACTGTAAATGACTATTGCATGTGAATTAGAAATCTTGGAACTAAAATAAGTGTGTTTAGAGTCATTTTAATGCCTGAAATTAGTTGAAAAAGAAGCTTCTGAGTAGGAGAAAAAGTCTGTAAAAATGGCAATTTTGGTCACATTGAGGCTTTAAAAAGTAGTTATTCAACATGAGGCACAATCCCAATGACATTTTGAATACATTTTTCTACAGTCCCAAAAATAAATTTTCTGATGAAAAACGATGATCCGTGACCTGTCGAACTTTCTCCAGATGGTCAGAAATGGTAATTTTTAAATGTTTAAGTTTTTTGACTGTAAATGACTATTGCATGTGAATTATCACTTTTTGAACTAAAATAAGTGTTTAGAGTCATTTAATGCCTGAAATTGGTCGAAATAGAAGATTCTGAGTAGGAGAAAAAGTCTGTAAAAATGGCAATTTTGGTCACATTGAGGCTTTCAAAAGTAGTTATTCAACGTGAGGCACAATTCAAATAACATTTTGAATCCAATTTTCTACAGTCCAAAAAATCAATATTCTGATGAAAAACAATGACCCCGGACCTGTCGAACTTTCTCCAGATGGTCAGAAATGTTAATTGTTTTTACTCTTTATTTTTTTGATTGTAAATTACTATTGCATGTGAATTATCACCTTTGGAACTAAGATAAGTGTGTTTAGAGTCATTTTAATGCCTGAAATTGATCAAAATAGAAGCTTCTGAGTAGGAGAAAAAGTCTGCAAAAATGACAATTTTGGTGACATTGAGGCTTTAAAAAGTAGTTATTCAACATGAGGCACGATCCAAATAACATTTTGAATCATTTTTTCCACAGTCAAAAAAAACAATTTTCTGATGAAAACCGACCCATGACCTATCGAACTTTTTCCAGATGGTCAGAAATGGTAATTTTTTAATGTTTAATTTTTTTACTGTAAATGACTATTGCATGTGAATTATCACTTTTGGAACTAAAATAAGTGTGTTAAGAGTCATTTTAATGCCTGCAATTGGTCGAAATAGAATCTTCTGAGTAGGAGAAAAAGTCTGTAAAAATGGCAATTTTGGTCACATTGAAGCTTTAAAAAGTAGTTATTCAACATGAGGCACAATCCAATTGACATTTTGAATTTATTTTTCTACAGTCCAAAAAATCAATTTTCTGTTGAAAAACGATGACCCCGGACCTGTCGATCTTTCTCCAGATGGTCAGAAATGTTCTTTTTTTCTCTTTATTTTTTTGATTGTAAGTGACTATTTCATTTCAATGATCACTTTTGGAACTAAAATACCTGTGTTTAGAGTCATTTAATGCCTGAAATTGGTCGAAATAGAAGATTCTGAGTAGGAGAAAAAGTCTGTAACATTGGCAATTTTGGTCACATTGAGGCTTTGAAAAGTAGTTATTCAACATGAGGCACAATCCAAATGACATTTTGAATCAATTTTTCTACAGTCCCAAAAATAAATTTTCTGATGACAAACGATGATCCGTGACCTGTCGAACTTTCTCCAGATGGTCAGAAATGGTAATTTTTTAATGTTTAATTTTTTGACTGTAAATGACTATTGCATGTGAATTATCACTTTTGGAACTAAAATAAGTGTGTTTAGAGTCATTATAATGCCTGCAATTGGTCGAAATAGAATCTTCTGAGTAGGAGAAAAAGTCTGTAAAAATGGCAATTTTGGTCACATTGAAGCTTTAAAAAGTAGTTATTCAACATGAGGCACAATTCAAATGACATTTTGAATTTATTTTTCTACAGTCCAAAAAATCAATTTTCTGATGAAAAACGATGACCCGTGACCTGTTGAACTTTCTCCAGATGGTCAGAAATGGTAATTTTTAATGTTTAAGTTTTTTGACTGTAAATGGCTATTGCATGTGAATTATCACTTTTTGAACTAAAATAGGTGTGTTTAGAGTCATTTAATGCCTGAAATTGGTTGAAATACAAAATTCTGAGTAGGAGAAAAAGTCTGTAAAAATGGCAATTTTGGTCACAGTGAGGCTTTAAAAAGTAGTAATTCAACGTGAGGCACAATTCAGATAACATTTTGAATCAATTTTTCTACAGTCCAAAAATCAATTTTCTGATGAAAAACGATGACCCGTGACCTGTCGAACTTTCTCCAGATGGTCCGAAATTGTAATTTTTTAATGTTTAATTTTTTGACTGTAAATGACTATTGCATGTGAATTATCACTTTTTGAACTAAAATAAGTGTGTTTAGAGTCATTTAATGCCTGAAGTTTGTCGAAAAAGAAGATTCTGAGTAGGAGAAAAAGTCTTTAAAAATGGCAATTTTGGTCACATTGAGGCTTTAAAAAGTAGTTATTCAACATGAGGCACAATCCAAATGACATTTTGAATTTATTTTTCTACAATCCAAAAAATCAATTTTCTGATGAAAAACGATGACCCGTGACCTGTCGAACTTTATCCAGATGGTCAGAAATGTTCTTTTTTTACTCTTTATTTTTTTGATTGTAAGTGACTATTTCATTTGAATGATCACTTTTGGAACTAAAATACCTGTGTTTAGAGTCATTTAATGCCTGAAATTGGTCGAAATAGAAGATTCTGAGTAGGAGAAAAAGTCTGTAAAAATTGCAATTTTGGTCACAGTGAGGCTTTAAAAAGTAGTTATTCAACGTGAGGCACAATTCAAATAACATTTTGAATCAATTTTTCTTCAGTCCAAAAATCAATTTTCTGATGAAAAACGATGACCCGTGACCTGTCGAACTTTCTCCAGATGGTCAGAAATGGTAATTTTTTAATGTTTAATTTTTTGACTGTAAATGACTATTGCATGTGAATTATCACTTTTTGAACTAAAATAAGTGTGTTTAGAGTCATCTAATGCCTGAAATTGGTCGAAATAGAAGATTCTGAGTAGGAGAAAAAGTCTGTAAAAATGGCAATTTTGGTCACATTGAGGCTTTGAAAAGTAGTTATTCAACATGAGGCACAATCCAAATGACATTTTGAATCAATTTTTCTACAGTCCAAAAAATCAATTTTCTGATGAAAAACGATGAGCCGTGACCTGTCGAATTTTCTCCAGATGGTCAGAAATGGTAATTTTTTAATGTTTAAGTTTTTTGACTGTAAATGACTATTGCATGTGAATTATCACTTTTTGAACTAAAATAAGTGTGTTTAGAGTCATTTAATGCCTGAAATTGGTCGAAATAGAAGATTCTGAGTAGGAGAAAAAGTCTGTAAAAATGGCAATTTTGGTCACATTGAAGCATTAAAAAGTAGTTATTCAACATGGGGCACAATCCAAATGACATTTTGAATCAATTTTTCTACAGTCCAAAAAATATATTTTCTGATGAAAAACGATGACCCGTGACCTCTCAAACTTTCTCGAGATGGTCAGAAATGGTAATTTTTAATGTCAAATTTCTTTACTGTAAATGACTATTGCATGTGAATTAGAAATCTTGGAACTAAAATAAGTGTGTTTAGAGTCATTTTAATGGCTGAAATTAGTTGAAAAAGAAGCTTCTGAGTAGGAGAAAAAGTCTGTAAAAATGGCAATTTTGGTCACATTGAGGCTTTAAAAAGTAGTTATTCAACAGGAGGCACAATCCCAATGACATTTTGAATAAATTTTTCTACAGTCCCAAAAATAAATTTTCTGATGAAAAACGATGATCCGTGACCTGTCGAACTTTCTCCAGATGGTCAGAAATGGTAATTTTTAAATGTTTAAGTTTTTTGACTGTAAATGACTATTGCATGTGAATTATCACTTTTTGAACTAAAATAAGTGTTTAGAGTCATTTAATGCCTGAAATTGGTCGAAATAGAAGATTCTGAGTAGGAGAAAAAGTCTGTAAAAATGGCAATTTTGGTCACATTGAGGCTTTCAAAAGTAGTTATTCAACGTGAGGCACAATTCAAATAACATTTTGAATCCAATTTTCTACAGTCCAAAAAAATCAATATTCTGATGAAAAACAATGACCCCGGACCTGTCGAACTTTCTCCAGATGGACAGAAATGTTCTTTTTTTCTCTTTAATTTTTTGATTGTAAGTGACTATTTCATTTGAATTATCACTTTTGGAACTAAAATACTTGTGTTTAGAGTCATTTAATGCCTGAAATTGGTCGAAATAGAAGATTCTGAGTAGGAGAAAAAGTCTGTAAAAATGGCAATTTTGGTCACAGTGAGGCTTTAAAAAGTAGTTATTCAACGTGAGGCACAATTCAAATAACATTTTGAATCAATTTTCTGATGAAAAACGATGACCCCGGACCTGTCGAACTTTCTCCAGATGGTCAGAAATGTTAATTGTTTTTACTCTTTATTTTTTTTATTGTATATTACTATTGCATGTGAATTATCACCATTGGAACTAAGATAAGTGTGTTTAGAGTCATTTAATGCCTGAAATTGGTCGAAATAGAAGATTCTGAGTAGGAGAAAAAGTCTGTAAAAATGGCAATTTTGGTCACATTGAGGCTTTAAAAAGTAGTTATTCAACGTGAGGCACAATTCAAATAACATTTTGAATCCAATTTTCTACAGTCCAAAAAATCAATATTCTTAAGAAAAACAATGACCCCAGACCTGTCGAACTTTCTCCAGATGGTCAGAAATGTTCTTTTTTTCTCTTTAATTTTTTGATTGTAAGTGACTATTTCATTTGAATTATCACTTTTGGAACAAAAATACCTGTGTTTAGAGTCATTTAATGCCTGAAATTGGTCGAAATAGAAGATTCTGAGTAGGAGATAAAGTCTGTAAAAATGGCAATTTTGGTCACAGTGAGGCTTTAAAAAGTAGTTATTCAACGTGAGGCACAATTCAAATAACATTTTGAATCAATTTTTCTACAGTCCAAAAATCAATTTTCTGATGAAAAACGATGACCGCGGACCTGTCGAACTTTCTCCAGATGGTCAGAAATGTTAATTGTTTTTACTCTTTATTTTTTTTATTGTATATTACTATTGCATGTGAATTATCACCTTTGGAACTAAGATAAGTGTGTTTAGAGTCATTTAATGCCTGAAATTGGTTGAAATAGAAGATTCTTAGTAGGAGAAAAAGTTTGTAAAAATGGCAATTTTGGTCACATTGAGGCTTTAAAAAGTAGTTATTCAACGTGAGGCACAATTCAAATAACATTTTGAATCCAATTTTCTACAGTCCAAAAAATCAATATTCTGATCAAAAACAATGACCCCGGAACTGTCGAACTTTCTCCAGATGGTCAGAAATGTTCTTTTTTTCTCTTTATTTTTTTGATTGTAAGTGACTATTTCATTTGAATTATCACTTTTGGAACTAAAATACCTGTGTTTAGAGTCATTTAATGCCTGAAATTGGTCTAAATAGAAGATTCTGAGTAGGAGAAAAAAAATCTGAAAAATGGCAATTTTGGTCACAGGGAGGCTTTAAAAAGTAGTTATTCAACGTGAGGTACAATTCAAATAACATTTTGAATCAATTTTTCTACAGTCCAAAAATCAATTTTCTGATGAAAAACGATGACCCGTGACCTGTTGAACTTTCTCCAGATGGTCAGAAATGGTAATTTTTTAATGTTTAATTGTTTTTGCTGTAAATGACTATTACCTGTGAATTATCACTTTTGGAACAAAAAGTGTGTTTAGAGTCATTTTAATGCCTTAAATTGATCGAAATAAAAGCTTCTGAGTAAGAGAAAAAGTCTGCATAAATGGCAATTTTGGTCACATTGAGGCTTTGAAAAATAGTTATTTAACATGAGCCACAATCCAATTGACATTTTGAATCAATTTTTCTACAGTTCCAAAAATACATTTTCTGATGAAAAACGATGATCCGTGACCTGTCAAACTTTCTCCAGATGGTCAGAAATGATAATTTTTTAATGTTTAATTTTTTTACTGTAAATGACTATTGAATGTGAATTATCACTTTTGGAACTAAAATACGTGTGTGTAGAGTCATTTTATTGCCTGAAATTTGTCGAAATAGAAGCTTCTGAGTAGGAGAAAAAGTCTTAAAAATGGCAATTTTGGTCACATTGAGGCTTTAAAAAGTAGTTTTTCAACATGAGGCACAATCCAAATGACATTTTGGATCAATTATTCTACAGTCCAAAAAATCAATATTCTGATGAAAAACGATGACCCCGGACCTGTCTAACTTTCTCCAGATGGTCAGAAATGTTGATTTTTTTACTCTTTATTTTTTTGATTGTAAATGACTATTGCATGTGAATTATCACTTTTGGAACTAAAATAAGTGTATTTAGAGTTGTTTTGATGCCTGAAATTGTACGAAATAAGAAGCTATTGAGTTGGAGAAAAAGTCTGTAAAAATGTCAATTTTGTTCACATTGAGGCTTTAAAAAGTAGTTATTCAACATGAGGTATAATCCAAATGACATTTTGGATCAATTTTTCTACAGTCTAAAAAATCAATTTTCTGATGAAAAAGGATGACCCCTGACCTGTCGAACTTTCTCCAGATGGTCAGAAATGGTAATTTTTAAATGTTTAATTTTTGACTGTAAATGACTATTGCATGTGAATTAGAAATCTTGGAACTAAAATTAGTGTGTTTAGAGTCATTTTAATGCCTGAAATTGGTCAAAATAGAAGCTTCTGAGTAGGAGAAAAAGTCTATAAAAATGGAAATTTGGTCACATTGAGGCTTTAAAAAGTATTTATTCAACATGAGGCACAATCCAAATGACATTTTGAATCAATTTTTCTACAGTCCAAAAATCTATTTTCTGATGAAAAACGATGACCTGTGAACTGTCAAACTTTCTCCAGATGGTCAGAAATGTAACTTTTTTAAGGTTTCCTTTTTACTGTATATGACTATTACCTGTGAATTATCACTTTTGGAACAAAAAGTGTGTTTAGAGTCATTTTAATGCCTTAAATTGATCGAAATAGAAGCTTCTGAATAAGAGAAAAAGTCTGCATAAATGGCAATTTTGGTCACATTGAGGCGTTAAAAAATAGTTATTTAACATGAGGCACAATCCGAATGACATTTTGAATCAATTTTTCTACAGTTCCAAAAATAAATTTTCTGATGAAAAACGATGATCCGTGACCTGTCGAACTTTCTCCAGATGGTCAGAAATGATAATTTTTTAATGTTTAATTTTTTGACTGTAAATGACTATTGAATGTGAATTATCACTTTTGGAACTAAAATACGTGTGTTTAGAGTCATTTTATTGCCTGAAATTTGTCGAAATAAAAGCTTCTGAGTAGGAGAAAAAGTCTTAAAAATGGCAATTTTGGTCACATTGAGGCTTTGAAAAATAGTTATTTAACTTTAGGCACAATCCAAATGACATTCTGAATCAATTTTTTTAGAGTCCAAAAAATCAATTTTCTGATGAAAAACGATGACCCGTGACCTGTCGAACTTTCTCCAGATGGTCAGAAATGGTAATTTTTTACTGTTTAATTTTTTGACTGTAAATGACTATTGCATGTGAATTATCACTTTTTGAACTAAAATAAGTGTTTAGAGTCATTTAATGCCTGAAATTGGTCGAAATAGAATATTCTGAGTAGGAGAAAAAGTCTGTAAAAATGGCAATTTTGGTCACATTGAGGCTTTAAAAAGTAGTTATTCAATGTGAGGCACAATTCAAATAACATTTTGAATCCAATTTTCGACAGTCCAAAAAATCAATATTCTGATGAAAAACAATGACCCCGGACCTGTCGAACTTTCTCCAGATGGTCAGAAATGTTCTTTTTTTACTCTTTATTTTTTTGATTGTAAGTGACTATTTCATTTGAATTATCACTTTTGGAACTAAAATACCTGTGTTTAGAGTCATTTAATGCCTGAAATTGGTCTAAATAGAAGATTCTGAGTAGGAGAAAAAAAATCTGAAAAATGGCAATTTTGGTCACAGGGAGGCTTTAAAAAGTAGTTATTCAACGTGAGGTACAATTAAAATAACATTTTGAATCAATTTTTCTACAGTCCAAAAATCTATTTTCTGATGAAAAACGATGACCCGTGACCTGTTGAACTTTCTGCAGATGGTCAGAAATGGTAATTTTTTAATGTTTAATTGTTTTTTACTGTAAATGACTATTACCTGTGAATTATCACTTTTGGAACAAAAAGTGTGTTTAGAGTCATTTTAATGCCTTAAATTGATCGAAATAGAAGCTTCTGAGTAAGAGAAAAAGTCTGCATAAATGGCTATTTTGGTCACATTGAGGCTTTGAAAAATAGTTATTTAACATGATCCACAATCCAATTGACATTTTGAATCAATTTTTCTACAGTTCCAAAAATACATTTTCTGATGAAAAACGATGACCCGTGACCTGTCGAACTTTCTCCAGATGGTCAGAAATGGTAATTTTTTAATGTTTAAGTTTTTTTACTGTAAATGACTATTACCTGTGAATTATCACTTTTGGAACAAAAAGTGTGTTTAAAGTCATTTTAATGCCTTAAATTGATCGAAATAGAAGCTTCTGAGTAGGAGAAAAAGTCTGCATAAATGGTCATTTTGGTCACATTGAGGCTTTAAAAAATAGTTATTTAACATGAGGCACAATCCAAATGACATTTTGAATCAATTTTTCTACAGTCCTAAAAATAAATTTTCTGATGAAAAACGATGATCCGTGACCTGTCGAACTTTCTCCAGATGGTCAGAAATGATAATTTTTTAATGTTTAATTTTTTGATTGTAAGTGACTATTTCATTTGAATTATCACTTTTGGAACTAAAATACCTGTGTTTAGAGTCATTTAATGCCTGAAATTGGTCGAAATAGAAGATTCTGAGTAGGAGAAAAAGTTTGTAAAAATGGCAATTTTGGTCACAGTAAGGCTTTAAAAAGTAGTTATTCAACGCGAGGCACAATTCAAATAACATTGTGAATCAATTTTTCTACAGTCCAAAAATCAATTTTCTGATGAAAAACGATGACCCCGGACCTGTCGAACTTTCTCCAGATGGTCAGAAATGTTAATTGTTTTTACTCTTTTTTTTTTATTGTAAATTACTATTGCATGTGAATTATCACCTTTGGAACTAAGATAAGTGTGTTTAGAGTCATTTAATGCCTGAAATTGGTCGAAATAGAAGATTCTGAGTAGGAGAAAATGTCTGTAAAAATGGCAATTTTGGTCACATTGAGGCTTTACAAAGTAGTTATTCAATGTGAGGCACAATTCAAATAACATTTTGAATCCAATTTTCCACAGTCCAAAAAATCAATATTCTGATGAAAAACAATGACCCCGGACCTGTCGAACTTTCTCCAGATGGTCAGAAATGTTCTTTTTTTACTCTTTATTTTTTTGATTGTAAGTGACTATTTCATTTGAATTATCACTTTTGGAACTAAAATACCTGTGTTTAGAGTCATTTAATGCCTGAAATTGGTCGAAAATGAAGCTTCTGAGTAGGAGAAAAAGTCTGTAAAAAAGGCAATTTTGGTCACTTTGAGGCTATAAAAAGTAGTAATTCAACATGAGACACAATCCAAATGACATTTTGAATCAATTTTGCTACAGTTCAAAAAATCAATTTTCTGATGAAAAACGATGACCCGTGACCTGTCGAACTTTCTCCAAATGGTCAGAAATGATAATTTTTTAATGATTAATTTTTTGACTGTAAATGAATATTGAATGTGAATTAGAACTCTTGGAACTAAAATAAGTGTGTTTAGAGTCATTATAATGCCTGAAATTGGTCGAAATAGAAGCTTCTGAGTAGTAGAAAAAGTCTGTAAAAATGGCAATTTTGGTCACATTGAGGATATAAAAAGTAGTTATTCAACATGAGGCACAATCCAAATGACATTTTGAATCAATTTTTCTACAGTCCAAAACATCAATTTTCTGATGAAAAACGATGGCCCGTGACCTGTCGAACTTTCTCCAAATTGTCGGAAATTATAATTTTTTAATTTTACATGTTTTTTACTGTAAATGAATATTGAATGTGAATTAGAAATTTTGAAGCTAAAATAAGTGTGTTTAATGTCATTTTAATGCCTGAAATTGGTCGAAATAGAAGCTTCTGAGAAGGAGAAAAAGTTTGTAAATATGGCAATTTTGGTTACATTGAGGCTATAAAAAGTAGTTATTCAATATGAGGCGCAATCCAAATGACATTTTGAATCAATTTTTCGACAGTCCAAAAAATCAATTTTCTGATGAAAAACGATGACCTGTGACCTGTCGAAATTTGTCCAAATGGTCAGAAATGATCATTTTTTATTGTTTAATTTTTTGACGGTAAATGAATATTGAATGTGAATTAGAACTCTTGGAACTTCAATAATTGTGTTTAGAGTCATTGTAATGCCTGAAATTCGTCGAAATTGAAGCTTCTAAGTAGGAGAAAAAGTCTGTAAAAATTGCAATTTTGGTCACTTTGAGGTTATAAAAAGTAGTTATTCAACATGAGACACAATCCAAATGACATTTTGAATCAATTTTTCTACAGTCCAAAAAATCAATTTTCTGATGAAAAACGATGACCCGTGACCTGTCGAACTTTCTCCAAATGGTCAGAAATGATAATTTTGTAATCTTTAAAATTTTGATTGTAAATGAATATTGAATGTGAATTAGAACTCTTGGAACTAAAATAAGTGTGTTTAGTATCATTTTAATGCCTGAAATTGGTCGAAATAGAAGCTTCTGAGTAGGAGAAAAAGTCTGTAAAAATGGCAATTTTGGTCACTTTAAGGCTATAAAAAGTAGTTATTCAACATGATGCACAACCAAATAACATTTTGAATACATTTTTCTACAGTCCAAAAAATCAATTTTCTGATGAAAAACGATGACCCGTGACCTGTCGAACTTTTTCCAAATGGTCAGAAATGATCATTTTTTTATGTTACATTTTTTGACTGTAGATGAATATTGAATGTGAATTAGAACTCTTGGAACTAAAATATGTGTGTTTAGAGTCATTTTAATGCCTGAAATTGGTCGAAATAAAAGCTTCTGAGTAGGAGAAAAAGTCTGTAAAAATGGCAATTTTGGTCACTTTGAGGCTATAAAAAGTAGTAATTCAACATAAGACACAATCCAAATGACATTTTGAATCAATTTTGCTACAGTCCAAAAAATCAATTTTCTGATGAAAAACGATGACCCGTGACCTGTCGAACTTTCTCCAAATGGTCAGAAATGATAATTTTTTAATGTTTAATTTTTTGACTGTAAATAAATATTGAATGTGAATTAGAACTCTTGGAACTAAAATAAGTGTGTTTAATGTCATTTTACTGCCTGAAATTTGTTGAAATAGAAGCTTCTGAGAAAGAGAAAAAGTCTGTAAAAATGGCAATTTTTGACACATTGAGGATATAAAAAGTAGTTATTCAACATGAGGCACATTCCAAATGACATTTTGAATCAATTTTTCTACAATCCAAAACATCAATTTTCTGATGAAAAACGATGACCCGTGACCTGTCGAACTTTCTCCAAATGGTCAGAAATTATAATTTTTTAATTTTACATTTTTTGACTGTAAATCAATATTGAATGTGAATTAGAACTCTTGCAAGTAAAATAAGTGTGTTTAATGTCATTTTAATGCCTGAAATTGGTCGAAATAGAAGATTCTGAGTAGGAGAAAATGTCTGTAAAAATGGCAATTTTGGTCACATTGAGGCTTTAAAAAGTAGTTATTCAATGTGAGGCACAATTCAAATAACATTTTGAATCCAATTTTCCACAGTCCAAAAAATCAATATTCTGATGAAAAACAATGACCCCGGACCTGTCGAACTTTCTCCAGATGGTTAGAAATGTTCTTTTTTTACTCTTTATTTTTTTGATTGTAAGTGACTATTTCATTTGAATTATCACTTTTGGAACTAAAATACCTGTGTTTAGAGTCATTTAATGCCTGAAATTGGTCGAAAATGAAGCTTCTGAGTAGGAGAAAAAGTCTGTAAAAAAGGCAATTTTGGTCACTTTGAGGCTATAAAAAGTAGTAATTCAACATGAGACACAATCCAAATGACATTTTGAATCAATTTTGCTACAGTTCAAAAAATCAATTTTCTGATGAAAAACGATGACCCGTGACCTGTCGAACTTTCTCCAAATGGTCAGAAATGATAATTTTTTAATGTTTAATTTTTTGACTGTAAATGAATATTGAATGTGAATTAGAACTCTTGGAACTAAAATAAGTGTGTTTAGAGTCATTATAATGCCTGAAATTGGTCGAAATAGAAGCTTCTGAGTAGTAGAAAAAGTCTGTAAAAATGGCAATTTTGGTCACATTGAGGATATAAAAAGTAGTTATTCAACATGAGGCACAATCCAAATGACATTTTGAATCAATTTTTCTACAGTCCAAAACATCAATTTTCTGATGAAAAACGATGGCCCGTGACCT
The DNA here is from genome assembly GCF_964204655.1 of Triturus cristatus. NCBI lineage: Eukaryota > Metazoa > Chordata > Amphibia > Caudata > Salamandridae > Triturus > Triturus cristatus. The sequence goes on along the minus strand of NC_140592.1, from coordinate 628,397,201 downwards.
GTCGAACTTTCTCCAAATTGTCGGAAATTATAATTTTTTAATTTTACATGTTTTTTACTGTAAATGAATATTGAATGTGAATTAGAACTCTTGGAACTAAAATAAGTGTGTTTAGAGTCATTTTAAAGCCTGAAATTGGTCGAAATAGAAGCTTCTGAGTAGGAGAAAAAGTCTGTAAAAATGGCAATTTTGGTCACTTTGAGGCTATAAAAAGTAGTTATTCAACATGAGACACAATCCAAATGACATTTTGAATCAATTTTTCTACAGTCCAAAAAATCAATTTTCTGATGAAAAACGATGACCCGTGACCTGTCGAACTTTCTCCAAATGGTCAGAAATGATCATTTTTTGATGTTAAATTTTTTTACTGTAAATGAATATTGAATGTAAATTAGAACTCTTGGAACTAAAATAAGTGTGTTTAGAGTCATTTTAAAGCCTGAAATTGGTCGAAATAGAAGCTTCTGAGTAGGAGAAAAAGTCTGTAAAAATGGCAATTTTGGTCACTTTGAGGATATAAAAAGTAGTTATTCAACATGAGGCACAATCCAAATGACATTTTGAATCAATTTTTCTACAGTCCAAAAAATCAATTTTCTGATGAAAAACGATGACCCGTGACCTGTCGAACTTTCTCCAAATGGTCAGAAATTATAATTTTTTAATGTTTAAAATTTTGATTGTAAATGAATATTGAATGTGAATTAGAACTCTTGGAACTAAAATAAGTGTGTTTAGTATCATTTTAATGCCTGAAATTGGTCGAAATAGAAGCTTCTGAGTAGGAGAAAAAGTCTGTAAAAATTGGCAATTTTGGTCACTTTAAGGCTATAAAAAGTAGTTATTCAACATGAGGCACAAACCAAATGACATTTTGAATAAATTTTTCTACAGTCCAAAAAATCAATTTTCTGATGAAAAACGATGACCCGTGACCTGTCGAACTTTTTCCAAATGGTCAGAAATGATAATTTTTTTATGTTACATTTTTTGACTGTAGATGAATATTGAATGTGAATTAGAACTCTTGGAACTAAAATATGTGTGTTTAGAGTCATTTTAATGCGTGAAATTGGTCGAAATAAAAGCTTCTGAGTAGGAGAAAAAGTCTGTAAAAATGGCAATTTTGGTCACTTTGAGGCTATAAAAAGTAGTAATTCAACATGAGACACAATCCAAATGACATTTTGAATCAATTTTGCTACAGTCCAAAAAATCAATTTTCTGATGAAAAACGATGACCCGTTACCTGTCGAACTTTCTCCAAATGGTCAGAAATGATAATTTTTTAATGTTTAATTTTTTGACTGTAAATAAATATTGAATGTGAATTAGAACTCTTGGAACTAAAATAAGTGTGTTTAGAGTCATTTTAATGCCTGAAATTGGTCGAAATAGAAGCTTCTGAGTAGGAGAAAAAGTCTGTAAAAATGTCAATTTTGGTCACATTGAGGATATAAAAAGTAGTTATTCAACATGAGGCACAATCCAAATGACATTTTGAATCAAATTTTTCTACAGTCCAAAAAAATCAATTTTCTGATGAAAAACGATGACCTGTGACCTGTCGAACTTTCTCCAAATGGACAGAAATTATAATTTTTTCATTTTACATTTTTTGACTGTAAATCAATATTGAATGTGAATTAGAACTCTTGAAAGTAAAATAAGTGTGTTTAATGTCATTTTAATGCCTGAAATTGGTTGAAATAGAAGCTTCTGAGAAAGAGAAAAAGTCTGTAAAAATGGCAATTTTTGACACATTGAGGATATAAAAAGTAGTTATTCAACATGAGGCACATTCCAAATGACATTTTGAATCAATTTTTCTACAGTCCAAAACATCAATTTTCTGATGAAAAACGATGACCCGTGACCTGTCGAACTTTCTCCAAATGGTCAGAAATTATAATTTTTTAATTTTACATTTTTTGACTGTAAATCAATATTGAATGTGAATTAGAACTCTTGCAAGTAAAATAAGTGTGTTTAATGTCATTTTAATGCCTGAAATTGGTCGAAATAGAAGCTTCTGAGAAGGAGAAAAGGTCTGTAAAAATGGCAATTTTAGACACATTGAGGCTATAAAAAGTAGTTATTCAACATGAGGCACAATCCAAATGACATTTAGAATACATGTTTCTACAGTCCAAAAAATCAATTTTCTGATAAAAAACGATGACCCGTGACCTGTCGAACTTTCTCCAAATGGTCAGAAATGATAATTTTTTAATGTTTAATTTTTTGACTGTAAATGAATATTGAATGTGAATTAGAACTCTTGAAACGAAAAAAAGTTTGTTTAAAGTCATTTTAATGCCTGAAATTGGTCGAAATAGAAGCTTCTGAGTAGGAGAAAAAGTCTGTAAAAATGGCAATTTTGGTCACTTTGAGGCTATAAAAAGTGGTTATTCAACATGAGACACAATCCAAATGACATTTTGAATCAATTTTTCTACAGTCAAAAAAATCAATTTTCTGATGAAAAATGATGACCCGTGACCTGTCGAACTTTCTCCAAATGGTCAGAAATGATCATTTTTTGATGTTAAATTTTTTTACTGTAAATGAATATTGAATGTGAATTAGAACTCTTGGAACTAAAATAAGTGTGTTTAGAGTCATTTTAAAGCCTGAAATTGGTCGAAATAGAAGCTTCTGAGTAGGAGAAAAAGTCTGTAAAAATGGCAATTTTGGTCACTTTGAGGCTATAAAAAGTAGTAATTCAACATGAGACACAATCCAAATGACATTTTGAATCAATTTTGCTACAGTCCAAAAAATCAATTTTCTGATGAAAAACGATGACCCGTGACCTGTCGAACTTTCTCCAAATGGTCAGAATTGATAATTTTTTAATGTTTAATTTTTTGACTGTAAATAAATATTGAATGTGAATTAGAACTCTTGGAACTAAAATAAGTGTGTTTAGAGTCATTTTAATGCCTGAAATTGGTCGAAATAGAAGCTTCGAAGTAGTAGAAAAAGTCTGTAAAAATGGCAATTTTGGTCACATTGAGGATATAAAAAGTAGTTATTCAACATGAGGCACAATCCAAATTACATTTTGAATCAATTTTTCTACAGTCCAAAAAATCAATTTTCTGATGAAAAACGATGACCCGTGACCTGTCGAACTTTCTCCAAATGGTCAGAAATGATAATTTTTTAATGTTTAAAATTTTGATTGTAAATTAATATTGAATGTGAATTAGAACTCTTGGAAGTAAAATAAGTGTGTTTAGTATCATTTTAATGCCTGAAATTGGTCGAAATAGAAGCTTCTGAGTAGGAGAAAAAGTCTGTAAAAATGGCAATTTTGGTCACTTTAAGGCTATAAAAAGTAGTTATTCAACATGAGGCACAATCCAAATGACATTTTGAATCAATTTTTCTACAGTCCAAAACATCAATTTTCAGATGAAAAACAATGACCCGTGACCTGTCGAACTTTCTCCAAATAGTCAGAAATGATCATTTTTTAATGTTTAATTTTTTGACTGTAAATGAATATTGAATGTGAATTAGAACTCTTGAAACTAAAATAAGTGTGTTTGAATTCATTTTAATGCCTGAAATTTGTCGAAATAGAAGCTTCTGAGTAGGAGAAAAAGTCTGTAAAATTGGCAATTTTGGTCACATTGAGGCTATAAAAAGTAGTTATTCAACATGAGGCACCATCCAAATGACATTTTGAATCATTTTTTCTACAGTCCAAAAAATCAGTTTTCTGATGAAAAACGATGACCCGTGACCTGGCGAACTTTCTCCAAATGGTCAGAAATGATCAATTTTTATGTTAAATTTTTGGACTGTAAATGAATATTGAATGTGAATTATAACTCTTGGAACTAAAATAAGTGTGTTTAGAGTCATTTTAATGCCTGAAATTGGTCGAAATAGAAGCTTCTGAGTAGGAGAAAAAGTCTGTAAAAATGTCAATTTTGGTCACATTGAGGATATAAAAAGTAGTTATTCAACATGAGGCACATTCCAAATGACATTTAGAATAAATTTTTCTACAGTCCAAAAAATCAATTTTCTGATAAAAAACGATGACCCGTGACCTGTCGAACTTTCTCCAAATGGTCAGAAATTATAATTTTTTAATTTTACATTTTTTGACTGTAAATCAATATTGAATGTGAATTAGAACTCTTGAAAGTAAAATAAGTGTGTTTAATGTCATTTTAATGCCTGAAATTGGTTGAAATAGAAGCTTCTGAGAAGGAGAAAAAGTCTGTAAAAATGGCAATTTTTGACACATTGAGGATACAAAAAGTAGTTATTCAACATGAGGCACATTCCAAATGACATTTTGAATCAATTTTTCTACAGTCCAAAACATCAATTTTCTGATGAAAAACGATGACCCGTGAACTGTCGAATTTTCTCCAAATGGTCAGAAATTATAATTTTTTAATTTTACATTTTTTGACTGTAAATCAATATTGAATGTGAATTAGAACGCTTGCAAGTAAAATAAGTGTGTTTAATGTCATTTTAATGCCTGAAATTGGTCGAAATAGAAGCTTCTGAGAAGGAGAAAAAGTCTGTAAAAATGGCAATTTTAGACACATTGAGGCTATAAAAAGTAGTTATTCAACATGAGGCACAATCCAAATGACATTTTGAATCAATTTTTCTACAGTCCAAAAAAATCAATTTTCTGATGAAAAATGATGACCCGTGACCTGTCGAACTTCATCCAAATGGTCAGAAATGATAATTTTTTAATGTTTAATTTTTTGACTGTAAATGAATATTGAATGTGAATTAGAACTCTTGGAACTAAAATAAGTGTGTTTAGAGTCATTTTAATGCCTGAAATTGGTCGAAATAGAAGCTTCTGAGTAGGAGAAAAAGTCTGTAAAAATAGCAATTTTGGTCACATTGAGGATATAAAATGTAGTTATTCAACATGAGGCACAATCCAAATGACATTTTGAATCAATTTTTCTACAGTCCAAAACATAAATTTTAAGATGAAAAACAATGACCCGTGACCTGTCGAACTTTCTCCAAATAGTCAGAAATGATCATTTTTTAATGTTTAATTTTTTGACTGTAAATGAATATTGAATGTGAATTAGAACTCTTGAAACTAAAATAAGTGTGTTTAAATTCATTTTAATGCCTGAAATTTGTCGAAATAGAAGGTTCTGAGTAGGAGAAAAAGTCTGTAAAAATGGCAATTTTGGTCACATTGAGGCTATAAAAAGTAGTTATTCAACATGAGGCACCATCCAAATGACATTTTGAATCAATTTTTCTACAGTCCAAAAAATCAGTTTTCTGATGAAAAATGATGACCCGTGACCTGTCGAACTTTCTCCAAATGGTCAGAAATGATCAATTTTTATGTTAAATTTTTGGACTGTAAATGAATATTGAATGTGAATTAGAACTCTTGGAACTAAAATAAGTGTGTTTAGAGTCATTTTAATGCCTGAAATTGGTTGAAAAAGAAGCTTCTGAGTAGGAGAAAAAATCTGTAAAAATGGCAATTTTGGTCACATTGAGGATATAAAAAGTAGTTATTCAACATGAGGCACAATCCAAATGACATTTTGAATCAAATTTTTCTACAGTCCAAAAAAATCAATTTTCTGATGAAAAACGATGACCCGTGACCTGTCGAACTTTCTCCAAATGGTCAGAAATTATAATTTTTTAATTTTACATTTTTTGACTTTAAATCAATATTGAATGTGAATTAGAACTCTTGAAAGTAAAATAAGTGTGTTTAATGTCATTTTAATGCCTGAAATTGGTTGAAATAGAAGCTTCTGAGAAGGAGAAAAAGTCTGTAAAAATGGCAATTTTTGACACATTGAGGATATAAAAAGTAGTTATTCAACATGAGGCACATTCCAAATGACATTTTGAATCAATTTTTCCACAGTCCAAAACATCAATTTTCTGATGAAAAACGATGACCCGTGACCTGTCGAACTTTCTCCAAATGGTCAGAAATTATAATTTTTTAATTTTACATTTTTTGACTGTAAATCAATATTGAATGTGAATTAGAACTCTTGCAAGTAAAATAAGTGTGTTTAATGTCATTTTAATGCCTGAAATTGGTCGAAATAGAAGCTTCTGAGAAGGAGAAAAGGTCTGTAAAAATGGCAATTTTAGACACATTGAGGCTATAAAAAGTAGTTATTCAACATGAGGCACAATCCAAATGACATTGAGAATACATTTTTCTACAGTCCAAAAAATCAATTTTCTGATAAAAAACGATGACCCGTGACCTGTCGAACTTTCTCCAAATGGTCAGAAATGATAATTTTTTTATGTTACATTTTTTGACTGCAGATGAGTATTGAATGTGAATTAGAACTCTTGGAACTAAAATATGTGTGTTTAGAGTCATTTTAATGCCTGAAATTGGTCGAAATAAAAGCTTCTGAGTAGGAGAAAAAGTCTGTAAAAATGGCAATTTTGGTCACATTGAGGATATAAAATGTAGTTATTCAACATGAGGCACAATCCAAATGACATTTTGAATCAATTTTTCTACAGTCCAAAACATCAATTTTCAGATGAAAAACAATGACCCGTGACCTGTCGAACTTTCTCCAAATGGTCAGAAATGACAATTTTTTAATGTTTAATTTTTTGACTGTAAATGAATATTGAATGTGAATTAGAACTCTTGAAACTAAAAAAAGTTTGTTTAAAGTCATTTTAATGCCTGAAATTGGTCGAAATAGAAGCTTCTGAGTAGGAGAAAAAGTCTGTAAAAATGGCAATTTTGGTCACTTTGAGGCTATAAAAAGTGGTTATTCAACATGAGACACAATCCAAATGACATTTTGAATCAATTTTTCTACAGTCAAAAAAATCAATTTTCTGATGAAAAATGATGACCCGTGACCTGTCGAACTTTCTCCAAATGGTCAGAAATGATCATTTTTTGATGTTAAATTTTTTTACTGTAAATGAATATTGAATGTGAATTAGAACTCTTGGAACTAAAATAAGTGTGTTTAGAGTCATTTTAAAGCCTGAAATTGGTCGAAATAGAAGCTTCTGAGTAGGAGAAAAAGTCTGTAAAAATGGCAATTTTGGTCACTTTGAGGCTATAAAAAGTAGTAATTCAACATGAGACACAATCCAAATGACATTTTGAATCAATTTTGCTACAGTCCAAAAAATCAATTTTCTGATGAAAAACGATGACCCGTGACCTGTCGAACTTTCTCCAAATGGTCAGAAATGATAATTTTTTAATGTTTAATTTTTTGACTGTAAATAAATATTGAATGTGAATTAGAACTCTTGGAACTAAAATAAGTGTGTTTAGAGTCATTTTAATGCCTGAAATTGGTCGAAATAGAAGCTTCTGAGTAGGAGAAAAAGTCTGTAAAAATGGCAATTTTGGTCACTTTAAGGCTATAAAAAGTAGTTATTCAACATGAGGCACAAACCAAATGACATTTTGAATAAATTTTTCTACAGTCCAAAAAATCAATTTTCTGATGAAAAACGATGACCCGTGACCTGTCGAACTTTTTCCAAATGGTCAGAAATGATCATTTTTTTATGTTACATTTTTTGACTGTAGATGAATATTGAATGTGAATTAGAACTCTTGGAACTAAAATATGTGTGTTTAGAGTCATTTTAATGCCTGAAATTGGTCGAAATTAAAGCTTCTGAGTAGGAGAAAAAGTCTGTAAAAATGGCAATTTTGGTCACATTGAGGATATAAAATGTAGTTATTCAACATGAGGCACGATCCAAATGACATTTTTAATCAATTTTTCTACAGTCCAAAACATCAATTTTCAGATGAAAAACAATGACCCGTGACCTGTCGAACTTTTTCCAAATAGTCAGAAATGATCATTTTTTAATGTTTAATTTTTTGACTGTAAATGAATATTGAATGTGACCTAGAACTCTTAAAACTAAAATAAGTGTGTTTAAATTCATTTTAATGCCTGAAATTTGTCGAAATAGAAGCTTCCGAGTAGGAGAAAAAGTCTGTAAAATTGGCAATTTTGGTCACATTGAGGCTATAAAAAGTAGTTATTCAACATGAGGCACCATCCAAATGACATTTTGAATCATTTTTTCTACAGTCCAAAAAATCAGTTTTCTGATGAAAAACGATGACCCCTGACCTGTCGAACTTTCTCCAAATGGTCAGAAATGATCAATTTTTATGTTAAATTTTTGGACTGTAAATGAATATTGAATGTGAATTATAACTCTTGGAACTAAAATAAGTGTGTTTAGAGTCATTTTAATGCCTGAAATTGGTCGAAATAGAAGCTTCTGAGTAGGAGAAAAAGTCTGTAAAAATGTCAATTTTGGTCACATTGAGGATATAAAAAGTAGTTATTCAACATGAGGCACATTCCAAATGACATTTAGAATAAATTTTTCTACAGTCCAAAAAATCAATTTTCTGATAAAAAACGATGACCCGTGACCTGTCGAACTTTCTCCAAATGGTCAGAAATTATAATTTTTTAATTTTACATTTTTTGACTGTAAATCAATATTGAATGTGAATTAGAACTCTTGAAAGTAAAATAAGTGTGTTTAATGTCATTTTAATGCCTGAAATTGGTTGAAATAGAAGCTTCTGAGAAGGAGAAAAAGTCTGTAAAAATGGCAATTTTTGACACATTGAGGATACAAAAAGTAGTTATTCAACATGAGGCACATTCCAAATGACATTTTGAATCAATTTTTCTACAGTCCAAAACATCAATTTTCTGATGAAAAACGATGACCCGTGACCTGTCGAATTTTCTCCAAATGGTCAGAAATTATAATTTTTTAATTTTACATTTTTTGACTGTAAATCAATATTGAATGTGAATTAGAACTCTTGCAAGTAAAATAAGTGTGTTTAATGTCATTTTAATGCCTGAAATTGGTCGAAATAGAAGCTTCTGAGAAGGAGAAAAAGTCTGTAAAAATGGCAATTTTAGACACATTGAGGCTATAAAAAGTAGTTATTCAACATGAGGCACAATCCAAATGACATTTTGAATCAATTTTTCTACAGTCCAAAAAAATCAATTTTCTGATGAAAAATGATGACCCGTGACCTGTCGAACTTTCTCCAAATGGTCAGAAATGATAATTTTTTAATGTTTAATTTTTTGACTGTAAATGAATATTGAATGTGAATTAGAACTCTTGGAACTAAAATAAGTGTGTTTAGAGTCATTTTAATGCCTGAAATTGGTCGAAATAGAAGCTTCTGAGTAGGAGAAAAAGTCTGTAAAAATAGCAATTTTGGTCACATTGAGGATATAAAATGTAGTTATTCAACATGAGGCACAATCCAAATGACATTTTGAATCAATTTTTCTACAGTCCAAAACATAAATTTTAAGATGAAAAACAATGACCCGTGACCTGTCGAACTTTCTCCAAATAGTCAGAAATGATCATTTTTTAATGTTTAATTTTTTGACTGTAAATGAATATTGAATGTGAATTAGAACTCTTGAAACTAAAATAAGTGTGTTTAAATTCATTTTAATGCCTGAAATTTGTCGAAAAAGAAGCTTCTGAGTAGGAGAAAAAGTCTGTAAAAATGGCAATTTTGGTCACATTGAGGCTATAAAAAGTAGTTATTCAACATGAGGCACCATCCAAATGACATTTTGAATCAATTTTTCTACAGTCCAAAAAATCAGTTTTCTGATGAAAAACGATGACCCGTGACCTGTCGAACTTTCTCCAAATGGTCAGAAATGATCAATTTTTATGTTAAATTTTTGGACTGTAAATGAATATTGAATGTGAATTAGAACTCTTGGAACTAAAATAAGTGTGTTTAGAGTCATTTTAATGCCTGTAATTGGTCGAAAAAGAAGCTTCTGAGTAGGAGAAAAAATCTGTAAAAATGGCAATTTTGGTCACATTGAGGATATAAAAAGTAGTTATTCAACATGAGGCACAATCCAAATGACATTTTGAATCAAATTTTTCTACAGTCCAAAAAAATCGATTTTCTGATGAAAAACGATGACCCGTGACCTGTCGAACTTTCTCCAAATGGCCAGAAATTATAATTTTTTAATTTTACATTTTTTGACTGTAAATCAATATTGAATGTGAATTAGAACTCTTGAAAGTAAAATAAGTGTGTTTAATGTCATTTTAATGCCTGAAATTGGTCGAAATAGAAGCTTCTGAGAAGGAGAAAAGGTCTGTAAAAATGGCAATTTTAGACACATTGAGGCTATAAAAAGTAGTTATTCAACATGAGGCACAATCCAAATGACATTTAGAATACATTTTTCTACAGTCCAAAAAATCAATTTTCTGATAAAAAACGATGACCCGTGACCTGTCGAACTTTCTCCAAATGGTCAGAAATGATAATTTTTTTATGTTACATTTTTTGACTGCAGATGAGTATTGAATGTGAATTAGAACTCTTGGAACTAAAATATGTGTGTTTAGAGTCATTTTAATGCCTGAAATTGGTCGAAATAAAAGCTTCTGAGTAGGAGAAAAAGTCTGTAAAAATGGCAATTTTGGTCACATTGAGGATATAAAATGTAGTTATTCAACATGAGGCACAATCCAAATGACATTTTGAATCAATTTTTCTACAGTCCAAAACATCAATTTTCAGATGAAAAACAATGACCCGTGACCTGTCGAACTTTCTCCAAATGGTCAGAAATGATAATTTTTTAATGTTTAATTTTTTGACTGTAAATAAATATTGAATGTGAATTAGAACTCTTGGAACTAAAATAAGTGTGTTTAGAGTCATTTTAATGCCTGAAATTGGTCGAAATAGAAGCTTCTGAGTAGGAGAAAAAGTCTGTAAAAATGTCAATTTTGGTCACATTGAGGATATAAAAAGTAGTTATTCAACATGAGGCACAATCCAAATGACATTTTGAATCAAATTTTTCTACAGTCCAAAAAAATCAATTTTCTGATGAAAAACGATGACCCGTGACCTGTCGAACTTTCTCCAAATGGACAGAAATTATAATTTTTTCATTTTACATTTTTTGACTGTAAATCAATATTAATTGTGAATTAGAACTCTTGCAAGTAAAATAAGTGTGTTTAATGTCATTTTAATGCCTGAAATTGGTCGAAATAGAAGCTTCTGAGAAGGAGAAAAGGTCTGTAAAAATGGCAATTTTAGACACATTGAGGCTATAAAAAGTAGTTATTCAACATGAGGCACAATCCAAATGACATTTAGAATACATTTTTCTACAGTCCAAAAAATCAATTTTCTGATAAAAAACGATGACCCGTGACCTGTCGAACTTTCTCCAAATGCTCAGAAATGATAATTTTTTAATGTTTAATTTTTTGACTGTAAATAAATATTGAATGTGAATTAGAACTCTTGGAACTAAAATAAGTGTGTTTAGAGTCATTTTAAAGCCTGAAATTGGTCGAAATAGAAGCTTCTGAGTAGGAGAAAAAGTCTGTAAAAATGGCAATTTTGGTCACTTTGAGGCTATAAAAAGAAGTAATTCAACATGAGACACAATCCAAATGACATTTTGAATCAATTTTGCTACAGTCCAAAAAATCAATTTTCTGATGAAAAACGATGACCCGTGACCTGTCGAACTTTCTCCAAATGGTCAGAAATGATAATTTTTTAATGTTTAATTTTTTGACTGTAAATAAATATTGAATGTGAATTAGAACTCTTGGAACTAAAATAAGTGTGTTTAGAGTCATTTTAATGCCTGAAATTGGTCGAAATAGAAGCTTCTGAGTAGTAGAAAAAGTCTGTAAAATGGCAATTTTGGTCACATTGAGGATATAAAAAGTAGTTATTCAACATGAGGCACAATCCAAATGACATTTTGAATCAATTTTTCTACAGTCCAAAAAATCAATTTTCTGATGAAAAACGATGACCCGTGACCTGTCGAACTTTCTCCAAATGGTCAGAAATGATAATTTTTTAATGTTTAAAATTTTGATTGTAAATGAATATTGAATGTGAATTAGATCTCTTGGAACTAAAATAAGTGTGTTTAGTATCATTTTAATGCCTGAAATTGGTCGAAATAGAAGCTTCTGAGTAGGAGAAAAAGTCTGTAAAAATGGCAATTTTGGTCACTTTAAGGCTATAAAAAGTAGTTATTCAACAAGTGGCACAAACCAAATGACATTTTGAATAAATTTTTCTACAGTCCAAAAAATCAATTTTCTGATGAAAAACGATGACCCGTGACCTGTCGAACTTTTTCCAAATGGTCAGAAATGATCATTTTTTATGTTACATTTTTTGACTGTAGATGAATATTGAATGTGAATTAGAACTCTTGGAACTAAAATATGTGTGTTTAGAGTCATTTTAATGCCTGAAATTGGTCGAAATAAAAGCTTCTGAGTAGGAGAAAAAGTCTGTAAAAATGGCAATTTTGGTCACATTGAGGATATAAAATGTAGTTATTCAACATGAGGCACAATCCAAATGACATTTTGAATCAATTTTTCTACAGTCCAAAACATCAATTTTCAGATGAAAAACAATGACCCGTGACCTGTCGAACTTTCTCCAAATAGTCAGAAATGATCATTTTTTAATGTTTAATGTTTTGACTGTAAATGAATATTGAATGTGAATTAGAACTCTTGAAACTAAAATAAGTGTGTTTAAATTCATTTTAATGCCTGAAATTTGTCGAAATAGAAGCTTCTGAGTAGGAGAAAAAGTCTGTAAAAATGGCAATTTTGGTCACATTGAGGCTATAAAAAGTAGTTATTCAACATGAGGCACCATCCAAATGACATTTTGAATCATTTTTCCTACAGTCCAAAAAATCAGTTTTCTGATGAAAAACGATGACCCGTGACCTGTCGAACTTTCTCCAAATGGTCAGAAATGATCAATTTTTATGTTAAATTTTTGGACTGTAAATGAATATTGAATGTGAATTATAACTCTTGGAACTAAAATAAGTGTGTTTAGAGTCATTTTAATGCCTGAAATTGGTCGAAATAGAAGCTTCTGAGTAGGAGAAAAAGTCTGTAAAAATGTCAATTTTGGTCACATTGAGGATATAAAAAGTAGTTATTCAACATGAGGCACAATCCAAATGACATTTTGAATCAAATTTTTCTACAGTCCAAAAAAATCAATTTTCTGATGAAAATTGATGACCCGTGACCTGTCGAACTTTCTCCAAATGGTCAGAAATTATAATTTTTTAATTTTACATTTTTTGACTGTAAATCAATATTGAATGTGAATTAGAACTCTTGAAACTAAAAAAAGTTTGTTTAAAGTCATTTTAATGCCTGAAATTGGTCGAAATAGAAGCTTCTGAGTAGGAGAAAAAGTCTGTAAAAATGGCAATTTTGGTCACTTTGAGGCTATAAAAAGTGGTTATTCAACATGAGACACAATCCAAATGACATTTTGAATCAATTTTTCTACAGTCCAAAAAATCAATTTTCTGATGAAAAACGATGACCCGTGACCTGTCGAACTTTCTCCAAATGGTCAGAAATGATAATTTTTTAATGTTTAATTTTTTGACTGTAAATAAATATTGAATGTGAATTAGAACTCTTGGAACTAAAATAAGTGTGTTTAGAGTCATTTTAAAGCCTGAAATTGGTCGAAATAGAAGCTTCTGAGTAGGAGAAAAAGTCTGTAAAAATGGCAATTTTGGTCACTTTGAGGCTATAAAAAGTAGTAATTCAACATGAGACACAATCCAAATGACATTTTGAATCAATTTTGCTACAGTCCAAAAAATCAATTTTCTGATGAAAAACGATGACCCGTGACCTGTCGAACTTTCTCCAAATGGTCAGAAATGATAATTTTTTAATGTTTAATTTTTTGACTGTAAATAAATATTGAATGTGAATTAGAACTCTTGGAACTAAAATAAGTGTGTTTAGAGTCATTTTAATGCCTGAAATTGGTCGAAATAGAAGCTTCTGAGTAGTAGAAAAAGTCTGTAAAATGGCAATTTTGGTCACATTGAGGATATAAAAAGTAGTTATTCAACATGAGGCACAATCCAAATGACATTTTGAATCAATTTTTCTACAGTCCAAAAAATCAATTTTCTGATGAAAAACGATGACCCGTGACCTGTCGAACTTTCTCCAAATGGTCAGAAATGATAATTTTTTAATGTTTAAAATTTTGATTGTAAATGAATATTGAATGTGAATTAGATCTCTTGGAACTAAAATAAGTGTGTTTAGTATCATTTTAATGCCTGAAATTGGTCGAAATAGAAGCTTCTGAGTAGGAGAAAAAGTCTGTAAAAATGGCAATTTTGGTCACTTTAAGGCTATAAAAAGTAGTTATTCAACAAGTGGCACAAACCAAATGACATTTTGAATAAATTTTTCTACAGTCCAAAAAATCAATTTTCTGATGAAAAACGATGACCCGTGACCTGTCGAACTTTTTCCAAATGGTCAGAAATGATCATTTTTTATGTTACATTTTTTGACTGTAGATGAATATTGAATGTGAATTAGAACTCTTGGAACTAAAATATGTGTGTTTAGAGTCATTTTAATGCCTGAAATTGGTCGAAATAAAAGCTTCTGAGTAGGAGAAAAAGTCTGTAAAAATGGCAATTTTGGTCACATTGAGGATATAAAATGTAGTTATTCAACATGAGGCACAATCCAAATGACATTTTGAATCAATTTTTCTACAGTCCAAAACATCAATTTTCAGATGAAAAACAATGACCCGTGACCTGTCGAACTTTCACCAAATAGTCAGAAATGATCATTTTTTAATGTTTAATTTTTTGACTGTAAATGAATATTGAATGTGAATTAGAACTCTTGAAACTAAAATAAGTGTGTTTAAATTCATTTTAATGCCTGAAATTTGTCGAAATAGAAGCTTCTGAGTAGGAGAAAAAGTCTGTAAAAATGGCAATTTTGGTCACATTGAGGCTATAAAAAGTAGTTATTCAACATGAGGCACCATCCAAATGACATTTTGAATCATTTTTTCTACAGTCCAAAAAATCAGTTTTCTGATGAAAAACGATGACCCGTGACCTGTCGAACTTTCTCCAAATGGTCAGAAATGATCAATTTTTATGTTAAATTTTTGGACTGTAAATGAATATTGAATGTGAATTATAACTCTTGGAACTAAAATAAGTGTGTTTAGAGTCATTTTAATGCCTGAAATTGGTCGAAATAGAAGCTTCTGAGTAGGAGAAAAAGTCTGTAAAAATGTCAATTTTGGTCACATTGAGGATATAAAAAGTAGTTATTCAACATGAGGCACAATCCAAATGACATTTTGAATCAAATTTTTCTACAGTCCAAAAAAATCAATTTTCTGATGAAAAACGATGACCCGTGACCTGTCGAACTTTCTCCAAATGGTCAGAAATTATAATTTTTTAATTTTACATTTTTTGACTGTAAATCAATATTGAATGTGAATTAGAACTCTTGAAAGTAAAATAAGTGTGTTTAATGTCATTTTAATGCCTGAAATTGGTTGAAATAGAAGCTTCTGAGAAGGAGAAAAAGTCTGTAAAAATGGCAATTTTTGACACATTGAGGATATAAAAAGTAGTTATTCAACATGAGGCACATTCCAAATGACATTTTGAATCAATTTTTCTACAGTCCAAAACATCAATTTTCTGATGAAAAACGATGACCCGTGACCTGTCGAACTTTCTCCAAATGGTCAGAAATTATAATTTTTTAATTTTACATTTTTTGACTGTAAATCAATATTGAATGTGAATTAGAACTCTTGCAAGTAAAATAAGTGTGTTTAATGTCATTTTAATGCCTGAAATTGGTCGAAATAGAAGCTTCTGAGAAGGAGAAAAGGTCTGTAAAAATGGCAATTTTAGACACATTGAAGCTATAAAAAGTAGTTATTCAACATGAGGCACAATCCAAATGACATTTAGAATACATTTTTCTACAGTCCAAAAAATCAATTTTCTGATAAAAAACGATGACCCGTGACCTGTCGAACTTTCTCCAAATGGTCAGAAATGATAATTTTTTTATGTTACATTTTTTGACTGCAGATGAGTATCGAATGTGAATTAGAACTCTTGGAACTAAAATATGTGTGTTTAGAGTCATTTTAATGCCTGAAATTGGTCGAAATAGAAGCTTCTGAGTAGGAGAAAAAGTCTGTAAAAATGGCAATTTTGGTCACATTGAGGATATAAAATGTAGTTATTCAACATGAGGCACAATCCAAATGACATTTTGAATCAATTTTTCTACAGTCCAAAACATCAATTTTCAGATGAAAAACAATGACCCGTGACCTGTCGAACTTTCTCCAAATAGTCAGAAATGATCATTTTTTAATGTTTAATTTTTTGACTGTAAATGAATATTGAATGTGAATTAGAACTCTTGAAACTAAAATAAGTGTGTTTAAATTCATTTTAATGCCTGAAATTTGTCGAAATAGAAGCTTCTGAGTAGGAGAAAAAGTCTGTAAAAATGGCAATTTTGGTCACATTGAGGCTATAAAAAGTAGTTATTCAACATGAGGCACCATCCAAATGACATTTTGAATCATTTTTTCTACAGTCCAAAAAATCAGTTTTCTGACGAAAAACGATGACCCGTGACTTGTCGAACTTTCTCCAAATGGTCAGAAATGATCAATTTTTTTTGTTAAATTTTTGGACTGTAAATGAATATTGAATGTGAATTATAACTCTTGGAACTAAAATAAGTGTGTTTAGAGTCATTTTAATGCCTGAAATTGGTCGAAATAGAAGCTTCTGAGTAGGAGAAAAAGTCTGTAAAAATGGCAATTTTTGACACATTGAGGATATAAAATGTAGTTATTCAACATGAGGCACATTCCAAATGACATTTTGAATCAATTTTTCTACAGTCCAAAACATCAATTTTCTGATGAAAAACGATGACCCGTGACCTGTCGAATTTTCTCCAAATGGTCAGAAATTATAATTTTTTAATTTTACATTTTTTGACTGTAAATCAATATTGAATGTGAATTAGAACTCTTGCAAGTAAAATAAGTGTGTTTAATGTCATTTTAATGCCTGAAATTGGTCGAAATAGAAGCTTCTGGGAAGGAGAAAAAGTCTGTAAAAATGGCAATTTTAGACACATTGAGGCTATAAAAAGTAGTTATTCAACATGAGGCACAATCCAAATGACATTTTGAATCAATTTTTCTACAGTCCAAAAAAATCAATTTTCTGATGAAAAATGATGACCCGTGACCTGTCGAACTTTCTCCAAATGGTCAGAAATGATAATTTTTTAATGTTTAATTTTTTGACTGTAAATGAATATTGAATGTGAATTAGAACTCTTGGAACTAAAATAAGTGTGTTTAGAGTCATTTTAATGCCTGAAATTGGTCGAAATAGAAGCTTCTGAGTAGGAGAAAAAGTCTGTAAAAATAGCAATTTTGGTCACATTGAGGATATAAAATGTAGTTATTCAACATGAGGCACAATCCAAATGACATTTTGAATCAATTTTTCTACAGTCCAAAACATAAATTTTAAGATGAAAAACGATGACCCGTGACCTGTCGAACTTTCTCCAAATGGTCAGAAATGATCAATTTTTATGTTAAATTTTTGGACTGTAAATGAATATTGAATGTGAATTAGAACTCTTGGAACTAAAATAAGTGTGTTTAGAGTCATTTTAATGCCTGAAATTGGTCGAAAAAGAAGCTTCTGAGTAGGAGAAAAAGTCTGTAAAAATGGCAATTTTGGTCACATTGAGGATATAAAAAGTAGTTATTCAACATGAGGCACAATCCAAATGACATTTTGAATCAAATTTTTCTACAGTCCAAAAAAATCAATTTTCTGATGAAAAACGATGACCCGTGACCTGTCGAACTTTCTCCAAATGGTCAGAAATTATAATTTTTTAATTTTACATTTTTTGACTGTAAATCAATATTGAATGTGAATTAGAACTCTTGAAAGTAAAATAAGTGTGTTTAATGTCATTTTAATGCCTGAAATTGGTTGAAATAGAAGCTTCTGAGAAGGAGAAAAAGTCTGTAAAAATGGCAATTTTTGACACATTGAGGATATAAAAAGTAGTTATTCAACATGAGGCACATTCCAAATGACATTTTGAATCAATTTTTCTACAGTCCAAAACATCAATTTTCTGATGAAAAACGATGACCCGTGACCTGTCGAACTTTCTCCAAATGGTCAGAAATTATAATTTTTTAATTTTACATTTTTTGACTGTAAATCAATATTGAATGTGAATTAGAACTCTTGCAAGTAAAATAAGTGTGTTTAATGTCATTTTAATGCCTGAAATTGGTCGAAATAGAAGCTTCTGAGAAGGAGAAAAGGTCTGTAAAAATGGCAATTTTAGACACATTGAAGCTATAAAAAGTAGTTATTCAACATGAGGCACAATCCAAATGACATTTAGAATACATTTTTCTACAGTCCAAAAAATCAATTTTCTGATAAAAAACGATGACCCGTGACCTGTCGAACTTTCTCCAAATGGTCAGAAATGATAATTTTTTTATGTTACATTTTTTGACTGCAGATGAGTATTGAATGTGAATTAGAACTCTTGGAACTAAAATATGTGTGTTTAGAGTCATTTTAATGCCTGAAATTGGTCGAAATAGAAGCTTCTGAGTAGGAGAAAAAGTCTGTAAAAATGGCAATTTTGGTCACATTGAGGATATAAAATGTAGTTATTCAACATGAGGCACAATCCAAATGACATTTTGAATCAATTTTTCTACAGTCCAAAACATCAATTTTCAGATGAAAAACAATGACCCGTGACCTGTCGAACTTTCTCCAAATAGTCAGAAATGATCATTTTTTAATGTTTAATTTTTTGACTGTAAATGAATATTGAATGTGAATTAGAACTCTTGAAACTAAAATAAGTGTGTTTAAATTCATTTTAATGCCTGAAATTTGTCGAAATAGAAGCTTCTGAGTAGGAGAAAAAGTCTGTAAAAATGGCAATTTTGGTCACATTGAGGCTATAAAAAGTAGTTATTCAACATGAGGCACCATCCAAATGACATTTTGAATCATTTTTTCTACAGTCCAAAAAATCAGTTTTCTGACGAAAAACGATGACCCGTGACTTGTCGAACTTTCTCCAAATGGTCAGAAATGATCAATTTTTATGTTAAATTTTTGGACTGTAAATGAATATTGAATGTGAATTATAACTCTTGGAACTAAAATAAGTGTGTTTAGAGTCATTTTAATGCCTGAAATTGGTCGAAATAGAAGCTTCTGAGTAGGAGAAAAAGTCTGTAAAAATGTCAATTTTGGTCACATTGAGGATATAAAAAGTAGTTATTCAACATGAGGCACAATCCAAATGACATTTTGAATCAAATTTTTCTACAGTCCAAAAAAATCAATTTTCTGATGAAAAACGATGACCCGTGACCTGTCGAACTTTCTCCAAATGGTCAGAAATTATAATTTTTTAATTTTACATTTTTTGACTGTAAATCAATATTGAATGTGAATTAGAACTCTTGAAAGTAAAATAAGTGTGTTTAATGTCATTTTAATGCCTGAAATTGGTTGAAATAGAAGCTTCTGAGAAGGAGAAAAAGTCTGTAAAAATGGCAATTTTTGACACATTGAGGATACAAAAAGTAGTTATTCAACATGAGGCACATTCCAAATGACATTTTGAATCAATTTTTCTACAGTCCAAAACATCAATTTTCTGATGAAAAACGATGACCCGTGACCTGTCGAACTTTCTCCAAATGGTCAGAAATTATAATTTTTTAATTTTACATTTTTTGACTGTAAATCAATATTGAATGTTAATTAGAAATCTTGCAAGTAAAATAAGTGTGTTTAATGTCATTTTAATGCCTGAAATTGGTCGAAATAGAAGCTTCTGAGAAGGAGAAAAGGTCTGTAAAAATGGCAATTTTAGACACATTGAGGCTATAAAAAGTAGTTATTCAACATGAGGCACAATCCAAATGACATTTAGAATACATTTTTCTACAGTCCAAAAAATCAATTTTCTGATAAAAAACGATGACCCGTGACCTGTCGAACTTTCTCCAAATGGTCAGAAATTATAATTTTTTTATGTTACATTTTTTGACTGCAGATGAGTATTGAATGTGAATTAGAACTCTTGGAACTAAAATATGTGTGTTTAGAGTCATTTTAATGCCTGAAATTGGTCGAAATAGAAGCTTCTGAGTAGGAGAAAAAGTCTGTAAAAATGGCAATTTTGGTCACATTGAGGATATAAAATGTAGTTATTCAACATGAGGCACAATCCAAATGACATTTTGAATCAATTTTTCTACAGTCCAAAACATCAATTTTCAGATGAAAAACAATGACCCGTGACCTGTCGAACTTTCTCCAAATAGTCAGAAATGATCATTTTTTAATGTTTAATGTTTTGACTGTAAATGAATATTGAATGTGAATTAGAACTCTTGAAACTAAAATAAGTGTGTTTAAATTCATTTTAATGCCTGAAATTTGTCGAAATAGAAGCTTCTGAGTAGGAGAAAAAGTCTGTAAAAATGGCAATTTTGGTCACATTGAGGCTATAAAAAGTAGTTATTCAACATGAGGCACCATCCAAATGACATTTTGAATCATTTTTCCTACAGTCCAAAAAATCAGTTTTCTGATGAAAAACGATGACCCGTGACCTGTCGAACTTTCTCCAAATGGTCAGAAATGATCAATTTTTATGTTAAATTTTTGGACTGTAAATGAATATTGAATGTGAATTATAACTCTTGGAACTAAAATAAGTGTGTTTAGAGTCATTTTAATGCCTGAAATTGGTCGAAATAGAAGCTTCTGAGTAGGAGAAAAAGTCTGTAAAAATGTCAATTTTGGTCACATTGAGGATATAAAAAGTAGTTATTCAACATGAGGCACAATCCAAATGACATTTTGAATCAAATTTTTCTACAGTCCAAAAAAATCAATTTTCTGATGAAAAACGATGACCCGTGACCTGTCGAACTTTCTCCAAATGGTCAGAAATTATAATTTTTTAATTTTACATTTTTTGACTGTAAATCAATATTGAATGTGAATTAGAACTCTTGAAACTAAAAAAAGTTTGTTTAAAGTCATTTTAATGCCTGAAATTGGTCGAAATAGAAGCTTCTGAGTAGGAGAAAAAGTCTGTAAAAATGGCAATTTTGGTCACTTTGAGGCTATAAAAAGTGGTTATTCAACATGAGACACAATCCAAATGACATTTTGAATCAATTTTTCTACAGTCCAAAAAATCAATTTTCTGATGAAAAACGATGACCCGTGACCTGTCGAACTTTCTCCAAATGGTCAGAAATGATAATTTTTTAATGTTTAATTTTTTGACTGTAAATAAATATTGAATGTGAATTAGAACTCTTGGAACTAAAATAAGTGTGTTTAGAGTCATTTTAAAGCCTGAAATTGGTCGAAATAGAAGCTTCTGAGTAGGAGAAAAAGTCTGTAAAAATGGCAATTTTGGTCACTTTGAGGCTATAAAAAGTAGTAATTCAACATGAGACACAATCCAAATGACATTTTGAATCAATTTTGCTACAGTCCAAAAAATCAATTTTCTGATGAAAAACGATGACCCGTGACCTGTCGAACTTTCTCCAAATGGTCAGAAATGATAATTTTTTAATGTTTAATTTTTTGACTGTAAATAAATATTGAATGTGAATTAGAACTCTTGGAACTAAAATAAGTGTGTTTAGAGTCATTTTAATGCCTGAAATTGGTCGAAATAGAAGCTTCTGAGTAGTAGAAAAAGTCTGTAAAATGGCAATTTTGGTCACATTGAGGATATAAAAAGTAGTTATTCAACATGAGGCACAATCCAAATGACATTTTGAATCAATTTTTCTACAGTCCAAAAAATCAATTTTCTGATGAAAAACGATGACCCGTGACCTGTCGAACTTTCTCCAAATGGTCAGAAATGATAATTTTTTAATGTTTAAAATTTTGATTGTAAATGAATATTGAATGTGAATTAGATCTCTTGGAACTAAAATAAGTGTGTTTAGTATCATTTTAATGCCTGAAATTGGTCGAAATAGAAGCTTCTGAGTAGGAGAAAAAGTCTGTAAAAATGGCAATTTTGGTCACTTTAAGGCTATAAAAAGTAGTTATTCAACAAGTGGCACAAACCAAATGACATTTTGAATAAATTTTTCTACAGTCCAAAAAATCAATTTTCTGATGAAAAACGATGACCCGTGACCTGTCGAACTTTTTCCAAATGGTCAGAAATGATCATTTTTTATGTTACATTTTTTGACTGTAGATGAATATTGAATGTGAATTAGAACTCTTGGAACTAAAATATGTGTGTTTAGAGTCATTTTAATGCCTGAAATTGGTCGAAATAAAAGCTTCTGAGTAGGAGAAAAAGTCTGTAAAAATGGCAATTTTGGTCACATTGAGGATATAAAATGTAGTTATTCAACATGAGGCACAATCCAAATGACATTTTGAATCAATTTTTCTACAGTCCAAAACATCAATTTTCAGATGAAAAACAATGACCCGTGACCTGTCGAACTTTCACCAAATAGTCAGAAATGATCATTTTTTAATGTTTAATTTTTTGACTGTAAATGAATATTGAATGTGAATTAGAACTCTTGAAACTAAAATAAGTGTGTTTAAATTCATTTTAATGCCTGAAATTTGTCGAAATAGAAGCTTCTGAGTAGGAGAAAAAGTCTGTAAAAATGGCAATTTTGGTCACATTGAGGCTATAAAAAGTAGTTATTCAACATGAGGCACCATCCAAATGACATTTTGAATCATTTTTTCTACAGTCCAAAAAATCAGTTTTCTGATGAAAAACGATGACCCGTGACCTGTCGAACTTTCTCCAAATGGTCAGAAATGATCAATTTTTATGTTAAATTTTTGGACTGTAAATGAATATTGAATGTGAATTATAACTCTTGGAACTAAAATAAGTGTGTTTAGAGTCATTTTAATGCCTGAAATTGGTCGAAATAGAAGCTTCTGAGTAGGAGAAAAAGTCTGTAAAAATGTCAATTTTGGTCACATTGAGGATATAAAAAGTAGTTATTCAACATGAGGCACAATCCAAAAGACATTTTGAATCAAATTTTTCTACAGTCCAAAAAAATCAATTTTCTGATGAAAAACGATGACCCGTGACCTGTCGAACTTTCTCCAAATGGTCAGAAATTATAATTTTTTAATTTTACATTTTTTGACTGTAAATCAATATTGAATGTGAATTAGAACTCTTGAAAGTAAAATAAGTGTGTTTAATGTCATTTTAATGCCTGAAATTGGTTGAAATAGAAGCTTCTGAGAAGGAGAAAAAGTCTGTAAAAATGGCAATTTTTGACACATTGAGGATACAAAAAGTAGTTATTCAACATGAGGCACATTCCAAATGACATTTTGAATCAATTTTTCTACAGTCCAAAACATCAATTTTCTGATGAAAAACGATGACCCGTGACCTGTCGAATTTTCTCCAAATGGTCAGAAATTATAATTTTTTAATTTTACATTTTTTGACTGTAAATCAATATTGAATGTGAATTAGAACTCTTGCAAGTAAAATAAGTGTGTTTAATGTCATTTTAATGCCTGAAATTGGTCGAAATAGAAGCTTCTGAGAAGGAGAAAAAGTCTGTAAAAATGGCAATTTTAGACACATCGAGGCTATAAAAAGTAGTTATTCAACATGAGGCACAATCCAAATGACATTTTGAATCAATTTTTCTACAGTCCAAAAAAATCAATTTTCTGATGAAAAACGATGACCCGTGACCTGTCGAACTTTCTCCAAATGGTCAGAAATGATAATTTTTTAATGTTTAATTTTTTGACTGTAAATGAATATTGAATGTGAATTAGAACTCTTGGAACTAAAATAAGTGTGTTTAGAGTCATTTTAATGCCTGAAATTGGTCGAAATAGAAGCTTCTGAGTAGGAGAAAAAGTCTGTAAAAATAGCAATTTTGGTCACATTGAGGATATAAAATGTAGTTATTCAACATGAGGCACAATCCAAATGACATTTTGAATCAATTTTTCTACAGTCCAAAACATAAATTTTAAGATGAAAAACGATGACCCGTGACCTGTCGAACTTTCTCCAAATGGTCAGAAATGATCAATTTTTATGTTAAATTTTTGGACTGTAAATGAATATTGAATGTGAATTAGAACTCTTGGAACTAAAATAAGTGTGTTTAGAGTCATTTTAATGCCTGAAATTGGTCGAAAAAGAAGCTTCTGAGTAGGAGAAAAAGTCTGTAAAAATGGCAATTTTGGTCACATTGAGGATATAAAAAGTAGTTATTCAACATGAGGCACAATCCAAATGACATTTTGAATCAAATTTTTCTACAGTCCAAAAAAATCAATTTTCTGATGAAAAACGATGACCCGTGACCTGTCGAACTTTCTCCAAATGGTCAGAAATTATAATTTTTTAATTTTACATTTTTTGACTGTAAATCAATATTGAATGTGAATTAGAACTCTTGAAAGTAAAATAAGTGTGTTTAATGTCATTTTAATGCCTGAAATTGGTTGAAATAGAAGCTTCTGAGAAGGAGAAAAAGTCTGTAAAAATGGCAATTTTTGACACATTGAGGATATAAAAAGTAGTTATTCAACATGAGGCACATTCCAAATGACATTTTGAATCAATTTTTCTACAGTCCAAAACATCAATTTTCTGATGAAAAACGATGACCCGTGACCTGTCGAACTTTCTCCAAATGGTCAGAAATTATAATTTTTTAATTTTACATTTTTTGACTGTAAATCAATATTGAATGTGAATTAGAACTCTTGCAAGTAAAATAAGTGTGTTTAATGTCATTTTAATGCCTGAAATTGGTCGAAATAGAAGCTTCTGAGAAGGAGAAAAGGTCTGTAAAAATGGCAATTTTAGACACATTGAAGCTATAAAAAGTAGTTATTCAACATGAGGCACAATCCAAATGACATTTAGAATACATTTTTCTACAGTCCAAAAAATCAATTTTCTGATAAAAAACGATGACCCGTGACCTGTCGAACTTTCTCCAAATGGTCAGAAATGATAATTTTTTTATGTTACATTTTTTGACTGCAGATGAGTATTGAATGTGAATTAGAACTCTTGGAACTAAAATATGTGTGTTTAGAGTCATTTTAATGCCTGAAATTGGTCGAAATAGAAGCTTCTGAGTAGGAGAAAAAGTCTGTAAAAATGGCAATTTTGGTCACATTGAGGATATAAAATGTAGTTATTCAACATGAGGCACAATCCAAATGACATTTTGAATCAATTTTTCTACAGTCCAAAACATCAATTTTCAGATGAAAAACAATGACCCGTGACCTGTCGAACTTTCTCCAAATAGTCAGAAATGATCATTTTTTAATGTTTAATTTTTTGACTGTAAATGAATATTGAATGTGAATTAGAACTCTTGAAACTAAAATAAGTGTGTTTAAATTCATTTTAATGCCTGAAATTTGTCGAAATAGAAGCTTCTGAGTAGGAGAAAAAGTCTGTAAAAATGGCAATTTTGGTCACATTGAGGCTATAAAAAGTAGTTATTCAACATGAGGCACCATCCAAATGACATTTTGAATCATTTTTTCTACAGTCCAAAAAATCAGTTTTCTGACGAAAAACGATGACCCGAGACTTGTCAAACTTTCTCCAAATGGTCAGAAATGATCAATTTTTATGTTAAATTTTTGGACTGTAAATGAATATTGAATGTGAATTATAACTCTTGGAACTAAAATAAGTGTGTTTAGAGTCATTTTAATGCCTGAAATTGGTCGAAATAGAAGCTTCTGAGTAGGAGAAAAAGTCTGTAAAAATGTCAATTTTGGTCACATTGAGGATATAAAAAGTAGTTATTCAACATGAGGCACAATCCAAATGACATTTTGAATCAAATTTTTCTACAGTCCAAAAAAATCAATTTTCTGATGAAAAACGATGACCCGTGACCTGTCGAACTTTCTCCAAATGGTCAGAAATTATAATTTTTTAATTTTACATTTTTTGACTGTAAATCAATATTGAATGTGAATTAGAACTCTTGCAAGTAAAATAAGTGTGTTTAATGTCATTTTAATGCCTGAAATTGGTTGAAATAGAAGCTTCTGAGAAGGAGAAAAAGTCTGTAAAAATGGCAATTTTTGACACATTGAGGATACAAAAAGTAGTTATTCAACATGAGGCACATTCCAAATGACATTTTGAATCAATTTTTCTACAGTCCAAAACATCAATTTTCTGATGAAAAACGATGACCCGTGACCTGTCGAATTTTCTCCAAATGGTCAGAAATTATAATTTTTTAATTTTACATTTTTTGACTGTAAATCAATATTGAATGTGAATTAGAACTCTTGCAAGTAAAATAAGTGTGTTTAATGTCATTTTAATGCCTGAAATTGGTCGAAATAGAAGCTTCTGAGAAGGAGAAAAAGTCTGTAAAAATGGCAATTTTAGACACATTGAGGCTATAAAAAGTAGTTATTCAACATGAGGCACAATCCAAATGACATTTTGAATCAATTTTTCTACAGTCCAAAAAAATCAATTTTCTGATGAAAAATGATGACCCGTGACCTGTCGAACTTTCTCCAAATGGTCAGAAATGATAATTTTTTAATGTTTAATTTTTTGACTGTAAATGAATATTGAATGTGAATTAGAACTCTTGGAACTAAAATAAGTGTGTTTAGAGTCATTTTAATGCCTGAAATTGGTCGAAATAGAAGCTTCTGAGTAGGAGAAAAAGTCTGTAAAAATAGCAATTTTGGTCACATTGAGGATATAAAATGTAGTTATTCAACATGAGGCACAATCCAAATGACATTTTGAATCAATTTTTCTACAGTCCAAAACATAAATTTTAAGATGAAAAACGATGACCCGTGACCTGTCGAACTTTCTCCAAATGGTCAGAAATGATCAATTTTTATGTTAAATTTTTGGACTGTAAATGAATATTGAATGTGAATTAGAACTCTTGGAACTAAAATAAGTGTGTTTAGAGTCATTTTAATGCCTGAAATTGGTCGAAAAAGAAGCTTCTGAGTAGGAGAAAAAGTCTGTAAAAATGGCAATTTTGGTCACATTGAGGATATAAAAAGTAGTTATTCAACATGAGGCACAATCCAAATGACATTTTGAATCAAATTTTTCTACAGTCCAAAAAAATCAATTTTCTGATGAAAAACGATGACCCGTGACCTGTCGAACTTTCTCCAAATGGTCAGAAATTATAATTTTTTAATTTTACATTTTTTGACTGTAAATCAATATTGAATGTGAATTAGAACTCTTGAAAGTAAAATAAGTGTGTTTAATGTCATTTTAATGCCTGAAATTGGTTGAAATAGAAGCTTCTGAGAAGGAGAAAAAGTCTGTAAAAATGGCAATTTTTGACACATTGAGGATATAAAAAGTAGTTATTCAACATGAGGCACATTCCAAATGACATTTT
This sequence comes from Triturus cristatus, assembly GCF_964204655.1. NCBI lineage: Eukaryota > Metazoa > Chordata > Amphibia > Caudata > Salamandridae > Triturus > Triturus cristatus. The sequence continues at coordinate 628,369,705 of NC_140592.1, read as the reverse complement.
GAATCAATTTTTCTACAGTCCAAAACATCAATTTTCTGATGAAAAACGATGACCCGTGACCTGTCGAACTTTCTCCAAATGGTCAGAAATTATAATTTTTTAATTTTACATTTTTTGACTGTAAATCAATATTGAATGTGAATTAGAACTCTTGCAAGTAAAATAAGTGTGTTTAATGTCATTTTAATGCCTGAAATTGGTCGAAATAGAAGCTTCTGAGAAGGAGAAAAGGTCTGTAAAAATGGCAATTTTAGACACATTGAAGCTATAAAAAGTAGTTATTCAACATGAGGCACAATCCAAATGACATTTAGAATACATTTTTCTACAGTCCAAAAAATCAATTTTCTGATAAAAAACGATGACCCGTGACCTGTCGAACTTTCTCCAAATGGTCAGAAATGATAATTTTTTTATGTTACATTTTTTGACTGCAGATGAGTATTGAATGTGAATTAGAACTCTTGGAACTAAAATATGTGTGTTTAGAGTCATTTTAATGCCTGAAATTGGTCGAAATAGAAGCTTCTGAGTAGGAGAAAAAGTCTGTAAAAATGGCAATTTTGGTCACATTGAGGATATAAAATGTAGTTATTCAACATGAGGCACAATCCAAATGACATTTTGAATCAATTTTTCTACAGTCCAAAACATCAATTTTCAGATGAAAAACAATGACCCGTGACCTGTCGAACTTTCTCCAAATAGTCAGAAATGATCATTTTTTAATGTTTAATTTTTTGACTGTAAATGAATATTGAATGTGAATTAGAACTCTTGAAACTAAAATAAGTGTGTTTAAATTCATTTTAATGCCTGAAATTTGTCGAAATAGAAGCTTCTGAGTAGGAGAAAAAGTCTGTAAAAATGGCAATTTTGGTCACATTGAGGCTATAAAAAGTAGTTATTCAACATGAGGCACCATCCAAATGACATTTTGAATCATTTTTTCTACAGTCCAAAAAATCAGTTTTCTGACGAAAAACGATGACCCGTGACTTGTCGAACTTTCTCCAAATGGTCAGAAATGATCAATTTTTATGTTAAATTTTTGGACTGTAAATGAATATTGAATGTGAATTATAACTCTTGGAACTAAAATAAGTGTGTTTAGAGTCATTTTAATGCCTGAAATTGGTCAAAATAGAAGCTTCTGAGTAGGAGAAAAAGTCTGTAAAAATGTCAATTTTGGTCACATTGAGGATATAAAAAGTAGTTATTCAACATGAGGCACAATCCAAATGACATTTTGAATCAAATTTTTCTACAGTCCAAAAAAATCAATTTTCTGATGAAAAACGATGACCCGTGACCTGTCGAACTTTCTCCAAATGGTCAGAAATTATAATTTTTTAATTTTACATTTTTTGACTGTAAATCAATATTGAATGTGAATTAGAACTCTTGAAAGTAAAATAAGTGTGTTTAATGTCATTTTAATGCCTGAAATTGGTTGAAATAGAAGCTTCTGAGAAGGAGAAAAAGTCTGTAAAAATGGCAATTTTTGACACATTGAGGATACAAAAAGTAGTTATTCAACATGAGGCACATTCCAAATGACATTTTGAATCAATTTTTCTACAGTCCAAAACATCAATTTTCTGATGAAAAACGATGACCCGTGACCTGTCGAACTTTCTCCAAATGGTCAGAAATTATAATTTTTTAATTTTACATTTTTTGACTGTAAATCAATATTGAATGTTAATTAGAAATCTTGCAAGTAAAATAAGTGTGTTTAATGTCATTTTAATGCCTGAAATTGGTCGAAATAGAAGCTTCTGAGAAGGAGAAAAGGTCTGTAAAAATGGCAATTTTAGACACATTGAGGCTATAAAAAGTAGTTATTCAACATGAGGCACAATCCAAATGACATTTAGAATACATTTTTCTACAGTCCAAAAAATCAATTTTCTGATAAAAAACGATGACCCGTGACCTGTCGAACTTTCTCCAAATGGTCAGAAATTATAATTTTTTTATGTTACATTTTTTGACTGCAGATGAGTATTGAATGTGAATTAGAACTCTTGGAACTAAAATATGTGTGTTTAGAGTCATTTTAATGCCTGAAATTGGTCGAAATAAAAGCTTCTGAGTAGGAGAAAAAGTCTGTAAAAATGGCAATTTTGGTCACATTGAGGATATAAAATGTAGTTATTCAACATGAGGCACAATCCAAATGACATTTTGAATCAATTTTTCTACAGTCCAAAACATCAATTTTCAGATGAAAAACAATGACCCGTGACCTGTCGAACTTTCTCCAAATGGTCAGAAATGATAATTTTTTAATGTTTAATTTTTTGACTGTAAATAAATATTGAATGTGAATTAGAACTCTTGGAACTAAAATAAGTGTGTTTAGAGTCATTTTAATGCCTGAAATTGGTCGAAATAGAAGCTTCTGAGTAGGAGAAAAAGTCTGTAAAAATGTCAATTTTGGTCACATTGAGGATATAAAAAGTAGTTATTCAACATGAGGCACAATCCAAATGACATTTTGAATCAAATTTTTCTACAGTCCAAAAAAATCAATTTTCTGATGAAAAACGATGACCCGTGACCTGTCGAACTTTCTCCAAATGGACAGAAATTATAATTTTTTCATTTTACATTTTTTGACTGTAAATCAATATTGAATGTGAATTAGAACTCTTGAAAGTAAAATAAGTGTGTTTAATGTCATTTTAATGCCTGAAATTGGTCGAAATAGAAGCTTCTGAGTAGGAGAAAAAGTCTGTAAAAATAGCAATTTTGGTCACATTGAGGATATAAAATGTAGTTATTCAACATGAGGCACAATCCAAATGACATTTTGAATCAATTTTTCTACAGTCCAAAACATAAATTTTAAGATGAAAAACGATGACCCGTGACCTGTCGAACTTTCTCCAAATGGTCAGAAATGATCAATTTTTATGTTAAATTTTTGGACTGTAAATGAATATTGAATGTGAATTAGAACTCTTGGAACTAAAATAAGTGTGTTTAGAGTCATTTTAATGCCTGAAATTGGTCGAAAAAGAAGCTTCTGAGTAGGAGAAAAAGTCTGTAAAAATGGCAATTTTGGTCACATTGAGGATATAAAAAGTAGTTATTCAACATGAGGCACAATCCAAATGACATTTTCAATCAATTTTTCTACAGTCCAAAAAATCAATTTTCTGATGAAAAACGATGACCCGTGACCTGTCGAACTTTCTCCAAATGGTCAGAAATGATAAGTTTTTTAATGTTTAATTTTTTGACTGTAAATGAATATTGAATGTGAATTCGAACTCTTGAAACTAAAATACGTGTGTTTAAAGTCATTTTAATGCCTGAAATGGGTCGAAATAGAGGCTTCTGAGTAGGAGAAAAAGTCTGTAAAAATGGCAATTTTGGTCACTTTGAGGCTATAAAAAGTTGTTATTCAACATGAGGCACAATCCAAATGACATTTTGAATCAAATTTTTCTACAGTCCAAAAAAATCAATTTTCTGATGAAAAACGATGACCCGTGACCTGTCGAACTTTCTCCAAATGGTCAGAAATTATAATTTTTTAATTTTACATTTTTTGACTGTAAATCAATATTGAATGTGAATTAGAACTCTTGAAAGTAAAATAAGTGTGTTTAATGTCATTTTAATGCCTGAAATTGGTTGAAATAGAAGCTTCTGAGAAGGAGAAAAAGTCTGTAAAAATGGCAATTTTTGACACATTGAGGATATAAAAAGTAGTTATTCAACATGAGGCACATTCCAAATGACATTTTGAATCAATTTTTCTACAGTCCAAAACATCAATTTTCTGATGAAAAACGATGACCCGTGACCTGTCGAACTTTCTCCAAATGGTCAGAAATTAATTTTTTAATTTTACATTTTTTGACTGTAAATCAATATTGAATGTGAATTAGAACTCTTGCAAGTAAAATAAGTGTGTTTAATGTCATTTTAATGCCTGAAATTGGTCGAAATAGAAGCTTCTGAGAAGGAGAAAAGGTCTGTAAAAATGGCAATTTTAGACACATTGAAGCTATAAAAAGTAGTTATTCAACATGAGGCACAATCCAAATGACATTTAGAATACATTTTTCTACAGTCCAAAAAATCAATTTTCTGATAAAAAACGATGACCCGTGACCTGTCGAACTTTCTCCAAATGGTCAGAAATGATAATTTTTTTATGTTACATTTTTTGACTGCAGATGAGTATTGAATGTGAATTAGAACTCTTGGAACTAAAATATGTGTGTTTAGAGTCATTTTAATGCCTGAAATTGGTCGAAATAGAAGCTTCTGAGTAGGAGAAAAAGTCTGTAAAAATGGCAATTTTGGTCACATTGAGGATATAAAATGTAGTTATTCAACATGAGGCACAATCCAAATGACATTTTGAATCAATTTTTCTACAGTCCAAAACATCAATTTTCAGATGAAAAACAATGACCCGTGACCTGTCGAACTTTCTCCAAATAGTCAGAAATGATCATTTTTTAATGTTTAATTTTTTGACTGTAAATGAATATTGAATGTGAATTAGAACTCTTGAAACTAAAATAAGTGTGTTTAAATTCATTTTAATGCCTGAAATTTGTCGAAATAGAAGCTTCTGAGTAGGAGAAAAAGTCTGTAAAAATGGCAATTTTGGTCACATTGAGGCTATAAAAAGTAGTTATTCAACATGAGGCACCATCCAAATGACATTTTGAATCATTTTTTCTACAGTCCAAAAAATCAGTTTTCTGACGAAAAACGATGACCCGTGACTTGTCGAACTTTCTCCAAATGGTCAGAAATGATCAATTTTTATGTTAAATTTTTGGACTGTAAATGAATATTGAATGTGAATTATAACTCTTGGAACTAAAATAAGTGTGTTTAGAGTCATTTTAATGCCTGAAATTGGTCGAAATAGAAGCTTCTGAGTAGGAGAAAAAGTCTGTAAAAATGTCAATTTTGGTCACATTGAGGATATAAAAAGTAGTTATTCAACATGAGGCACAATCCAAATGACATTTTGAATCAAATTTTTCTACAGTCCAAAAAAATCAATTTTCTGATGAAAAACGATGACCCGTGACCTGTCGAACTTTCTCCAAATGGTCAGAAATTATAATTTTTTAATTTTACATTTTTTGACTGTAAATCAATATTGAATGTGAATTAGAACTCTTGAAAGTAAAATAAGTGTGTTTAATGTCATTTTAATGCCTGAAATTGGTTGAAATAGAAGCTTCTGAGAAGGAGAAAAAGTCTGTAAAAATGGCAATTTTTGACACATTGAGGATACAAAAAGTAGTTATTCAACATGAGGCACATTCCAAATGACATTTTGAATCAATTTTTCTACAGTCCAAAACATCAATTTTCTGATGAAAAACGATGACCCGTGACCTGTCGAACTTTCTCCAAATGGTCAGAAATTATAATTTTTTAATTTTACATTTTTTGACTGTAAATCAATATTGAATGTTAATTAGAAATCTTGCAAGTAAAATAAGTGTGTTTAATGTCATTTTAATGCCTGAAATTGGTCGAAATAGAAGCTTCTGAGAAGGAGAAAAGGTCTGTAAAAATGGCAATTTTAGACACATTGAGGCTATAAAAAGTAGTTATTCAACATGAGGCACAATCCAAATGACATTTAGAATACATTTTTCTACAGTCCAAAAAATCAATTTTCTGATAAAAAACGATGACCCGTGACCTGTCGAACTTTCTCCAAATGGTCAGAAATTATAATTTTTTTATGTTACATTTTTTGACTGCAGATGAGTATTGAATGTGAATTAGAACTCTTGGAACTAAAATATGTGTGTTTAGAGTCATTTTAATGCCTGAAATTGGTCGAAATAAAAGCTTCTGAGTAGGAGAAAAAGTCTGTAAAAATGGCAATTTTGGTCACATTGAGGATATAAAATGTAGTTATTCAACATGAGGCACAATCTAAATGACATTTTGAATCAATTTTTCTACAGTCCAAAACATCAATTTTCAGATGAAAAACAATGACCCGTGACCTGTCGAACTTTCTCCAAATGGTCAGAAATGATAATTTTTTAATGTTTAATTTTTTGACTGTAAATAAATATTGAATGTGAATTAGAACTCTTGGAACTAAAATAAGTGTGTTTAGAGTCATTTTAATGCCTGAAATTGGTCGAAATAGAAGCTTCTGAGTAGGAGAAAAAGTCTGTAAAAATGTCAATTTTGGTCACATTGAGGATATAAAAAGTAGTTATTCAACATGAGGCACAATCCAAATGACATTTTGAATCAAATTTTTCTACAGTCCAAAAAAATCAATTTTCTGATGAAAAACGATGACCCGTGACCTGTCGAACTTTCTCCAAATGGACAGAAATTATAATTTTTTCATTTTACATTTTTTGACTGTAAATCAATATTGAATGTGAATTAGAACTCTTGAAAGTAAAATAAGTGTGTTTAATGTCATTTTAATGCCTGAAATTGGTTGAAATAGAAGCTTCTGAGAAGGAGAAAAAGTCTGTAAAAATGGCAATTTTTGACACATTGAGGATATAAAAAGTAGTTATTCAACATGAGGCACATTCCAAATGACATTTTGAATCAATTTTTCTACAGTCCAAAACATCAATTTTCTGATGAAAAACGATGACCCGTGACCTGTCGAACTTTCTCCAAATGGTCAGAAATTATAATTTTTTAATTTTACATTTTTTGACTGTAAATCAATATTGAATGTGAATTAGAACTCTTGCAAGTAAAATAAGTGTGTTTAATGTCATTTTAATGCCTGAAATTGGTCGAAATAGAAGCTTCTGAGAAGGAGAAAAGGTCTGTAAAAATGGCAATTTTAGACACATTGAAGCTATAAAAAGTAGTTATTCAACATGAGGCACAATCCAAATGACATTTAGAATACATTTTTCTACAGTCCAAAAAATCAATTTTCTGATAAAAAACGATGACCCGTGACCTGTCGAACTTTCTCCAAATGGTCAGAAATGATAATTTTTTTATGTTACATTTTTTGACTGCAGATGAGTATTGAATGTGAATTAGAACTCTTGGAACTAAAATATGTGTGTTTAGAGTCATTTTAATGCCTGAAATTGGTCGAAATAGAAGCTTCTGAGTAGGAGAAAAAGTCTGTAAAAATGGCAATTTTGGTCACATTGAGGATATAAAATGTAGTTATTCAACATGAGGCACAATCCAAATGACATTTTGAATCAATTTTTCTACAGTCCAAAACATCAATTTTCAGATGAAAAACAATGACCCGTGACCTGTCGAACTTTCTCCAAATAGTCAGAAATGATCATTTTTTAATGTTTAATTTTTTGACTGTAAATGAATATTGAATGTGAATTAGAACTCTTGAAACTAAAATAAGTGTGTTTAAATTCATTTTAATGCCTGAAATTTGTCGAAATAGAAGCTTCTGAGTAGGAGAAAAAGTCTGTAAAAATGGCAATTTTGGTCACATTGAGGCTATAAAAAGTAGTTATTCAACATGAGGCACCATCCAAATGACATTTTGAATCATTTTTTCTACAGTCCAAAAAATCAGTTTTCTGACGAAAAACGATGACCCGTGACTTGTCGAACTTTCTCCAAATGGTCAGAAATGATCAATTTTTATGTTAAATTTTTGGACTGTAAATGAATATTGAATGTGAATTATAACTCTTGGAACTAAAATAAGTGTGTTTAGAGTCATTTTAATGCCTGAAATTGGTCGAAATAGAAGCTTCTGAGTAGGAGAAAAAGTCTGTAAAAATGTCAATTTTGGTCACATTGAGGATATAAAAAGTAGTTATTCAACATGAGGCACATTCCAAATGACATTTTGAATCAATTTTTCTACAGTCCAAAACATCAATTTTCTGATGAAAAACGATGACCCGTGACCTGTCGAACTTTCTCCAAATGGTCAGAAATTATAATTTTTTAATTTTACATTTTTTGACTGTAAATCAATATTGAATGTTAATTAGAAATCTTGCAAGTAAAATAAGTGTGTTTAATGTCATTTTAATGCCTGAAATTGGTCGAAATAGAAGCTTCTGAGAAGGAGAAAAGGTCTGTAAAAATGGCAATTTTAGACACATTGAGGCTATAAAAAGTAGTTATTCAACATGAGGCACAATCCAAATGACATTTAGAATACATTTTTCTACAGTCCAAAAAAATCAATTTTCTGATGAAAAACGATGACCCGTGACCTGTCGAACTTTCTCCAAATGGTCAGAAATTATAATTTTTTAATTTTACATTTTTTGACTGTAAATCAATATTGAATGTGAATTAGAACTCTTGAAAGTAAAATAAGTGTGTTTAATGTCATTTTAATGCCTGAAATTGGTTGAAATAGAAGCTTCTGAGAAGGAGAAAAAGTCTGTAAAAATGGCAATTTTCGACACATTGAGGATACAAAAAGTAGTTATTCAACATGAGGCACATTCCAAATGACATTTTGAATCAATTTTTCTACAGTCCAAAACATCAATTTTCTGATGAAAAACGATGACCCGTGACCTGTCGAACTTTCTCCAAATGGTCAGAAATTATAATTTTTTAATTTTACATTTTTTGACTGTAAATCAATATTGAATGTTAATTAGAAATCTTGCAAGTAAAATAAGTGTGTTTAATGTCATTTTAATGCCTGAAATTGGTCGAAATAGAAGCTTCTGAGAAGGAGAAAAGGTCTGTAAAAATGGCAATTTTAGACACATTGAGGCTATAAAAAGTAGTTATTCAACATGAGGCACAATCCAAATGACATTTAGAATACATTTTTCTACAGTCCAAAAAATCAATTTTCTGATAAAAAACGATGACCCGTGACCTGTCGAACTTTCTTCAAATGGTCAGAAATTATAATTTTTTTATGTTACATTTTTTGACTGCAGATGAGTATTGAATGTGAATTAGAACTCTTGGAACTAAAATATGTGTGTTTAGAGTCATTTTAATGCCTGAAATTGGTCGAAATAAAAGCTTCTGAGTAGGAGAAAAAGTCTGTAAAAATGGCAATTTTGGTCACATTGAGGATATAAAATGTAGTTATTCAACATGAGGCACAATCCAAATGACATTTTGAATCAATTTTTCTACAGTCCAAAACATCAATTTTCAGATGAAAAACAATGACCCGTGACCTGTCGAACTTTCTCCAAATGGTCAGAAATGATAATTTTTTAATGTTTAATTTTTTGACTGTAAATAAATATTGAATGTGAATTAGAACTCTTGGAACTAAAATAAGTGTGTTTAGAGTCATTTTAATGCCTGAAATTGGTCGAAATAGAAGCTTCTGAGTAGGAGAAAAAGTCTGTAAAAATGTCAATTTTGGTCACATTGAGGATATAAAAAGTAGTTATTCAACATGAGGCACAATCCAAATGACATTTTGAATCAAATTTTTCTACAGTCCAAAAAAATCAATTTTCTGATGAAAAACGATGACCCGTGACCTGTCGAACTTTCTCCAAATGGACAGAAATTATAATTTTTTCATTTTACATTTTTTGACTGTAAATCAATATTGAATGTGAATTAGAACTCTTGAAAGTAAAATAAGTGTGTTTAATGTCATTTTAATGCCTGAAATTGGTTGAAATAGAAGCTTCTGAGAAAGAGAAAAAGTCTGTAAAAATGGCAATTTTTGACACATTGAGGATATAAAAAGTAGTTATTCAACATGAGGCACATTCCAAATGACATTTTGAATCAATTTTTCTACAGTCCAAAACATCAATTTTCTGATGAAAAACGATGACCCGTGACCTGTCGAACTTTCTCCAAATGGTCAGAAATTATAATTTTTTAATTTTACATTTTTTGACTGTAAATCAATATTGAATGTGAATTAGAACTCTTGCAAGTAAAATAAGTGTGTTTAATGTCATTTTAATGCCTGAAATTGGTCGAAATAGAAGCTTCTGAGAAGGAGAAAAAGTCTGTAAAAATGGCAATTTTGGTCACTTTGAGGCTATAAAAAGTGGTTATTCAACATGAGACACAATCCAAATGACATTTTGAATCAATTTTTCTACAGTCCAAAAAATCAATTTTCTGATGAAAAATGATGACCCGTGACCTGTCGAACTTTCTCCAAATGGTCAGAAATGATAATTTTTTAATGTTTAATTTTTTGACTGTAAATGAATATTGAATGTGAATTAGAACTCTTGAAACTAAAAAAAGTTTGTTTAAAGTCATTTTAATGCCTGAAATTGGTCGAAATAGAAGCTTCTGAGTAGGAGAAAAAGTCTGTAAAAATGGCAATTTTGGTCACTTTGAGGCTATAAAAAGTGGTTATTCAACATGAGACACAATCCAAATGACATTTTGAATCAATTTTTCTACAGTCCAAAAAATCAATTTTCTGATGAAAAATGATGACCCGTGACCTGTCGAACTTTCTCCAAATGGTCAGAAATGATCATTTTTTGATGTTAAATTTTTTTACTGTAAATTAATATTGAATGTGAATTAGAACTCTTGGAACTAAAATAAGTGTGTTTAGAGTCATTTTAAAGCCTGAAATTGGTCGAAATAGAAGCTTCTGAGTAGGAGAAAAAGTCTGTAAAAATGGCAATTTTGGTCACTTTGAGGCTATAAAAAGTAGTAATTCAACATGAGACACAATCCAAATGACATTTTGAATCAATTTTGCTACAGTCCAAAAAATCAATTTTCTGATGAAAAACGATGACCCGTGACCTGTCGAACTTTCTCCAAATGGTCAGAAATGATATTTTTTTAATGTTTAATTTTTTGACTGTAAATAAATATTGAATGTGAATTAGAACTCTTGGAACTAAAATAAGTGTGTTTAGAGTCATTTTAATGCCTGAAATTGGTCGAAATAGAAGCTTCTGAGTAGTAGAAAAAGTCTGTAAAAATGGCAATTTTGGTCACATTGAGGATATAAAAAGTAGTTATTCAACATGAGGCACAATCCAAATGACATTTTGAATCAATTTTTCTACAGTCCAAAAAATCAATTTTCTGATGAAAAACGATGACCCGTGACCTGTCGAACTTTCTCCAAATGGTCAGAAATGATCATTTTTTAATGTTTAATTTTTTGACTGTAAATGAATATTGAATGTGAATTAGAACTCTTGGAACTAAAATAAGTGTGTTTAGTATCATTTTAATGCCTGAAATTGGTCGAAATAGAAGCTTCTGAGTAGGAGAAAAAGTCTGTAAAAATGGCAATTTTGGTCACTTTAAGGCTATAAAAAGTAGTTATTCAACATGTGGCACAAACCAAATGACATTTTGAATAAATTTTTCTACAGTCCAAAAAATCAATTTTCTGATGAAAAACGATGACCCGTGACCTGTCGAACTTTTTCCAAATGGTCAGAAATGATCATTTTTTTATGTTACATTTTTTGACTGTAGATGAATATTGAATGTGAATTAGAACTCTTGGAACTAAAATATGTGTGTTTAGAGTCATTTTAATGCCTGAAATTGGTCGAAATAAAAGCTTCTGAGTAGGAGAAAAAGTCTGTAAAAATGGCAATTTTGGTCACATTGAGGATATAAAATGTAGTTATTCAACATGAGGCACAATCCAAATGACATTTTGAATCAATTTTTCTACAGTCCAAAACATCAATTTTCAGATGAAAAACAATGACCCGTGACCTGCCGAACTTTCTCCAAATAGTCAGAAATGATCATTTTTTAATGTTTAATTTTTTGACTGTAAATGAATATTGAATGTGAATTAGAACTCTTGAAACTAAAATAAGTGTGTTTAAATTCATTTTAATGCCTGAAATTTGTCGAAATAGAAGCTTCTGAGTAGGAGAAAAAGTCTGTAAAAATGGCAATTTTGGTCACATTGAGGCTATAAAAAGTAGTTATTCAACATGAGGCACCATCCAAATGACATTTTGAATCATTTTTTCTACAGTCCAAAAAATCAGTTTTCTGATGAAAAACGATGACCCGTGACTTGTCGAACTTTCTCCAAATGGTCAGAAATGATCAATTTTTATGTTAAATTTTTGGACTGTAAATGAATATTGAATGTGAATTATAACTCTTGGAACTAAAATAAGTGTGTTTAGAGTCATTTTAATGCCTGAAATTGGTCGAAATAGAAGCTTCTGAGAAGGAGAAAAAGTCTGTAAAAATGGCAATTTTTGACACATTGAGGATACAAAAAGTAGTTATTCAACATGAGGCACATTCCAAATGACATTTTGAATCAATTTTTCTACAGTCCAAAACATCAATTTTCTGATGAAAAACGATGACCCGTGACCTGTCGAATTTTCTCCAAATGGTCAGAAATTATAATTTTTTAATTTTACATTTTTTGACTGTAAATCAATATTGAATGTGAATTAGAACTCTTGCAAGTAAAATAAGTGTGTTTAATGTCATTTTAATGCCTGAAATTGGTCGAAATAGAAGCTTCTGAGAAGGAGAAAAAGTCTGTAAAAATGGCAATTTTGGTCACATTGAGGCTATAAAAAGTAGTTATTCAACATGAGGCACCATCCAAATGACATTTTGAATCATTTTTTCTACAGTCCAAAAAATCAGTTTTCTGATGAAAAACGATGACCCGTGACTTGTCGAACTTTCTCCAAATGGTCAGAAATGATCAATTTTTATGTTAAATTTTTGGACTGTAAATGAATATTGAATGTGAATTATAACTCTTGGAACTAAAATAAGTGTGTTTAGAGTCATTTTAATGCCTGAAATTGGTCGAAATAGAAGCTTCTGAGAAGGAGAAAAAGTCTGTAAAAATGGCAATTTTTGACACATTGAGGATACAAAAAGTAGTTATTCAACATGAGGCACATTCCAAATGACATTTTGAATCAATTTTTCTACAGTCCAAAACATCAATTTTCTGATGAAAAACGATGACCCGTGACCTGTCGAATTTTCTCCAAATGGTCAGAAATTATAATTTTTTAATTTTACATTTTTTGACTGTAAATCAATATTGAATGTGAATTAGAACTCTTGCAAGTAAAATAAGTGTGTTTAATGTCATTTTAATGCCTGAAATTGGTCGAAATAGAAGCTTCTGGGAAGGAGAAAAAGTCTGTAAAAATGGCAATTTTAGACACATTGAGGCTATAAAAAGTAGTTATTCAACATGAGGCACAATCCAAATGACATTTTGAATCAATTTTTCTACAGTCCAAAAAAATCAATTTTCTGATGAAAAATGATGACCCGTGACCTGTCGAACTTTCTCCAAATGGTCAGAAATGATAATTTTTTAATGTTTAATTTTTTGACTGTAAATGAATATTGAATGTGAATTAGAACTCTTGGAACTAAAATAAGTGTGTTTAGAGTCATTTTAATGCCTGAAATTGGTCGAAATAGAAGCTTCTGAGTAGGAGAAAAAGTCTGTAAAAATAGCAATTTTGGTCACATTGAGGATATAAAATGTAGTTATTCAACATGAGGCACAATCCAAATGACATTTTGAATCAATTTTTCTACAGTCCAAAACATAAATTTTAAGATGAAAAACGATGACCCGTGACCTGTCGAACTTTCTCCAAATGGTCAGAAATGATCAATTTTTATGTTAAATTTTTGGACTGTAAATGAATATTGAATGTGAATTAGAACTCTTGGAACTAAAATAAGTGTGTTTAGAGTCATTTTAATGCCTGAAATTGGTCGAAATAGAAGCTTCTGAGAAGGAGAAAAGGTCTGTAAAAATGGCAATTTTAGACACATTGAGGCTATAAAAAGTAGTTATTCAACATGAGGCACAATCCAAATGACATTTAGAATACATTTTTCTACAGTATAAAAAATCAATTTTCTGATTCACATACGCTGAGGGCTTACCGGCGTTTCTCTGTAGCTGTTGGACTTTTGCTCACAACTAGCCGCACCCGCTCCGCGGGTGCCGCGTCGCAGTTCTGGGCTTGTGTTGCTGTTGGGAGCACGTTTGCTCACAGCCATCAGGAAGGTCTCGAGGAAGCAGGGATTGAGCCTGTACTATCAGCGCCGCCGCAGGGACTCACCTAACCAGGAGCCCCTGCTTTCCGGCACACCTGCTGACCTGCTGCCCCTCCCACCCCTCGCTCAGAGGGTGAAAAGCGTTCGAGCTCCTCACTCCGGTGTGATTCACATACGCTGAGGGCTTACCGGCGTTTCTCTGTAGCTGTTGGACTTTTGCTCACAACTAGCCGCACCCGCTCCGCGGGTGCCGCGTCGCAGTTCTGGGCTTGTGTTGCTGTTGGGAGCACGTTTGCTCACAGCCATCAGGAAGGTCTCGAGGAAGCAGGGATTGAGCCTGTACTATCAGCGCCGCCGCAGGGACTCACCTAACCAGGAGCCCCTGCTTTCCGGCACACCTGCTGACCTGCTGCCCCTCCCACCTCTCGCTTTACACCCCCATAAAGGGACGCCCCTTCCCCGCTGTGCGGGAGCACGCGGGAGCATCCGGGAGAAGCCCGGGACAAGGGCGGGACCATCTTTGGCCATCAGTGGCCAGAAGAGGCCGGGCCGGGCCACATCTCTTGGCTCTGCTAAGTGGGTACGAGAAAAACGGGAGTATGGCCACAGGCACTAGAGCTAGTAAATCTAGGAAAGCTGCGGGAAACACAGTCATAGGCACAATGGACCAATTTATATCCCGGGCAGTCTCCATTGTAGAAAAGGAGATAGTTCTAGCTGAACGAAGACTATCCCGGAACTCTATGGGCCTGACACACAAGCGCTCATCTTTGGGCACTCTCGCCCTAGCCCCTAGCCCAGTAAATGTACCACCTACACCACTTGTGGTAGTCGACTCACCGGTCACTGTCGAGAGGGTGAGTCGGATTAGGGTAAGCTCTGAAACGGTAACGACCATTGCACCAGACATTGCTCATGACTCAACACATTTTAACCTACTCGACTCATGCAATCCCTTGCTGGGGGTCCAATACGACGACCCTGAATCTGAGATTAACAACGCCCAAAGCCCTCTTGTTACATCTAACAAGGCTTTACACCTTCCCTTTACAGCTGCACCTACCGAAGTTGGTACCTCCTTAGTAGCGGCTTTAGCGACTGTTCCATCTGGGAAACCAGTTTCAGGTTCTGCAGTACCTAGGAAAAGAAAGCGCCCTGTTAGCCCTTACAGGGGGGGTCCTCTAAAACCACGTAGTAAATTAAGCAGGCACAACGCGACCAAAGGGGGTATTTCTAAAACAACTAATGCTCATACTAGAGTCTTATTACCCAGGGGCCTGGTTTGTCCGCTAGGCACACCTGTCCCGCCAGCGTCTCCTGGCACCACCCCAGTTCCTCAGGTAGCGCACACTGATACTGTCCTCCGACCTCTAGACGTTGAGGGCCTACTTAGGTCTGTGGTGATGCCCCTTGCAGACAAGATTGATTGTCTCACACGGAAATTAGCCACCCTTGAGCAATCAATGTTGGATAACTTCTATGCTGTGAAATCACTGGTTAAATTCCACTCCAAGAGGCAGGGAGAAGACAACGGAGGGTCAAGGTGTGGCACAGTAACACCAGTAACACTAGTACCCTCGGAGTCAATGTCTTGCCATACAGTACCTATACCTGGGAAGGCCCTACAGTCACTGCAACCAAATACAGGTATCAGTCCTGCTCCACAAACTTCTAATCTTATACCTAGTCTGGGCCCCCCAAGGAAAAAATCAAATAGTCAAGCAGCAAAGACCTCCAAAGTTAAAGTTAATTTTGCCCCTAACCCAGAGGATATAGCGTCAACCTCCAAGGTAGCTGAAAATACGCCAACCGTGCCGAATGGAAATATAATTGTACCTATTTCCATTTCCGGCAGTCAGGTTGTGCCTAAACCTCTAGCTAAACCCCCAGTTAAATTACCACCGGGCAGGACAAAAATTAGCACACCCAATGCTAGCCTCCCCCCTGGGTGCCAACCGTATGTGGTAATCCTCACGGGGGTCCCGGAGCTTGAAGAGGGTTCTTGCGAGTTGTACTCTGATCTCAAACACAAGACCCTGTCCTGGCTCAGATTAAATAGACCTCTCCCAGGGCATATTGATGGTAGGATAGCCCATGTCCGCCGTGTGGGGTGGATTGGAAATAGACGCAAGGACTTAACCGGGGACTGCGTGCTAATTAACTTCAGTGATCCCAGAGCAGCAGGTATGATCTGCAGTCAGCAGTCGCCACACAATTTTTGCGACATACAAACCAGGGACTTGGGGTATTTCTATCGTCCCCCTCCGTTATCTGGGTTTGAGAAGCCTTTGCCGGATGAGGGCAGAGGTGCATGGTATCCTCACTATCCAACCTTGGATGCCAGAGTAAGGGCAAGGACACCGACTCAAGCGGCTCCACCCCATGGATGGGGTTGGTGACTCGATAATCAAGTTGCATTAAACGCCCCTCCACCCAAGGCAAATGGGTCGTACACAGCAGTGAGTGTCCCCTCGTCATTAGTTACCCCCCACACGTTCCAGCCAACGTCCTTCACCACCATCTCCTCTCCTTCAGGCAGTCGATCTGAGTCTACTGAGCTCATGGAAGGAGTAGAATACTCGGGGTCCCCGAGCAGGGTTGCTGGATGTGCAGGGCCACTGATTCGTCCTATCCTGAAGGCTATCAGTTGGAATGTGGCAGGCCTGAATAACAAGTTGGACGCCCCGGACTGGGTGGCGCTTACAGAGCCCCACGCCGTCTGTGCCTTTCAAGAAACGTGGTGCGTGGAACCAAGGCATAGAGTAGGATATGCTTCCTTCTCTGTCCCGGCAGGTATACCAGTATCAGGAAGAGGGCGCCCATTTGGAGGTCTTTTAGTCTGGGTCGATATAACATTAGGTTGGCGAGTGTATCACCATCCCCAAAAATCACCAGATTTGATGTGGCTCACTGTAATATGTCCAAATAAAGTTGAGCAGCTGGAGATTTTTAACATTTATACACGAGGGGCTTCTGGGAGGGCCTCGTCACCAACCCTCCTGGCTCTAGAAGCAGCCCTGGGGGAGTGTCGTGGCGACTCATTAATTTTGGTGATGGGGGATCTTAACTGCACATTCGAGCCTTTAATGGCCGACGAATCCTTGGACCTGTTTGACGAAGATTCGAGGAGAGGCGTTCCGCCCCTCGATCTTCCAATTGTCAAAAGGTGGACACCCAGAATCGTCCAACTGAATTCCCTTACACTTGAGTTTGGCTTGAGAGCAGCAAACGGGAGAACACGGTCAGACCCAGAGGGTGCACATACGTATAATAGGGTGGGTCACTCATCTAGGATAGATTATATCCTCTTAAACTTTTCCTTGTGGGCCCACTTGGAGGATATGATAGTCTTGCCTTCCTTGGAAAGTGATCACAATGCACTCTCATTATCCCTAATACATTGGTGGAGGGCCAGTGGCTTACTAATTGGAGCTCCTGCGGCACTCGAGCAGAGGTCATTGGGGGGGGTGGTCCCTTCCAATTGTCTCAGACGTTTAAAATGGGACAAAGTGGCCATTGATGAAGAAAAACTATCTTGCATCAGAGCCGTTATTGCCGCAGCCTCTGAAACCCTGGAAAATCAACCTCCTAGCCCGCATAAGACAGCAGCCATGTTCAGTGAGGTTTCGACAGCGATAGGGGACTTGTTCCTGGTCAAACCAAATCCCAAGGTAAACAAAAACCATGTTAAGCGACAGGGCAAATTAGGCTGGTACTCACAGGCGTGCCGTGCTGGAAAAAGAGCTCTAATCATGGCAGTAAAGAGTGGTGATGCCCTAGCAATAGCTGCTAAACGTAAGTCCTACAAATCCACAATTAATATAGCCAGGAGAGACTGGGAAGACACCTTCTGGCAGGAGCTTCGCGCAGCAAGCATAGAAAAAAATGCAAAAGGTTTTTGGGACCTGTTACGAAAAAAACATAGACCCCTGGACACCGTCATTACATGCAATATAACCGAGGACCAGTGGCACTCACACTTCTCGAAGCTGTATACTGCACCTGCTGCAGAAGCGATGGTCTTCCCTTTACCTCAGATTCTTCAAGGTGCCGGCAGCTATGAGGAGAGTTTATTTTCCAGGAAAGAGGCTGAAATTGCCATAAAATCCCTGGTTCCTCGCAAAGCAGCTGGACCTGATGGCCTACCTGGCGATCTTATCCGCATGGACATAAGCGAATGGGCTATGATGATTGCCTCGCTATTGAACGCAGTCATGGCAGGCGCCCCCCTCCCTGCTTCTTGGATGACAGCTGAGGTGGTTCCCCTGCACAAGAAAGGTTCAAGAGATGACCCAGCTAATTATAGACCGATTAGCTTAATAGACTGTTCCCAAAAAGTGGCGGGCAAGGTCCTCTTATCTAGGGTCCAGCAGTGGGCTGACGAGAATAAGATACTCTCGGATTTTCAGGCTGGGTTCAGATCCGGGACAGGGACGATAGAACAATCGCTAAGGCTACTTATGATCTACTGGAAGGTCGTCACAATTGGAAAGGGTACCTTATATCTGGCCTTCATCGACCTCCGCACGGCCTTCGATTTGGTGCCTAGAAACAACTTGTGGAAAGTGTTGTGCGACCTGGGTATGCCACCCTACTTGCTTCATTTGATCATGAGATTCCACGAAAATAACTATGCCCAAATACGTTGGGGGTCAAATGGTCAAAAGACCTCAAGAATAGAGGTGAACAGAGGTGTACGACAAGGTTGCGTACTTGCCCCAACCCTGTTCTCCTTATACGTAAATGGAGTGGTGGATTTTTTGACTCAGACTCCAGCAGATGCACCCTGTCTGGCAGGTCGCCTAATTCCTACCTTACTCTTTGCTGACGATACTTTACTTTTGTCAAAATCTCCGATGGGCCTCCAGCAGCTTCTTTCTGGATTTGACACCTTCTGTAAGCAGCGAGGCCTTTACATTAATACAGACAAAACTAAGTATCTCATTTTGAATCCCCCACACAAGCTTGCCCCCCCTCCAACATTGGGGCACGTTGCTCTAGAAAGAACTAAAACGTTTGACTATCTGGGCATTCGCTTGGTGGATACAATGAAATGGGACTGCCACTTGACCAAAATGTTGTTGAGCTTAAAAAGAGTGACTGGGGCCCTGTTGAAAGAACAGAGAGCAACATCTACAAGACCAATAGCGGCAGTAATGGATATTTACTCCGCCAGAGGAGTAAGCGCAGCACTTTACGGGGCGGAGCTCTGGGGGATGTCAAATATGAAAGTGCTAACTCGAGCTGAGAATGCCTTCCAGAGAAGCCTAATGTCTCTCGGTCCTTCTGTTCCCATTTTACCCCTGCAATTGGACATGGGTTGCCGGGCGATTGAAGATCAAGCAAAACTACGCCCCCTGTTACTGTGGGCCCGCATCTGGAGAGTGCCAGAGCTCTCAAGTTATGCGGATGGCCTACGGGAGATAATTAATTGCCCCGGCTGGGCAAAAATAAAATGGCTAAGGGACGTCAAGGCTCTATTTATAAATCTGGGGCTGGAAGAAGCATGGCACCAACAGTCAGCCCCGCCCAAATCCATGCTAAAACAAATTTATTGGACATGGGTGGCAAGTAAAAGGAATTCTTCCTCAACGATCTGCAAATCCACCAGAAATTTTGTGGAGCATAAAGATGTCCCTATCAGAGAACTGTACCTGGACATTGTTACTGCCCCATGGGATAGATCTCTGTATTTCAAATTCAGAATAGGTCTTCTCCCGGTTATGGAACTCACATGCCACTGGAAAATACCACACCAGACTGCGCCATGGTGTCCATTTTGCCCTCAGCGTTATGAATCTGTCCCCCATCTGTTATTCGAGTGCCCCGCCTATAAGGTTCCCCGAATGAAATGGTTAAAACCGATGTGCCTTATTTTGGGCACTAGACATTGTAACGTGGCATTACGAATTTTACTTACAGACACTCGCCCATTCTTCGCATGCGCCACCTCGAAGTATTTAGGTTGGGCATGGCGAATACGGTCAAAAAGACTTAGGCAAATTGTTTAATCATGATTTTAATTCTTTTAGCTAATTTAAATAATTTTCCTTTTAGACAAATGTAGAAAAAATGTTGAATTTTAGAATATCTAGGGTTTTTTATGTTTTCTATTTAGTAAATGCTCTAAATGACCTTTAATGTATGTACGCTTTTTAAGATATTTTATGTCGAAATAAAGCCTATTTGACTTGACTTGACTTGATAAAAAACGATGACCCGTGACCTGTCGAACTTTCTCCAAATGGTCAGAAATGATAATTTTTTAATGTTTAATTTTTTGACTGTAAACGAATATTGAATGTGAATTAGAACTCTTGAAACTAAAAAAGTGTGTTTAAAGTCATTTTAATGCCTGAAATTGGTCGAAATAGAAGCTTCTGAGTAGGAGAAAAAGTCTGTAAAAATGGCAATTTTGGTCACTTTGAGGCTATAAAAAGTGGTTATTCAACATGACACACAATCCAAATGACATTTTGAATCAAATTTTCTACAGTCCAAAACATCAATTTTCAGATGAAAAACAATGACCCGTGACCTGTCGAACTTTCTCCAAATAGTCAGAAATTATCATTTTTTAATGTTTAATTTTTTGACTGTAAATGAATATTGAATGTGAATTAGAACTCTTGGAACTAAAATAATTGTGTTTAGAGTCATTTTAATGCCTGAAATTGGTCGAAATAGAAGCTTCTGAGTAGGAGAAAAAGTCTGTAAGAATGTCAATTTTGGTCACATTGAGGATATAAAAAGTAGTTATTCAACATGAGGCACAATCCAAATGACATTTTGAATCAAATTTTTCTACAGTCCAAAAAAATCAATTTTCTGATGAAAAACGATGACCCGTGACCTGTCGAACTTTCTCCAAATAGACAGAAATTGTAATTTTTTCATTTTACAGTTTTTTGACTGTAAATCAATATTGAATGTGAATTAGAACTCTTGAAAGTAAAATAAGTGTGTTTAATGTCATTTTAATGCCTGAAATTGGTTGAAATAGAAGCTTCTGAGAAGGAGAAAAAGTCTGTAAAAATGGCAATTTTTGACACATTGAGGATATAAAAAGTAGTTATTCAACATGAGGCACATTCCAAATGACATTTTGAATCAATTTTTCTACAGTCCAAAACATCAATTTTCTGATGAAAAACGATGACCCGTGACCTGGCGAACTTTCTCCAAATGGTCAGAAATTATATTTTTTTAATTTTACATTTTTTGACTGTAAATCAATATGGAATGTGAATTAGAACTCTTGCAAGTAAAATAAGTGTGTTTAATGTCATTTTATTGCCTGAAATTGGTCGAAATAGAAGCTTCTGAGAAGGAGAAAAGGTCTGTAAAAATGACAATTTTAGACACATTGAGGCTATAAAAAGTAGTTATTCAACATGAGGCACAATCCAAATGACATTTAGAATACATTTTTCTACAGTCCAAAAAATCAATTTTCTGATAAAAAACGATGACCCGTGACCTGTCGAACTTTCTCCAAATGGTCAGAAATGATAATTTTTTAATGTTTAATTTTTTGACTGTAAATGAATATTGAATGTGAATTAGAACTCTTGAAACTAAAAAAAGTGTGTTTAAAGTCATTTTAATGCCTGAAATTGGTCGAAATAGAAGCTTCTGAGTAGGAGAAAAAGTCTGTAAAAATGGCAATTTTGGTCACTTTGAGGCTATAAAAAGTGGTTATTCAACATGAGACACAATCCAAATGACATTTTGAATCAATTTTGCTACAGTCCAAAAAATCAATTTTCTGATGAAAAACGATGACCCGTGACCTGTCGAACTTTCTCCAAATGGTCAGAAATGATAATTTTTTAATGTTTAATTTTTTGACTGTAAATAAATATTGAATGTGAATTAGAACTCTTGGAACTAAAATAAGTGTGTTTAGAGTCATTTTAATGCCTGAAATTGGTCGAAATAGAAGCTTCTGAGTAGTAGAAAAAGTCTGTAAAAATGTCAATTTTGGTCACATTGAGGATATAAAAAGTAGTTATTCAACATGAGGCACAATCCAAATGACATTTTGAATCAATTTTTCTACAGTCCAAAAAATCAATTTTCTGATGAAAAACGATGACCCGTGACCTGTCGAACTTTCTCCAAATGGTCAGAAATGATAATTTTTTAATGTTTAAAATTTTGATTGTAAATGAATATTGAATGTGAATTAGAACTCTTGGAACTAAAATAAGTGTGTTTAGTATCATTTTAATGCCTGAAATTGGTCGAAATAGAAGCTTCTGAGTAGGAGAAAAAGTCTGTAAAAATGGCAATTTTGGTCACTTTAAGGCTATAAAAAGTAGTTATTCAACATGAGGCACAAACCAAATGACATTTTGAATAAATTTTTCTACAGTCCAAAAAATCAATTTTCTGATGAAAAACGATGACCCGTGACCTGTCGAACTTTTTCCAAATGGTCAGAAATGATCATTTTTTTATGTTACATTTTTTGACTGTAGATGAATATTGAATGTGAATTAGAACTCTTGGAACTAAAATATGTGTGTTTAGAGTCATTTTAATGCCTGAAATTGTTCGAAATAAAAGCTTCTGAGTAGGAGAAAAAGTCTGTAAAAATGGCAATTTTGGTCACATTGAGGATATAAAATGTAGTTATTCAACATGAGGCACAATCCAAATGACATTTTGAATCAATTTTTCTACAGTCCAAAACATCAATTTTCAGATGAAAAACAATGACCCGTGACCTGTCGAACTTTCTCCAAATAGTCAGAAATGATCATTTTTTAATGTTTAATTTTTTGACTGTAAATGAATATTGAATGTGAATTAGAACTCTTGAATAATAATTCATTTTGATGCCTGAAATTTGTTGAAATAGAAGCTTCTGAGTAGGAGAAAAAGTCTGTAAAAATGGCAATTTTGGTCACATTGAGGCTATAAAAAGTAGTTATTCAACATGAGGCACCATCCAAATGACATTTTGAATCATTTTTTCTACAGTCCAAAAAATCAGTTTTCTGACGAAAAACGATGACCCGTGACTTGTCGAACTTTCTCCAAATGGTCAGAAATGATCAATTTTTATGTTAAATTTTTGGACTGTAAATGAATATTGAATGTGAATTATAACTCTTGGAACTAAAATAAGTGTGTTTAGAGTCATTTTAATGCCTGAAATTGGTCGAAATAGAAGCTTCTGAGTAGGAGAAAAAGTCTGTAAAAATGTCAATTTTGGTCACATTGAGTATATAAAAAGTAGTTATTCAACATGAGGCACAATCCAAATGACATTTTGAATCAAATTTTTCTACAGTCCAAAAAAATCAATTTTCTGATGAAAAACGATGACCCGTGACCTGTCGAACTTTCTCCAAATGGTCAGAAATTATAATTTTTTAATTTTACATTTTTTGACTGTAAATCAATATTGAATGTGAATTAGAACTCTTGAAAGTAAAATAAGTGTGTTTAATGTCATTTTAATGCCTGAAATTGGTTGAAATAGAAGCTTCTGAGAAGGAGAAAAAGTCTGTAAAAATGGCAATTTTTGACACATTGAGGATACAAAAAGTAGTTATTCAACATGAGGCACATTCCAAATGACATTTTGAATCAATTTTTCTACAGTCCAAAACATCAATTTTCTGATGAAAAACGATGACCCGTGACCTGTCGAACTTTCTCCAAATGGTCAGAAATTATAATTTTTTAATTTTACATTTTTTGACTGTAAATCAATATTGAATGTGAATTAGAACTCTTGCAAGTAAAATAAGTGTGTTTAATGTCATTTTAATGCCTGAAATTGGTCGAAATAGAAGCTTCTGAGAAGGAGAAAAAGTCTGTAAAAATGGCAATTTTAGACACATTGAGGCTATAAAAAGTAGTTATTCAACATGAGGCACAATCCAAATGACATTTTGAATCAATTTTTCTACAGTCCAAAAAAATCAATTTTCTGATGAAAAATGATGACCCGTGACCTGTCGAACTTTCTCCAAATGGTCAGAAATTATCATTTTTTAATGTTTAATTTTTTGACTGTAAATGAATATTGAATGTGAATTAGAACTCTTGGAACTAAAATAATTGTGTTTAGAGTCATTTTAATGCCTGAAATTGGTCGAAATAGAAGCTTCTGAGTAGGAGAAAAAGTCTGTAAAAATGTCAATTTTGGTCACATTGAGGATATAAAAAGTAGTTATTCAACATGAGGCACAATCCAAATGACATTTTGAATCAAATTTTTCTACAGTCCAAAAAAATCAATTTTCTGATGAAAAACGATGACCCGTGACCTGTCGAACTTTCTCCAAATAGACAGAAATTGTAATTTTTTCATTTTACATTTTTTGACTGTAAATCAATATTGAATGTGAATTAGAACTCTTGAAAGTAAAATAAGTGTGTTTAATGTCATTTTAATGCCTGAAATTGGTTGAAATAGAAGCTTCTGAGAAGGAGAAAAAGTCTGTAAAAATGGCAATTTTTGACACATTGAGGATATAAAAAGTAGTTATTCAACATGAGGCACATTCCAAATGACATTTTGAATCAATTTTTCTACAGTCCAAAACATCAATTTTCTGATGAAAAACGATGACCCGTGACCTGTCGAACTTTCTCCAAATGGTCAGAAATTATAATTTTTTAATTTTACATTTTTTGACTGTAAATCAATATTGAATGTGAATTAGAACTCTTGCAAGTAAAATAAGTGTGTTTAATGTCATTTTATTGCCTGAAATTGGTCGAAATAGAAGCTTCTGAGAAGGAGAAAAGGTCTGTAAAAATGGCAATTTTAGACACATTGAGGCTATAAAAAGTAGTTATTCAACATGAGGCACAATCCAAATGACATTTAGAATACATTTTTCTACAGTCCAAAAAATCAATTTTCTGATAAAAAACGATGACCCGTGACCTGTCGAACTTTCTCCAAATGGTCAGAAATGATAATTTTTTAATGTTTAATTTTTTGACTGTAAATGAATATTGAATGTGAATTAGAACTCTTGAAACTAAAAAAAGTGTGTTTAAAGTCATTTTAATGCCTGAAATTGGTTGAAATAGAAGCTTATGAGAAGGAGAAAAAGTCTGTAAAAATGGCAATTTTTGACACATTGAGGATACAAAAAGTAGTTATTCAACATGAGGCACATTCCAAATGACATTTTGAATCAATTTTTCTACAGTCCAAAACATCAATTTTCTGATGAAAAACGATGACCCGTGACCTGTCGAACTTTCTCCAAATGGTCAGAAATTATAATTTTTTAATTTTACATTTTTTGACTGTAAATCAATATTGAATGTGAATTAGAACTCTTGCAAGTAAAATAAGTGTGTTTAATGTCATTTTAATGCCTGAAATTGGTCGAAATAGAAGCTTCCGAGAAGGAGAAAAAGTCTGTAAAAATGGCAATTTTAGACACATTGAGGCTATAAAAAGTAGTTATTCAACATGAGGCACAATCCAAATGACATTTTGAATCAATTTTTCTACAGTCCAAAAAATCAGTTTTCTGACGAAAAACGATGACCCGTGACTTGTCGAACTTTCTCCAAATGGTCAGAAAGGATAATTTTTTAATGTTTAATTTTTTGACTGTAAATGAATATTGAATGTGAATTAGAACTCTTGAAACTAAAATAAGTGTGTTTAAATTCATTTTAATGCCTGAAATTTGTCGAAATAGAAGCTTCTGAGTAGGAGGAAAAGTCTGTAAAAATGGCAATTTTGGTCACATTGAGGCTATAAAAAGTAGTTATTCAACATGAGGCACCATCCAAATGACATTTTGAATCATTTTTTCTACAGTCCAAAAAATCAGTTTTCTGACGAAAAACGATGACCCGTGACTTGTCGAACTTTCTCCAAATGGTCAGAAATGATCAATTTTTATGTTAAATTTTTGGACTGTAAATGAATATTGAATGTGAATTATAACTCTTGGAACTAAAATAAGTGTGTTTAGAGTCATTTTAATGCCTGAAATTGGTCGAAATAGAAGCTTCTGAGTAGGAGAAAAAGTCTGTAAAAATGTCAATTTTGGTCACATTGAGGATATAAAAAGTAGTTATTCAACATGAGGCACAATCCAAATGACATTTTGAATCAAATTTTTCTACAGTCCAAAAAAATCAATTTTCTGATGAAAAACGATGACCCGTGACCTGTCGAACTTTCTCCAAATGGTCAGAAATTATAATTTTTTAATTTTACATTTTTTGACTGTAAATCAATATTGAATGTGAATTAGAACTCTTGAAAGTAAAATAAGTGTGTTTAATGTCATTTTAATGCCTGAAATTGGTTGAAATAGAAGCTTCTGAGAAGGAGAAAAAGTCTGTAAAAATGGCAATTTTTGACACATTGAGGATATAAAAAGTAGTTATTCAACATGAGGCACATTCCAAATGACATTTTGAATCAATTTTTCTACAGTCCAAAACATCAATTTTCTGATGAAAAACGATGACCCGTGACCTGTCGAACTTTCTCCAAATGGTCAGAAATTATAATTTTTTAATTTTACATTTTTTGACTGTAAATCAATATTGAATGTGAATTAGAACTCTTGCAAGTAAAATAAGTGTGTTTAATGTCATTTTAATGCCTGAAATTGGTCGAAATAGAAACTTCTGAGAAGGAGAAAAAGTCTGTAAAAATGGCAATTTTAGACACATTGAGGCTATAAAAAGTAGTTATTCAACATGAGGCACAATCCACATGACATTTTGAATCAATTTTTCTACAGTCCAAAAAAATCAATTTTCTGATGAAAAATGATGACCCGTGACCTGTCGAACTTTCTCCAAATGGTCAGAAATGATAATTTTTTAATGTTTAATTTTTTGACTGTAAATGAATATTGAATGTGAATTAGAACTCTTGGAACTAAAATAAGTGTGTTTAGAGTCATTTTAATGCCTGAAATTGGTCGAAATAGAAGCTTCTGATTAGGAGAAAAAGTCTGTAAAAATAGCAATTTTGGTCACATTGAGGATATAAAATGTAGTTATTCAACATGAGGCACAATCCAAATGACATTTTGAATCAATTTTTCTACAGTCCAAAACATAAATTTTTAAGATGAAAAACAATGACCCGTGACCTGTCGAACTTTCTCCAAATAGTCAGAAATGATCATTTTTTAATGTTTAATTTTTTGACTGTAAATGAATATTGAATGTGAATTAGAACTCTTGAAACTAAAATAAGTGTGTTTAAATTCATTTTAATGCCTGAAATTTGTCGAAATAGAAGCTTCTGAGTAGGAGAAAAAGTCTGTAAAAATGGCAATTTTGGTCACATTGAGGCTATAAAAAGTAGTTGTTCAACATGAGGCACCATCCAAATGACATTTTGAATCAATTTTTCTACAGTCCAAAAAATCAGTTTTCTGATGAAAAACGATGACCCGTGACCTGTCGAACTTTCTCCAAATGGTCAGAAATTATCAATTTTTATGTTAAATGTTTGGACTGTAAATGAATATTGAATGTGAATTAGAACTCTTGGAACTAAAATAAGTGTGTTTAGAGTCATTTTAATGCCTGAAATTGGTCGAAAAAGAAGCTTCTGAGTAGGAGAAAAAGTCTGTAAAAATGGCAATTTTGGTCACATTGAGGATATAAAAAGTAGTTATTCAACATGAGGCACAATCCAAATGACATTTTGAATCAAATTTTTCTACAGTCCAAAAAAATCAATTTTCTGATGAAAAACGATGACCCGTGACCTGTCGAACTTTCTCCAAATGGTCAGAAATTATAATTTTTTAATTTTACATTTTTTGACTGTAAATCAATATTGAATGTGAATTAGAACTCTTGAAAGTAAAATAAGTGTGTTTAATGTCATTTTAATGCCTGAAATTGGTTGAAATAGAAGCTTCTGAGAAGGAGAAAAAGTCTGTAAAAATGGCAATTTTTGACACATTGAGGATATAAAAAGTAGTTATTCAACATGAGGCACATTCCAAATGACATTTTGAATCAATTTTTCTACAGTCCAAAACATCAATTTTCTGATGAAAAACGATGACCCGTGACCTGTCGAACTTTCTCCAAATGGTCAGAAATTATAATTTTTTAATTTTACATTTTTTGACTGTAAATCAATATTGAATGTGAATTAGAACTCTTGCAAGTAAAATAAGTGTGTTTAATGTCATTTTAATGCCTGAAATTGGTCGAAATAGAAGCTTCTGAGAAGGAGAAAAGGTCTGTAAAAATGGCAATTTTAGACACATTGAGGCTATAAAAAGTAGTTATTCAACATGAGGCACAATCCAAATGACATTTAGAATACATTTTTCTACAGTATAAAAAATCAATTTTCTGATAAAAAACGATGACCCGTGACCTGTCGAACTTTCTCCAAATGGTCAGAAATGATAATTTTTTAATGTTTAATTTTTTGACTGTAAATGAATATTGAATGTGAATTAGAATTCTTGAAGCTAAAAAAGTGTGTTTAGAGTCATTTTAATGCCTGAAATTGGTCGAAATAGAAGCTTCTGAGTAGGAGAAAAAGTCTGTAAAAATGGCAATTTTGGTCACTTTGAGGCTATAAAAAGTGGTTATTCAACATGACACACAATCCAAATGACATTTTGAATCAATTTTTCTACAGTCCAAAACATCAATTTTCAGATGAAAAACAATGACCCGTGACCTGTCGAACTTTCTCCAAATAGTCAGAAATGATAATTTTTTAATGTTTAATTTTTTGACTGTAAATGAATATTGAATGTGAATTAGAACTCTTGGAACTAAAATAATTGTGTTTAGAGTCATTTTAATGCCTGAAATTGGTCGAAATAGAAGCTTCTGAGTAGGAGAAAAAGTCTGTAAAAATGTCAATTTTGGTCACATTGAGGATATAAAAAGTAGTTATTCAACATGAGGCACAATCCAAATGACATTTTGAATCAAATTTTTCTACAGTCCAAAAAAATCAATTTTCTGATGAAAAACGATGACCCGTGACCTGTCGAACTTTCTCCAAATAGACAGAAATTGTAATTTTTTCATTTTACATTTTTTGACTGTAAATCAATATTGAATGTGAATTAGAACTCTTGAAAGTAAAATAAGTGTGTTTAATGTCATTTTAATGCCTGAAATTGGTTGAAATAGAAGCTTCTGAGAAGGAGAAAAAGTCTGTAAAAATGGCAATTTTTGACACATTGAGGATATAAAAAGTAGTTATTCAACATGAGGCACATTCCAAATGACATTTTGAATCAATTTTTCTACAGTCCAAAACATCAATTTTCTGATGAAAAACGATGACCCGTGACCTGTCGAACTTTCTCCAAATGGTCAGAAATTATGATTTTTTAATTTTACATTTTTTGACTGTAAATCAATATTGAATGTGAATTAGAACTCTTGCAAGTAAAATAAGTGTGTTTAATGTCATTTTATTGCCTGAAATTAGTCGAAATAGAAGCTTCTGAGAAGGAGAAAAGGTCTGTAAAAATGGCAATTTTAGACACATTGAGGCTATAAAAAGTAGTTATTCAACATGAGGCACAATCCAAATGACATTTAGAATACATTTTTCTACAGTCCAAAAAATCAATTTTCTGATAAAAAACGATGACCCGTGACCTGTCGAACTTTCTCCAAATGGTCAGAAATGATAATTTTTTAATGTTTAATTTTTTGACTGTAAATGAATATTGAATGTGAATTAGAACTCTTGAAACTAAAAAAAGTGTGTTTAAAGTCATTTTAATGCCTGAAATTGGTCGAAATAGAAGCTTCTGAGTAGGAGAAAAAGTCTGTAAAAATGGCAATTTTGGTCACATTGAGGATATAAAAAGTAGTTATTCAACATGAGGCACAATCCAAATGACATTTTGAATCAAATTTTTCTACAGTCCAAAAAAATCAATTTTCTGATGAAAAACGATGACCCGTGACCTGTCGAACTTTCTCCAAATGGTCAGAAATTATAATTTTTTAATTTTACATTTTTTGACTGTAAATCAATATTGAATGTGAATTAGAACTCTTGAAAGTAAAATAAGTGTGTTTAATGTCATTTTAATGCCTGAAATTGGTTGAAATAGAAGCTTCTGAGAAGGAGAAAAAGTCTGTAAAAATGGCAATTTTTGACACATTGAGGATATAAAAAGTAGTTATTCAACATGAGGCACATTCCAAATGACATTTTGAATCAATTTTTCTACAGTCCAAAACATCAATTTTCTGATGAAAAACGATGACCCGTGACCTGTCGAACTTTCTCCAAATGGTCAGAAATTATAATTTTTTAATTTTACATTTTTTGACTGTAAATCAATATTGAATGTGAATTAGAACTCTTGCAAGTAAAATAAGTGTGTTTAATGTCATTTTAATGCCTGAAATTGGTCGAAATAGAAGGTTCTGAGAAGGAGAAAAGGTCTGTAAAAATGGCAATTTTAGACACATTGAGGCTATAAAAAGTAGTTATTCAACATGAGGCACAATCCAAATGACATTTAGAATACATTTTTCTACAGTATAAAAAATCAATTTTATGATAAAAAACGATGACCCGTGACCTGTCGAACTTTCTCCAAATGGTCAGAAATGATAATTTTTTAATGTTTAATTTTTTGACTGTAAATGAATATTGAATGTGAATTAGAACTCTTGAAACTAAAAAAGTGTGTTTAAAGTCATTTTAATGCCTGAAATTGGTCGAAATAGAAGCTTCTGAGTAGGAGAAAAAGTCTGTAAAAATGGCAATTTTGGTCACTTTGAGGCTATAAAAAGTGGTTATTCAACATGACACACAATCCAAATGACATTTTGAATCAATTTTTCTACAGTCCAAAAAAATCAATTTTCTGATGAAAAACGATGACCCGTGACCTGTCGAACTTTCTCCAAATAGACAGAAATTGTAATTTTTTCATTTTACATTTTTTGACTGTAAATCAATATTGAATGTGAATTAGAACTCTTGAAAGTAAAATAAGTGTGTTTAATGTCATTTTAATGCCTGAAATTGGTTGAAATAGAAGCTTCTGAGAAGGAGAAAAGGTCTGTAAAAATGGCAATTTTAGACACATTGAGGCTATAAAAAGTAGTTATTCAACATGAGGCACAATCCAAATGACATTTAGAATACATTTTTCTACAGTCCAAAAAATCAATTTTCTGATAAAAAACGATGACCCGTGACCTGTCGAACTTTCTCCAAATGGTCAGAAATGATAATTTTTTAATGTTTAATTTTTTGACTGTAAATGAATATTGAATGTGAATTAGAACTCTTGAAACTAAAAAAAGTGTGTTTAAAGTCATTTTAATGCCTGAAATTGGTCGAAATAGAAGCTTCTGAGTAGGAGAAAAAGTCTGTAAAAATGGCAATTTTGGTCACTTTGAGGCTATAAAAAGTGGTTATTCAACATGAGACACAATCCAAATGACATTTTGAATCAATTTTGCTACAGTCCAAAAAATCAATTTTCTGATGAAAAACGATGACCCGTGACCTGTCGAACTTTCTCCAAATGGTCAGAAATGATAATTTTTTAATGTTTAATTTTTTGACTGTAAATAAATATTGAATGTGAATTAGAACTCTTGGAACTAAAATAAGTGTGTTTAGAGTCATTTTAATGCCTGAAATTGGTCGAAATAGAAGCTTCTGAGTAGTAGAAAAAGTCTGTAAAAATGTCAATTTTGGTCACATTGAGGATATAAAAAGTAGTTATTCAACATGAGGCACAATCCAAATGACATTTTGAATCAATTTTTCTACAGTCCAAAAAATCAATTTTCTGATGAAAAACGATGACCCGTGACCTATCGAACTTTCTCCAAATGGTCAGAAATGATAATTTTTTAATGTTTAAAATTTTGATTGTAAATGAATATTGAATGTGAATTAGAACTCTTGGAACTAAAATAAGTGTGTTTAGTATCATTTTAATGCCTGAAATTGGTCGAAATAGAAGCTTCTGAGTAGGAGAAAAAGTCTGTAAAAATGGCAATTTTGGTCACTTTAAGGCTATAAAAAGTAGTTATTCAACATGAGGCACAAACCAAATGACATTTTGAATAAATTTTTCTACAGTCCAAAAAATCAATTTTCTGATGAAAAACGATGACCCGTGACCTGTCGAACTTTTTCCAAATGGTCAGAAATGATCATTTTTTTATGTTATATTTTTTGACTGTAGATGAATATTGAATGTGAATTAGAACTCTTGGAACTAAAATATGTGTGTTTAGAGTCATTTTAATGCCTGAAATTGGTCGAAATAAAAGCTTCTGAGTAGGAGAAAAAGTCTGTAAAAATGGCAATTTTGGTCACATTGAGGATATAAAATGTAGTTATTCAACATGAGGCACAATCCAAATGACATTTTGAATCAATTTTTCTACAGTCCAAAACATCAATTTTCAGATGAAAAACAATGACCCGTGACCTGTCGAACTTTCTCCAAATAGTCAGAAATGATCATTTTTTAATGTTTAATTTTTTGACTGTAAATGAATATTGAATGTGAATTAGAACTCTTGAAACTAAAATAAGTGTGTTTAAATTCATTTTAATGCCTGAAATTTGTTGAAATAGAAGCTTCTGAGTAGGAGAAAAAGTCTGTAAAAATGGCAATTTTGGTCACATTGAGGCTATAAAAAGTAGTTATTCAACATGAGGCACCATCCAAATGACATTTTGAATCATTTTTTCTACAGTCCAAAAAATCAGTTTTCTGACGAAAAACGATGACCCGTGACTTGTCGAACTTTCTCCAAATGGTCAGAAATGATCAATTTTTATGTTAAATTTTTGGACTGTAAATGAATATTGAATGTGAATTATAACTCTTGGAACTAAAATAAGTGTGTTTAGAGTCATTTTAATGCCTGAAATTGGTCGAAATAGAAGCTTCTGAGTAGGAGAAAAAGTCTGTAAAAATGTCAATTTTGGTCACATTGAGGATATAAAAAGTAGTTATTCAACATGAGGCACAATCCAAATGACATTTTGAATCAAATTTTTCTACAGTCCAAAAAAATCAATTTTCTGATGAAAAACGATGACCCGTGACCTGTCGAACTTTCTCCAAATGGTCAGAAATTATAATTTTTTAATTTTACATTTTTTGACTGTAAATCAATATTGAATGTGAATTAGAACTCTTGAAAGTAAAATAGGTGTGTTTAATGTCATTTTAATGCCTGAAATTGGTTGAAATAGAAGCTTCTGAGAAGGAGGAAAAAGTCTGTAAAAATGGCAATTTTTGACACATTGAGGATACAAAAAGTAGTTATTCAACATGAGGCACATTCCAAATGACATTTTGAATCAATTTTTCTACAGTCCAAAACATCAATTTTCTGATGAAAAACGATGACCTGTGACCTGTCGAACTTTCTCCAAATGGTCAGAAATTATAATTTTTTAATTTTACATTTTTTGACTGTAAATCAATATTGAATGTGAATTAGAACTCTTGCAAGTAAAATAAGTGTGTTTAATGTCATTTTAATGCCTGAAATTGGTCGAAATAGAAGCTTCTGAGAAGGAGAAAAAGTCTGTAAAAATGGCAATTTTAGACACATTGAGGCTATAAAAAGTAGTTATTCAACATGAGGCACAATCCAAATGACATTTTGAATCAATTTTTCTACAGTCCAAAAAAATCAATTTTCTGATGAAAAATGATGACCCGTGACCTGTCGAACTTTCTCCAAATGGTCAGAAAGGATAATTTTTTAATGTTTAATTTTTTGACTGTAAATGAATATTGAATGTGAATTAGAACTCTTGGAACTAAAATAAGTGTGTTTAGAGTCATTTTAATGCCTGAAATTGGTCGAAATAGAAGCTTCTGAGTAGGAGAAAAAGTCTGTAAAAATAGCAATTTTCGTCACATTGAGGATATAAAATGTAGTTATTCAACATGAGGCACAATCCAAATGACATTTTGAATCAATTTTTCTACAGTCCAAAACATAAATTTTAAGATGAAAAACAATGACCCGTGACCTGTCGAACTTTCTCCAAATAGTCAGAAATGATCATTTTTTAATATTTAATTTTTTGACTGTAAATGAATATTGAATGTGAATTAGAACTCTTGAAACTAAAATAAGTGTGTTTAAATTCATTTTAATGCCTGAAATTTGTCGAAATAGAAGCTTCTGAGTAGGAGAAAAAGTCTGTAAAAATGGCAATTTTGGTCACATTGAGGCTATAAAAAGTAGTTATTTAACATGAGGCACCATCCAAATGACATTTTGAATCAATTTTTCTACAGTCCAAAAAATCAGTTTTCTGATGAAAAACGATGACCCGTGACCTGTCGAATTTTCTCCAAATGGTCAGAAATTATAATTTTTTAATTTTACATTTTTTGACTGTAAATCAATATTGAATGTGAATTAGAACTCTTGAAAGTAAAATAAGTGTGTTTAATGTCATTTTAATGCCTGAAATTGGTTGAAATAGAAGCTTCTGAGAAGGAGAAAAAGTCTGTAAAAATGGCAATTTTTGACACATTGAGGATATAAAAAGTAGTTATTCAACATGAGGCACATTCCAAATGACATTTTGAATCAATTTTTCTACAGTCCAAAACATCAATTTTCTGATGAAAAACGATGACCCGTGACCTGTCGAACTTTCTCCAAATGGTCAGAAATTATAATTTTTTAATTTTACATTTTTTGACTGTAAATCAATATTGAATGTGAATTAGAACTTTTGCAAGTAAAATAAGTGTGTTTAATGTCATTTTAATGCCTGAAATTGGTCGAAATAGAAGCTTCTGAGAAGGAGAAAAGGTCTGTAAAAATGGCAATTTTAGACACATTGAGGCTATAAAAAGTAGTTATTCAACATGAGGCACAATCCAAATGACATTTAGAATACATTTTTCTACAGTCCAAAAAATCAATTTTCTGATAAAAAACGATGACCTGTCGAACTTTCTCCAAATGGTCAGAAATGATAATTTTTTAATGTTTAATTTTTTGACTGTAAATGAATATTGAATGTGAATTAGAACTCTTGAAACTAAAAAAAGTGTGTTTAAAGTCATTTTAATGCCTGAAATTGGTCGAAATAGAAGCTTCTGAGAAGGAGAAAAAGTCTGTAAAAATGGCAATTTTTGACACATTGGGGATATAAAAAGTAGTTATTCAACATGAGGCACATTCCAAATGACATTTTGAATCAATTTTTCTACAGTCCAAAACATCAATTTTCTGATGAAAAACGATGACCCGTGACCTGTCGAACTTTCTCCAAATGGTCAGAAATTATAATTTTTTAATTTTACATTTTTTGACTGTAAATCAATATTGAATGTGAATTAGAACTCTTGCAAGTAAAATAAGTGTGTTTAATGTCATTTTAATGCCTGAAATTGGTCGAAATAGAAGCTTCTGAGAAGGAGAAAAGGTCTGTAAAAATGGCAATTTTAGACTCATTGAGGCTATAAAAAGTAGTTATTCAACATGAGGCACAATCCAAATGACATTTTGAATCAAATTTTTCTACAGTCCAAAAAATCAATTTTCTGATGAAAAATGATGACCCGTGACCTGTCGAACTTTCTCCAAATGGTCAGAAATGATCATTTTTTTATGTTAAATTTTTTGACTGTAAATGAATATTGAATGTGAATTAGAACTCTTGGAACTAAAATAAGTGTGTTTAGAGTCGTTTTAAAGCCTGAAATTGGTCGAAATAGAAGCTTCTGAGAAGGAGAAAAAGTCTGTAAAAATGGCAATTTTGGTCACTTTGAGGCTATAAAAAGTAGTAATTCAACATGAGACACAATCCAAATGACATTTTGAATCAATTTTGCTACAGTCCAAAAAATCAATTTTCTGATGAAAAACGATGACCCGTGACCTGTCGAACTTTCTCCAAATAGTCAGAAATGATCATTTTTTAATGTTTAATTTTTTGACTGTAAATGAATATTGAATGTGAATTAGAACTCTTGAAACTAAAATAAGTGTGTTTAAATTCATTTTAATGCCTGAAATTTGTCGAAATAGAAGCTTCTGAGTAGGAGAAAAAGTCTGTAAAAATGGCAATTTTGGTCACATTGAGGCTATAAAAAGTAGTTATTTAACATGAGGCACCATCCAAATGACATTTTGAATCAATTTTTCTACAGTCCAAAAAATCAGTTTTCTGATGAAAAACGATGACCCGTGACCTGTCGAATTTTCTCCAAATGGTCAGAAATTATAATTTTTTAATTTTACATTTTTTGACTGTAAATCAATATTGAATGTGAATTAGAACTCTTGAAAGTAAAATAAGTGTGTTTAATGTCATTTTAATGCCTGAAATTGGTTGAAATAGAAGCTTCTGAGAAGGAGAAAAAGTCTGTAAAAATGGCAATTTTTGACACATTGAGGATATAAAAAGTAGTTATTCAACATGAGGCACATTCCAAATGACATTTTGAATCAATTTTTCTACAGTCCAAAACATCAATTTTCTGATGAAAAACGATGACCCGTGACCTGTCGAACTTTCTCCAAATGGTCAGAAATTATAATTTTTTAATTTTACATTTTTTGACTGTAAATCAATATTGAATGTGAATTAGAACTCTTGCAAGTAAAATAAGTGTGTTTAATGTCATTTTAATGCCTGAAATTGGTCGAAATAGAAGCTTCTGAGAAGGAGAAAAGGTCTGTAAAAATGGCAATTTTAGACACATTGAGGCTATAAAAAGTAGTTATTCAACATGAGGCACAATCCAAATGACATTTAGAATACGTTTTTCTACAGTCCAAAAAATCAATTTTCTGATAAAAAACGATGACCTGTCGAACTTTCTCCAAATGGTCAGAAATGATAATTTTTTAATGTTTAATTTTTTGACTGTAAATGAATATTGAATGTGAATTAGAACTCTTGAAACTAAAAAAAGTGTGTTTAAAGTCATTTTAATGCCTGAAATTGGTCGAAATAGAAGCTTCTGAGAAGGAGAAAAAGTGTGTAAAAATGGCAATTTTTGACACATTGGGGATATAAAAAGTAGTTATTCAACATGAGGCACATTCCAAATGACATTTTGAATCAATTTTTCTACAGTCCAAAACATCAATTTTCTGATGAAAAACGATGACCCGTGACCTGTCGAACTTTCTCCAAATGGTCAGAAATTATAATTTTTTAATTTTACATTTTTTGACTGTAAATCAATATTGAATGTGAATTAGAACTCTTGCAAGTAAAATAAGTGTGTTTAATGTCATTTTAATGCCTGAAATTGGTCGAAATAGAAGCTTCTGAGAAGGAGAAAAGGTCTGTAAAAATGGCAATTTTAGACACATTGAGGCTATAAAAAGTAGTTATTCAACATGAGGCACAATCCAAATGACATTTTGAATCAAATTTTTCTACAGTCCAAAAAATCAATTTTCTGATGAAAAACGATGACCCGTGACCTGTCGAACTTTTTCCAAATGGTCAGAAATGATCTTTTTTTTATGTTACATTTTTTGACTGTAGATGAATATTGAATGTGAATTAGAACTCTTGGAACTAAAATATGTGTGTTTAGAGTCATTTTAATGCCTGAAATTGGTCGAAATAAAAGCTTCTGAGTAGGAGAAAAAGTCTGTAAAAATGGCAATTTTGGTCACATTGAGGATATAAAATGTAGTTATTCAACATGAGGCACAATCCAAATGACATTTTGAATCAATTTTTCTACAGTCCAAAACATCAATTTTCAGATGAAAAACAATGACCCGTGACCTGTCGAACTTTCTCCAAATAGTCAGAAATGATCATTTTTTAATGTTTAATTTTTTGACTGTAAATGAATATTGAATGTGAATTAGAACTCTTGAAACTAAAATAAGTGTGTTTAAATTCATTTTAATGCCTGAAATTTGTTGAAATAGAAGCTTCTGAGTAGGAGAAAAAGTCTGTAAAAATGGCAATTTTGGTCACATTGAGGCTATAAAAAGTAGTTATTCAACATGAGGCACCATCCAAATGACATTTTGAATCATTTTTTCTACAGTCCAAAAAATCAGTTTTCTGACGAAAAACGATGACCCGTGACTTGTCGAACTTTCTCCAAATGGTCAGAAATGATCAATTTTTATGTTAAATTTTTGGACTGTAAATGAATATTGAATGTGAATTATAACTCTTGGAACTAAAATAAGTGTGTTTAGAGTCATTTTAATGCCTGAAATTGGTCGAAATAGAAGCTTCTGAGTAGGAGAAAAAGTCTGTAAAAATGTCAATTTTGGTCACATTGAGGATATAAAAAGTAGTTATTCAACATGAGGCACAATCCAAATGACATTTTGAATCAAATTTTTCTACAGTCCAAAAAAATCAATTTTCTGATGAAAAACGATGACCCGTGACCTGTCGAACTTTCTCCAAATGGTCAGAAATTATAATTTTTTAATTTTACATTTTTTGACTGTAAATCAATATTGAATGTGAATTAGAACTCTTGAAAGTAAAATAAGTGTGTTTAATGTCATTTTAATGCCTGAAATTGGTTGAAATAGAAGCTTCTGAGAAGGAGGAAAAAGTCTGTAAAAATGGCAATTTTTGACACATTGAGGATACAAAAAGTAGTTATTCAACATGAGGCACATTCCAAATGACATTTTGAATCAATTTTTCTACAGTCCAAAACATCAATTTTCTGATGAAAAACGATGACCTGTGACCTGTCGAACTTTCTCCAAATGGTCAGAAATTATAATTTTTTAATTTTACATTTTTTGACTGTAAATCAATATTGAATGTGAATTAGAACTCTTGCAAGTAAAATAAGTGTGTTTAATGTCATTTTAATGCCTGAAATTGGTCGAAATAGAAGCTTCTGAGAAGGAGAAAAAGTCTGTAAAAATGGCAATTTTAGACACATTGAGGCTATAAAAAGTAGTTATTCAACATGAGGCACAATCCAAATGACATTTTGAATCAATTTTTCTACAGTCCAAAAAAATCAATTTTCTGATGAAAAATGATGACCCGTGACCTGTCGAACTTTCTCCAAATGGTCAGAAAGGATAATTTTTTAATGTTTAATTTTTTGACTGTAAATGAATATTGAATGTGAATTAGAACTCTTGGAACTAAAATAAGTGTGTTTAGAGTCATTTTAATGCCTGAAATTGGTCGAAATAGAAGCTTCTGAGTAGGAGAAAAAGTCTGTAAAAATAGCAATTTTCGTCACATTGAGGATATAAAATGTAGTTATTCAACATGAGGCACAATCCAAATGACATTTTGAATCAATTTTTCTACAGTCCAAAACATAAATTTTAAGATGAAAAACAATGACCCGTGACCTGTCGAACTTTCTCCAAATAGTCAGAAATGATCATTTTTTAATGTTTAATTTTTTGACTGTAAATGAATATTGAATGTGAATTAGAACTCTTGAAACTAAAATAAGTGTGTTTAAATTCATTTTAATGCCTGAAATTTGTCGAAATAGAAGCTTCTGAGTAGGAGAAAAAGTCTGTAAAAATGGCAATTTTGGTCACATTGAGGCTATAAAAAGTAGTTATTTAACATGAGGCACCATCCAAATGACATTTTGAATCAATTTTTCTACAGTCCAAAAAATCAGTTTTCTGATGAAAAACGATGACCCGTGACCTGTCGAATTTTCTCCAAATGGTCAGAAATTATAATTTTTTAATTTTACATTTTTTGACTGTAAATCAATATTGAATGTGAATTAGAACTCTTGAAAGTAAAATAAGTGTGTTTAATGTCATTTTAATGCCTGAAATTGGTTGAAATAGAAGCTTCTGAGAAGGAGAAAAAGTCTGTAAAAATGGCAATTTTTGACACATTGAGGATATAAAAAGTAGTTATTCAACATGAGGCACATTCCAAATGACATTTTGAATCAATTT
The DNA here is from genome assembly GCF_964204655.1 of Triturus cristatus. NCBI lineage: Eukaryota > Metazoa > Chordata > Amphibia > Caudata > Salamandridae > Triturus > Triturus cristatus. The sequence continues at coordinate 628,329,865 of NC_140592.1, read as the reverse complement.
TTCTACAGTCCAAAACATCAATTTTCTGATGAAAAACGATGACCCGTGACCTGTCGAACTTTCTCCAAATGGTCAGAAATTATAATTTTTTAATTTTACATTTTTTGACTGTAAATCAATATTGAATGTGAATTAGAACTCTTGCAAGTAAAATAAGTGTGTTTAATGTCATTTTAATGCCTGAAATTGGTCGAAATAGAAGCTTCTGAGAAGGAGAAAAGGTCTGTAAAAATGGCAATTTTAGACACATTGAGGCTATAAAAAGTAGTTATTCAACATGAGGCACAATCCAAATGACATTTAGAATACATTTTTCTACAGTCCAAAAAATCAATTTTCTGATAAAAAACGATGACCTGTCGAACTTCCTCCAAATGGTCAGAAATGATAATTTTTTAATGTTTAATTTTTTGACTGTAAATGAATATTGAATGTGAATTAGAACTCTTGAAACTAAAAAAAGTGTGTTTAAAGTCATTTTAATGCCTGAAATTGGTCGAAATAGAAGCTTCTGAGAAGGAGAAAAAGTCTGTAAAAATGGCAATTTTTGACACATTGGGGATATAAAAAGTAGTTATTCAACATGAGGCACATTCCAAATGACATTTTGAATCAATTTTTCTACAGTCCAAAACATCAATTTTCTGATGAAAAACGATGACCCGTGACCTGTCGAACTTTCTCCAAATGGTCAGAAATTATAATTTTTTAATTTTACATTTTTTGACTGTAAATCAATATTGAATGTGAATTAGAACTCTTGCAAGTAAAATAAGTGTGTTTAATGTCATTTTAATGCCTGAAATTGGTCGAAATAGAAGCTTCTGAGAAGGAGAAAAGGTCTGTAAAAATGGCAATTTTAGACACATTGAGGCTATAAAAAGTAGTTATTCAACATGAGGCACAATCCAAATGACATTTTGAATCAAATTTTTCTACAGTCCAAAAAATCAATTTTCTGATGAAAAATGATGACCCGTGACCTGTCGAACTTTCTCCAAATGGTCAGAAATGATCATTTTTTTATGTTAAATTTTTTGACTGTAAATGAATATTGAATGTGAATTAGAACTCTTGGAACTAAAATAAGTGTGTTTAGAGTCGTTTTAAAGCCTGAAATTGGTCGAAATAGAAGCTTCTGAGAAGGAGAAAAAGTCTGTAAAAATGGCACTTTTGGTCACTTTGAGGCTATAAAAAGTAGTAATTCAACATGAGACACAATCCAAATGACATTTTGAATCAATTTTGCTACAGTCCAAAAAATCAATTTTCTGATGAAAAACGATGACCCGTGACCTGTCGAACTTTCTCCAAATAGTCAGAAATGATCATTTTTTAATGTTTAATTTTTTGACTGTAAATGAATATTGAATGTGAATTAGAACTCTTGAAACTAAAATAAGTGTGTTTAAATTCATTTTAATGCCTGAAATTTGTTGAAATAGAAGCTTCTGAGTAGGAGAAAAAGTCTGTAAAAATGGCAATTTTGGTCACATTGAGGCTATAAAAAGTAGTTATTTAACATGAGGCACCATCCAAATGACATTTTGAATCAATTTTTCTACAGTCCAAAAAATCAGTTTTCTGATGAAAAACGATGACCCGTGACCTGTCGAATTTTCTCCAAATGGTCAGAAATTATAATTTTTTAATTTTACATTTTTTGACTGTAAATCAATATTGAATGTGAATTAGAACTCTTGAAAGTAAAATAAGTGTGTTTAATGTCATTTTAATGCCTGAAATTGGTTGAAATAGAAGCTTCTGAGAAGGAGAAAAAGTCTGTAAAAATGGCAATTTTTGACACATTGAGGATATAAAAAGTAGTTATTCAACATGAGGCACATTCCAAATGACATTTTGAATCAATTTTTCTACAGTCCAAAACATCAATTTTCTGATGAAAAACGATGACCCGTGACCTGTCGAACTTTCTCCAAATGGTCAGAAATTATAATTTTTTAATTTTACATTTTTTGACTGTAAATCAATATTGAATGTGAATTAGAACTCTTGCAAGTAAAATAAGTGTGTTTAATGTCATTTTAATGCCTGAAATAGGTCGAAATAGAAGCTTCTGAGAAGGAGAAAAGGTCTGTAAAAATGGCAATTTTAGACACATTGAGGCTATAAAAAGTAGTTATTCAACATGAGGCACAATCCAAATGACATTTAGAATACATTTTTCTACAGTCCAAAAAATCAATTTTCTGATAAAAAACGATGACCTGTCGAACTTTCTCCAAATGGTCAGAAATGATAATTTTTTAATGTTTAATTTTTTGACTGTAAATGAATATTGAATGTGAATTAGAACTCTTGAAACTAAAAAAAGTGTGTTTAAAGTCATTTTAATGCCTGAAATTGGTCGAAATAGAAGCTTCTGAGAAGGAGAAAAAGTCTGTAAAAATGGCAATTTTTGACACATTGGGGATATAAAAAGTAGTTATTCAACATGAGGCACATTCCAAATGACATTTTGAATCAATTTTTCTACAGTCCAAAACATCAATTTTCTGATGAAAAACGATGACCCGTGACCTGTCGAACTTTCTCCAAATGGTCAGAAATTATAATTTTTTAATTTTACATTTTTTGACTGTAAATCAATATTGAATGTGAATTAGAACTCTTGCAAGTAAAATAAGTGTGTTTAATGTCATTTTAATGCCTGAAATTGGTCGAAATAGAAGCTTCTGAGAAGGAGAAAAGGTCTGTAAAAATGGCAATTTTAGACACATTGAGGCTATAAAAAGTAGTTATTCAACATGAGGCACAATCCAAATGACATTTTGAATCAAATTTTTCTACAGTCCAAAAAATCAATTTTCTGATGAAAAATGATGACCCGTGACCTGTCGAACTTTCTCCAAATGGTCAGAAATGATCATTTTTTTATGTTAAATTTTTTGACTGTAAATGAATATTGAATGTGAATTAGAACTCTTGGAACTAAAATAAGTGTGTTTAGAGTCGTTTTAAAGCCTGAAATTGGTCGAAATAGAAGCTTCTGAGTAGGAGAAAAAGTCTGTAAAAATGGCAATTTTGGTCACTTTGAGGCTATAAAAAGTAGTAATTCAACATGAGACACAATCCAAATGACATTTTGAATCAATTTTGCTACAGTCCAAAAAATCAATTTTCTGATGAAAAACGATGACCCGTGACCTTTCGAACTTTCTCCAAATGGTCAGAAATTATAATTTTTTAATGTTTAATTTTTTGACTGTAAATAAATATTGAATGTGAATTAGAACTCTTGGAACTAAAATAAGTGTGTTTAAATTCATTTTAATGCCTGAAATTTGTCGAAATAGAAGCTTCTGAGTAGGAGAAAAAGTCTGTAAAAATGGCAATTTTGGTCACATTGAGGCTATAAAAAGTAGTTATTCAACATGAGGCCCCATCCAAATGACATTTTGAATCATTTTTTCTACAGTCCAAAAAATCAGTTTTCTGACGAAAAACGATGACCCGTGACTTGTCGAACTTTCTCCAAATGGTCAGAAATGATCAATTTTTATGTTAAATTTTTGGACTGTAAATGAATATTGAATGTGAATTATAACTCTTGGAACTAAAATAAGTGTGTTTAGAGTCATTTTAATGCCTGAAATTGGTCGAAATAGAAGCTTCTGAGTAGGAGAAAAAGTCTGTAAAAATGTCAATTTTGGTTACATTGAGGATATAAAAAGTAGTTATTCAACATGAGGCACAATCCAAATGACATTTTGAATCAAATTTTTCTACAGTCCAAAAAAATCAATTTTCTGATGAAAAACGATGACCCGTGACCTGTCGAACTTTCTCCAAATGGTCAGAAATTATAATTTTTTAATTTTACATTTTTTGACTGTAAATCAATATTGAATGTGAATTAGAACTCTTGAAAGTAAAATAAGTGTGTTTAATGTCATTTTAATGCCTGAAATTGGTTGAAATAGAAGCTTCTGAGAAGGAGAAAAAGTCTGTAAAAATGGCAATTTTTGACACATTGAGGATACAAAAAGTAGTTATTCAACATGAGGCACATTCCAAATGACATTTTGAATCAAATTTTCTACAGTCCAAAACATCAATTTTCTGATGAAAAACGATGACCCGTGACCTGTCGAACTTTCTCCAAATGGTCAGAAATTATAATTTTTTAATTTTACATTTTTTGACTGTAAATCAATATTGAATGTGAATTAGAACTCTTGCAAGTAAAATAAGTGTGTTTAATGTCATTTTAATGCCTGAAATTGGTCGAAATAGAAGCTTCTGAGAAGGAGAAAAAGTCTGTAAAAATGGCAATTTTAGACACATTGAGGCTATAAAAAGTAGTTATTCAACATGAGGCACAATCCAAATGACATTTTGAATCAATTTTTCTACAGTCCAAAAAAATCAATTTTCTGATGAAAAATGATGACCCGTGACCTGTCGAACTTTCTCCAAATGGTCAGAAATTATAATTTTTTAATTTTACATTTTTTGACTGTAAATCAATCTTGAATGTGAATTAGAACTCTTGAAAGTAAAATAAGTGTGTTTAATGTCATTTTAATGCCTGAAATTGGTTGAAATAGAAGCTTCTGAGAAGGAGAAAAAGTCTGTAAAAATGGCAATTTTTGACACATTGAGGATATAAAAAGTAGTTATTCAACATGAGGCACATTCCAAATGACATTTTGAATCAATTTTTCTACAGTCCAAAACATCAATTCTCTGATGAAAAACGATGACCCGTGACCTGTCGAACTTTCTCCAAATGGTCAGAAATTATAATTTTTTAATTTTACATTTTTTGACTGTAAATCAATATTGAATGTGAATTAGAACTCTTGCAAGTAAAATAAGTGTGTTTAATGTCATTTTAATGCCTGAAATTGGTCGAAATAGAAGCTTCTGAGAAGGAGAAAAGGTCTGTAAAAATGGCAATTTTAGACACATTGAGGCTATAAAAATTAGTTATTCAACATGAGGCACAATCCAAATGACATTTAGAATACATTTTTCTACAGTATAAAAAATCAATTTTCTGATAAAAAACGATGACCCGTGACCTGTCGAACTTTCTCCAAATGGTCAGAAATGATAATTTTTTAATGTTTAATTTTTTGACTGTAAATGAATATTGAATGTGAATTAGAACTCTTGAAACTAAAAAAGTGTGTTTAAAGTCATTTTAATGCCTGAAATTGGTCGAAATAGAAGCTTCTGAGTAGGAGAAAAAGTCTGTAAAAATGGCAATTTTGGTCACTTTGAGGCTATAAAAAGTGGTTATTCAACATGACACACAATCCAAATGACATTTTGAATCAATTTTTCTACAGTCCAAAACATCAATTTTCAGATGAAAAACAATGACCCGTGACCTGTCGAACTTTCTCCAAATAGTCAGAAATGATAATTTTTTAATGTTTAATTTTTTGACTGTAAATGAATATTGAATGTGAATTAGAACTCTTGGAACTAAAATAATTGTGTTTAGAGTCATTTTAATGCCTGAAATTGGTCGAAATAGAAGCTTCTGAGTAGGAGAAAAAGTCTGTAAAAATGTCAATTTTGGTCACATTGAGGATATAAAAAGTAGTTATTCAACATGAGGCACAATCCAAATGACATTTTGAATCAAATTTTTCTACAGTCCAAAAAAATCAATTTTCTGATGAAAAACGATGACCCGTGACCTGTCGAACTTTCTCCAAATAGACAGAAATTGTAATTTTTTCATTTTACATTTTTTGACTGTAAATCAATATTGAATGTGAATTAGAACTCTTGAAAGTAAAATAAGTGTGTTTAATGTCATTTTAATGCCTGAAATTGGTTGAAATAGAAGCTTCTGAGAAGGAGAAAAAGTCTGTAAAAATGGCAATTTTTGACACATTGAGGATATAAAAAGTAGTTATTCAACATGAGGCACATTCCAAATGACATTTTGAATCAATTTTTCTACAGTCCAAAACATCAATTTTCTGATGAAAAACGATGACCCGTGACCTGTCGAACTTTCTCCAAATGGTCAGAAATTATAATTTTTTAATTTTACATTTTTTGACTGTAAATCAATATTGAATGTGAATTAGAACTCTTGCAAGTAAAATAAGTGTGTTTAATGTCATTTTATTGCCTGAAATTGGTCGAAATAGAAGCTTCTGAGAAGGAGAAAAGGTCTGAAAAATGGCAATTTTAGACACATTGAGGCTATAAAAAGTAGTTATTCAACATGAGGCACAATCCAAATGACATTTAGAATACATTTTTCTACAGTCCAAAAAATCAATTTTCTGATAAAAAACGATGACCCGTGACCTGTCGAACTTTCTCCAAATGGTCAGAAATGATAATTTTTTAATGTTTAATTTTTTGACTGTAAATGAATATTGAATGTGAATTAGAACTCTTGAAACTAAAAAAGTGTGTTTAAAGTCATTTTAATGCCTGAAATTGGTCGAAATAGAAGCTTCTGAGTAGGAGAAAAAGTCTGTAAAAATGGCAATTTTGGTCACATTGAGGATATAAAAAGTAGTTATTCAACATGAGGCACAATCCAAATGACATTTTGAATCAAATTTTTCTACAGTCCAAAAAAATCAATTTTCTGATGAAAAACGATGACCCGTGACCTGTCGAACTTTCTCCAAATGGTCAGAAATTATAATTTTTTAATTTTACATTTTTTGACTGTAAATCAATATTGAATGTGAATTAGAACTCTTGAAAGTAAAATAAGTGTGTTTAATGTCATTTTAATGCCTGAAATTGGTTGAAATAGAAGCTTCTGAGAAGGAGAAAAAGTCTGTAAAAATGGCAATTTTTGACACATTGAGGATATAAAAAGTAGTTATTCAACATGAGGCACATTCCAAATGACATTTTGAATCAATTTTTCTACAGTCCAAAACATCAATTCTCTGATGAAAAACGATGACCCGTTACCTGTCGAACTTTCTCCAAATGGTCAGAAATTATAATTTTTTAATTTTACATTTTTTGACTGTAAATCAATATTGAATGTGAATTAGAACTCTTGCAAGTAAAATAAGTGTGTTTAATGTCATTTTAATGCCTGAAATTGGTCGAAATAGAAGCTTCTGAGAAGGAGAAAAGGTCTGTAAAAATGGCAATTTTAGACACATTGAGGCTATAAAAAGTAGTTATTCAACATGAGGCACAATCCAAATGACATTTAGAATACATTTTTCTACAGTATAAAAAATCAATTTTCTGATAAAAAACGATGACCCGTGACCTGTCGAACTTTCTCCAAATGGTCAGAAATGATAATTTTTTAATGTTTAATTTTTTGACTGTAAATGAATATTGAATGTGAATTAGAACTCTTGAAACTAAAAAAGTGTGTTTAAAGTCATTTTAATGCCTGAAATTGGTCGAAATAGAAGCTTCTGAGTAGGAGAAAAAGTCTGTAAAAATGGCAATTTTGGTCACTTTGAGGCTATAAAAAGTGGTTATTCAACATGACACACAATCCAAATGACATTTTGAATCAATTTTTCTACAGTCCAAAACATCAATTTTCAGATGAAAAACAATGACCCGTGACCTGTCGAACTTTCTCCAAATAGTCAGAAATGATAATTTTTTAATGTTTAATTTTTTGACTGTAAATGAATATTGAATGTGAATTAGAACTCTTGGAACTAAAATAATTGTGTTTAGAGTCATTTTAATGCCTGAAATTGGTCGAAATAGAAGCTTCTGAGTAGGAGAAAAAGTCTGTAAAAATGTCAATTTTGGTCACATTGAGGATATAAAAAGTAGTTATTCAACATGAGGCACAATCCAAATGACATTTTGAATCAAATTTTTCTACAGTCCAAAAAAATCAATTTTCTGATGAAAAACGATGACCCGTGACCTGTCGAACTTTCTCCAAATAGACAGAAATTGTAATTTTTTCATTTTACATTTTTTGACTGTAGATCAATATTGAATGTGAATTAGAACTCTTGAAAGTAAAATAAGTGTGTTTAATGTCATTTTAATGCCTGAAATTGGTTGAAATAGAAGCTTCTGAGAAGGAGAAAAAGTCTGTAAAAATGGCAATTTTTGACACATTGAGGATATAAAAAGTAGTTATTCAACATGAGGCACATTCCAAATGACATTTTGAATCAATTTTTCTACAGTCCAAAACATCAATTTTCTGATGAAAAACGATGACCCGTGACCTGTCGAACTTTCTCCAAATGGTCAGAAATTATAATTTTTTAATTTTACATTTTTTGACTGTAAATCAATATTGAATGTGAATTAGAACTCTTGCAAGTAAAATAAGTGTGTTTAATGTCATTTTATTGCCTGAAATTGGTCGAAATAGAAGCTTCTGAGAAGGAGAAAAGGTCTGAAAAATGGCAATTTTAGACACATTGAGGCTATAAAAAGTAGTTATTCAACATGAGGCACAATCCAAATGACATTTAGAATACATTTTTCTACAGTCCAAAAAATCAATTTTCTGATAAAAAACGATGACCCGTGACCTGTCGAACTTTCTCCAAATGGTCAGAAATGATAATTTTTTAATGTTTAATTTTTTGACTGTAAATGAATATTGAATGTGAATTAGAACTCTTGAAACTAAAAAAAGTGTGTTTAAAGTCATTTTAATGCCTGAAATTGGTCGAAATAGAAGCTTCTGAGTAGGAGAAAAAGTCTGTAAAAATGGCAATTTTGGTCACATTGAGGATATAAAAAGTAGTTATTCAACATGAGGCACAATCCAAATGACATTTTGAATCAAATTTTTCTACAGTCCAAAAAAATCAATTTTCTGATGAAAAACGATGACCCGTGACCTGTCGAACTTTCTCCAAATGGTCAGAAATTATAATTTTTTAATTTTACATTTTTTGACTGTAAATCAATATTGAATGTGAATTAGAACTCTTGAAAGTAAAATAAGTGTGTTTAATGTCATTTTAATGCCTGAAATTGGTTGAAATAGAAGCTTCTGAGAAGGAGAAAAAGTCTGTAAAAATGGCAATTTATGACACATTGAGGATATAAAAAGTAGTTATTCAACATGAGGCACACTCCAAATGACATTTTGAATCAATTTTTCTACAGTCCAAAACATCAATTTTCTGATGAAAAACGATGACCCGTGACCTGTCGAACTTTCTCCAAATGGTCAGAAATTATAATTTTTTAATTTTACATTTTTTGACTGTAAATCAATATTGAATGTGAATTAGAACTCTTGCAAGTAAAATAAGTGTGTTTAATGTCATTTTAATGCCTGAAATTGGTCGAAATAGAAGCTTCTGAGAAGGAGAAAAAGTCTGTAAAAATGGCAATTTTAGACACATTGAGGCTATAAAAAGTAGTTATTCAACATGAGGCACAATCCAAATGACATTTTGAATCAATTTTTCTACAGTCCAAAAAAATCAATTTTCTGATGAAAAATGATGACCCGTGACCTGTCGAACTTTCTCCAAATGGTCAGAAATGATAATTTTTTAATGTTTAATTTTTTGACTGTAAATGAATATTGAATGTGAATTAGAACTCTTGGAACTAAAATAAGTGTGTTTAGAGTCATTTTAATGCCTGAAATTGGTCGAAATAGAAGCTTCTGATTAGGAGAAAAAGTCTGTAAAAATAGCAATTTTGGTCACATTGAGGATATAAAATGTAGTTATTCAACATGAGGCACAATCCAAATGACATTTTGAATCAATTTTTCTACAGTCCAAAACATAAATTTTTAAGATGAAAAACAATGACCCGTGACCTGTCGAACTTTCTCCAAATAGTCAGAAATGATCATTTTTTAATGTTTAATTTTTTGACTGTAAATGAATATTGAATGTGAATTAGAACTCTTGAAACTAAAATAAGTGTGTTTAAATTCATTTTAATGCCTGAAATTTGTCGAAATAGAAGCTTCTGAGTAGGAGAAAAAGTCTGTAAAAATGGCAATTTTGGTCACATTGAGGCTATAAAAAGTAGTTATTCAACATGAGGCACCATCCAAATGACATTTTGAATCAATTTTTCAACAGTCCAAAAAATCAGTTTTCTGATGAAAAACGATGACCCGTGACCTGTCGAACTTTCTCCAAATGGTCAGAAATTATCAATTTTTATGTTAAATTTTTGGACTGTAAATGAATATTGAATGTGAATTAGAACTCTTGGAACTAAAATAAGTGTGTTTAGAGTCATTTTAATGCCTGAAATTGGTCGAAAAAGAAGCTTCTGAGTAGGAGAAAAAGTCTGTAAAAATGGCAATTTTGGTCACATTGAGGATATAAAAAGTAGTTATTCAACATGAGGCACAATCCAAATGACATTTTGAATCAAATTTTTCTACAGTCCAAAAAAATCAATTTTCTGATGAAAAACGATGACCCGTGACCTGTCGAACTTTCTCCAAATGGTCAGAAATTATAATTTTTTAATTTTACATTTTTTGACTGTAAATCAATCTTGAATGTGAATTAGAACTCTTGAAAGTAAAATAAGTGTGTTTAATGTCATTTTAATGCCTGAAATTGGTTGAAATAGAAGCTTCTGAGAAGGAGAAAAAGTCTGTAAAAATGGCAATTTTTGACACATTGAGGATATAAAAAGTAGTTATTCAACATGAGGCACATTCCAAATGACATTTTGAATCAATTTTTCTACAGTCCAAAACATCAATTCTCTGATGAAAAACGATGACCCGTGACCTGTCGAACTTTCTCCAAATGGTCAGAAATTATAATTTTTTAATTTTACATTTTTTGACTGTAAATCAATATTGAATGTGAATTAGAACTCTTGCAAGTAAAATAAGTGTGTTTAATGTCATTTTAATGCCTGAAATTGGTCGAAATAGAAGCTTCTGAGAAGGAGAAAAGGTCTGTAAAAATGGCAATTTTAGACACATTGAGGCTATAAAAAGTAGTTATTCAACATGAGGCACAATCCAAATGACATTTAGAATACATTTTTCTACAGTATAAAAAATCAATTTTCTGATAAAAAACGATGACCCGTGACCTGTCGAACTTTCTCCAAATGGTCAGAAATGATAATTTTTTAATGTTTAATTTTTTGACTGTAAATGAATATTGAATGTGAATTAGAACTCTTGAAACTAAAAAAGTGTGTTTAAAGTCATTTTAATGCCTGAAATTGGTCGAAATAGAAGCTTCTGAGTAGGAGAAAAAGTCTGTAAAAATGGCAATTTTGGTCACTTTGAGGCTATAAAAAGTGGTTATTCAACATGACACACAATCCAAATGACATTTTGAATCAATTTTTCTACAGTCCAAAACATCAATTTTCAGATGAAAAACAATGACCCGTGACTTGTCGAACTTTCTCCAAATAGTCAGAAATGATAATTTTTTAATGTTTAATTTTTTGACTGTAAATGAATATTGAATGTGAATTAGAACTCTTGGAACTAAAATAATTGTGTTTAGAGTCATTTTAATGCCTGAAATTGGTCGAAATAGAAGCTTCTGAGTAGGAGAAAAAGTCTGTAAAAATGTCAATTTTGGTCACATTGAGGATATAAAAAGTAGTTATTCAACATGAGGCACAATCCAAATGACATTTTGAATCAAATTTTTCTACAGTCCAAAAAAATCAATTTTCTGATGAAAAACGATGACCCGTGACCTGTCGAACTTTCTCCAAATAGACAGAAATTGTAATTTTTTCATTTTACATTTTTTGACTGTAAATCAATATTGAATGTGAATTAGAACTCTTGAAAGTAAAATAAGTGTGTTTAATGTCATTTTAATGCCTGAAATTGGTTGAAATAGAAGCTTCTGAGAAGGAGAAAAAGTCTGTAAAAATGGCAATTTTTGACACATTGAGGATATAAAAAGTAGTTATTCAACATGAGGCACATTCCAAATGACATTTTGAATCAATTTTTCTACAGTCCAAAACATCAATTTTCTGATGAAAAACAATGACCCGTGACCTGTCGAACTTTCTCCAAATGGTCAGAAATTATAATTTTTTAATTTTACATTTTTTGACTGTAAATCAATATTGAATGTGAATTAGAACTCTTGCAAGTAAAATAAGTGTGTTTAATGTCATTTTATTGCCTGAAATTGGTCGAAATAGAAGCTTCTGAGAAGGAGAAAAGGTCTGAAAAATGGCAATTTTAGACACATTGAGGCTATAAAAAGTAGTTATTCAACATGAGGCACAATCCAAATGACATTTAGAATACATTTTTCTACAGTCCAAAAAATAAATTTTCTGATAAAAAACGATGACCCGTGACCTGTCGAACTTTCTCCAAATGGTCAGAAATGATAATTTTTTTAATGTTTAATTTTTTGACTGTAAATGAATATTGAATGTGAATTAGAACTCTTGAAACTAAAAAAAGTGTGTTTAAAGTCATTTTAATGCCTGAAATTGGTCGAAATAGAAGCTTCTGAGTAGGAGAAAAAGTCTGTAAAAATGGCAATTTTGGTCACATTGAGGATATAAAAAGTAGTTATTCAACATGAGGCACAATCCAAATGACATTTTGAATCAAATTTTTCTACAGTCCAAAAAAATCAATTTTCTGATGAAAAACGATGACCCGTGACCTGTCGAACTTTCTCCAAATGGTCAGAAATTATAATTTTTTAATTTTACATTTTTTGACTGTAAATCAATATTGAATGTGAATTAGAACTCTTGAAAGTAAAATAAGTGTGTTTAATGTCATTTTAATGCCTGAAATTGGTTGAAATAGAAGCTTCTGAGAAGGAGAAAAAGTCTGTAAAAATGGCAATTTTTGACACATTGAGGATATAAAAAGTAGTTATTCAACATGAGGCACACTCCAAATGACATTTTGAATCAATTTTTCTACAGTCCAAAACATCAATTTTCTGATGAAAAACGATGACCCGTGACCTGTCGAACTTTCTCCAAATGGTCAGAAATTATCATTTTTTAATTTTACATTTTTTGACTGTAAATCAATATTGAATGTGAATTAGAACTCTTGCAAGTAAAATAAGTGTGTTTAATGTCATTTTAATGCCTGAAATTGGTCGAAATAGAAGCTTCTGAGAAGGAGAAAAGGTCTGTAAAAATGGCAATTTTAGACACATTGAGGCTATAAAAAGTAGTTATTCAACATGAGGCACAATCCAAATGACATTTAGAATACATTTTTCTACAGTATAAAAAATCAATTTTATGATAAAAAACGATGACCCGTGACCTGTCGAACTTTCTCCAAATGGTCAGAAATGATAATTTTTTAATGTTTAATTTTTTGACTGTAAATGAATATTGAATGTGAATTAGAACTCTTGAAACTAAAAAAGTGTGTTTAAAGTCATTTTAATGCCTGAAATTGGTCGAAATAGAAGCTTCTGAGTAGGAGAAAAAGTCTGTAAAAATGGCAATTTTGGTCACTTTGAGGCTATAAAAAGTGGTTATTCAACATGACACACAATCCAAATGACATTTTGAATCAATTTTTCTACAGTCCAAAACATCAATTTTCAGATGAAAAACAATGACCCGTGACCTGTCGAACTTTCTCCAAATAGTCAGAAATGATCATTTTTTAATGTTTAATTTTTTGACTGTAAATGAATATTGAATGTGAATTAGAACTCTTGGAACTAAAATAATTGTGTTTAGAGTCATTTTAATGCCTGAAATTGGTCGAAATAGAAGCTTCTGAGTAGGAGAAAAAGTCTGTAAAAATGTCAATTTTGGTCACATTGAGGATATAAAAAGTAGTTATTCAACATGAGGCACAATCCAAATGACATTTTGAATCAAATTTTTCTACCGTCCAAAAAAATCAATTTTCTGATGAAAAACGATGACCCGTGACCTGTCGAACTTTCTCCAAATAGACAGAAATTGTAATTTTTTCATTTTACATTTTTTGACTGTAAATCAATATTGAATGTGAATTAGAACTCTTGAAAGTAAAATAAGTGTGTTTAATGTCATTTTAATGCCTGAAATTGGTTGAAATAGAAGCTTCTGAGAAGGAGAAAAAGTCTGTAAAAATGGCAATTTTTGACACATTGAGGATATAAAAAGTAGTTATTCAACATGAGGCACATTCCAAATGACATTTTGAATCAATTTTTCTACAGTCCAAAACATCAATTTTCTGATGAAAAACGATGACCCGTGACCTGTCGAACTTTCTCCAAATGGTCAGAAATTATAATTTTTTAATTTTACATTTTTTGACTGTAAATCAATATTGAATGTGAATTAGAACTCTTGCAAGTAAAATAAGAGTGTTTAATGTCATTTTAATGCCTGAAATTGGTCGAAATAGAAGCTTCTGAGAAGGAGAAAAAGTCTGTAAAAATGGCAATTTTAGACACATTGAGGCTATAAAAAGTAGTTATTCAACATGAGGCACAATCCAAATGACATTTTGAATCAATTTTTCTACAGTCCAAAAAAATCAATTTTCTGATGAAAAATGATGACCCGTGACCTGTCGAACTTTCTCCAAATGGTCAGAAATGATAATTTTTTAATGTTTAATTTTTTGACTGTAAATGAATATTGAATGTGAATTAGAACTCTTGGAACTAAAATAAGTGTGTTTAGAGTCATTTTAATGCCTGAAATTGGTCGAAATAGAAGCTTCTGATTAGGAGAAAAAGTCTGTAAAAATAGCAATTTTGGTCACATTGAGGATATAAAATGTAGTTATTCAACATGAGGCACAATCCAAATGACATTTTGAATCAATTTTTCTACAGTCCAAAACATAAATTTTTAAGATGAAAAACAATGACCCGTGACCTGTCGAACTTTCTCCAAATAGTCAGAAATGATCATTTTTTAATGTTTAATTTTTTGACTGTAAATGAATATTGAATGTGAATTAGAACTCTTGAAACTAAAATAAGTGTGTTTAAATTCATTTTAATGCCTGAAATTTGTCGAAATAGAAGCTTCTGAGTAGGAGAAAAAGTCTGTAAAAATGGCAATTTTGGTCACATTGAGGCTATAAAAAGTAGTTATTCAACATGAGGCACCATCCAAATGACATTTTGAATCAATTTTTCAACAGTCCAAAAAATCAGTTTTCTGATGAAAAACGATGACCCGTGACCTGTCGAACTTTCTCCAAATGGTCAGAAATTATCAATTTTTATGTTAAATTTTTGGACTGTAAATGAATATTGAATGTGAATTAGAACTCTTGGAACTAAAATAAGTGTGTTTAGAGTCATTTTAATGCCTGAAATTGGTCGAAAAAGAAGCTTCTGAGTAGGAGAAAAAGTCTGTAAAAATGGCAATTTTGGTCAAATTGAGGATATAAAAAGTAGTTATTCAACATGAGGCACAATCCAAATGACATTTTGAATCAAATTTTTCTACAGTCCAAAAAAATCAATTTTCTGATGAAAAACGATGACCCGTGACCTGTCGAACTTTCTCCAAATGGTCAGAAATTATAATTTTTTAATTTTACATTTTTTGACTGTAAATCAATCTTGAATGTGAATTAGAACTCTTGAAAGTAAAATAAGTGTGTTTAATGTCATTTTAATGCCTGAAATTGGTTGAAATAGAAGCTTCTGAGAAGGAGAAAAAGTCTGTAAAAATGGCAATTTTTGACACATTGAGGATATAAAAAGTAGTTATTCAACATGAGGCACATTCCAAATGACATTTTGAATCAATTTTTCTACAGTCCAAAACATCAATTCTCTGATGAAAAACGATGACCCGTGACCTGTCGAACTTTCTCCAAATGGTCAGAAATTATAATTTTTTAATTTTACATTTTTTGACTGTAAATCAATATTGAATGTGAATTAGAACTCTTGCAAGTAAAATAAGTGTGTTTAATGTCATTTTAATGCCTGAAATTGGTCGAAATAGAAGCTTCTGAGAAGGAGAAAAGGTCTGTAAAAATGGCAATTTTAGACACATTGAGGCTATAAAAAGTAGTTATTCAACATGAGGCACAATCCAAATGACATTTAGAATACATTTTTCTACAGTATAAAAAATCAATTTTCTGATAAAAAACGATGACCCGTGACCTGTCGAACTTTCTCCAAATGGTCAGAAATGATAATTTTTTAATGTTTAATTTTTTGACTGTAAATGAATATTGAATGTGAATTAGAACTCTTGAAACTAAAAAAGTGTGTTTAAAGTCATTTTAATGCCTGAAATTGGTCGAAATAGAAGCTTCTGAGTAGGAGAAAAAGTCTGTAAAAATGGCAATTTTGGTCACTTTGAGGCTATAAAAAGTGGTTATTCAACATGACACACAATCCAAATGACATTTTGAATCAATTTTTCTACAGTCCAAAACATCAATTTTCAGATGAAAAACAATGACCCGTGACTTGTCGAACTTTCTCCAAATAGTCAGAAATGATAATTTTTTAATGTTTAATTTTTTGACTGTAAATGAATATTGAATGTGAATTAGAACTCTTGGAACTAAAATAATTGTGTTTAGAGTCATTTTAATGCCTGAAATTGGTCGAAATAGAAGCTTCTGAGTAGGAGAAAAAGTCTGTAAAAATGTCAATTTTGGTCACATTGAGGATATAAAAAGTAGTTATTCAACATGAGGCACAATCCAAATGACATTTTGAATCAAATTTTTCTACAGTCCAAAAAAATCAATTTTCTGATGAAAAACGATGACCCGTGACCTGTCGAACTTTCTCCAAATAGACAGAAATTGTAATTTTTTCATTTTACATTTTTTGACTGTAAATCAATATTGAATGTGAATTAGAACTCTTGAAAGTAAAATAAGTGTGTTTAATGTCATTTTAATGCCTGAAATTGGTTGAAATAGAAGCTTCTGAGAAGGAGAAAAAGTCTGTAAAAATGGCAATTTTTGACACATTGAGGATATAAAAAGTAGTTATTCAACATGAGGCACATTCCAAATGACATTTTGAATCAATTTTTCTACAGTCCAAAACATCAATTTTCTGATGAAAAACAATGACCCGTGACCTGTCGAACTTTCTCCAAATGGTCAGAAATTATAATTTTTTAATTTTACATTTTTTGACTGTAAATCAATATTGAATGTGAATTAGAACTCTTGCAAGTAAAATAAGTGTGTTTAATGTCATTTTATTGCCTGAAATTGGTCGAAATAGAAGCTTCTGAGAAGGAGAAAAGGTCTGAAAAATGGCAATTTTAGACACATTGAGGCTATAAAAAGTAGTTATTCAACATGAGGCACAATCCAAATGACATTTAGAATACATTTTTCTACAGTCCAAAAAATAAATTTTCTGATAAAAAACGATGACCCGTGACCTGTCGAACTTTCTCCAAATGGTCAGAAATGATAATTTTTTAATGTTTAATTTTTTGACTGTAAATGAATATTGAATGTGAATTAGAACTCTTGAAACTAAAAAAAGTGTGTTTAAAGTCATTTTAATGCCTGAAATTGGTCGAAATAGAAGCTTCTGAGTAGGAGAAAAAGTCTGTAAAAATGGCAATTTTGGTCACATTGAGGATATAAAAAGTAGTTATTCAACATGAGGCACAATCCAAATGACATTTTGAATCAAATTTTTCTACAGTCCAAAAAAATCAATTTTCTGATGAAAAACGATGACCCGTGACCTGTCGAACTTTCTCCAAATGGTCAGAAATTATAATTTTTTAATTTTACATTTTTTGACTGTAAATCAATATTGAATGTGAATTAGAACTCTTGAAAGTAAAATAAGTGTGTTTAATGTCATTTTAATGCCTGAAATTGGTTGAAATAGAAGCTTCTGAGAAGGAGAAAAAGTCTGTAAAAATGGCAATTTTTGACACATTGAGGATATAAAAAGTAGTTATTCAACATGAGGCACACTCCAAATGACATTTTGAATCAATTTTTCTACAGTCCAAAACATCAATTTTCTGATGAAAAACGATGACCCGTGACCTGTCGAACTTTCTCCAAATGGTCAGAAATTATCATTTTTTAATTTTACATTTTTTGACTGTAAATCAATATTGAATGTGAATTAGAACTCTTGCAAGTAAAATAAGTGTGTTTAATGTCATTTTAATGCCTGAAATTGGTCGAAATAGAAGCTTCTGAGAAGGAGAAAAGGTCTGTAAAAATGGCAATTTTAGACACATTGAGGCTATAAAAAGTAGTTATTCAACATGAGGCACAATCCAAATGACATTTAGAATACATTTTTCTACAGTATAAAAAATCAATTTTATGATAAAAAACGATGACCCGTGACCTGTCGAACTTTCTCCAAATGGTCAGAAATGATAATTTTTTAATGTTTAATTTTTTGACTGTAAATGAATATTGAATGTGAATTAGAACTCTTGAAACTAAAAAAGTGTGTTTAAAGTCATTTTAATGCCTGAAATTGGTCGAAATAGAAGCTTCTGAGTAGGAGAAAAAGTCTGTAAAAATGGCAATTTTGGTCACTTTGAGGCTATAAAAAGTGGTTATTCAACATGACACACAATCCAAATGACATTTTGAATCAATTTTTCTACAGTCCAAAACATCAATTTTCAGATGAAAAACAATGACCCGTGACCTGTCGAACTTTCTCCAAATAGTCAGAAATGATCATTTTTTAATGTTTAATTTTTTGACTGTAAATGAATATTGAATGTGAATTAGAACTCTTGGAACTAAAATAATTGTGTTTAGAGTCATTTTAATGCCTGAAATTGGTCGAAATAGAAGCTTCTGAGTAGGAGAAAAAGTCTGTAAAAATGTCAATTTTGGTCACATTGAGGATATAAAAAGTAGTTATTCAACATGAGGCACAATCCAAATGACATTTTGAATCAAATTTTTCTACCGTCCAAAAAAATCAATTTTCTGATGAAAAACGATGACCCGTGACCTGTCGAACTTTCTCCAAATAGACAGAAATTGTAATTTTTTCATTTTACATTTTTTGACTGTAAATCAATATTGAATGTGAATTAGAACTCTTGAAAGTAAAATAAGTGTGTTTAATGTCATTTTAATGCCTGAAATTGGTTGAAATAGAAGCTTCTGAGAAGGAGAAAAAGTCTGTAAAAATGGCAATTTTTGTCACATTGAGGATATAAAAAGTAGTTATTCAACATGAGGCACATTCCAAATGACATTTTGAATCAATTTTTCTACAGTCCAAAACATCAATTTTCTGATGAAAAACGATGACCCGTGACCTGTCGAACTTTCTCCAAATGGTCAGAAATTATAATTTTTTAATTTTACATTTTTTGACTGTAAATCAATATTGAATGTGAATTAGAACTCTTGCAAGTAAAATAAGTGTGTTTAATGTCATTTTATTGCCTGAAATTGGTCGAAATAGAAGCTTCTGAGAAGGAGAAAAGGTCTGTAAAAATGGCAATTTTAGACACATTGAGGCTATAAAAAGTAGTTATTCAACATGAGGCACAATCCAAATGACATTTAGAATACATTTTTCTACAGTCCAAAAAATCAATTTTCTGATAAAAAACGATGACCCGTGACCTGTCGAACTTTCTCCAAATGGTCAGAAATGATAATTTTTTAATGTTTAATTTTTTGACTGTAAATGAATATTGAATGTGAATTAGAACTCTTGATACTAAAAAAAGTGTGTTTAAAGTCATTTTAATGCCTGAAATTGGTCGAAATAGAAGCTTCTGAGTAGGAGAAAAAGTCTGTAAAAATGGCAATTTTGGTCACTTTGAGGCTATAAAAAGTGGTTATTCAACATGAGACACAATCCAAATGACATTTTGAATCAATTTTGCTACAGTCCAAAAAATCAATTTTCTGATGAAAAACGATGACCCGTGACCTGTCGAACTTTCTCCAAATGGTCAGAAATGATAATTTTTTAATGTTTAATTTTTTGACTGTAAATAAATATTGAATGTGAATTAGAACTCTTGGAACTAAAATAAGTGTGTTTAGAGTCATTTTAATGCCTGAAATTGGTCGAAATAGAAGCTTCTGAGTAGTAGAAAAAGTCTGTAAAAATATCAATTTTGGTCACATTGAGGATATAAAAAGTAGTTATTCAACATGAGGCACAATCCAAATGACATTTTGAATCAATTTTTCTACAGTCCAAAAAATCAATTTTCTGATGAAAAACGATGACCCGTGACCTGTCGAACTTTCTCCAAATGGTCAGAAATGATAATTTTTTAATGTTTAAAATTTTGATTGTAAATGAATATTGAATGTGAATTAGAACTCTTGGAACTAAAATAAGTGTGTTTAGTATCATTTTAATGCCTGAAATTGGTCGAAATAGAAGCTTCTGAGTAGGAGAAAAAGTCTGTAAAAATGGCAATTTTGGTCACTTTAAGGCTATAAAAAGTAGTTATTCAACATGAGGCACAAACCAAATGACATTTTGAATAAATTTTTCTACAGTCCAAAAAATCAATTTTCTGATGAAAAACGATGACCCGTGACCTGTCGAACTTTTTCCAAATGGTCAGAAATGATCATTTTTTTATGTTACATTTTTTGACTGTAGATGAATATTGAATGTGAATTAGAACTCTTGGAACTAAAATATGTGTGTTTAGAGTCATTTTAATGCCTGAAATTGGTCGAAATAAAAGCTTCTGAGTAGGAGAAAAAGTCTGTAAAAATGGCAATTTTGGTCACATTGAGGATATAAAATGTAGTTATTCAACATGAGGCACAATCCAAATGACATTTTGAATCAATTTTTCTACAGTCCAAAACATCAATTTTCAGATGAAAAACAATGACCCGTGACCTGTCGAACTTTCTCCAAATAGTCAGAAATGATCATTTTTTAATGTTTAATTTTTTGACTGTAAATGAATATTGAATGTGAATTAGAACTCTTGAAACTAAAATAAGTGTGTTTAAATTCATTTTAATGCCTGAAATTTGTTGAAATAGAAGCTTCTGAGTAGGAGAAAAAGTCTGTAAAAATGGCAATTTTGGTCACATTGAGGCTATAAAAAGTAGTTATTCAACATGAGGCACCATCCAAATGACATTTTGAATCATTTTTTCTACAGTCCAAAAAATCAGTTTTCTGACGAAAAACGATGACCCGTGACTTGTCGAACTTTCTCCAAATGGTCAGAAATGATCAATTTTTATGTTAAATTTTTGGACTGTAAATGAATATTGAATGTGAATTATAACTCTTGGAACTAAAATAAGTGTGTTTAGAGTCATTTTAATGCCTGAAATTGGTCGAAATAGAAGCTTCTGAGTAGGAGAAAAAGTCTGTAAAAATGTCAATTTTGGTCACATTGAGGATATAAAAAGTAGTTATTCAACATGAGGCACAATCCAAATGACATTTTGAATCAAATTTTTCTACAGTCCAAAAAAATCAATTTTCTGATGAAAAACGATGACCCGTGACCTGTCGAACTTTCTCCAAATGGTCAGAAATTATAATTTTTTAATTTTACATTTTTTGACTGTAAATCAATATTGAATGTGAATTAGAACTCTTGAAAGTAAAATAAGTGTGTTTAATGTCATTTTAATGCCTGAAATTGGTTGAAATAGAAGCTTCTGAGAAGGAGAAAAAGTCTGTAAAAATGGCAATTTTTGACACATTGAGGATACAAAAAGTAGTTATTCAACATGAGGCACATTCCAAATGACATTTTGAATCAATTTTTCTACAGTCCAAAACATCAATTTTCTGATGAAAAACGATGACCCGTGACCTGTCGAACTTTCTCCAAATGGTCAGAAATTATAATTTTTTAATTTTACATTTTTTGACTGTAAATCAATATTGAATGTGAATTAGAACTCTTGCAAGTAAAATAAGTGTGTTTAATGTCATTTTAATGCCTGAAATTGGTCGAAATAGAAGCTTCTGAGAAGGAGAAAAAGTCTGTAAAAATGGCAATTTTAGACACATTGAGGCTATAAAAAGTAGTTATTCAACATGAGGCACAATCCAAATGACATTTTGAATCAATTTTTCTACAGTCCAAAAAATCAATTTTCTGATGAAAAATGATGACCCGTGACCTGTCGAACTTTCTCCAAATGGTCAGAAAGGATAATTTTTTAATGTTTAATTTTTTGACTGTAAATGAATATTGAATGTGAATTAGAACTCTTGGAACTAAAATAAGTGTGTTTAGAGTCATTTTAATGCCTGAAATTGGTCGAAATAGAAGCTTCTGAGTAGGAGAAAAAGTCTGTAAAAATAGCAATTTTCGTCACATTGAGGATATAAAATGTAGTTATTCAACATGAGGCACAATCCAAATGACATTTTGAATCAATTTTTCTACAGTCCAAAACATAAATTTTAAGATGAAAAACAATGACCCGTGACCTGTCGAACTTTCTCCAAATAGTCAGAAATGATCATTTTTTAATGTTTAATTTTTTGACTGTAAATGAATATTGAATGTGAATTAGAACTCTTGAAACTAAAATAAGTGTGTTTAAATTAATTTTAATGCCTGAAATTTGTCGAAATAGAAGCTTCTGAGTAGGAGAAAAAGTCTGTAAAAATGGCAATTTTGGTCACATTGAGGCTATCAAAAGTAGTTATTTAACATGAGGCACCATCCAAATGACATTTTGAATCAATTTTTCTACAGTCCAAAAAATCAGTTTTCTGATGAAAAACGATGACCCGTGACCTGTCGAACTTTCTCCAAATGGTCAGAAATTATAATTTTTTAATTTTACATTTTTTGACTGTAAATCAATATTGAATGTGAATTAGAACTCTTGAAAGTAAAATAAGTGTGTTTAATGTCATTTTAATGCCTGAAATTGGTTGAAATAGAAGCTTCTGAGAAGGAGAAAAAGTCTGTAAAAATGGCAATTTTTGACACATTGAGGATATAAAAAGTAGTTATTCAACATGAGGCACATTCCAAATGACATTTTGAATCAATTTTTCTACAGTCCAAAACATCAATTTTCTGATGAAAAACGATGACCCGTGACCTGTCGAACTTTCTCCAAATGGTCAGAAATTATAATTTTTTAATTTTACATTTTTTGACTGTAAATCAATATTGAATGTGAATTAGAACTCTTGCAAGTAAAATAAGTGTGTTTAATGTCATTTTATTGCCTGAAATTGGTCGAAATAGAAGCTTCTGAGAAGGAGAAAAGGTCTGAAAAATGGCAATTTTAGACACATTGAGGCTATAAAAAGTAGTTATTCAACATGAGGCACAATCCAAATGACATTTAGAATACATTTTTCTACAGTCCAAAAAATAAATTTTCTGATAAAAAACGATGACCCGTGACCTGTCGAACTTTCTCCAAATGGTCAGAAATGATAATTTTTTAATGTTTAATTTTTTGACTGTAAATGAATATTGAATGTGAATTAGAACTCTTGAAACTAAAAAAAGTGTGTTTAAAGTCATTTTAATGCCTGAAATTGGTCGAAATAGAAGCTTCTGAGTAGGAGAAAAAGTCTGTAAAAATGGCAATTTTGGTCACATTGAGGATATAAAAAGTAGTTATTCAACATGAGGCACAATCCAAATGACATTTTGAATCAAATTTTTCTACAGTCCAAAAAAATCAATTTTCTGATGAAAAACGATGACCCGTGACCTGTCGAACTTTCTCCAAATGGTCAGAAATTATAATTTTTTAATTTTACATTTTTTGACTGTAAATCAATATTGAATGTGAATTAGAACTCTTGAAAGTAAAATAAGTGTGTTTAATGTCATTTTAATGCCTGAAATTGGTTGAAATAGAAGCTTCTGAGAAGGAGAAAAAGTCTGTAAAAATGGCAATTTTTGACACATTGAGGATATAAAAAGTAGTTATTCAACATGAGGCACACTCCAAATGACATTTTGAATCAATTTTTCTACAGTCCAAAACATCAATTTTCTGATGAAAAACGATGACCCGTGACCTGTCGAACTTTCTCCAAATGGTCAGAAATTATCATTTTTTAATTTTACATTTTTTGACTGTAAATCAATATTGAATGTGAATTAGAACTCTTGCAAGTAAAATAAGTGTGTTTAATGTCATTTTAATGCCTGAAATTGGTCGAAATAGAAGCTTCTGAGAAGGAGAAAAGGTCTGTAAAAATGGCAATTTTAGACACATTGAGGCTATAAAAAGTAGTTATTCAACATGAGGCACAATCCAAATGACATTTAGAATACATTTTTCTACAGTATAAAAAATCAATTTTATGATAAAAAACGATGACCCGTGACCTGTCGAACTTTCTCCAAATGGTCAGAAATGATAATTTTTTAATGTTTAATTTTTTGACTGTAAATGAATATTGAATGTGAATTAGAACTCTTGAAACTAAAAAAGTGTGTTTAAAGTCATTTTAATGCCTGAAATTGGTCGAAATAGAAGCTTCTGAGTAGGAGAAAAAGTCTGTAAAAATGGCAATTTTGGTCACTTTGAGGCTATAAAAAGTGGTTATTCAACATGACACACAATCCAAATGACATTTTGAATCAATTTTTCTACAGTCCAAAACATCAATTTTCAGATGAAAAACAATGACCCGTGACCTGTCGAACTTTCTCCAAATAGTCAGAAATGATCATTTTTTAATGTTTAATTTTTTGACTGTAAATGAATATTGAATGTGAATTAGAACTCTTGGAACTAAAATAATTGTGTTTAGAGTCATTTTAATGCCTGAAATTGGTCGAAATAGAAGCTTCTGAGTAGGAGAAAAAGTCTGTAAAAATGTCAATTTTGGTCACATTGAGGATATAAAAAGTAGTTATTCAACATGAGGCACAATCCAAATGACATTTTGAATCAAATTTTTCTACCGTCCAAAAAAATCAATTTTCTGATGAAAAACGATGACCCGTGACCTGTCGAACTTTCTCCAAATAGACAGAAATTGTAATTTTTTCATTTTACATTTTTTGACTGTAAATCAATATTGAATGTGAATTAGAACTCTTGAAAGTAAAATAAGTGTGTTTAATGTCATTTTAATGCCTGAAATTGGTTGAAATAGAAGCTTCTGAGAAGGAGAAAAAGTCTGTAAAAATGGCAATTTTTGTCACATTGAGGATATAAAAAGTAGTTATTCAACATGAGGCACATTCCAAATGACATTTTGAATCAATTTTTCTACAGTCCAAAACATCAATTTTCTGATGAAAAACGATGACCCGTGACCTGTCGAACTTTCTCCAAATGGTCAGAAATTATAATTTTTTAATTTTACATTTTTTGACTGTAAATCAATATTGAATGTGAATTAGAACTCTTGCAAGTAAAATAAGTGTGTTTAATGTCATTTTATTGCCTGAAATTGGTCGAAATAGAAGCTTCTGAGAAGGAGAAAAGGTCTGTAAAAATGGCAATTTTAGACACATTGAGGCTATAAAAAGTAGTTATTCAACATGAGGCACAATCCAAATGACATTTAGAATACATTTTTCTACAGTCCAAAAAATCAATTTTCTGATAAAAAACGATGACCCGTGACCTGTCGAACTTTCTCCAAATGGTCAGAAATGATAATTTTTTAATGTTTAATTTTTTGACTGTAAATGAATATTGAATGTGAATTAGAACTCTTGATACTAAAAAAAGTGTGTTTAAAGTCATTTTAATGCCTGAAATTGGTCGAAATAGAAGCTTCTGAGTAGGAGAAAAAGTCTGTAAAAATGGCAATTTTGGTCACTTTGAGGCTATAAAAAGTGGTTATTCAACATGAGACACAATCCAAATGACATTTTGAATCAATTTTGCTACAGTCCAAAAAATCAATTTTCTGATGAAAAACGATGACCCGTGACCTGTCGAACTTTCTCCAAATGGTCAGAAATGATAATTTTTTAATGTTTAATTTTTTGACTGTAAATAAATATTGAATGTGAATTAGAACTCTTGGAACTAAAATAAGTGTGTTTAGAGTCATTTTAATGCCTGAAATTGGTCGAAATAGAAGCTTCTGAGTAGTAGAAAAAGTCTGTAAAAATATCAATTTTGGTCACATTGAGGATATAAAAAGTAGTTATTCAACATGAGGCACAATCCAAATGACATTTTGAATCAATTTTTCTACAGTCCAAAAAATCAATTTTCTGATGAAAAACGATGACCCGTGACCTGTCGAACTTTCTCCAAATGGTCAGAAATGATAATTTTTTAATGTTTAAAATTTTGATTGTAAATGAATATTGAATGTGAATTAGAACTCTTGGAACTAAAATAAGTGTGTTTAGTATCATTTTAATGCCTGAAATTGGTCGAAATAAAAGCTTCTGAGTAGGAGAAAAAGTCTGTAAAAATGGCAATTTTGGTCACTTTAAGGCTATAAAAAGTAGTTATTCAACATGAGGCACAAACCAAATGACATTTTGAATAAATTTTTCTACAGTCCAAAAAATCAATTTTCTGATGAAAAACGATGACCCGTGACCTGTCGAACTTTTTCCAAATGGTCAGAAATGATCATTTTTTTATGTTACATTTTTTGACTGTAGATGAATATTGAATGTGAATTAGAACTCTTGGAACTAAAATATGTGTGTTTAGAGTCATTTTAATGCCTGAAATTGGTCGAAATAAAAGCTTCTGAGTAGGAGAAAAAGTCTGTAAAAATGGCAATTTTGGTCACATTGAGGATATAAAATGTAGTTATTCAACATGAGGCACAATCCAAATGACATTTTGAATCAATTTTTCTACAGTCCAAAACATCAATTTTCAGATGAAAAACAATGACCCGTGACCTGTCGAACTTCCTCCAAATAGTCAGAAATGATCATTTTTTAATGTTTAATTTTTTGACTGTAAATGAATATTGAATGTGAATTAGAACTCTTGAAACTAAAATAAGTGTGTTTAAATTCATTTTAATGCCTGAAATTTGTTGAAATAGAAGCTTCTGAGTAGGAGAAAAAGTCTGTAAAAATGGCAATTTTGGTCACATTGAGGCTATAAAAAGTAGTTATTCAACATGAGGCACCATCCAAATGACATTTTGAATCATTTTTTCTACAGTCCAAAAAATCAGTTTTCTGACGAAAAACGATGACCCGTGACTTGTCGAACTTTCTCCAAATGGTCAGAAATGATCAATTTTTATGTTAAATTTTTGGACTGTAAATGAATATTGAATGTGAATTATAACTCTTGGAACTAAAATAAGTGTGTTTAGAGTCATTTTAATGCCTGAAATTGGTCGAAATAGAAGCTTCTGAGTAGGAGAAAAAGTCTGTAAAAATGTCAATTTTGGTCACATTGAGGATATAAAAAGTAGTTATTCAACATGAGGCACAATCCAAATGACATTTTGAATCAAATTTTTCTACAGTCCAAAAAAATCAATTTTCTGATGAAAAACGATGACCCGTGACCTGTCGAACTTTCTCCAAATGGTCAGAAATTATAATTTTTTAATTTTACATTTTTTGACTGTAAATCAATATTGAATGTGAATTAGAACTCTTGAAAGTAAAATAAGTGTGTTTAATGTCATTTTAATGCCTGAAATTGGTTGAAATAGAAGCTTCTGAGAAGGAGAAAAAGTCTGTAAAAATGGCAATTTTTGACACATTGAGGATACAAAAAGTAGTTATTCAACATGAGGCACATTCCAAATGACATTTTGAATCAATTTTTCTACAGTCCAAAACATCAATTTTCTGATGAAAAACGATGACCCGTGACCTGTCGAACTTTCTCCAAATGGTCAGAAATTATAATTTTTTAATTTTACATTTTTTGACTGTAAATCAATATTGAATGTGAATTAGAACTCTTGCAAGTAAAATAAGTGTGTTTAATGTCATTTTAATGCCTGAAATTGGTCGAAATAGAAGCTTCTGAGAAGGAGAAAAAGTCTGTAAAAATGGCAATTTTAGACACATTGAGGCTATAAAAAGTAGTTATTCAACATGAGGCACAATCCAAATGACATTTTGAATCAATTTTTCTACAGTCCAAAAAATCAATTTTCTGATGAAAAATGATGACCCGTGACCTGTCGAACTTTCTCCAAATGGTCAGAAAGGATAATTTTTTAATGTTTAATTTTTTGACTGTAAATGAATATTGAATGTGAATTAGAACTCTTGGAACTAAAATAAGTGTGTTTAGAGTCATTTTAATGCCTGAAATTGGTCGAAATAGAAGCTTCTGAGTAGGAGAAAAAGTCTGTAAAAATAGCAATTTTCGTCACATTGAGGATATAAAATGTAGTTATTCAACATGAGGCACAATCCAAATGACATTTTGAATCAATTTTTCTACAGTCCAAAACATAAATTTTAAGATGAAAAACAATGACCCGTGACCTGTCGAACTTTCTCCAAATAGTCAGAAATGATCATTTTTTAATGTTTAATTTTTTGACTGTAAATGAATATTGAATGTGAATTAGAACTCTTGAAACTAAAATAAGTGTGTTTAAATTAATTTTAATGCCTGAAATTTGTCGAAATAGAAGCTTCTGAGTAGGAGAAAAAGTCTGTAAAAATGGCAATTTTGGTCACATTGAGGCTATCAAAAGTAGTTATTTAACATGAGGCACCATCCAAATGACATTTTGAATCAATTTTTCTACAGTCCAAAAAATCAGTTTTCTGATGAAAAACGATGACCCGTGACCTGTCGAACTTTCTCCAAATGGTCAGAAATTATAATTTTTTAATTTTACATTTTTTGACTGTAAATCAATATTGAATGTGAATTAGAACTCTTGAAAGTAAAATAAGTGTGTTTAATGTCATTTTAATGCCTGAAATTGGTTGAAATAGAAGCTTCTGAGAAGGAGAAAAAGTCTGTAAAAATGGCAATTTTTGACACATTGAGGATATAAAAAGTAGTTATTCAACATGAGGCACATTCCAAATGACATTTTGAATCAATTTTTCTACAGTCCAAAACATCAATTTTCTGATGAGAAACGATGACCCGTGACCTGTCGAACTTTCTCCAAATGGTCAGAAATTATAATTTTTTAATTTTACATTTTTTGACTGTAAATCAATATTGAATGTGAATTAGAACTCTTGCAAGTAAAATAAGTGTGTTTAATGTCATTTTAATGCCTGAAATTGGTCGAAATAGAAGCTTCTGAGAAGGAGAAAAGGTCTGTAAAAATGGCAATTTTAGACACATTGAGGCTATAAAAAGTAGTTATTCAACATGAGGCACAATCCAAATGACATTTAGAATACATTTTTCTACAGTCCAAAAAATCAATTTTCTGATAAAAAACGATGACCTGTCGAACTTTCTCCAAATGGTCAGAAATGATAATTTTTTAATGTTTAATTTTTTGACTGTAAATGAATATTGAATGTGAATTAGAACTCTTGAAACTAAAAAAGTGTGTTTAAAGTCATTTTAATGCCTGAAATTGGTCGAAATAGAAGCTTCTGAGTAGGAGAAAAAGTCTGTAAAAATGGCAATTTTGGTCACTTTGAGGCTATAAAAAGTGGTTATTCAACATGACACACAATCCAAATGACATTTTGAATCAATTTTTCTACAGTCCAAAACATCAATTTTCAGATGAAAAACAATGACCCGTGACCTGTCGAACTTTCTCCAAATAGTCAGAAATGATCATTTTTTAATGTTTAATTTTTTGACTGTAAATGAATATTGAATGTGAATTAGAACTCTTGGAACTAAAATAATTGTGTTTAGAGTCATTTTAATGCCTGAAATTGGTCGAAATAGAAGCTTCTGAGTAGGAGAAAAAGTCTGTAAAAATGTCAATTTTGGTCACATTGAGGATATAAAAAGTAGTTATTCAACATGAGGCACAATCCAAATGACATTTTGAATCAAATTTTTCTACCGTCCAAAAAAATCAATTTTCTGATGAAAAACGATGACCCGTGACCTGTCGAACTTTCTCCAAATAGACAGAAATTGTAATTTTTTCATTTTACATTTTTTGACTGTAAATCAATATTGAATGTGAATTAGAACTCTTGAAAGTAAAATAAGTGTGTTTAATGTCATTTTAATGCCTGAAATTGGTTGAAATAGAAGCTTCTGAGAAGGAGAAAAAGTCTGTAAAAATGGCAATTTTTGTCACATTGAGGATATAAAAAGTAGTTATTCAACATGAGGCACATTCCAAATGACATTTTGAATCAATTTTTCTACAGTCCAAAACATCAATTTTCTGATGAAAAACGATGACCCGTGACCTGTCGAACTTTCTCCAAATGGTCAGAAATTATAATTTTTTAATTTTACATTTTTTGACTGTAAATCAATATTGAATGTGAATTAGAACTCTTGCAAGTAAAATAAGTGTGTTTAATGTCATTTTATTGCCTGAAATTGGTCGAAATAGAAGCTTCTGAGAAGGAGAAAAGGTCTGTAAAAATGGCAATTTTAGACACATTGAGGCTATAAAAAGTAGTTATTCAACATGAGGCACAATCCAAATGACATTTAGAATACATTTTTCTACAGTCCAAAAAATCAATTTTCTGATAAAAAACGATGACCCGTGACCTGTCGAACTTTCTCCAAATGGTCAGAAATGATAATTTTTTAATGTTTAATTTTTTGACTGTAAATGAATATTGAATGTGAATTAGAACTCTTGATACTAAAAAAAGTGTGTTTAAAGTCATTTTAATGCCTGAAATTGGTCGAAATAGAAGCTTCTGAGTAGGAGAAAAAGTCTGTAAAAATGGCAATTTTGGTCACTTTGAGGCTATAAAAAGTGGTTATTCAACATGAGACACAATCCAAATGACATTTTGAATCAATTTTGCTACAGTCCAAAAAATCAATTTTCTGATGAAAAACGATGACCCGTGACCTGTCGAACTTTCTCCAAATGGTCAGAAATGATAATTTTTTAATGTTTAATTTTTTGACTGTAAATAAATATTGAATGTGAATTAGAACTCTTGGAACTAAAATAAGTGTGTTTAGAGTCATTTTAATGCCTGAAATTGGTCGAAATAGAAGCTTCTGAGTAGTAGAAAAAGTCTGTAAAAATATCAATTTTGGTCACATTGAGGATATAAAAAGTAGTTATTCAACATGAGGCACAATCCAAATGACATTTTGAATCAATTTTTCTACAGTCCAAAAAATCAATTTTCTGATGAAAAACGATGACCCGTGACCTGTCGAACTTTCTCCAAATGGTCAGAAATGATAATTTTTTAATGTTTAAAATTTTGATTGTAAATGAATATTGAATGTGAATTAGAACTCTTGGAACTAAAATAAGTGTGTTTAGTATCATTTTAATGCCTGAAATTGGTCGAAATAAAAGCTTCTGAGTAGGAGAAAAAGTCTGTAAAAATGGCAATTTTGGTCACTTTAAGGCTATAAAAAGTAGTTATTCAACATGAGGCACAAACCAAATGACATTTTGAATAAATTTTTCTACAGTCCAAAAAATCAATTTTCTGATGAAAAACGATGACCCGTGACCTGTCGAACTTTTTCCAAATGGTCAGAAATGATCATTTTTTTATGTTACATTTTTTGACTGTAGATGAATATTGAATGTGAATTAGAACTCTTGGAACTAAAATATGTGTGTTTAGAGTCATTTTAATGCCTGAAATTGGTCGAAATAAAAGCTTCTGAGTAGGAGAAAAAGTCTGTAAAAATGGCAATTTTGGTCACATTGAGGATATAAAATGTAGTTATTCAACATGAGGCACAATCCAAATGACATTTTGAATCAATTTTTCTACAGTCCAAAACATCAATTTTCAGATGAAAAACAATGACCCGTGACCTGTCGAACTTCCTCCAAATAGTCAGAAATGATCATTTTTTAATGTTTAATTTTTTGACTGTAAATGAATATTGAATGTGAATTAGAACTCTTGAAACTAAAATAAGTGTGTTTAAATTCATTTTAATGCCTGAAATTTGTTGAAATAGAAGCTTCTGAGTAGGAGAAAAAGTCTGTAAAAATGGCAATTTTGGTCACATTGAGGCTATAAAAAGTAGTTATTCAACATGAGGCACCATCCAAATGACATTTTGAATCATTTTTTCTACAGTCCAAAAAATCAGTTTTCTGACGAAAAACGATGACCCGTGACTTGTCGAACTTTCTCCAAATGGTCAGAAATGATCAATTTTTATGTTAAATTTTTGGACTGTAAATGAATATTGAATGTGAATTATAACTCTTGGAACTAAAATAAGTGTGTTTAGAGTCATTTTAATGCCTGAAATTGGTCGAAATAGAAGCTTCTGAGTAGGAGAAAAAGTCTGTAAAAATGTCAATTTTGGTCACATTGAGGATATAAAAAGTAGTTATTCAACATGAGGCACAATCCAAATGACATTTTGAATCAAATTTTTCTACAGTCCAAAAAAATCAATTTTCTGATGAAAAACGATGACCCGTGACCTGTCGAACTTTCTCCAAATGGTCAGAAATTATAATTTTTTAATTTTACATTTTTTGACTGTAAATCAATATTGAATGTGAATTAGAACTCTTGAAAGTAAAATAAGTGTGTTTAATGTCATTTTAATGCCTGAAATTGGTTGAAATAGAAGCTTCTGAGAAGGAGAAAAAGTCTGTAAAAATGGCAATTTTTGACACATTGAGGATACAAAAAGTAGTTATTCAACATGAGGCACATTCCAAATGACATTTTGAATCAATTTTTCTACAGTCCAAAACATCAATTTTCTGATGAAAAACGATGACCCGTGACCTGTCGAACTTTCTCCAAATGGTCAGAAATTATAATTTTTTAATTTTACATTTTTTGACTGTAAATCAATATTGAATGTGAATTAGAACTCTTGCAAGTAAAATAAGTGTGTTTAATGTCATTTTAATGCCTGAAATTGGTCGAAATAGAAGCTTCTGAGAAGGAGAAAAAGTCTGTAAAAATGGCAATTTTAGACACATTGAGGCTATAAAAAGTAGTTATTCAACATGAGGCACAATCCAAATGACATTTTGAATCAATTTTTCTACAGTCCAAAAAATCAATTTTCTGATGAAAAATGATGACCCGTGACCTGTCGAACTTTCTCCAAATGGTCAGAAAGGATAATTTTTTAATGTTTAATTTTTTGACTGTAAATGAATATTGAATGTGAATTAGAACTCTTGGAACTAAAATAAGTGTGTTTAGAGTCATTTTAATGCCTGAAATTGGTCGAAATAGAAGCTTCTGAGTAGGAGAAAAAGTCTGTAAAAATAGCAATTTTCGTCACATTGAGGATATAAAATGTAGTTATTCAACATGAGGCACAATCCAAATGACATTTTGAATCAATTTTTCTACAGTCCAAAACATAAATTTTAAGATGAAAAACAATGACCCGTGACCTGTCGAACTTTCTCCAAATAGTCAGAAATGATCATTTTTTAATGTTTAATTTTTTGACTGTAAATGAATATTGAATGTGAATTAGAACTCTTGAAACTAAAATAAGTGTGTTTAAATTAATTTTAATGCCTGAAATTTGTCGAAATAGAAGCTTCTGAGTAGGAGAAAAAGTCTGTAAAAATGGCAATTTTGGTCACATTGAGGCTATCAAAAGTAGTTATTTAACATGAGGCACCATCCAAATGACATTTTGAATCAATTTTTCTACAGTCCAAAAAATCAGTTTTCTGATGAAAAACGATGACCCGTGACCTGTCGAACTTTCTCCAAATGGTCAGAAATTATAATTTTTTAATTTTACATTTTTTGACTGTAAATCAATATTGAATGTGAATTAGAACTCTTGAAAGTAAAATAAGTGTGTTTAATGTCATTTTAATGCCTGAAATTGGTTGAAATAGAAGCTTCTGAGAAG
Organism: Triturus cristatus; assembly: GCF_964204655.1. NCBI lineage: Eukaryota > Metazoa > Chordata > Amphibia > Caudata > Salamandridae > Triturus > Triturus cristatus. The sequence continues at coordinate 628,296,156 of NC_140592.1, read as the reverse complement.
GAGAAAAAGTCTGTAAAAATGGCAATTTTTGACACATTGAGGATATAAAAAGTAGTTATTCAACATGAGGCACATTCCAAATGACATTTTGAATCAATTTTTCTACAGTCCAAAACATCAATTTTCTGATGAGAAACGATGACCCGTGACCTGTCGAACTTTCTCCAAATGGTCAGAAATTATAATTTTTTAATTTTACATTTTTTGACTGTAAATCAATATTGAATGTGAATTAGAACTCTTGCAAGTAAAATAAGTGTGTTTAATGTCATTTTAATGCCTGAAATTGGTCGAAATAGAAGCTTCTGAGAAGGAGAAAAGGTCTGTAAAAATGGCAATTTTAGACACATTGAGGCTATAAAAAGTAGTTATTCAACATGAGGCACAATCCAAATGACATTTAGAATACATTTTTCTACAGTCCAAAAAATCAATTTTCTGAAAAAAAACGATGACCTGTCGAACTTTCTCCAAATGGTCAGAAATGATAATTTTTTAATGTTTAATTTTTTGACTGTAAATGAATATTGAATGTGAATTAGAACTCTTGAAACTAAAAAAAGTGTGTTTAAAGTCATTTTAATGCCTGAAATTGGTCGAAATAGAAGCTTCTGAGAAGGAGAAAAAGTCTGTAAAAATGGCAATTTTTGACACATTGAGGATATAAAAAGTAGTTATTCAACATGAGGCACATTCCAAAGGACATTTTGAATCAATTTTTCTACAGTCCAAAACATCAATTTTCTGATGAAAAACGATGACCCGTGACCTGTCGAACTTTCTCCAAATGGTCAGAAATTATAATTTTTTAATTTTACATTTTTTGACTGTAAATCAATATTGAATGTGAATTAGAACTCTTGCAAGTAAAATAAGTGTGTTTAATGTCATTTTAATGCCTGAAATTGGTCGAAATAGAAGCTTCTGAGAAGGAGAAAAGGTCTGTAAAAATGGCAATTTTAGACACATTGAGGCTATAAAAAGTAGTTATTCAACATGAGGCACAATCCAAATGACATTTTGAATCAAATTTTTCTACAGTCCAAAAAATCAATTTTCTGATGAAAAATGATGACCCGTGACCTGTCGAACTTTCTCCAAATGGTCAGAAATGATCATTTTTTGATGTTAAATTTTTTGACTGTAAATGAATATTGAATGTGAATTAGAACTCTTGGAACTAAAATAAGTGTGTTTAGAGTCGTTTTAAAGCCTGAAATTGGTCGAAATAGAAGCTTCTGAGTAGGAGAAAAAGTATGTAAAAATGGCAATTTTGGTCACATTGAGGCTATAAAAAGTAGTTATTTAACATGAGACACCATCCAAATGACATTTTGAATCAATTTTTCTACAGTCCAAAAAATCAGTTTTCTGATGAAAAACGATGACCCATGACCTGTCGAACTTTCTCCAAATGGTCAGAAATTATAATTTTTTAATTTTACATTTTTTGACTGTAAATCAATATTGAATGTGAATTAGAACTCTTGAAAGTAAAATAAGTGTGTTTAATGTCATTTTAATGCCTGAAATTGGTTGAAATAGAAGCTTCTGAGAAGGAGAAAAAGTCTGTAAAAATGGCAATTTTTGACACATTGAGGATATAAAAAGTAGTTATTCAACATGAGGCACATTCCAAATGACATTTTGAATCAATTTTTCTACAGTCCAAAACATCAATTTTCTGATGAAAAACGATGACCCGTGACCTGTCGAACTTTCTCCAAATGGTCAGAAATTATAATTTTATAATTTTACATTTTTTGACTGTAAATCAATATTGAATGTGAATTAGAACTCTTGCAAGTAAAATAAGTGTGTTTAATGTCATTTTATTGCCTGAAATTGGTCGAAATAGAAGCTTCTGTGAAGGAGAAAAGGTCTGAAAAATGGCAATTTTAGACACATTGAGGCTATAAAAAGTAGTTATTCAACATGAGGCACAATCCAAATGACATTTAGAATACATTTTTCTACAGTCCAAAAAATCAATTTTCTGATAAAAAACGATGACCCGTGACCTGTCGAACTTTCTCCAAATGGTCAGAAATGATAATTTTTTAATGTTTAATTTTTTGACTGTAAATGAATATTGAATGTGAATTAGAACTCTTGAAACTAAAAAAAGTGTGTTTAAAGTCATTTTAATGCCTGAAATTGGTCGAAATAGAAGCTTCTGAGTAGGAGAAAAAGTCTGTAAAAATGGCAATTTTGGTCACATTGAGGATATAAAAAGTAGTTATTCAACATGAGGCACAATCCAAATGACATTTTGAATCAAATTTTTCTACAGTCCAAAAAAATCAATTTTCTGATGAAAAACGATGACCCGTGACCTGTCGAACTTTCTCCAAATGGTCAGAAATTATAATTTTTTAATTTTACATTTTTTGACTGTAAATCAATATTGAATGTGAATTAGAACTCTTGAAAGTAAAATAAGTGTGTTTAATGTCATTTTAATGCCTGAAATTGGTTGAAATAGAAGCTTCTGAGAAGGAGAAAAAGTCTGTAAAAATGGCAATTTTTGACACATTGAGGATATAAAAAGTAGTTATTCAACATGAGGCACACTCCAAATGACATTTTGAATCAATTTTTCTACAGTCCAAAACATCAATTTTCTGATGAAAAACGATGACCCGTGACCTGTCGAACTTTCTCCAAATGGTCAGAAATTATCATTTTTTAATTTTACATTTTTTGACTGTAAATCAATATTGAATGTGAATTAGAACTCTTGCAAGTAAAATAAGTGTGTTTAATGTCATTTTAATGCCTGAAATTGGTCGAAATAGAAGCTTCTGAGAAGGAGAAAAGGTCTGTAAAAATGGCAATTTTAGACACATTGAGGCTATAAAAAGTAGTTATTCAACATGAGGCACAATCCAAATGACATTTAGAATACATTTTTCTACAGTATAAAAAATCAATTTTATGATAAAAAACGATGACCCGTGACCTGTCGAACTTTCTCCAAATGGTCAGAAATGATAATTTTTTAATGTTTAATTTTTTGACTGTAAATGAATATTGAATGTGAATTAGAACTCTTGAAACTAAAAAAGTGTGTTTAAAGTCATTTTAATGCCTGAAATTGGTCGAAATAGAAGCTTCTGAGTAGGAGAAAAAGTCTGTAAAAATGGCAATTTTGGTCACTTTGAGGCTATAAAAAGTGGTTATTCAACATGACACACAATCCAAATGACATTTTGAATCAATTTTTCTACAGTCCAAAACATCAATTTTCAGATGAAAAACAATGACCCGTGACCTGTCGAACTTTCTCCAAATAGTCAGAAATGATCATTTTTTAATGTTTAATTTTTTGACTGTAAATGAATATTGAATGTGAATTAGAACTCTTGGAACTAAAATAATTGTGTTTAGAGTCATTTTAATGCCTGAAATTGGTCGAAATAGAAGCTTCTGAGTAGGAGAAAAAGTCTGTAAAAATGTCAATTTTGGTCACATTGAGGATATAAAAAGTAGTTATTCAACATGAGGCACAATCCAAATGACATTTTGAATCAAATTTTTCTACAGTCCAAAAAAATCAATTTTCTGATGAAAAACGATGACCCGTGACCTGTCGAACTTTCTCCAAATAGACAGAAATTGTAATTTTTTCATTTTACATTTTTTGACTGTAAATCAATATTGAATGTGAATTAGAACTCTTGAAAGTAAAATAAGTGTGTTTAATGTCATTTTAATGCCTGAAATTGGTTGAAATAGAAGCTTCTGAGAAGGAGAAAAAGTCTGTAAAAATGGCAATTTTTGACACATTGAGGATATAAAAAGTAGTTATTCAACATGAGGCACATTCCAAATGACATTTTGAATCAATTTTTCTACAGTCCAAAACATCAATTTTCTGATGAAAAACGATGACCCGTGACCTGTCGAACTTTCTCCAAATGGTCAGAAATTATAATTTTTTAATTTTACATTTTTTGACTGTAAATCAATATTGAATGTGAATTAGAACTCTTGCAAGTAAAATAAGTGTGTTTAATGTCATTTTATTGCCTGAAATTGGTCGAAATAGAAGCTTCTGAGAAGGAGAAAAGGTCTGTAAAAATGGCAATTTTAGACACATTGAGGCTATAAAAAGTAGTTATTCAACATGAGGCACAATCCAAATGACATTTAGAATACATTTTTCTACAGTCCAAAAAATCAATTTTCTGATAAAAAACGATGACCCGTGACCTGTCGAACTTTCTCCAAATGGTCAGAAATGATAATTTTTTAATGTTTAATTTTTTGACTGTAAATGAATATTGAATGTGAATTAGAACTCTTGAAACTAAAAAAAGTGTGTTTAAAGTCATTTTAATGCCTGAAATTGGTCGAAATAGAAGCTTCTGAGTAGGAGAAAAAGTCTGTAAAAATGGCAATTTTGGTCACTTTGAGGCTATAAAAAGTGGTTATTCAACATGAGACACAATCCAAATGACATTTTGAATCAATTTTGCTACAGTCCAAAAAATCAATTTTCTGATGAAAAACGATGACCCGTGACCTGTCGAACTTTCTCCAAATGGTCAGAAATGATAATTTTTTAATGTTTAATTTTTTGACTGTAAATATATATTGAATGTGAATTAGAACTCTTGGAACTAAAATAAGTGTGTTTAGAGTCATTTTAATGCCTGAAATTGGTCGAAATAGAAGCTTCTGAGTAGTAGAAAAAGTCTGTAAAAATATCAATTTTGGTCACATTGAGGATATAAAAAGTAGTTATTCAACATGAGGCACAATCCAAATGACATTTTGAATCAATTTTTCTACAGTCCAAAAAATCAATTTTCTGATGAAAAACGATGACCCGTGACCTGTCGAACTTTCTCCAAATGGTCAGAAATGATAATTTTTTAATGTTTAAAATTTTGATTGTAAATGAATATTGAATGTGAATTAGAACTCTTGGAACTAAAATAAGTGTGTTTAGTATCATTTTAATGCCTGAAATTGGTCGAAATAGAAGCTTCTGAGTAGGAGAAAAAGTCTGTAAAAATGGCAATTTTGGTCACTTTAAGGCTATAAAAAGTAGTTATTCAACATGAGGCACAAACCAAATGACATTTTGAATAAATTTTTCTACAGTCCAAAAAATCAATTTTCTGATGAAAAACGATGACCCGTGACCTGTCGAACTTTTTCCAAATGGTCAGAAATGATCATTTTTTTATGTTTAATTTTTTGACTGTAAATCAATATTGAATGTGAATTAGAACTCTTGAAAGTAAAATAAGTGTGTTTAATGTCATTTTAATGCCTGAAATTGGTTGAAATAGAAGCTTCTGAGAAGGAGAAAAAGTCTGTAAAAATGGCAATTTTTGACACATTGAGGATACAAAAAGTAGTTATTCAACATGAGGCACATTCCAAATGACATTTTGAATCAATTTTTCTACAGTCCAAAACATCAATTTTCTGATGAAAAACGATGACCCGTGACCTGTCGAACTTTCTCCAAATGGTCAGAAATTATAATTTTTTAATTTTACATTTTTTGACTGTAAATCAATATTGAATGTGAATTAGAACTCTTGCAAGTAAAATAAGTGTGTTTAATGTCATTTTAATGCCTGAAATTGGTCGAAATAGAAGCTTCTGAGAAGGAGAAAAGGTCTGTAAAAATGGCAATTTTAGACACATTGAGGCTATAAAAAGTAGTTATTCAACATGAGGCACAATCCAAATGACATTTAGAATACATTTTTCTACAGTCCAAAAAATCAATTTTCTGATAAAAAACGATGACCTGTCGAACTTTCTCCAAATGGTCAGAAATGATAATTTTTTAATGTTTAATTTTTTGACTGTAAATGAATATTGAATGTGAATTAGAACTCTTGAAACTAAAAAAAGTGTGTTTAAAGTCATTTTAATGCCTGAAATTGGTCGAAATAGAAGCTTCTGAGAAGGAGAAAAAGTCTGTAAAAATGGCAATTTTTGACACATTGAGGATATAAAAAGTAGTTATTCAACATGAGGCACATTCCAAAGGACATTTTGAATCAATTTTTCTACAGTCCAAAACATCAATTTTCTGATGAAAAACGATGACCCGTGACCTGTCGAACTTTCTCCAAATGGTCAGAAATTATAATTTTTTAATTTTACATTTTTTGACTGTAAATCAATATTGAATGTGAATTAGAACTCTTGCAAGTAAAATAAGTGTGTTTAATGTCATTTTAATGCCTGAAATTGGTCGAAATAGAAGCTTCTGAGAAGGAGAAAAGGTCTGTAAAAATGGCAATTTTAGACACATTGAGGCTATAAAAAGTAGTTATTCAACATGAGGCACAATCCAAATGACATTTTGAATCAAATTTTTCTACAGTCCAAAAAATCAAGTTTCTGATGAAAAATGATGACCCGTGACCTGTCGAACTTTCTCCAAATGGTCAGAAATGATCATTTTTTGATGTTAAATTTTTTGACTGTAAATGAATATTGAATGTGAATTAGAACTCTTGGAACTAAAATAAGTGTGTTTAGAGTCGTTTTAAAGCCTGAAATTGGTCGAAATAGAAGCTTCTGAGTAGGAGAAAAAGTCTGTAAAAATGGCAATTTTGGTCACATTGAGGCTATAAAAAGTAGTTATTTAACATGAGGCACCATCCAAATGACATTGTGAATCAATTTTTCTACAGTCCAAAAAATCAGTTTTCTGATGAAAAACGATGACCCGTGACCTGTCGAACTTTCTCCAAATGGTCAGAAATTATAATTTTTTAATTTTACATTTTTTGACTGTAAATCAATATTGAATGTGAATTAGAACTCTTGAAAGTAAAATAAGTGTGTTTAATGTCATTTTAATGCCTGAAATTGGTTGAAATAGAAGCTTCTGAGAAGGAGAAAAAGTCTGTAAAAATGGCAATTTTTGACACATTGAGGATATAAAAAGTAGTTATTCAACATGAGGCACATTCCAAATGACATTTTGAATCAATTTTTCTACAGTCCAAAACATCAATTTTCTGATGAAAAACGATGACCCGTGACCTGTCGAACTTTCTCCAAATGGTCAGAAATTATAATTTTTTAATTTTACATTTTTTGACTGTAAATCAATATTGAATGTGAATTAGAACTCTTGCAAGTAAAATAAGTGTGTTTAATGTCATTTTAATGCCTGAAATTGGTCGAAATAGAAGCTTCTGAGTAGGAGAAAAAGTCTGTAAAAATGGCAATTTTGGTCACTTTGAGGCTATAAAAAGTGGTTATTCAACATGACACACAATCCAAATGACATTTTGAATCAATTTTTCTACAGTCCAAAACATCAATTTTCAGATGAAAAACAATGACCCGTGACCTGTCGAACTTTCTCCAAATAGTCAGAAATGATAATTTTTTAATGTTTAATTTTTTGACTGTAAATGAATATTGAATGTGAATTAGAACTCTTGGAACTAAAATAATTGTGTTTAGAGTCATTTTAATGCCTGAAATTGGTCGAAATAGAAGCTTCTGAGTAGGAGAAAAAGTCTGTAAAAATGTCAATTTTGGTCACATTGAGGATATAAAAAGTAGTTATTCAACATGAGGCACAATCCAAATGACATTTTGAATCAAATTTTTCTACAGTCCAAAAAAATCAATTTTCTGATGAAAAACGATGACCCGTGACCTGTCGAACTTTCTCCAAATAGACAGAAATTGTAATTTTTTCATTTTACATTTTTTGACTGTAAATCAATATTGAATGTGAATTAGAACTCTTGAAAGTAAAATAAGTGTGTTTAATGTCATTTTAATGCCTGAAATTGGTTGAAATAGAAGCTTCTGAGAAGGAGAAAAAGTCTGTAAAAATGGCAATTTTTGACACATTGAGGATATAAAAAGTAGTTATTCAACATGAGGCACATTCCAAATGACATTTTGAATCAATTTTTCTACAGTCCAAAACATCAATTTTCTGATGAAAAACGATGACCCGTGACCTGTCGAACTTTCTCCAAATGGTCAGAAATTATAATTTTTTAATTTTACATTTTTTGACTGTAAATCAATATTGAATGTGAATTAGAACTCTTGCAAGTAAAATAAGTGTGTTTAATGTCATTTTATTGCCTGAAATTGGTCGAAATAGAAGCTTCTGAGAAGGAGAAAAGGTCTGAAAAATGGCAATTTTAGACACATTGAGGCTATAAAAAGTAGTTATTCAACATGAGGCACAATCCAAATGACATTTAGAATACATTTTTCTACAGTCCAAAAAATCAATTTTCTGATAAAAAACGATGACCCGTGACCTGTCGAACTTTCTCCAAATGGTCAGAAATGATAATTTTTTAATGTTTAATTTTTTGACTGTAAATGAATATTGAATGTGAATTAGAACTCTTGAAACTAAAAAAAGTGTGTTTAAAGTCATTTTAATGCCTGAAATTGGTCGAAATAGAAGCTTCTGAGTAGGAGAAAAAGTCTGTAAAAATGGCAATTTTGGTCACATTGAGGATATAAAAAGTAGTTATTCAACATGAGGCACAATCCAAATGACATTTTGAATCAAATTTTTCTACAGTCCAAAAAAATCAATTTTCTGATGAAAAACGATGACCCGTGACCTGTCGAACTTTCTCCAAATGGTCAGAAATTATAATTTTTTAATTTTACATTTTTTGACTGTAAATCAATATTGAATGTGAATTAGAACTCTTGAAAGTAAAATAAGTGTGTTTAATGTCATTTTAATGCCTGAAATTGGTTGAAATAGAAGCTTCTGAGAAGGAGAAAAAGTCTGTAAAAATGGCAATTTTTGACACATTGAGGATATAAAAAGTAGTTATTCAACATGAGGCACATTCCAAATGACATTTTGAATCAATTTTTCTACAGTCCAAAACATCAATTCTCTGATGAAAAACGATGACCCGTTACCTGTCGAACTTTCTCCAAATGGTCAGAAATTATCATTTTTTAATTTTACATTTTTTGACTGTAAATCAATATTGAATGTGAATTAGAACTCTTGCAAGTAAAATAAGTGTGTTTAATGTCATTTTAATGCCTGAAATTGGTCGAAATAGAAGCTTCTGAGAAGGAGAAAAGGTCTGTAAAAATGGCAATTTTAGACACATTGAGGCTATAAAAAGTAGTTATTCAACATGAGGCACAATCCAAATGATATTTAGAATACATTTTTCTACAGTATAAAAAATCAATTTTCTGATAAAAAACGATGACCCGTGACCTGTCGAACTTTCTCCAAATGGTCAGAAATGATAATTTTTTAATGTTTAATTTTTTGACTGTAAATGAATATTGAATGTGAATTAGAACTCTTGAAACTAAAAAAGTGTGTTTAAAGTCATTTTAATGCCTGAAATTGGTCGAAATAGAAGCTTCTGAGTAGGAGAAAAAGTCTGTAAAAATGGCAATTTTGGTCACTTTGAGGCTATAAAAAGTGGTTATTCAACATGACACACAATCCAAATGACATTTTGAATCAATTTTTCTACAGTCCAAAACATCAATTTTCAGATGAAAAACAATGACCCGTGACCTGTCGAACTTTCTCCAAATAGTCAGAAATGATAATTTTTTAATGTTTAATTTTTTGACTGTAAATGAATATTGAATGTGAATTAGAACTCTTGGAACTAAAATAATTGTGTTTAGAGTCATTTTAATGCCTGAAATTGGTCGAAATAGAAGCTTCTGAGTAGGAGAAAAAGTCTGTAAAAATGTCAATTTTGGTCACATTGAGGATATAAAAAGTAGTTATTCAACATGAGGCACAATCCAAATGACATTTTGAATCAAATTTTTCTACAGTCCAAAAAAATCAATTTTCTGATGAAAAACGATGACCCGTGACCTGTCGAACTTTCTCCAAATAGACAGAAATTGTAATTTTTTCATTTTACATTTTTTGACTGTAAATCAATATTGAATGTGAATTAGAACTCTTGAAAGTAAAATAAGTGTGTTTAATGTCATTTTAATGCCTGAAATTGGTTGAAATAGAAGCTTCTGAGAAGGAGAAAAAGTCTGTAAAAATGGCAATTTTTGACACATTGAGGATATAAAAAGTAGTTATTCAACATGAGGCACACTCCAAATGACATTTTGAATCAATTTTTCTACAGTCCAAAACATCAATTTTCTGATGAAAAACGATGACCCGTGACCTGTCGAACTTTCTCCAAATGGTCAGAAATTATAATTTTTTAATTTTACATTTTTTGACTGTAAATCAATATTGAATGTGAATTAGAACTCTTGCAAGTAAAATAAGTGTGTTTAATGTCATTTTAATGCCTGAAATTGGTCGAAATAGAAGCTTCTGAGAAGGAGAAAAAGTCTGTAAAAATGGCAATTTTAGACACATTGAGGCTATAAAAAGTAGTTATTCAACATGAGGCACAATCCAAATGACATTTTGAATCAATTTTTCTACAGTCCAAAAAAATCAATTTTCTGATGAAAAATGATGACCCGTGACCTGTCGAACTTTCTCCAAATGGTCAGAAATGATAATTTTTTAATGTTTAATTTTTTGACTGTAAATGAATATTGAATGTGAATTAGAACTCTTGGAACTAAAATAAGTGTGTTTAGAGTCATTTTAATGCCTGAAATTGGTCGAAATAGAAGCTTCTGATTAGGAGAAAAAGTCTGTAAAAATAGCAATTTTGGTCACATTGAGGATATAAAATGTAGTTATTCAACATGAGGCACAATCCAAATGACATTTTGAATCAATTTTTCTACAGTCCAAAACATACATTTTTAAGATGAAAAACAATGACCCGTGACCTGTCGAACTTTCTCCAAATAGTCAGAAATGATCATTTTTTAATGTTTAATTTTTTGACTGTAAATGAATATTGAATGTGAATTAGAACTCTTGAAACTAAAATAAGTGTGTTTAAATTCATTTTAATGCCTGAAATTTGTCGAAATAGAAGCTTCTGAGTAGGAGAAAAAGTCTGTAAAAATGGCAATTTTGGTCACTTTGAGGCTATAAAAAGTAGTTATTCAACATGAGGCACCATCCAAATGACATTTTGAATCAATTTTTCAACAGTCCAAAAAATCAGTTTTCTGATGAAAAACGATGACCCGTGACCTGTCGAACTTTCTCCAAATGGTCAGAAATTATCAATTTTTATGTTAAATTTTTGGACTGTAAATGAATATTGAATGTGAATTAGAACTCTTGGAACTAAAATAAGTGTGTTTAGAGTCATTTTAATGCCTGAAATTGGTCGAAAAAGAAGCTTCTGAGTAGGAGAAAAAGTCTGTAAAAATGGCAATTTTGGTCACATTGAGGATATAAAAAGTAGTTATTCAACATGAGGCACAATCCAAATGACTTTTTGAATCAAATTTTTCTACAGTCCAAAAAAATCAATTTTCTGATGAAAAACGATGACCCGTGACCTGTCGAACTTTCTCCAAATGGTCAGAAATTATAATTTTTTAATTTTACATTTTTTGACTGTAAATCAATCTTGAATGTGAATTAGAACTCTTGAAAGTAAAATAAGTGTGTTTAATGTCATTTTAATGCCTGAAATTGGTTGAAATAGAAGCTTCTGAGAAGGAGAAAAAGTCTGTAAAAATGGCAATTTTTGACACATTGAGGATATAAAAAGTAGTTATTCAACATGAGGCACATTCCAAATGACATTTTGAATCAATTTTTCTACAGTCCAAAACATCAATTCTCTGATGAAAAACGATGACCCGTGACCTGTCGAACTTTCTCCAAATGGTCAGAAATTATAATTTTTTAATTTTACATTTTTTGACTGTAAATCAATATTGAATGTGAATTAGAACTCTTGCAAGTAAAATAAGTGTGTTTAATGTCATTTTAATGCCTGAAATTGGTCGAAATAGAAGCTTCTGAGAAGGAGAAAAGGTCTGTAAAAATGGCAATTTTAGACACATTGAGGCTATAAAAAGTAGTTATTCAACATGAGGCACAATCCAAATGACATTTAGAATACATTTTTCTACAGTATAAAAAATCAATTTTCTGATAAAAAACGATGACCCGTGACCTGTCGAACTTTCTCCAAATGGTCAGAAATGATAATTTTTTAATGTTTAATTTTTTGACTGTAAATGAATATTGAATGTGAATTAGAACTCTTGAAACTAAAAAAGTGTGTTTAAAGTCATTTTAATGCCTGAAATTGGTCGAAATAGAAGCTTCTGAGTAGGAGAAAAAGTCTGTAAAAATGGCAATTTTGGTCACTTTGAGGCTATAAAAAGTGGTTATTCAACATGACACACAATCCAAATGACATTTTGAATCAATTTTTCTACAGTCCAAAACATCAATTTTCAGATGAAAAACAATGACCCGTGACCTGTCGAACTTTCTCCAAATAGTCAGAAATGATAATTTTTTAATGTTTAATTTTTTGACTGTAAATGAATATTGAATGTGAATTAGAACTCTTGGAACTAAAATAATTGTGTTTAGAGTCATTTTAATGCCTGAAATTGGTCGAAATAGAAGCTTCTGAGTAGGAGAAAAAGTCTGTAAAAATGTCAATTTTGGTCACATTGAGGATATAAAAAGTAGTTATTCAACATGAGGCACAATTCAAATGACATTTTGAATCAAATTTTTCTACAGTCCAAAAAAATCAATTTTCTGATGAAAAACGATGACCCGTGACCTGTCGAACTTTCTCCAAATAGACAAAAATTGTAATTTTTTCATTTTACATTTTTTGACTGTAAATCAATATTGAATGTGAATTAGAACTCTTGAAAGTAAAATAAGTGTGTTTAATGTCATTTTAATGCCTGAAATTGGTTGAAATAGAAGCTTCTGAGAAGGAGAAAAAGTCTGTAAAAATGGCAATTTTTGACACATTGAGGATATAAAAAGTAGTTATTCAACATGAGGCACATTCCAAATGACATTTTGAATCAATTTTTCTACAGTCCAAAACATCAATTTTCTGATGAAAAACGATGACCCGTGACCTGTCGAACTTTCTCCAAATGGTCAGAAATTATAATTTTTTAATTTTACATTTTTTGACTGTAAATCAATATTGAATGTGAATTAGAACTCTTGCAAGTAAAATAAGTGTGTTTAATGTCATTTTATTGCCTGAAATTGGTCGAAATAGAAGCTTCTGAGAAGGAGAAAAGGTCTGAAAAATGGCAATTTTAGACACATTGAGGCTATAAAAAGTAGTTATTCAACATGAGGCACAATCCAAATGACATTTAGAATACATTTTTCTACAGTCCAAAAAATCAATTTTCTGATAAAAAACGATGACCCGTGACCTGTCGAACTTTCTCCAAATGGTCAGAAATGATAATTTTTTAATGTTTAATTTTTTGACTGTAAATGAATATTGAATGTGAATTAGAACTCTTGAAACCTAAAAAAGTGTGTTTAAAGTCATTTTAATGCCTGAAATTGGTCGAAATAGAAGCTTCTGAGTAGGAGAAAAAGTCTGTAAAAATGGCAATTTTGGTCACATTGAGGATATAAAAAGTAGTTATTCAACATGAGGCACAATCCAAATGACATTTTGAATCAAATTTTTCTACAGTCCAAAAAAATCAATTTTCTGATGAAAAACGATGACCCGTGACCTGTCGAACTTTCTCCAAATGGTCAGAAATTATAATTTTTTAATTTTACATTTTTTGACTGTAAATCAATATTGAATGTGAATTAGAACTCTTGCAAGTAAAATAAGTGTGTTTAATGTCATTTTAATGCCTGAAATTGGCCGAAATAGAAGCTTCTGAGAAGGAGAAAAGGTCTGTAAAAATGGCAATTTTAGACACATTGAGGCTATAAAAAGTAGTTATTCAACATGAGGCACAATCCAAATGACATTTAGAATACATTTTTCTACAGTATAAAAAATCAATTTTATGATAAAAAACGATGACCCGTGACCTGTCGAACTTTCTCCAAATGGTCAGAAATGATAATTTTTTAATGTTTAATTTTTTGACTGTAAATGAATATTGAATGTGAATTAGAACTCTTGAAACTAAAAAAGTGTGTTTAAAGTCATTTTAATGCCTGAAATTGGTCGAAATAGAAGCTTCTGAGTAGGAGAAAAAGTCTGTAAAAATGGCAATTTTGGTCACTTTGAGGCTATAAAAAGTGGTTATTCAACATGACACACAATCCAAATGACATTTTGAATCAATTTTTCTACAGTCCAAAACATCAATTTTCAGATGAAAAACAATGACCCGTGACCTGTCGAACTTTCTCCAAATAGTCAGAAATGATCATTTTTTAATGTTTAATTTTTTGACTGTAAATGAATATTGAATGTGAATTAGAACTCTTGGAACTAAAATAATTGTGTTTAGAGTCATTTTAATGCCTGAAATTGGTCGAAATAGAAGCTTCTGAGTAGGAGAAAAAGTCTGTAAAAATGTCAATTTTGGTCACATTGAGGATATAAAAAGTAGTTATTCAACATGAGGCACAATCCAAATGACATTTTGAATCAAATTTTTCTACAGTCCAAAAAAATCAATTTTCTGATGAAAAACGATGACCCGTGACCTGTCGAACTTTCTCCAAATAGACAGAAATTGTAATTTTTTCATTTTACATTTTTTGACTGTAAATCAATATTGAATGTGAATTAGAACTCTTGAAAGTAAAATAAGTGTGTTTAATGTCATTTTAATGCCTGAAATTGGTTGAAATAGAAGCTTCTGAGAAGGAGAAAAAGTCTGTAAAAATGGCAATTTTTGACACATTGAGGATATAAAAAGTAGTTATTCAACATGAGGCACATTCCAAATGACATTTTGAATCAATTTTTCTACAGTCCAAAACATCAATTGTCTGATGAAAAACGATGACCCGTGACCTGTCGAACTTTCTCCAAATGGTCAGAAATTATAATTTTTTAATTTTACATTTTTTGACTGTAAATCAATATTGAATGTGAATTAGAACTCTTGCAAGTAAAATAAGTGTGTTTAATGTCATTTTATTGCCTGAAATTGGTCGAAATAGAAGCTTCTGAGAAGGAGAAAAGGTCTGAAAAATGGCAATTTTAGACACATTGAGGCTATAAAAAGTAGTTATTCAACATGAGGCACAATCCAAATGACATTTTGAATCAAATTTTTCTACAGTCCAAAAAAATCAATTTTCTGATGAAAAACGATGACCCGTGACCTGTCGAACTTTCTCCAAATGGTCAGAAATTATAATTTTTTAATTTTACATTTTTTGACTGTAAATCAATATTGAATGTGAATTAGAACTCTTGAAAGTAAAATAAGTGTGTTTAATGTCATTTTAATGCCTGAAATTGGTTGAAATAGAAGCTTCTGAGAAGGAGAAAAAGTCTGTAAAAATGGCAATTTTTGACACATTGAGGATATAAAAAGTAGTTATTCAACATGAGGCACATTCCAAATGACATTTTGAATCAATTTTTCTACAGTCCAAAACATCAATTCTCTGATGAAAAACGATGACCCGTTACCTGTCGAACTTTCTCCAAATGGTCAGAAATTATCATTTTTTAATTTTACATTTTTTGACTGTAAATCAATATTGAATGTGAATTAGAACTCTTGCAAGTAAAATAAGTGTGTTTAATGTCATTTTAATGCCTGAAATTGGTCGAAATAGAAGCTTCTGAGAAGGAGAAAAGGTCTGTAAAAATGGCAATTTTAGACACATTGAGGCTATAAAAAGTAGTTATTCAACATGAGGCACAATCCAAATGACATTTAGAATACATTTTTCTACAGTATAAAAAATCAATTTTCTGATAAAAAACGATGACCCGTGACCTGTCGAACTTTCTCCAAATGGTCAGAAATGATAATTTTTTAATGTTTAATTTTTTGACTGTAAATGAATATTGAATGTGAATTAGAACTCTTGAAACTAAAAAAGTGTGTTTAAAGTCATTTTAATGCCTGAAATTGGTCGAAATAGAAGCTTCTGAGTAGGAGAAAAAGTCTGTAAAAATGGCAATTTTGGTCACTTTGAGGCTATAAAAAGTGGTTATTCAACATGACACACAATCCAAATGACATTTTGAATCAATTTTTCTACAGTCCAAAACATCAATTTTCAGATGAAAAACAATGACCCGTGACCTGTCGAACTTTCTCCAAATAGTCAGAAATGATAATTTTTTAATGTTTAATTTTTTGACTGTAAATGAATATTGAATGTGAATTAGAACTCTTGGAACTAAAATAATTGTGTTTAGAGTCATTTTAATGCCTGAAATTGGTCGAAATAGAAGCTTCTGAGTAGGAGAAAAAGTCTGTAAAAATGTCAATTTTGGTCACATTGAGGATATAAAAAGTAGTTATTCAACATGAGGCACAATCCAAATGACATTTTGAATCAAATTTTTCTACAGTCCAAAAAAATCAATTTTCTGATGAAAAACGATGACCCGTGACCTGTCGAACTTTCTCCAAATAGACAGAAATTGTAATTTTTTCATTTTACATTTTTTGACTGTAAATCAATATTGAATGTGAATTAGAACTCTTGAAAGTAAAATAAGTGTGTTTAATGTCATTTTAATGCCTGAAATTGGTTGAAATAGAAGCTTCTGAGAAGGAGAAAAAGTCTGTAAAAATGGCAATTTTTGACACATTGAGGATATAAAAAGTAGTTATTCAACATGAGGCACATTCCAAATGACATTTTGAATCAATTTTTCTACAGTCCAAAACATCAATTTTCTGATGAAAAACGATGACCCGTGACCTGTCGAACTTTCTCCAAATGGTCAGAAATTATAATTTTTTAATTTTACATTTTTTGACTGTAAATCAATATTGAATGTGAATTAGAACTCTTGCAAGTAAAATAAGTGTGTTTAATGTCATTTTATTGCCTGAAATTGGTCGAAATAGAAGCTTCTGAGAAGGAGAAAAGGTCTGAAAAATGGCAATTTTAGACACATTGAGGCTATAAAAAGTAGTTATTCAACATGAGGCACAATCCAAATGACATTTAGAATACATTTTTCTACAGTCCAAAAAATCAATTTTCTGATAAAAAACGATGACCCGTGACCTGTCGAACTTTCTCCAAATGGTCAGAAATGATAATTTTTTAATGTTTAATTTTTTGACTGTAAATGAATATTGAATGTGAATTAGAACTCTTGAAACTAAAAAAAGTGTGTTTAAAGTCATTTTAATGCCTGAAATTGGTCGAAATAGAAGCTTCTGAGTAGGAGAAAAAGTCTGTAAAAATGGCAATTTTGGTCACATTGAGGATATAAAAAGTAGTTATTCAACATGAGGCACAATCCAAATGACATTTTGAATCAATTTTTCTACAGTCCAAAACATCAATTTTCAGATGAAAAACAATGACCCGTGACCTGTCGAACTTTCTCCAAATAGTCAGAAATGATCATTTTTTAATGTTTAATTTTTTGACTGTAAATGAATATTGAATGTGAATTAGAACTCTTGAAACTAAAATAAGTGTGTTTAAATTCATTTTAATGCCTGAAATTTGTTGAAATAGAAGCTTCTGAGTAGGAGAAAAAGTCTGTAAAAATGGCAATTTTGGTCACATTGAGGCTATAAAAAGTAGTTATTCAACATGAGGCACCATCCAAATGACATTTTGAATCATTTTTTCTACAGTCCAAAAAATCAGTTTTCTGACGAAAAACGATGACCCGTGACTTGTCGAACTTTCTCCAAATGGTCAGAAATGATCAATTTTTATGTTAAATTTTTGGACTGTAAATGAATATTGAATGTGAATTATAACTCTTGGAACTAAAATAAGTGTGTTTAGAGTCATTTTAATGCCTGAAATTGGTCGAAATAGAAGCTTCTGAGTAGGAGAAAAAGTCTGTAAAAATGTCAATTTTGGTCACATTGAGGATATAAAAAGTAGTTATTCAACATGAGGCACAATCCAAATGACATTTTGAATCAAATTTTTCTACAGTCCAAAAAAATCAATTTTCTGATGAAAAACGATGACCCGTGACCTGTCGAACTTTCTCCAAATGGTCAGAAATTATAATTTTTTAATTTTACATTTTTTGACTGTAAATCAATATTGAATGTGAATTAGAACTCTTGAAAGTAAAATAAGTGTGTTTAATGTCATTTTAATGCCTGAAATTGGTTGAAATAGAAGCTTCTGAGAAGGAGAAAAAGTCTGTAAAAATGGCAATTTTTGACACATTGAGGATACAAAAAGTAGTTATTCAACATGAGGCACATTCCAAATGACATTTTGAATCAATTTTTCTACAGTCCAAAACATCAATTTTCTGATGAAAAACGATGACCCGTGACCTGTCGAACTTTCTCCAAATGGTCAGAAATTATAATTTTTTAATTTTACATTTTTTGACTGTAAATCAATATTGAATGTGAATTAGAACTCTTGCAAGTAAAATAAGTGTGTTTAATGTCATTTTAATGCCTGAAATTGGTCGAAATAGAAGCTTCTGAGAAGGAGAAAAAGTCTGTAAAAATGGCAATTTTAGACACATTGAGGCTATAAAAAGTAGTTATTCAACATGAGGCACAATCCAAATGACATTTTGAATCAATTTTTCTACAGTCCAAAAAATCAATTTTCTGATGAAAAATGATGACCCGTGACCTGTCGAACTTTCTCCAAATGGTCAGAAAGGATAATTTTTTAATGTTTAATTTTTTGACTGTAAATGAATATTGAATGTGAATTAGAACTCTTGGAACTAAAATAAGTGTGTTTAGAGTCATTTTAATGCCTGAAATTGGTCGAAATAGAAGCTTCTGAGTAGGAGAAAAAGTCTGTAAAAATAGCAATTTTCGTCACATTGAGGATATAAAATGTAGTTATTCAACATGAGGCACAATCCAAATGACATTTTGAATCAATTTTTCTACAGTCCAAAACATAAATTTTAAGATGAAAAACAATGACCCGTGACCTGTCGAACTTTCTCCAAATAGTCAGAAATGATCATTTTTTAATGTTTAATTTTTTGACTGTAAATGAATATTGAATGTGAATTAGAACTCTTGAAACTAAAATAAGTGTGTTTAAATTAATTTTAATGCCTGAAATTTGTCGAAATAGAAGCTTCTGAGTAGGAGAAAAAGTCTGTAAAAATGGCAATTTTGGTCACATTGAGGCTATAAAAAGTAGTTATTTAACATGAGGCACCATCCAAATGACATTTTGAATCAATTTTTCTACAGTCCAAAAAATCAGTTTTCTGATGAAAAACGATGACCCGTGACCTGTCGAACTTTCTCCAAATGGTCAGAAATTATAATTTTTTAATTTTACATTTTTTGACTGTAAATCAATATTGAATGTGAATTAGAACTCTTGAAAGTAAAATAAGTGTGTTTAATGTCATTTTAATGCCTGAAATTGGTTGAAATAGAAGCTTCTGAGAAGGAGAAAAAGTCTGTAAAAATGGCAATTTTTGACACATTGAGGATATAAAAAGTAGTTATTCAACATGAGGCACATTCCAAATGACATTTTGAATCAATTTTTCTACAGTCCAAAACATCAATTTTCTGATGAAAAACGATGACCCGTGACCTGTCGAACTTTCTCCAAATGGTCAGAAATTATAATTTTTTAATTTTACATTTTTTGACTGTAAATCAATATTGAATGTGAATTAGAACTCTTGCAAGTAAAATAAGTGTGTTTAATGTCATTTTAATGCCTGAAATTGGTCGAAATAGAAGCTTCTGAGAAGGAGAAAAGGTCTGTAAAAATGGCAATTTTAGACACATTGAGGCTATAAAAAGTAGTTATTCAACATGAGGCACAATCCAAATGACATTTAGAATACATTTTTCTACAGTCCAAAAAATCAATTTTCTGATAAAAAACGATGACCTGTCGAACTTTCTCCAAATGGTCAGAAATGATAATTTTTTAATGTTTAATTTTTTGACTGTAAATGAATATTGAATGTGAATTAGAACTCTTGAAACTAAAAAAAGTGTGTTTAAAGTCATTTTAATGCCTGAAATTGGTCGAAATAGAAGCTTCTGAGAAGGAGAAAAAGTCTGTAAAAATGGCAATTTTTGACACATTGAGGATATAAAAAGTAGTTATTCAACATGAGGCACATTGGAAAGGACATTTTGAATCAATTTTTCTACAGTCCAAAACATCAATTTTCTGATGAAAAACGATGACCCGTGACCTGTCGAACTTTCTCCAAATGGTCAGAAATTATAATTTTTTAATTTTACATTTTTTGACTGTAAATCAATATTGAATGTGAATTAGAACTCTTGCAAGTAAAATAAGTGTGTTTAATGTCATTTTAATGCCTGAAATTGGTCGAAATAGAAGCTTCTGAGAAGGAGAAAAGGTCTGTAAAAATGGCAATTTTAGACACATTGAGGCTATAAAAAGTAGTTATTCAACATGAGGCACAATCCAAATGACATTTTGAATCAAATTTTTCTACAGTCCAAAAAATCAATTTTCTGATGAAAAATGATGACCCGTGACCTGTCGAACTTTCTCCAAATGGTCAGAAATGATCATTTTTTGATGTTAAATTTTTTGACTGTAAATGAATATTGAATGTGAATTAGAACTCTTGGAACTAAAATAAGTGTGTTTAGAGTCGTTTTAAAGCCTGAAATTGGTCGAAATAGAAGCTTCTGAGTAGGAGAAAAAGTCTGTAAAAATGGCAATTTTGGTCACATTGAGGCTATAAAAAGTAGTTATTTAACATGAGGCACCATCCAAATGACATTTTGAATCAATTTTTCTACAGTCCAAAAAATCAGTTTTCTGATGAAAAACGATGACCCGTGACCTGTCGAACTTTCTCCAAATGGTCAGAAATTATAATTTTTTAATTTTACATTTTTTGACTGTAAATGAATATTGAATGTGAATTAGAACTCTTGAAAGTAAAATAAGTGTGTTTAATGTCATTTTAATGCCTGAAATTGGTTGAAATAGAAGCTTCTGAGAAGGAGAAAAAGTCTGTAAAAATGGCAATTTTTGACACATTGAGGATATAAAAAGTAGTTATTCAACATGAGGCACATTCCAAATGACATTTTGAATCAATTTTTCTACAGTCCAAAACATCAATTTTCTGATGAAAAACGATGACCCGTGACCTGTCGAACTTTCTCCAAATGGTCAGAAATTATAATTTTTTAATATTACATTTTTTGACTGTAAATCCATATTGAATGTGAATTAGAACTCTTGCAAGTAAAATAAGTGTGTTTAATGTCATTTTATTGCCTGAAATTGGTCGAAATAGAAGCTTCTGTGAAGGAGAAAAGGTCTGAAAAATGGCAATTTTAGACACATTGAGGCTATAAAAAGTAGTTATTCAACATGAGGCACAATCCAAATGACATTTAGAATACATTTTTCTACAGTCCAAAAAATCAATTTTCTGATAAAAAACGATGACCCGTGACCTGTCGAACTTTCTCCAAATGGTCAGAAATGATAATTTTTTAATGTTTAATTTTTTGACTGTAAATGAATATTGAATGTGAATTAGAACTCTTGAAACTAAAAAAAGTGTGTTTAAAGTCATTTTAATGCCTGAAATTGGTCGAAATAGAAGCTTCTGAGTAGGAGAAAAAGTCTGTAAAAATGGCAATTTTGGTCACATTGAGGATATAAAAAGTAGTTATTCAACATGAGGCACAATCCAAATGACATTTTGAATCAAATTTTTCTACAGTCCAAAAAAATCAATTTTCTGATGAAAAACGATGACCCGTGACCTGTCGAACTTTCTCCAAATGGTCAGAAATTATAATTTTTTAATTTTACATTTTTTGACTGTAAATCAATATTGAATGTGAATTAGAACTCTTGAAAGTAAAATAAGTGTGTTTAATGTCATTTTAATGCCTGAAATTGGTTGAAATAGAAGCTTCTGAGAAGGAGAAAAAGTCTGTAAAAATGGCAATTTTTGACACATTGAGGATATAAAAAGTAGTTATTCAACATGAGGCACACTCCAAATGACATTTTGAATCAATTTTTCTACAGTCCAAAACATCAATTTTCTGATGAAAAACGATGACCCGTGACCTGTCGAACTTTCTCCAAATGGTCAGAAATTATCATTTTTTAATTTTACATTTTTTGACTGTAAATCAATATTGAATGTGAATTAGAACTCTTGCAAGTAAAATAAGTGTGTTTAATGTCATTTTAATGCCTGAAATTGGTCGAAATAGAAGCTTCTGAGAAGGAGAAAAGGTCTGTAAAAATGGCAATTTTAGACACATTGAGGCTATAAAAAGTAGTTATTCAACATGAGGCACAATCCAAATGACATTTAGAATACATTTTTCTACAGTATAAAAAATCAATTTTATGATAAAAAACGATGACCCGTGACCTGTCGAACTTTCTCCAAATGGTCAGAAATGATAATTTTTTAATGTTTAATTTTTTGACTGTAAATGAATATTGAATGTGAATTAGAACTCTTGAAACTAAAAAAGTGTGTTTAAAGTCATTTTAATGCCTGAAATTGGTCGAAATAGAAGCTTCTGAGTAGGAGAAAAAGTCTGTAAAAATGGCAATTTTGGTCACTTTGAGGCTATAAAAAGTGGTTATTCAACATGACACACAATCCAAATGACATTTTGAATCAATTTTTCTACAGTCCAAAACATCAATTTTCAGATGAAAAACAATGACCCGTGACCTGTCGAACTTTCTCCAAATAGTCAGAAATGATCATTTTTTAATGTTTAATTTTTTGACTGTAAATGAATATTGAATGTGAATTAGAACTCTTGGAACTAAAATAATTGTGTTTAGAGTCATTTTAATGCCTGAAATTGGTCGAAATAGAAGCTTCTGAGTAGGAGAAAAAGTCTGTAAAAATGTCAATTTTGGTCACATTGAGGATATAAAAAGTAGTTATTCAACATGAGGCACAATCCAAATGACATTTTGAATCAAATTTTTCTACAGTCCAAAAAAATCAATTTTCTGATGAAAAACGATGACCCGTGACCTGTCGAACTTTCTCCAAATAGACAGAAATTGGAATTTTTTCATTTTACATTTTTTGACTGTAAATCAATATTGAATGTGAATTAGAACTCTTGAAAGTAAAATAAGTGTGTTTAATGTCATTTTAATGCCTGAAATTGGTTGAAATAGAAGCTTCTGAGAAGGAGAAAAAGTCTGTAAAAATGGCAATTTTTGACACATTGAGGATATAAAAAGTAGTTATTCAACATGAGGCACATTCCAAATGACATTTTGAATCAATTTTTCTACAGTCCAAAACATCAATTTTCTGATGAAAAACGATGACCCGTGACCTGTCGAACTTTCTCCAAATGGTCAGAAATTATAATTTTTTAATTTTACATTTTTTGACTGTAAATCAATATTGAATGTGAATTAGAACTCTTGCAAGTAAAATAAGTGTGTTTAATGTCATTTTATTGCCTGAAATTGGTCGAAATAGAAGCTTCTGAGAAGGAGAAAAGGTCTGTAAAAATGGCAATTTTAGACACATTGAGGCTATAAAAAGTAGTTATTCAACATGAGGCACAATCCAAATGACATTTAGAATACATTTTTCTACAGTCCAAAAAATCAATTTTCTGATAAAAAACGATGACCCGTGACCTGTCGAACTTTCTCCAAACGGTCAGAAATGATAATTTTTTAATGTTTAATTTTTTGACTGTAAATGAATATTGAATGTGAATTAGAACTCTTGAAACTAAAAAAAGTGTGTTTAAAGTCATTTTAATGCCTGAAATTGGTCGAAATAGAAGCTTCTGAGTAGGAGAAAAAGTCTGTAAAAATGGCAATTTTGGTCACTTTGAGGCTATAAAAAGTGGTTATTCAACATGAGACACTATCCAAATGACATTTTGAATCAATTTTGCTACAGTCCAAAAAATCAATTTTCTGATGAAAAACGATGACCCGTGACCTGTCGAACTTTCTCCAAATGGTCAGAAATGATAATTTTTTAATGTTTAATTTTTTGACTGTAAATAAATATTGAATGTGAATTAGAACTCTTGGAACTAAAATAAGTGTGTTTAGAGTCATTTTAATGCCTGAAATTGGTCGAAATAGAAGCTTCTGAGTAGTAGAAAAAGTCTGTAAAAATATCAATTTTGGTCACATTGAGGATATAAAAAGTAGTTATTCAACATGAGGCACAATCCAAATGACATTTTGAATCAATTTTTCTACAGTCCAAAAAATCAATTTTCTGATGAAAAACGATGACCCGTGACCTGTCGAACTTTCTCCAAATGGTCAGAAATGATAATTTTTTAATGTTTAAAACTTTGATTGTAAATGAATATTGAATGTGAATTAGAACTCTTGGAACTAAAATAAGTGTGTTTAGTATCATTTTAATGCCTGAAATTGGTCGAAATAGAAGCTTCTGAGTAGGAGAAAAAGTCTGTAAAAATGGCAATTTTGGTCACTTTAAGGCTATAAAAAGTAGTTATTCAATATGAGGCACAAACCAAATGACATTTTGAATAAATTTTTCTACAGTCCAAAAAATCAATTTTCTGATGAAAAACGATGACCCGTGACCTGTCGAACTTTTTCCAAATGGTCAGAAATGATCATTTTTTTATGTTACATTTTTTGACTGTAGATGAATATTGAATGTGAATTAGAACTCTTGGAACTAAAATATGTGTGTTTAGAGTCATTTTAATGCCTGAAATTGGTCGAAATAAAAGCTTCTGAGTAGGAGAAAAAGTCTGTAAAAATGGCAATTTTGGTCACATTGAGGATATAAAATGTAGTTATTCAACATGAGGCACAATCCAAATGACATTTTGAATCAATTTTTCTACAGTCCAAAACATCAATTTTCAGATGAAAAACAATGACCCGTGACCTGTCGAACTTTCTCCAAATAGTCAGAAATGATAATTTTTTAATGTTTAATTTTTTGACTGTAAATGAATATTGAATGTGAATTAGAACTCTTGGAACTAAAATAATTGTGTTTAGAGTCATTTTAATGCCTGAAATTGGTCGAAATAGAAGCTTCTGAGTAGGAGAAAAAGTCTGTAAAAATGTCAATTTTGGTCACATTGAGGATATAAAAAGTAGTTATTCAACATGAGGCACAATCCAAATGACATTTTGAATCAAATTTTTCTACAGTCCAAAAAAATCAATTTTCTGATGAAAAACGATGACCCGTGACCTGTCGAACTTTCTCCAAATAGACAGAAATTGTAATTTTTTCATTTTACATTTTTTGACTGTAAATCAATATTGAATGTGAATTAGAACTCTTGAAAGTAAAATAAGTGTGTTTAATGTCATTTTAATGCCTGAAATTGGTTGAAATAGAAGCTTCTGAGAAGGAGAAAAAGTCTGTAAAAATGGCAATTTTTGACACATTGAGGATATAAAAAGTAGTTATTCAACATGAGGCACATTCCAAATGACATTTTGAATCAATTTTTCTACAGTCCAAAACATCAATTGTCTGATGAAAAACGATGACCCGTGACCTGTCGAACTTTCTCCAAATGGTCAGAAATTATAATTTTTTAATTTTACATTTTTTGACTGTAAATCAATATTGAATGTGAATTAGAACTCTTGCAAGTAAAATAAGTGTGTTTAATGTCATTTTATTGCCTGAAATTGGTCGAAATAGAAGCTTCTGAGAAGGAGAAAAGGTCTGAAAAATGGCAATTTTAGACACATTGAGGCTATAAAAAGTAGTTATTCAACATGAGGCACAATCCAAATGACATTTTGAATCAAATTTTTCTACAGTCCAAAAAAATCAATTTTCTGATGAAAAACGATGACCCGTGACCTGTCGAACTTTCTCCAAATGGTCAGAAATTATAATTTTTTAATTTTACATTTTTTGACTGTAAATCAATATTGAATGTGAATTAGAACTCTTGAAAGTAAAATAAGTGTGTTTAATGTCATTTTAATGCCTGAAATTGGTTGAAATAGAAGCTTCTGAGAAGGAGAAAAAGTCTGTAAAAATGGCAATTTTTGACACATTGAGGATATAAAAAGTAGTTATTCAACATGAGGCACATTCCAAATGACATTTTGAATCAATTTTTCTACAGTCCAAAACATCAATTCTCTGATGAAAAACGATGACCCGTTACCTGTCGAACTTTCTCCAAATGGTCAGAAATTATCATTTTTTAATTTTACATTTTTTGACTGTAAATCAATATTGAATGTGAATTAGAACTCTTGCAAGTAAAATAAGTGTGTTTAATGTCATTTTAATGCCTGAAATTGGTTGAAATAGAAGCTTCTGAGAAGGAGAAAAAGTCTGTAAAAATGGCAATTTTGGTCACTTTGAGGCTATAAAAAGTGGTTATTCAACATGACACACAATCCAAATGACATTTTGAATCAATTTTCCTACAGTCCAAAACATCAATTTTCAGATGAAAAACAATGACCCGTGACCTGTCGAACTTTCTCCAAATAGTCAGAAATGATAATTTTTTAATGTTTAATTTTTTGACTGTAAATGAATATTGAATGTGAATTAGAACTCTTGGAACTAAAATAATTGTGTTTAGAGTCATTTTAATGCCTGAAATTGGTCGAAATAGAAGCTTCTGAGTAGGAGAAAAAGTCTGTAAAAATGTCAATTTTGGTCACATTGAGGATATAAAAAGTAGTTATTCAACATGAGGCACAATCCAAATGACATTTTGAATCAAATTTTTCTACAGTCCAAAAAAATCAATTTTCTGATGAAAAACGATGACCCGTGACCTGTCGAACTTTCTCCAAATAGACAGAAATTGTAATTTTTTCATTTTACATTTTTTGACTGTAAATCAATATTGAATGTGAATTAGAACTCTTGAAAGTAAAATAAGTGTGTTTAATGTCATTTTAATGCCTGAAATTGGTTGAAATAGAAGCTTCTGAGAAGGAGAAAAAGTCTGTAAAAATGGCAATTTTTGACACATTGAGGATATAAAAAGTAGTTATTCAACATGAGGCACATTCCAAATGACATTTTGAATCAATTTTTCTACAGTCCAAAACATCAATTTTCTGATGAAAAACGATGACCCGTGACCTGTCGAACTTTCTCCAAATGGTCAGAAATTATAATTTTTTAATTTTACATTTTTTGACTGTAAATCAATATTGAATGTGAATTAGAACTCTTGCAAGTAAAATAAGTGTGTTTAATGTCATTTTATTGCCTGAAATTGGTCGAAATAGAAGCTTCTGAGAAGGAGAAAAGGTCTGAAAAATGGCAATTTTAGACACATTGAGGCTATAAAAAGTAGTTATTCAACATGAGGCACAATCCAAATGACATTTAGAATACATTTTTCTACAGTCCAAAAAATCAATTTTCTGATAAAAAACGATGACCCGTGACCTGTCGAACTTTCTCCAAATGGTCAGAAATGATAATTTTTTAATGTTTAATTTTTTGACTGTAAATGAATATTGAATGTGAATTAGAACTCTTGAAACTAAAAAAAGTGTGTTTAAAGTCATTTTAATGCCTGAAATTGGTCGAAATAGAAGCTTCTGAGTAGGAGAAAAAGTCTGTAAAAATGGCAATTTTGGTCACATTGAGGATATAAAAAGTAGTTATTCAACATGAGGCACAATCCAAATGACATTTTGAATCAAATTTTTCTACAGTCCAAAAAAATCAATTTTCTGATGAAAAACGATGACCCGTGACCTGTCGAACTTTCTCCAAATGGTCAGAAATTATAATTTTTTAATTTTACATTTTTTGACTGTAAATCAATATTGAATGTGAATTAGAACTCTTGAAAGTAAAATAAGTGTGTTTAATGTCATTTTAATGCCTGAAATTGGTTGAAATAGAAGCTTCTGAGAAGGAGAAAAAGTCTGTAAAAATGGCAATTTTTGACACATTGAGGATATAAAAAGTAGTTATTCAACATGAGGCACACTCCAAATGACATTTTGAATCAATTTTTCTACAGTCCAAAACATCAATTTTCTGATGAAAAACGATGACCCGTGACCTGTCGAACTTTCTCCAAATGGTCAGAAATTATAATTTTTTAATTTTACATTTTTTGACTGTAAATCAATATTGAATGTGAATTAGAACTCTTGCAAGTAAAATAAGTGTGTTTAATGTCATTTTAATGCCTGAAATTGGTCGAAATAGAAGCTTCTGAGAAGGAGAAAAAGTCTGTAAAAATGGCAATTTTAGACACATTGAGGCTATAAAAAGTAGTTATTCAACATGAGGCACAATCCAAATGACATTTTGAATCAATTTTTCTACAGTCCAAAAAAATCAATTTTCTGATGAAAAATGATGACCCGTGACCTGTCGAACTTTCTCCAAATGGTCAGAAATGATAATTTTTTAATGTTTAATTTTTTGACTGTAAATGAATATTGAATGTGAATTAGAACTCTTGGAACTAAAATAAGTGTGTTTAGAGTCATTTTAATGCCTGAAATTGGTCGAAATAGAAGCTTCTGATTAGGAGAAAAAGTCTGTAAAAATAGCAATTTTGGTCACATTGAGGATATAAAATGTAGTTATTCAACATGAGGCACAATCCAAATGACATTTTGAATCAATTTTTCTACAGTCCAAAACATAAATTTTTAAGATGAAAAACAATGACCCGTGACCTGTCGAACTTTCTCCAAATAGTCAGAAATGATCATTTTTTAATGTTTAATTTTTTGACTGTAAATGAATATTGAATGTGAATTAGAACTCTTGAAACTAAAATAAGTGTGTTTAAATTCATTTTAATGCCTGAAATTTGTCGAAATAGAAGCTTCTGAGTAGGAGAAAAAGTCTGTAAAAATGGCAATTTTGGTCACATTGAGGCTATAAAAAGTAGTTATTCAACATGAGGCACCATCCAAATGACATTTTGAATCAATTTTTCAACAGTCCAAAAAATCAGTTTTCTGATGAAAAACGATGACCCGTGACCTGTCGAACTTTCTCCAAATGGTCAGAAATTATCAATTTTTATGTTAAATTTTTGGACTGTAAATGAATATTGAATGTGAATTAGAACTCTTGGAACTAAAATAAGTGTGTTTAGAGTCATTTTAATGCCTGAAATTGGTCGAAAAAGAAGCTTCTGAGTAGGAGAAAAAGTCTGTAAAAATGGCAATTTTGGTCACATTGAGGATATAAAAAGTAGTTATTCAACATGAGGCACAATCCAAATGACATTTTGAATCAAATTTTTCTACAGTCCAAAAAAATCAATTTTCTGATGAAAAACGATGACCCGTGACCTGTCGAACTTTCTCCAAATGGTCAGAAATTATAATTTTTTAATTTTACATTTTTTGACTGTAAATCAATCTTGAATGTGAATTAGAACTCTTGAAAGTAAAATAAGTGTGTTTAATGTCATTTTAATGCCTGAAATTGGTTGAAATAGAAGCTTCTGAGAAGGAGAAAAAGTCTGTAAAAATGGCAATTTTTGACACATTGAGGATATAAAAAGTAGTTATTCAACATGAGGCACATTCCAAATGACATTTTGAATCAATTTTTCTACAGTCCAAAACATCAATTCTCTGATGAAAAACGATGACCCGTGACCTGTCGAACTTTCTCCAAATGGTCAGAAATTATAATTTTTTAATTTTACATTTTTTGACTGTAAATCAATATTGAATGTGAATTAGAACTCTTGCAAGTAAAATAAGTGTGTTTAATGTCATTTTAATGCCTGAAATTGGTCGAAATAGAAGCTTCTGAGAAGGAGAAAAGGTCTGTAAAAATGGCAATTTTAGACACATTGAGGCTATAAAAAGTAGTTATTCAACATGAGGCACAATCCAAATGACATTTAGAATACATTTTTCTACAGTATAAAAAATCAATTTTCTGATAAAAAACGATGACCCGTGACCTGTCGAACTTTCTCCAAATGGTCAGAAATGATAATTTTTTAATGTTTAATTTTTTGACTGTAAATGAATATTGAATGTGAATTAGAACTCTTGAAACTAAAAAAGTGTGTTTAAAGTCATTTTAATGCCTGAAATTGGTCGAAATAGAAGCTTCTGAGTAGGAGAAAAAGTCTGTAAAAATGGCAATTTTGGTCACTTTGAGGCTATAAAAAGTGGTTATTCAACATGACACACAATCCAAATGACATTTTGAATCAATTTTTCTACAGTCCAAAACATCAATTTTCAGATGAAAAACAATGACCCGTGACCTGTCGAACTTTCTCCAAATAGTCAGAAATGATAATTTTTTAATGTTTAATTTTTTGACTGTAAATGAATATTGAATGTGAATTAGAACTCTTGGAACTAAAATAATTGTGTTTAGAGTCATTTTAATGCCTGAAATTGGTCGAAATAGAAGCTTCTGAGTAGGAGAAAAAGTCTGTAAAAATGTCAATTTTGGTCACATTGAGGATATAAAAAGTAGTTATTCAACATGAGGCACAATTCAAATGACATTTTGAATCAAATTTTTCTACAGTCCAAAAAAATCAATTTTCTGATGAAAAACGATGACCCGTGACCTGTCGAACTTTCTCCAAATAGACAGAAATTGTAATTTTTTCATTTTACATTTTTTGACTGTAAATCAATATTGAATGTGAATTAGAACTCTTGAAAGTAAAATAAGTGTGTTTAATGTCATTTTAATGCCTGAAATTGGTTGAAATAGAAGCTTCTGAGAAGGAGAAAAAGTCTGTAAAAATGGCAATTTTTGACACATTGAGGATATAAAAAGTAGTTATTCAACATGAGGCACATTCCAAATGACATTTTGAATCAATTTTTCTACAGTCCAAAACATCAATTTTCTGATGAAAAACGATGACCCGTGACCTGTCGAACTTTCTCCAAATGGTCAGAAATTATAATTTTTTAATTTTACATTTTTTGACTGTAAATCAATATTGAATGTGAATTAGAACTCTTGCAAGTAAAATAAGTGTGTTTAATGTCATTTTATTGCCTGAAATTTGTCGAAATAGAAGCTTCTGAGAAGGAGAAAAGGTCTGAAAAATGGCAATTTTAGACACATTGAGGCTATAAAAAGTAGTTATTCAACATGAGGCACAATCCAAATGACATTTAGAATACATTTTTCTACAGTCCAAAAAATCAATTTTCTGATAAAAAACGATGACCCGTGACCTGTCGAACTTTCTCCAAATGGTCAGAAATGATAATTTTTTAATGTTTAATTTTTTGACTGTAAATGAATATTGAATGTGAATTAGAACTCTTGAAACTAAAAAAAGTGTGTTTAAAGTCATTTTAATGCCTGAAATTGGTCGAAATAGAAGCTTCTGAGTAGGAGAAAAAGTCTGTAAAAATGGCAATTTTGGTCACATTGAGGATATAAAAAGTAGTTATTCAACATGAGGCACAATCCAAATGACATTTTGAATCAAATTTTTCTACAGTCCAAAAAAATCAATTTTCTGATGAAAAACGATGACCCGTGACCTGTCGAACTTTCTCCAAATGGTCAGAAATTATAATTTTTTAATTTTACATTTTTTGACTGTAAATCAATATTGAATGTGAATTAGAACTCTTGAAAGTAAAATAAGTGTGTTTAATGTCATTTTAATGCCTGAAATTGGTTGAAATAGAAGCTTCTGAGAAGGAGAAAAAGTCTGTAAAAATGGCAATTTTTGACACATTGAGGATATAAAAAGTAGTTATTCAACATGAGGCACACTCCAAATGACATTTTGAATCAATTTTTCTACAGTCCAAAACATCAATTTTCTGATGAAAAACGATGACCCGTGACCTGTCGAACTTTCTCCAAATGGTCAGAAATTATCATTTTTTAATTTTACATTTTTTGACTGTAAATCAATATTGAATGTGAATTAGAACTCTTGCAAGTAAAATAAGTGTGTTTAATGTCATTTTATTGCCTGAAATTGGTCGAAATAGAAGCTTCTGAGAAGGAGAAAAGGTCTGTAAAAATGGCAATTTTAGACACATTGAGGCTATAAAAAGTAGTTATTCAACATGAGGCACAATCCAAATGACATTTAGAATACATTTTTCTACAGTCCAAAAAATCAATTTTCTGATAAAAAACGATGACCCGTGACCTGTCGAACTTTCTCCAAATGGTCAGAAATGATAATTTTTTAATGTTTAATTTTTTGACTGTAAATGAATATTGAATGTGAATTAGAACTCTTGAAACTAAAAAAAGTGTGTTTAAAGTCATTTTAATGCCTGAAATTGGTCGAAATAGAAGCTTCTGAGTAGGAGAAAAAGTCTGTAAAAATGGCAATTTTGGTCACTTTGAGGCTATAAAAAGTGGTTATTCAACATGAGACACAATCCAAATGACATTTTGAATCAATTTTGCTACAGTCCAAAAAATCAATTTTCTGATGAAAAACGATGACCCGTGACCTGTCGAACTTTCTCCAAATGGTCAGAAATGATAATTTTTTAATGTTTAATTTTTTGACTGTAAATAAATATTGAATGTGAATTAGAACTCTTGGAACTAAAATACGTGTGTTTAGAGTCATTTTAATGCCTGAAATTGGTCGAAATAGAAGCTTCTGAGTAGTAGAAAAAGTCTGTAAAAATATCAATTTTGGTCACATTGAGGATATAAAAAGTAGTTATTCAACATGAGGGACAATCCAAATGACATTTTGAATCAATTTTTCTACAGTCCAAAAAATCAATTTTCTGATGAAAAACGATGACCCGTGACCTGTCGAACTTTCTCCAAATGGTCAGAAATGATAATTTTTTAATGTTTAAAATTTTGATTGTAAATGAATATTGAATGTGAATTAGAACTCTTGGAACTAAAATAAGTGTGTTTAGTATCATTTTAATGCCTGAAATTGGTCGAAATAGAAGCTTCTGAGTAGGAGAAAAAGTCTGTAAAAATGGCAATTTTGGTCACTTTAAGGCTATAAAAAGTAGTTATTCAACATGAGGCACAAACCAAATGACATTTTGAATAAATTTTTCTACAGTCCAAAAAATCAATTTTCTGATGAAAAACGATGACCCGTGACCTGTCGAACTTTTTCCAAATGGTCAGAAATGATCATTTTTTTATGTTACATTTTTTGACTGTAGATGAATATTGAATGTGAATTAGAACTCTTGGAACTAAAATATGTGTGTTTAGAGTCATTTTAATGCCTGAAATTGGTCGAAATAAAAGCTTCTGAGTAGGAGAAAAAGTCTGTAAAAATGGCAATTTTGGTCACATTGAGGATATAAAATGTAGTTATTCAACATGAGGCACAATCCAAATGACATTTTGAATCAATTTTTCTACAGTCCAAAACATCAATTTTCAGATGAAAAACAATGACCCGTGACCTGTCGAACTTTCTCCAAATAGTCAGAAATGATCATTTTTTAATGTTTAATTTTTTGACTGTAAATGAATATTGAATGTGAATTAGAACTCTTGAAACTAAAATAAGTGTGTTTAAATTCATTTTAATGCCTGAAATTTGTTGAAATAGAAGCTTCTGAGTAGGAGAAAAAGTCTTTAAAAATGGCAATTTTGGTCACATTGAGGCTATAAAAAGTAGTTATTCAACATGAGGCACCATCCAAATGACATTTTGAATCATTTTTTCTACAGTCCAAAAAATCAGTTTTCTGACGAAAAACGATGACCCGTGACTTGTCGAACTTTCTCCAAATGGTCAGAAATGATCAATTTTTATGTTAAATTTTTGGACTGTAAATGAATATTGAATGTGAATTATAACTCTTGGAACTAAAATAAGTGTGTTTAGAGTCATTTTAATGCCTGAAATTGGTCGAAATAGAAGCTTCTGAGTAGGAGAAAAAGTCTGTAAAAATGTCAATTTTGGTCACATTGAGGATATAAAAAGTAGTTATTCAACATGAGGCACAATCCAAATGACATTTTGAATCAAATTTTTCTACAGTCCAAAAAAATCAATTTTCTGATGAAAAACGATGACCCGTGACCTGTCGAACTTTCTCCAAATGGTCAGAAATTATAATTTTTTAATTTTACATTTTTTGACTGTAAATCAATATTGAATGTGAATTAGAACTCTTGAAAGTAAAATAAGTGTGTTTAGAGTCATTTTAATGCCTGAAATTGGTCGAAATAGAAGCTTCTGAGTAGGAGAAAAAGTCTGTAAAAATAGCAATTTTCGTCACATTGAGGATATAAAATGTAGTTATTCAACATGAGGCACAATCCAAATGACATTTTGAATCAATTTTTCTACAGTCCAAAACATAAATTTTAAGATGAAAAACAATGACCCGTGACCTGTCGAACTTTCTCCAAATAGTCAGAAATGATCATTTTTTAATGTTTAATTTTTTGACTGTAAATGAATATTGAATGTGAATTAGAACTCTTGAAACTAAAATAAGTGTGTTTAAATTAATTTTAATGCCTGAAATTTGTCGAAATAGAAGCTTCTGAGTAGGAGAAAAAGTCTGTAAAAATGGCAATTTTGGTCACATTGAGGCTATAAAAAGTAGTTATTTAACATGAGGCACCATCCAAATGACATTTTGAATCAATTTTTCTACAGTCCAAAAAATCAGTTTTCTGATGAAAAACGATGACCCGTGACCTGTCGAACTTTCTCCAAATGGTCAGAAATTATAATTTTTTAATTTTACATTTTTTGACTGTAAATCAATATTGAATGTGAATTAGAACTCTTGAAAGTAAAATAAGTGTGTTTAATGTCATTTTAATGCCTGAAATTGGTTGAAATAGAAGCTTCTGAGAAGGAGAAAAAGTCTGTAAAAATGGCAATTTTTGACACATTGAGGATATAAAAAGTAGTTATTCAACATGAGGCACATTCCAAATGACATTTTGAATCAATTTTTCTACAGTCCAAAACATCAATTTTCTGATGAAAAACGATGACCCGTGACCTGTCGAACTTTCTCCAAATGGTCAGAAATTATAATTTTTTAATTTTACATTTTTTGACTGTAAATCAATATTGAATGTGAATTAGAACTCTTGCAAGTAAAATAAGTGTGTTTAATGTCATTTTAATGCCTGAAATTGGTCGAAATAGAAGCTTCTGAGAAGGAGAAAAGGTCTGTAAAAATGGCAATTTTAGACACATTGAGGCTATAAAAAGTAGTTATTCAACATGAGGCACAATCCAAATGACATTTAGAATACATTTTTCTACAGTCCAAAAAATCAATTTTTTGATAAAAAACGATGACCTGTCGAACTTTCTCCAAATGGTCAGAAATGATAATTTTTTAATGTTTAATTTTTTGACTGTAAATGAATATTGAATGTGAATTAGAACTCTTGAAACTAAAAAAAGTGTGTTT
Source organism: Triturus cristatus (assembly GCF_964204655.1). Classification (NCBI taxonomy): domain Eukaryota; kingdom Metazoa; phylum Chordata; class Amphibia; order Caudata; family Salamandridae; genus Triturus; species Triturus cristatus. The sequence continues at coordinate 628,260,833 of NC_140592.1, read as the reverse complement.
AAAGTCATTTTAATGCCTGAAATTGGTCGAAATAGAAGCTTCTGAGAAGGAGAAAAAGTCTGTAAAAATGGCAATTTTTGACACATTGAGGATATAAAAAGTAGTTATTCAACATGAGGCACATTCCAAAGGACATTTTGAATCAATTTTTCTACAGTCCAAAACATCAATTTTCTGATGAAAAACGATGACCCGTGACCTGTCGAACTTTCTCCAAATGGTCAGAAATTATAATTTTTTAATTTTACAGTTTTTTGACTGTAAATCAATATTGAATGTGAATTAGAACTCTTGCAAGTAAAATAAGTGTGTTTAATGTCATTTTAATGCCTGAAATTGGTCGAAATAGAAGCTTCTGAGAAGGAGAAAAGGTCTGTAAAAATGGCAATTTTAGACACATTGAGGCTATAAAAAGTAGTTATTCAACATGAGGCACAATCCAAATGACATTTTGAATCAAATTTTTCTACAGTCCAAAAAATCAATTTTCTGATGAAAAATGATGACCCGTGACCTGTCGAACTTTCTCCAAATGGTCAGAAATGATCATTTTTTGATGTTAAATTTTTTGACTGTAAATGAATATTGAATGTGAATTAGAACTCTTGGAACTAAAATAAGTGTGTTTAGAGTCGTTTTAAAGCCTGAAATTGGTCGAAATAGAAGCTTCTGAGTAGGAGAAAAAGTCTGTAAAAATGGCAATTTTGGTCACATTGAGGCTATAAAAAGTAGTTATTTAACATGAGGCACCATCCAAATGACATTTTGAATCAATTTTTCTACAGTCCAAAAAATCAGTTTTCTGATGAAAAACGATGACCCGTGACCTGTCGAACTTTCTCCAAATGGTCAGAAATTATAATTTTTTAATTTTACATTTTTTGACTGTAAATCAATATTGAATGTGAATTAGAACTCTTGAAAGTAAAATAAGTGTGTTTAATGTCATTTTAATGCCTGAAATTGGTTGAAATAGAAGCTTCTGAGAAGGAGAAAAAGTCTGTAAAAATGGCAATTTTTGACACATTGAGGATATAAAAAGTAGTTATTCAACATGAGGCACATTCCAAATGACATTTTGAATCAATTTTTTTACAGTCCAAAACATCAATTTTCTGATGAAAAACGATGACCCGTGACCTGTCGAACTTTCTCCAAATGGTCAGAAATTATAATTTTTTAATTTTACATTTTTTGACTGTAAATCAATATTGAATGTGAATTAGAACTCTTGCAAGTAAAATAAGTGTGTTTAATGTCATTTTATTGCCTGAAATTGGTCGAAATAGAAGCTTCTGTGAAGGAGAAAAGGTCTGAAAAATGGCAATTTTAGACACATTGAGGCTATAAAAAGTAGTTATTCAACATGAGGCACAATCCAAATGACATTTAGAATACATTTTTCTACAGTCCAAAAAATCAATTTTCTGATAAAAAACAATGACCCGTGACCTGTCGAACTTTCTCCAAATGGTCAGAAATGATAATTTTTTAATGTTTAATTTTTTGACTGTAAATGAATATTGAATGTGAATTAGAACTCTTGAAACTAAAAAAAGTGTGTTTAAAGTCATTTTAATGCCTGAAATTGGTCGAAATAGAAGCTTCTGAGTAGGAGAAAAAGTCTGTAAAAATGGCAATTTTGGTCACATTGAGGATACAAAAAGTAGTTATTCAATATGAGGCACAATCCAAATGACATTTTGAATCAAATTTTTCTACAGTCCAAAAAAATCAATTTTCTGATGAAAAACGATGACCCGTGACCTGTCGAACTTTCTCCAAATGGTCAGAAATTATAATTTTTTAATTTTACATTTTTTGACTGTAAATCAATATTGAATGTGAATTAGAACTCTTGAAAGTAAAATAAGTGTGTTTAATGTCATTTTAATGCCTGAAATTGGTTGAAATAGAAGCTTCTGAGAAGGAGAAAAAGTCTGTAAAAATGGCAATTTTTGACACATTGAGGATATAAAAAGTAGTTATTCAACATGAGGCACACTCCAAATGACATTTTGAATCAATTTTTCTACAGTCCAAAACATCAATTTTCTGATGAAAAACGATGACCCGTGACCTGTCGAACTTTCTCCAAATGGTCAGAAATTATCATTTTTTAATTTTACATTTTTTGACTGTAAATCAATATTGAATGTGAATTAGAACTCTTGCAAGTAAAATAAGTGTGTTTAATGTCATTTTAATGCCTGAAATTGGTCGAAATAGAAGCTTCTGAGAAGGAGAAAAGGTCTGTAAAAATGGCAATTTTAGACACATTGAGGCTATAAAAAGTAGTTATTCAACATGAGGCACAATCCAAATGACATTTAGAATACATTTTTCTACAGTATAAAAAATCAATTTTATGATAAAAAACGATGACCCGTGACCTGTCGAACTTTCTCCAAATGGTCAGAAATGATAATTTTTTAATGTTTAATTTTTTGACTGTAAATGAATATTGAATGTGAATTAGAACTCTTGAAACTAAAAAAGTGTGTTTAAAGTCATTTTAATGCCTGAAATTGGTCGAAATAGAAGCTTCTGAGTAGGAGAAAAAGTCTGTAAAAATGGCAATTTTGGTCACTTTGAGGCTATAAAAAGTGGTTATTCAACATGACACACAATCCAAATGACATTTTGAATCAATTTTTCTACAGTCCAAAACATCAATTTTCAGATGAAAAACAATGACCCGTGACCTGTCGAACTTTCTCCAAATAGTCAGAAATGATCATTTTTTAATGTTTAATTTTTTGACTGTAAATGAATATTGAATGTGAATTAGAACTCTTGGAACTAAAATAATTGTGTTTAGAGTCATTTTAATGCCTGAAATTGGTCGAAATAGAAGCTTCTGAGTAGGAGAAAAAGTCTGTAAAAATGTCAATTTTGGTCACATTGAGGATATAAAAAGTAGTTATTCAACATGAGGCACAATCCAAATGACATTTTGAATCAAATTTTTCTACAGTCCAAAAAAATCAATTTTCTGATGAAAAACGATGACCCGTGACCTGTCGAACTTTCTCCAAATAGACAGAAATTGTAATTTTTTCATTTTACATTTTTTGACTGTAAATCAATATTGAATGTGAATTAGAACTCTTGAAAGTAAAATAAGTGTGTTTAATGTCATTTTAATGCCTGAAATTGGTTGAAATAGAAGCTTCTGAGAAGGAGAAAAAGTCTGTAAAAATGGCAATTTTTGACACATTGAGGATATAAAAAGTAGTTATTCAACATGAGGCACATTCCAAATGACATTTTGAATCAATTTTTCTACAGTCCAAAACATCAATTTTCTGATGAAAAACGATGACCCGTGACCTGTCGAACTTTCTCCAAATGGTCAGAAATTATAATTTTTTAATTTTACATTTTTTGACTGTAAATCAATATTGAATGTGAATTAGAACTCTTGCAAGTAAAATAAGTGTGTTTAATGTCATTTTATTGCCTGAAATTGGTCGAAATAGAAGCTTCTGAGAAGGAGAAAAGGTCTGTAAAAATGGCAATTTTAGACACATTGAGGCTATAAAAAGTAGTTATTCAACATGAGGCACAATCCAAATGACATTTAGAATACATTTTTCTACAGTCCAAAAAATCCATTTTCTGATAAAAAACGATGACCCGTGACCTGTCGAACTTTCTCCAAATGGTCAGAAATGATAATTTTTTAATGTTTAATTTTTTGACTGTAAATGAATATTGAATGTGAATTAGAACTCTTGAAACTAAAAAAAGTGTGTTTAAAGTCATTTTAATGCCTGAAATTGGTCGAAATAGAAGCTTCTGAGTAGGAGAAAAAGTCTGTAAAAATGGCAATTTTGGTCACTTTGAGGCTATAAAAAGTGGTTATTCAACATGAGACACAATCCAAATGACATTTTGAATCAATTTTGCTACAGTCCAAAAAATCAATTTTCTGATGAAAAACGATGACCCGTGACCTGTCGAACTTTCTCCAAATGGTCAGAAATGATAATTTTTTAATGTTTAATTTTTTGACTGTAAATAAATATTGAATGTGAATTAGAACTCTTGGAACTAAAATAAGTGTGTTTAGAGTCATTTTAATGCCTGAAATTGGTCGAAATAGAAGCTTCTGAGTAGTAGAAAAAGTCTGTAAAAATATCAATTTTGGTCACATTGAGGATATAAAAAGTAGTTATTCAACATGAGGGACAATCCAAATGACATTTTGAATCAATTTTTCTACAGTCCAAAAAATCAATTTTCTGATGAAAAACGATGACCCGTGACCTGTCGAACTTTCTCCAAATGGTCAGAAATGATAATTTTTTAATGTTTAAAATTTTGATTGTAAATGAATATTGAATGTGAATTAGAACTCTTGGAACTAAAATAAGTGTGTTTAGTATCATTTTAATGCCTGAAATTGGTCGAAATAGAAGCTTCTGAGTAGGAGAAAAAGTCTGTAAAAATGGCAATTTTGGTCACTTTAAGGCTATAAAAAGTAGTTATTCAACATGAGGCACAAACCAAATGACATTTTGAATAAATTTTTCTACAGTCCAAAAAATCAATTTTCTGATGAAAAACGATGACCCGTGACCTGTCGAACTTTTTCCAAATGGTCAGAAATGATCATTTTTTTATGTTACATTTTTTGACTGTAGATGAATATTGAATGTGAATTAGAACTCTTGGAACTAAAATATGTGTGTTTAGAGTCATTTTAATGCCTGAAATTGGTCGAAATAAAAGCTTCTGAGTAGGAGAAAAAGTCTGTAAAAATGGCAATTTTGGTCACATTGAGGATATAAAATGTAGTTATTCAACATGAGGCACAATCCAAATGACATTTTGAATCAATTTTTCTACAGTCCAAAACATCAATTTTCAGATGAAAAACAATGACCCGTGACCTGTCGAACTTTCTCCAAATAGTCAGAAATGATCATTTTTTAATGTTTAATTTTTTGACTGTAAATGAATATTGAATGTGAATTAGAACTCTTGAAACTAAAATAAGTGTGTTTAAATTCATTTTAATGCCTGAAATTTGTTGAAATAGAAGCTTCTGAGTAGGAGAAAAAGTCTTTAAAAATGGCAATTTTGGTCACATTGAGGCTATAAAAAGTAGTTATTCAACATGAGGCACCATCCAAATGACATTTTGAATCATTTTTTCTACAGTCCAAAAAATCAGTTTTCTGACGAAAAACGATGACCCGTGACTTGTCGAACTTTCTCCAAATGGTCAGAAATGATCAATTTTTATGTTAAATTTTTGGACTGTAAATGAATATTGAATGTGAATTATAACTCTTGGAACTAAAATAAGTGTGTTTAGAGTCATTTTAATGCCTGAAATTGGTCGAAATAGAAGCTTCTGAGTAGGAGAAAAAGTCTGTAAAAATGTCAATTTTGGTCACATTGAGGATATAAAAAGTAGTTATTCAACATGAGGCACAATCCAAATGACATTTTGAATCAAATTTTTCTACAGTCCAAAAAAATCAATTTTCTGATGAAAAACGATGACCCGTGACCTGTCGAACTTTCTCCAAATGGTCAGAAATTATAATTTTTTAATTTTACATTTTTTGACTGTAAATCAATATTGAATGTGAATTAGAACTCTTGAAAGTAAAATAAGTGTGTTTAATGTCATTTTAATGCCTGAAATTGGTTGAAATAGAAGCTTCTGAGAAGGAGAAAAAGTCTGTAAAAATGGCAATTTTTGACACATTGAGGATACAAAAAGTAGTTATTCAACATGAGGCACAATCCAAATGACATTTTGAATCAATTTTTCTACAGTCCAAAAAATCAATTTTCTGATGAAAAATGATGACCCGTGACCTGTCGAACTTTCTCCAAATGGTCAGAAAGGATAATTTTTTAATGTTTAATTTTTTGACTGTAAATGAATATTGAATGTGAATTAGAACTCTTGGAACTAAAATAAGTGTGTTTAGAGTCATTTTAATGCCTGAAATTGGTCGAAATAGAAGCTTCTGAGTAGGAGAAAAAGTCTGTAAAAATAGCAATTTTCGTCACATTGAGGATATAAAATGTAGTTATTCAACATGAGGCACAATCCAAATGACATTTTGAATCAATTTTTCTACAGTCCAAAACATAAATTTTAAGATGAAAAACAATGACCCGTGACCTGTCGAACTTTCTCCAAATAGTCAGAAATGATCATTTTTTAATGTTTAATTTTTTGACTGTAAATGAATATTGAATGTGAATTAGAACTCTTGAAACTAAAATAAGTGTGTTTAAATTAATTTTAATGCCTGAAATTTGTCGAAATAGAAGCTTCTGAGTAGGAGAAAAAGTCTGTAAAAATGGCAATTTTGGTCACATTGAGGCTATAAAAAGTAGTTATTTAACATGAGGCACCATCCAAATGACATTTTGAATCAATTTTTCTACAGTCCAAAAAATCAGTTTTCTGATGAAAAACGATGACCCGTGACCTGTCGAACTTTCTCCAAATGGTCAGAAATTATAATTTTTTAATTTTACATTTTTTGACTGTAAATCAATATTGAATGTGAATTAGAACTCTTGAAAGTAAAATAAGTGTGTTTAATGTCATTTTAATGCCTGAAATTGGTTGAAATAGAAGCTTCTGAGAAGGAGAAAAAGTCTGTAAAAATGGCAATTTTTGACACATTGAGGATATAAAAAGTAGTTATTCAACATGAGGCACATTCCAAATGACATTTTGAATCAATTTTTCTACAGTCCAAAACATCAATTTTCTGATGAAAAACGATGACCCGTGACCTGTCGAACTTTCTCCAAATGGTCAGAAATTATAATTTTTTAATTTTACATTTTTTGACTGTAAATCAATATTGAATGTGAATTAGAACTCTTGCAAGTAAAATAAGTGTGTTTAATGTCATTTTAATGCCTGAAATTGGTCGAAATAGAAGCTTCTGAGAAGGAGAAAAGGTCTGTAAAAATGGCAATTTTAGACACATTGAGGCTATAAAAAGTAGTTATTCAACATGAGGCACAATCCAAATGACATTTAGAATACATTTTTCTACAGTCCAAAAAATCAATTTTCTGATAAAAAACGATGACCTGTCGAACTTTCTCCAAATGGTCAGAAATGATAATTTTTTAATGTTTAATTTTTTGACTGTAAATGAATATTGAATGTGAATTAGAACTCTTGAAACTAAAAAAAGTGTGTTTAAAGTCATTTTAATGCCTGAAATTGGTCGAAATAGAAGCTTCTGAGAAGGAGAAAAAGTCTGTAAAAATGGCAATTTTTGACACATTGAGGATATAAAAAGTAGTTATTCAACATGAGGCACATTCCAAAGGACATTTTGAATCAATTTTTCTACAGTCCAAAACATCAATTTTCTGATGAAAAACGATGACCCGTGACCTGTCGAACTTTCTCCAAATGGTCAGAAATTATAATTTTTTAATTTTACATTTTTTGACTGTAAATCAATATTGAATGTGAATTAGAACTCTTGCAAGTAAAATAAGTGTGTTTAATGTCATTTTAATGCCTGAAATTGGTCGAAATAGAAGCTTCTGAGAAGGAGAAAAGGTCTGTAAAAATGGCAATTTTAGACACATTGAGGCTATAAAAAGTAGTTATTCAACATGAGGCACAATCCAAATGACATTTTGAATCAAATTTTTCTACAGTCCAAAAAATCAATTTTCTGATGAAAAATGATGACCCGTGACCTGTCGAACTTTCTCCAAATGGTCAGAAATGATCATTTTTTGATGTTAAATTTTTTGACTGTAAATGAATATTGAATGTGAATTAGAACTCTTGGAACTAAAATAAGTGTGTTTAGAGTCGTTTTAAAGCCTGAAATTGGTCGAAATAGAAGCTTCTGAGTAGGAGAAAAAGTCTGTAAAAATGGCAATTTTGGTCACATTGAGGCTATAAAAAGTAGTTATTTAACATGAGGCACCATCCAAATGACATTTTGAATCAATTTTTCTACAGTCCAAAAAATCAGTTTTCTGATGAAAAACGATGACCCGTGACCTGTCGAACTTTCTCCAAATGGTCAGAAATTATAATTTTTTAATTTTACATTTTTTGACTGTAAATCAATATTGAATGTGAATTAGAACTCTTGAAAGTAAAATAAGTGTGTTTAATGTCATTTTAATGCCTGAAATTGGTTGAAATAGAAGCTTCTGAGAAGGAGAAAAAGTCTGTAAAAATGGCAATTTTTGACACATTGAGGATATAAAAAGTAGTTATTCAACATGAGGCACATTCCAAATGACATTTTGAATCAATTTTTTTACAGTCCAAAACATCAATTTTCTGATGAAAAACGATGACCCGTGACCTGTCGAACTTTCTCCAAATGGTCAGAAATTATAATTTTTTAATTTTACATTTTTTGACTGTAAATCAATATTGAATGTGAATTAGAACTCTTGCAAGTAAAATAAGTGTGTTTAATGTCATTTTATTGCCTGAAATTGGTCGAAATAGAAGCTTCTGTGAAGGAGAAAAGGTCTGAAAAATGGCAATTTTAGACACATTGAGGCTATAAAAAGTAGTTATTCAACATGAGGCACAATCCAAATGACATTTAGAATACATTTTTCTACAGTCCAAAAAATCAATTTTCTGATAAAAAACAATGACCCGTGACCTGTCGAACTTTCTCCAAATGGTCAGAAATGATAATTTTTTAATGTTTAATTTTTTGACTGTAAATGAATATTGAATGTGAATTAGAACTCTTGAAACTAAAAAAAGTGTGTTTAAAGTCATTTTAATGCCTGAAATTGGTCGAAATAGAAGCTTCTGAGTAGGAGAAAAAGTCTGTAAAAATGGCAATTTTGGTCACATTGAGGATACAAAAAGTAGTTATTCAATATGAGGCACAATCCAAATGACATTTTGAATCAAATTTTTCTACAGTCCAAAAAAATCAATTTTCTGATGAAAAACGATGACCCGTGACCTGTCGAACTTTCTCCAAATGGTCAGAAATTATAATTTTTTAATTTTACATTTTTTGACTGTAAATCAATATTGAATGTGAATTAGAACTCTTGAAAGTAAAATAAGTGTGTTTAATGTCATTTTAATGCCTGAAATTGGTTGAAATAGAAGCTTCTGAGAAGGAGAAAAAGTCTGTAAAAATGGCAATTTTTGACACATTGAGGATATAAAAAGTAGTTATTCAACATGAGGCACACTCCAAATGACATTTTGAATCAATTTTTCTACAGTCCAAAACATCAATTTTCTGATGAAAAACGATGACCCGTGACCTGTCGAACTTTCTCCAAATGGTCAGAAATTATCATTTTTTAATTTTACATTTTTTGACTGTAAATCAATATTGAATGTGAATTAGAACTCTTGCAAGTAAAATAAGTGTGTTTAATGTCATTTTAATGCCTGAAATTGGTCGAAATAGAAGCTTCTGAGAAGGAGAAAAGGTCTGTAAAAATGGCAATTTTAGACACATTGAGGCTATAAAAAGTAGTTATTCAACATGAGGCACAATCCAAATGACATTTAGAATACATTTTTCTACAGTATAAAAAATCAATTTTATGATAAAAAACGATGACCCGTGACCTGTCGAACTTTCTCCAAATGGTCAGAAATGATAATTTTTTAATGTTTAATTTTTTGACTGTAAATGAATATTGAATGTGAATTAGAACTCTTGAAACTAAAAAAGTGTGTTTAAAGTCATTTTAATGCCTGAAATTGGTCGAAATAGAAGCTTCTGAGTAGGAGAAAAAGTCTGTAAAAATGGCAATTTTGGTCACTTTGAGGCTATAAAAAGTGGTTATTCAACATGACACACAATCCAAATGACATTTTGAATCAATTTTTCTACAGTCCAAAACATCAATTTTCAGATGAAAAACAATGACCCGTGACCTGTCGAACTTTCTCCAAATAGTCAGAAATGATCATTTTTTAATGTTTAATTTTTTGACTGTAAATGAATATTGAATGTGAATTAGAACTCTTGGAACTAAAATAATTGTGTTTAGAGTCATTTTAATGCCTGAAATTGGTCGAAATAGAAGCTTCTGAGTAGGAGAAAAAGTCTGTAAAAATGTCAATTTTGGTCACATTGAGGATATAAAAAGTAGTTATTCAACATGAGGCACAATCCAAATGACATTTTGAATCAAATTTTTCTACAGTCCAAAAAAATCAATTTTCTGATGAAAAACGATGACCCGTGACCTGTCGAACTTTCTCCAAATGGTCAGAAATTATAATTTTTTAATTTTACATTTTTTGACTGTAAATCAATATTGAATGTGAATTAGAACTCTTGCAAGTAAAATAAGTGTGTTTAATGTCATTTTATTGCCTGAAATTGGTCGAAATAGAAGCTTCTGAGAAGGAGAAAAGGTCTGTAAAAATGGCAATTTTAGACACATTGAGGCTATAAAAAGTAGTTATTCAACATGAGGCACAATCCAAATGACATTTAGAATACATTTTTCTACAGTCCAAAAAATCAATTTTCTGATAAAAAACGATGACCCGTGACCTGTCGAACTTTCTCCAAATGGTCAGAAATGATAATTTTTTAATGTTTAATTTTTTGACTGTAAATGAATATTGAATGTGAATTAGAACTCTTGAAACTAAAAAAAGTGTGTTTAAAGTCATTTTAATGCCTGAAATTGGTCGAAATAGAAGCTTCTGAGTAGGAGAAAAAGTCTGTAAAAATGGCAATTTTGGTCACTTTGAGGCTATAAAAAGTGGTTATTCAACATGAGACACAATCCAAATGACATTTTGAATCAATTTTGCTACAGTCCAAAAAATCAATTTTCTGATGAAAAACGATGACCCGTGACCTGTCGAACTTTCTCCAAATGGTCAGAAATGATAATTTTTTAATGTTTAATTTTTTGACTGTAAATAAATATTGAATGTGAATTAGAACTCTTGGAACTAAAATAAGTGTGTTTAGAGTCATTTTAATGCCTGAAATTGGTCGAAATAGAAGCTTCTGAGTAGTAGAAAAAGTCTGTAAAAATATCAATTTTGGTCACATTGAGGATATAAAAAGTAGTTATTCAACATGAGGCACAATCCAAATGACATTTTGAATCAATTTTTCTACAGTCCAAAAAATCAATTTTCTGATGAAAAACGATGACCCGTGACCTGTCGAACTTTCTCCAAATGGTCAGAAATGATAATTTTTTAATGTTTAAAACTTTGATTGTAAATGAATATTGAATGTGAATTAGAACTCTTGGAACTAAAATAAGTGTGTTTAGTATCATTTTAATGCCTGAAATTGGTCGAAATAGAAGCTTCTGAGTAGGAGAAAAAGTCTGTAAAAATGGCAATTTTGGTCACTTTAAGGCTATAAAAAGTAGTTATTCAACATGAGGCACAAACCAAATGACATTTTGAATAAATTTTTCTACAGTCCAAAAAATCAATTTTCTGATGAAAAACGATGACCCGTGACCTGTCGAACTTTTTCCAAATGGTCAGAAATGATCATTTTTTTATGTTACATTTTTTGACTGTAGATGAATATTGAATGTGAATTAGAACTCTTGGAACTAAAATATGTGTGTTTAGAGTCATTTTAATGCCTGAAATTGGTCGAAATAAAAGCTTCTGAGTAGGAGAAAAAGTCTGTAAAAATGGCAATTTTGGTCACATTGAGGATATAAAATGTAGTTATTCAACATGAGGCACAATCCAAATGACATTTTGAATCAATTTTTCTACAGTCCAAAACATCAATTTTCAGATGAAAAACAATGACCCGTGACCTGTCGAACTTTCTCCAAATAGTCAGAAATGATCATTTTTTAATGTTTAATTTTTTGACTGTAAATGAATATTGAATGTGAATTAGAACTCTTGAAACTAAAATAAGTGTGTTTAAATTCATTTTAATGCCTGAAATTTGTTGAAATAGAAGCTTCTGAGTAGGAGAAAAAGTCTGTAAAAATGGCAATTTTGGTCACATTGAGGCTATAAAAAGTAGTTATTCAACATGAGGCACCATCCAAATGACATTTTGAATCATTTTTTCTACAGTCCAAAAAATCAGTTTTCTGACGAAAAACGATGACCCGTGACTTGTCGAACTTTCTCCAAATGGTCAGAAATGATCAATTTTTATGTTAAATTTTTGGACTGTCAATGAATATTGAATGTGAATTATAACTCTTGGAACTAAAATAAGTGTGTTTAGAGTCATTTTAATGCCTGAAATTGGTCGAAATAGAAGCTTCTGTGAAGGAGAAAAGGTCTGAAAAATGGCAATTTTAGACACATTGAGGCTATAAAAAGTAGTTATTCAACATGAGGCACAATCCAAATGACATTTAGAATACATTTTTCTACAGTCCAAAAAATCAATTTTCTGATAAAAAACGATGACCCGTGACCTGTCGAACTTTCTCCAAATGGTCAGAAATGATAATTTTTTAATGTTTAATTTTTTGACTGTAAATGAATATTGAATGTGAATTAGAACTCTTGAAACTAAAAAAAGTGTGTTTAAAGTCATTTTAATGCCTGAAATTGGTCGAAATAGAAGCTTCTGAGTAGGAGAAAAAGTCTGTAAAAATGGCAATTTTGGTCACATTGAGGATATAAAAAGTAGTTATTCAATATGAGGCACAATCCAAATGACATTTTGAATCAAATTTTTCTACAGTCCAAAAAAATCAATTTTCTGATGAAAAACGATGACCCGTGACCTGTCGAACTTTCTCCAAATGGTCAGAAATTATAATTTTTTAATTTTACATTTTTTGACTGTAAATCAATATTGAATGTGAATTAGAACTCTTGAAAGTAAAATAAGTGTGTTTAATGTCATTTTAATGCCTGAAATTGGTTGAAATAGAAGCTTCTGAGAAGGAGAAAAAGTCTGTAAAAATGGCAATTTTTGACACATTGAGGATATAAAAAGTAGTTATTCAACATGAGGCACACTCCAAATGACATTTTGAATCAATTTTTCTACAGTCCAAAACATCAATTTTCTGATGAAAAACGATGACCCGTGACCTGTCGAACTTTCTCCAAATGGTCAGAAATTATCATTTTTTAATTTTACATTTTTTGACTGTAAATCAATATTGAATGTGAATTAGAACTCTTGCAAGTAAAATAAGTGTGTTTAATGTCATTTTAATGCCTGAAATTGGTCGAAATAGAAGCTTCTGAGAAGGAGAAAAGGTCTGTAAAAATGGCAATTTTAGACACATTGAGGCTATAAAAAGTAGTTATTCAACATGAGGCACAATCCAAATGACATTTAGAATACATTTTTCTACAGTATAAAAAATCAATTTTATGATAAAAAACGATGACCCGTGACCTGTCGAACTTTCTCCAAATGGTCAGAAATGATAATTTTTTAATGTTTAATTTTTTGACTGTAAATGAATATTGAATGTGAATTAGAACTCTTGAAACTAAAAAAGTGTGTTTAAAGTCATTTTAATGCCTGAAATTGGTCGAAATAGAAGCTTCTGAGTAGGAGAAAAAGTCTGTAAAAATGGCAATTTTGGTCACTTTGAGGCTATAAAAAGTGGTTATTCAACATGACACACAATCCAAATGACATTTTGAATCAATTTTTCTACAGTCCAAAACATCAATTTTCAGATGAAAAACAATGACCCGTGACCTGTCGAACTTTCTCCAAATAGTCAGAAATGATCATTTTTTAATGTTTAATTTTTTGACTGTAAATGAATATTGAATGTGAATTAGAACTCTTGGAACTAAAATAATTGTGTTTAGAGTCATTTTAATGCCTGAAATTGGTCGAAATAGAAGCTTCTGAGTAGGAGAAAAAGTCTGTAAAAATGTCAATTTTGGTCACATTGAGGATATAAAAAGTAGTTATTCAACATGAGGCACAATCCAAATGACATTTTGAATCAAATTTTTCTACAGTCCAAAAAAATCAATTTTCTGATGAAAAACGATGACCCGTGACCTGTCGAACTTTCTCCAAATAGACAGAAATTGTAATTTTTTCATTTTACATTTTTTGACTGTAAATCAATATTGAATGTGAATTAGAACTCTTGAAAGTAAAATAAGTGTGTTTAATGTCATTTTAATGCCTGAAATTGGTTGAAATAGAAGCTTCTGAGAAGGAGAAAAAGTCTGTAAAAATGGCAATTTTTGACACATTGAGGATATAAAAAGTAGTTATTCAACATGAGGCACATTCCAAATGACATTTTGAATCAATTTTTCTACAGTCCAAAACATCAATTTTCTGATGAAAAACGATGACCCGTGACCTGTCGAACTTTCTCCAAATGGTCAGAAATTATAATTTTTTAATTTTACATTTTTTGACTGTAAATCAATATTGAATGTGAATTAGAACTCTTGCAAGTAAAATAAGTGTGTTTAATGTCATTTTATTGCCTGAAATTGGTCGAAATAGAAGCTTCTGAGAAGGAGAAAAGGTCTGTAAAAATGGCAATTTTAGACACATTGAGGCTATAAAAAGTAGTTATTCAACATGAGGCACAATCCAAATGACATTTAGAATACATTTTTCTACAGTCCAAAAAATCAATTTTCTGATAAAAAACGATGACCCGTGACCTGTCGAACTTTCTCCAAATGGTCAGAAATGATAATTTTTTAATGTTTAATTTTTTGACTGTAAATGAATATTGAATGTGAATTAGAACTCTTGAAACTAAAAAAAGTGTGTTTAAAGTCATTTTAATGCCTGAAATTGGTCGAAATAGAAGCTTCTGAGTAGGAGAAAAAGTCTGTAAAAATGGCAATTTTGGTCACTTTGAGGCTATAAAAAGTGGTTATTCAACATGAGACACAATCCAAATGACATTTTGAATCAATTTTGCTACAGTCCAAAAAATCAATTTTCTGATGAAAAACGATGACCCGTGACCTGTCGAACTTTCTCCAAATGGTCAGAAATGATAATTTTTTAATGTTTAATTTTTTGACTGTAAATAAATATTGAATGTGAATTAGAACTCTTGGAACTAAAATAAGTGTGTTTAGAGTCATTTTAATGCCTGAAATTGGTCGAAATAGAAGCTTCTGAGTAGTAGAAAAAGTCTGTAAAAATATCAATTTTGGTCACATTGAGGATATAAAAAGTAGTTATTCAACATGAGGCACAATCCAAATGACATTTTGAATCAATTTTTCTACAGTCCAAAAAATCAATTTTCTGATGAAAAACGATGACCCGTGACCTGTCGAACTTTCTCCAAATGGTCAGAAATGATAATTTTTTAATGTTTAAAACTTTGATTGTAAATGAATATTGAATGTGAATTAGAACTCTTGGAACTAAAATAAGTGTGTTTAGTATCATTTTAATGCCTGAAATTGGTCGAAATAGAAGCTTCTGAGTAGGAGAAAAAGTCTGTAAAAATGGCAATTTTGGTCACTTTAAGGCTATAAAAAGTAGTTATTCAACATGAGGCACAAACCAAATGACATTTTGAATAAATTTTTCTACAGTCCAAAAAATCAATTTTCTGATGAAAAACGATGACCCGTGACCTGTCGAACTTTTTCCAAATGGTCAGAAATGATCATTTTTTTATGTTACATTTTTTGACTGTAGATGAATATTGAATGTGAATTAGAACTCTTGGAACTAAAATATGTGTGTTTAGAGTCATTTTAATGCCTGAAATTGGTCGAAATAAAAGCTTCTGAGTAGGAGAAAAAGTCTGTAAAAATGGCAATTTTGGTCACATTGAGGATATAAAATGTAGTTATTCAACATGAGGCACAATCCAAATGACATTTTGAATCAATTTTTCTACAGTCCAAAACATCAATTTTCAGATGAAAAACAATGACCCGTGACCTGTCGAACTTTCTCCAAATAGTCAGAAATGATCATTTTTTAATGTTTAATTTTTTGACTGTAAATGAATATTGAATGTGAATTAGAACTCTTGAAACTAAAATAAGTGTGTTTAAATTCATTTTAATGCCTGAAATTTGTTGAAATAGAAGCTTCTGAGTAGGAGAAAAAGTCTGTAAAAATGGCAATTTTGGTCACATTGAGGCTATAAAAAGTAGTTATTCAACATGAGGCACCATCCAAATGACATTTTGAATCATTTTTTCTACAGTCCAAAAAATCAGTTTTCTGACGAAAAACGATGACCCGTGACTTGTCGAACTTTCTCCAAATGGTCAGAAATGATCAATTTTTATGTTAAATTTTTGGACTGTAAATGAATATTGAATGTGAATTATAACTCTTGGAACTAAAATAAGTGTGTTTAGAGTCATTTTAATGCCTGAAATTGGTCGAAATAGAAGCTTCTGAGTAGGAGAAAAAGTCTGTAAAAATGTCAATTTTGGTCACATTGAGGATATAAAAAGTAGTTATTCAACATGAGGCACAATCCAAATGACATTTTGAATCAAATTTTTCTACAGTCCAAAAAAATCAATTTTCTGATGAAAAACGATGACCCGTGACCTGTCGAACTTTCTCCAAATGGTCAGAAATTATAATTTTTTAATTTTACATTTTTTGACTGTAAATCAATATTGAATGTGAATTAGAACTCTTGAAAGTAAAATAAGTGTGTTTAATGTCATTTTAATGCCTGAAATTGGTTGAAATAGAAGCTTCTGAGAAGGAGAAAAAGTCTGTAAAAATGGCAATTTTTGACACATTGAGGATACAAAAAGTAGTTATTCAACATGAGGCACATTCCAAATGACATTTTGAATCAATTTTTCTACAGTCCAAAACATCAATTTTCTGATGAAAAACGATGACCCGTGACCTGTCGAACTTTCTCCAAATGGTCAGAAATTATAATTTTTTAATTTTACATTTTTTGACTGTAAATCAATATTGAATGTGAATTAGAACTCTTGCAAGTAAAATAAGTGTGTTTAATGTCATTTTAATGCCTGAAATTGGTCGAAATAGAAGCTTCTGAGAAGGAGAAAAAGTCTGTAAAAATGGCAATTTTAGACACATTGAGGCTATAAAAAGTAGTTATTCAACATGAGGCACAATCCAAATGACATTTTGAATCAATTTTTCTACAGTCCAAAAAAATCAATTTTCTGATGAAAAATGATGACCCGTGACCTGTCGAACTTTCTCCAAATGGTCAGAAAGGATAATTTTTTAATGTTTAATTTTTTGACTGTAAATGAATATTGAATGTGAATTAGAACTCTTGGAACTAAAATAAGTGTGTTTAGAGTCATTTTAATGCCTGAAATTGGTCGAAATAGAAGCTTCTGAGAAGGAGAAAAGGTCTGTAAAAATGGCAATTTTGGTCACTTTGAGGCTATAAAAAGTAGTTATTCAACATGAGACACAATCCAAATGACATTTTGAATCAATTTTTCTACAGTCCAAAAAATCAATTTTCTGATGAAAAACGATGACCCGTGACCTGTCGAACTTTCTCCAAATGGTCAGAAATGATAATTTTTTAATGTTTAAAATTTTGATTGTAAATGAATATTGAATGTGAATTAGAACTCTTGGAACTAAAATAAGTGTGTTTAGTATCATTTTAATGCCTGAAATTGGTCGAAATAGAAGCTTCTGAGTAGGAGAAAAAGTCTGTAAAAATGGCAATTTTGGTCACTTTAAGGCTTTAAAAAGTAGTTATTCAACATGAGGCACATTCCAAATGACATTTTGAATCAATTTTTCTACAGTCCAAAACATCAATTTTCTGATGAAAAACGATGACCCGTGACCTGTCGAACTTTCTCCAAATGGTCAGAAATTATAATTTTTTAATTTTACATTTTTTGACTGTAAATCAATATTGAATGTGAATTAGAACTCTTGCAAGTAAAATAAGTGTGTTTAATGTCATTTTAATGCCTGAAATTGGTCGAAATAGAAGCTTCTGAGAAGGAGAAAAAGTCTGTAAAAATGGCAATTTTAGACACATTGAGGCTATAAAAAGTAGTTATTCAACATGAGGCACAATCCAAATGACATTTTGAATCAATTTTTCTACAGTCCAAAAAAATCAATTTTCTGATGAAAAATGATGACCCGTGACCTGTCGAACTTTCTCCAAATGGTCAGAAATGATAATTTTTTAATGTTTAATTTTTTGACTGTAAATAAATATTGAATGTGAATTAGAACTCTTGGAACTAAAATAAGTGTGTTTAGAGTCATTTTAATGCCTGAAATTGGTCGAAATAGAAGCTTCTGAGTAGTAGAAAAAGTCTGTAAAAATATCAATTTTGGTCACATTGAGGATATAAAAAGTAGTTATTCAACATGAGGCACAATCCAAATGACATTTTGAATAAATTTTTCTACAGTCCAAAAAATCAATTTTCTGATGAAAAACGATGACCCGTGACCTGTCGAACTTTCTCCAAATGGTCAGAAATGATAATTTTTTAATGTTTAAAATTTTGATTGTAAATGAATATTGAATGTGAATTAGAACTCTTGGAACTAAAATAAGTGTGTTTAGTATCATTTTAATGCCTGAAATTGGTCGAAATAGAAGCTTCTGAGTAGGAGAAAAAGTCTGTAAAAATGGCAATTTTGGTCACTTTAACGCTATAAAAAGTAGTTATTCAACATGAGGCACAAACCAAATGACATTTTGAATAAATTTTTCTACAGTCCAAAAAATCAATTTTCTGATGAAAAACGATGACCCGTGACCTGTCGAACTTTTTCCAAATGGTCAGAAATGATCATTTTTTAATGTTACATTTTTTGACTGTAGATGAATATTGAATGTGAATTAGAACTCTTGGAACTAAAATATGTGTGTTTAGAGTCATTTTAATGCCTGAAATTGGTCGAAATAAAAGCTTCTGAGTAGGAGAAAAAGTCTGTAAAAATGGCAATTTTGGTCACATTGAGGATATAAAATGTAGTTATTCAACATGAGGCACAATCCAAATGACATTTTGAATCAATTTTTCTACAGTCCAAAACATCAATTTTCAGATGAAAAACAATGACCCGTGACCTGTCGAACTTTCTCCAAATAGTCAGAAATGATCATTTTTTAATGTTTAATTTTTTGACTGTAAATGAATATTGAATGTGAATTAGAACTCTTGAAACTAAAATAAGTGTGTTTAAATTCATTTTAATGCCTGAAATTTGTTGAAATAGAAGCTTCTGAGTAGGAGAAAAAGTCTGTAAAAATGGCAATTTTGGTCACATTGAGGCTATAAAAAGTAGTTATTCAACATGAGGCACCATCCAAATGACATTTTGAATCATTTTTTCTACAGTCCAAAAAATCAGTTTTCTGACGAAAAACGATGACCCGTGACTTGTCGAACTTTCTCCAAATGGTCAGAAATGATCAATTTTTATGTTAAATTTTTGGACTGTAAATGAATATTGAATGTGAATTATAACTCTTGGAACTAAAATAAGTGTGTTTAGAGTCATTTTAATGCCTGAAATTGGTCAAAATAGAAGCTTCTGAGTAGGAGAAAAAGTCTGTAAAAATGTCAATTTTGGTCACATTGAGGATATAAAAAGTAGTTATTCAACATGAGGCACAATCCAAATGACATTTTGAATCAAATTTTTCTACAGTCCAAAAAAATCAATTTTCTGATGAAAAACGATGACCCGTGACCTGTCGAACTTTCTCCAAATGGTCAGAAATTATAATTTTTTAATTTTACATTTTTTGACTGTAAATCAATATTGAATGTGAATTAGAACTCTTGAAAGTAAAATAAGTGTGTTTAATGTCATTTTAATGCCTGAAATTGGTTGAAATAGAAGCTTCTGAGAAGGAGAAAAAGTCTGTAAAAATGGCAATTTTTGACACATTGAGGATACAAAAAGTAGTTATTCAACATGAGGCACATTCCAAATGACATTTTGAATCAATTTTTCTACAGTCCAAAACATCAATTTTCTGATGAAAAACGATGACCCGTGACCTGTCGAACTTTCTCCAAATGGTCAGAAATTATAATTTTTTAATTTTACATTTTTTGACTGTAAATCAATATTGAATGTGAATTAGAACTCTTGCAAGTAAAATAAGTGTGTTTAATGTCATTTTAATGCCTGAAATTGGTCGAAATAGAAGCTTCTGAGAAGGAGAAAAAGTCTGTAAAAATGGCAATTTTAGACACATTGAGGCTATAAAAAGTAGTTATTCAACATGAGGCACAATCCAAATGACATTTTGAATCAATTTTTCTACAGTCCAAAAAATCAATTTTCTGATGAAAAATGATGACCCGTGACCTGTCGAACTTTCTCCAAATGGTCAGAAAGGATAATTTTTTAATGTTTAATTTTTTGACTGTAAATGAATATTGAATGTGAATTAGAACTCTTGGAACTAAAATAAGTGTGTTTAGAGTCATTTTAATGCCTGAAATTGGTCGAAATAGAAGCTTCTGAGTAGGAGAAAAAGTCTGTAAAAATAGCAATTTTCGTCACATTGAGGATATAAAATGTAGTTATTCAACATGAGGCACAATCCAAATGACATTTTGAATCAATTTTTCTACAGTCCAAAACATAAATTTTAAGATGAAAAACAATGACCCGTGACCTGTCGAACTTTCTCCAAATAGTCAGAAATGATCATTTTTTAATGTTTAATTTTTTGACTGTAAATGAATATTGAATGTGAATTAGAACTCTTGAAACTAAAATAAGTGTGTTTAAATTAATTTTAATGCCTGAAATTTGTCGAAATAGAAGCTTCTGAGTAGGAGAAAAAGTCTGTAAAAATGGCAATTTTGGTCACATTGAGGCTATAAAAAGTAGTTATTTAACATGAGGCACCATCCAAATGACATTTTGAATCAATTTTTCTACAGTACAAAAAATCAGTTTTCTGATGAAAAACGATGACCCGTGACCTGTCGAACTTTCTCCAAATGGTCAGAAATTATAATTTTTTAATTTTACATTTTTTGACTGTAAATCAATATTGAATGTGAATTAGAACTCTTGAAAGTAAAATAAGTGTGTTTAATGTCATTTTAATGCCTGAAATTGGTTGAAATAGAAGCTTCTGAGAAGGAGAAAAAGTCTGTAAAAATGGCAATTTTTGACACATTGAGGATATAAAAAGTAGTTATTCAACATGAGGCACATTCCAAATGACATTTTGAATCAATTTTTCTACAGTCCAAAACATCAATTTTCTGATGAAAAACGATGACCCGTGACCTGTCGAACTTTCTCCAAATGGTCAGAAATTATAATTTTTTAATTTTACATTTTTTGACTGTAAATCAATATTGAATGTGAATTAGAACTCTTGCAAGTAAAATAAGTGTGTTTAATGTCATTTTAATGCCTGAAATTGGTCGAAATAGAAGCTTCTGAGAAGGAGAAAAGGTCTGTAAAAATGGCAATTTTAGACACATTGAGGCTATAAAAAGTAGTTATTCAACATGAGGCACAATCCAAATGACATTTAGAATACATTTTTCTACAGTCCAAAAAATCAATTTTCTGATAAAAAACGATGACCTGTCGAACTTTCTCCAAATGGTCAGAAATGATAATTTTTTAATGTTTAATTTTTTGACTGTAAATGAATATTGAATGTGAATTAGAACTCTTGAAACTAAAAAAAGTGTGTTTAAAGTCATTTTAATGCCTGAAATTGGTCGAAATAGAAGCTTCTGAGAAGGAGAAAAAGTCTGTAAAAATGGCAATTTTTGACACATTGAGGATATAAAAAGTAGTTATTCAACATGAGGCACATTCCAAAGGACATTTTGAATCAATTTTTCTACAGTCCAAAACATCAATTTTCTGATGAAAAACGATGACCCGTGACCTGTCGAACTTTCTCCAAATGGTCAGAAATTATAATTTTTTAATTTTACATTTTTTGACTGTAAATCAATATTGAATGTGAATTAGAACTCTTGCAAGTAAAATAAGTGTGTTTAATGTCATTTTAATGCCTGAAATTGGTCGAAATAGAAGCTTCTGAGAAGGAGAAAAGGTCTGTAAAAATGGCAATTTTAGACACATTGAGGCTATAAAAAGTAGTTATTCAACATGAGGCACAATCCAAATGACATTTTGAATCAAATTTTTCTACAGTCCAAAAAATCAATTTTCTGATGAAAAATGATGACCCGTGACCTGTCGAACTTTCTCCAAATGGTCAGAAATTATCATTTTTTGATGTTAAATTTTTTGACTGTAAATGAATATTGAATGTGAATTAGAACTCTTGGAACTAAAATAAGTGTGTTTAGAGTCGTTTTAAAGCCTGAAATTGGTCGAAATAGAAGCTTCTGAGTAGGAGAAAAAGTCTGTAAAAATGGCAATTTTGGTCACATTGAGGCTATAAAAAGTAGTTATTTAACATGAGGCACCATCCAAATGACATTTTGAATCAATTTTTCTACAGTCCAAAAAATCAGTTTTCTGATGAAAAACGATGACCCGTGACCTGTCGAACTTTCTCCAAATGGTCAGAAATTATAATTTTTTAATTTTACATTTTTTGACTGTAAATCAATATTGAATGTGAATTAGAACTCTTGAAAGTAAAATAAGTGTGTTTAATGTCATTTTAATGCCTGAAATTGGTTGAAATAGAAGCTTCTGAGAAGGAGAAAAAGTCTGTAAAAATGGCAATTTTTGACACATTGAGGATATAAAAAGTAGTTATTCAACATGAGGCACATTCCAAATGACATTTTGAATCAATTTTTCTACAGTCCAAAACATCAATTTTCTGATGAAAAACGATGACCCGTGACCTGTCGAACTTTCTCCAAATGGTCAGAAATTATAATTTTTTAATTTTACATTTTTTGACTGTAAATCAATATTGAATGTGAATTAGAACTCTTGCAAGTAAAATAAGTGTGTTTAATGTCATTTTATTGCCTGAAATTGGTCGAAATAGAAGCTTCTGTGAAGGAGAAAAGGTCTGAAAAATGGCAATTTTAGACACATTGAGGCTATAAAAAGTAGTTATTCAACATGAGGCACAATCCAAATGACATTTAGAATACATTTTTCTACAGTCCAAAAAATCAATTTTCTGATAAAAAACGATGACCCGTGACCTGTCGAACTTTCTCCAAATGGTCAGAAATGATAATTTTTTAATGTTTAATTTTTTGACTGTAAATGAATATTGAATGTGAATTAGAACTCTTGAAACTAAAAAAAGTGTGTTTAAAGTCATTTTAATGCCTGAAATTGGTCGAAATAGAAGCTTCTGAGTAGGAGAAAAAGTCTGTAAAAATGGCAATTTTGGTCACATTGAGGATATAAAAAGTAGTTATTCAATATGAGGCACAATCCAAATGACATTTTGAATCAAATTTTTCTACAGTCCAAAAAAATCAATTTTCTGATGAAAAACGATGACCCGTGACCTGTCGAACTTTCTCCAAATGGTCAGAAATTATAATTTTTTAATTTTACATTTTTTGACTGTAAATCAATATTGAATGTGAATTAGAACTCTTGAAAGTAAAATAAGTGTGTTTAATGTCATTTTAATGCCTGAAATTGGTTGAAATAGAAGCTTCTGAGAAGGAGAAAAAGTCTGTAAAAATGGCAATTTTTGACACATTGAGGATATAAAAAGTAGTTATTCAACATGAGGCACACTCCAAATGACATTTTGAATCAATTTTTCTACAGTCCAAAACATCAATTTTCTGATGAAAAACGATGACCCGTGACCTGTCGAACTTTCTCCAAATGGTCAGAAATTATCATTTTTTAATTTTACATTTTTTGACTGTAAATCAATATTGAATGTGAATTAGAACTCTTGCAAGTAAAATAAGTGTGTTTAATGTCATTTTAATGCCTGAAATTGGTCGAAATAGAAGCTTCTGAGAAGGAGAAAAGGTCTGTAAAAATGGCAATTTTAGACACATTGAGGCTATAAAAAGTAGTTATTCAACATGAGGCACAATCCAAATGACATTTAGAATACATTTTTCTACAGTATAAAAAATCAATTTTATGATAAAAAACGATGACCCGTGACCTGTCGAACTTTCTCCAAATGGTCAGAAATGATAATTTTTTAATGTTTAATTTTTTGACTGTAAATGAATATTGAATGTGAATTAGAACTCTTGAAACTAAAAAAGTGTGTTTAAAGTCATTTTAATGCCTGAAATTGGTCGAAATAGAAGCTTCTGAGTAGGAGAAAAAGTCTGTAAAAATGGCAATTTTGGTCACTTTGAGGCTATAAAAAGTGGTTATTCAACATGACACACAATCCAAATGACATTTTGAATCAATTTTTCTACAGTCCAAAACATCAATTTTCAGATGAAAAACAATGACCCGTGACCTGTCGAACTTTCTCCAAATAGTCAGAAATGATCATTTTTTAATGTTTAATTTTTTGACTGTAAATGAATATTGAATGTGAATTAGAACTCTTGGAACTAAAATAATTGTGTTTAGAGTCATTTTAATGCCTGAAATTGGTCGAAATAGAAGCTTCTGAGTAGGAGAAAAAGTCTGTAAAAATGTCAATTTTGGTCACATTGAGGATATAAAAAGTAGTTATTCAACATGAGGCACAATCCAAATGACATTTTGAATCAAATTTTTCTACAGTCCAAAAAAATCAATTTTCTGATGAAAAACGATGACCCGTGACCTGTCGAACTTTCTCCAAATAGACAGAAATTGTAATTTTTTCATTTTACATTTTTTGACTGTAAATCAATATTGAATGTGAATTAGAACTCTTGAAAGTAAAATAAGTGTGTTTAATGTCATTTTAATGCCTGAAATTGGTTGAAATAGAAGCTTTTGAGAAGGAGAAAAAGTCTGTAAAAATGGCAATTTTTGACACATTGAGGATATAAAAAGTAGTTATTCAACATGAGGCACATTCCAAATGACATTTTGAATCAATTTTTCTACAGTCCAAAACATCAATTTTCTGATGAAAAACGATGACCCGTGACCTGTCGAACTTTCTCCAAATGGTCAGAAATTATAATTTTTTAATTTTACATTTTTTGACTGTAAATCAATATTGAATGTGAATTAGAACTCTTGCAAGTAAAATAAGTGTGTTTAATGTCATTTTATTGCCTGAAATTGGTCGAAATAGAAGCTTCTGAGAAGGAGAAAAGGTCTGTAAAAATGGCAATTTTAGACACATTGAGGCTATAAAAAGTAGTTATTCAACATGAGGCACAATCCAAATGACATTTAGAATACATTTTTCTACAGTCCAAAAAATCAATTTTCTGATAAAAAACGATGACCCGTGACCTGTCGAACTTTCTCCAAATGGTCAGAAATGATAATTTTTTAATGTTTAATTTTTTGACTGTAAATGAATATTGAATGTGAATTAGAACTCTTGAAACTAAAAAAAGTGTGTTTAAAGTCATTTTAATGCCTGAAATTGGTCGAAATAGAAGCTTCTGAGTAGGAGAAAAAGTCTGTAAAAATGGCAATTTTGGTCACTTTGAGGCTATAAAAAGTGGTTATTCAACATGAGACACAATCCAAATGACATTTTGAATCAATTTTGCTACAGTCCAAAAAATCAATTTTCTGATGAAAAACGATGACCCGTGACCTGTCGAACTTTCTCCAAATGGTCAGAAATGATAATTTTTTAATGTTTAATTTTTTGACTGTAAATAAATATTGAATGTGAATTAGAACTCTTGGAACTAAAATAAGTGTGTTTAGAGTCATTTTAATGCCTGAAATTGGTCGAAATAGAAGCTTCTGAGTAGTAGAAAAAGTCTGTAAAAATATCAATTTTGGTCACATTGAGGATATAAAAAGTAGTTATTCAACATGAGGCACAATCCAAATGACATTTTGAATCAATTTTTCTACAGTCCAAAAAATCAATTTTCTGATGAAAAACGATGACCCGTGACCTGTCGAACTTTCTCCAAATGGTCAGAAATGATAATTTTTTAATGTTTAAAACTTTGATTGTAAATGAATATTGAATGTGAATTAGAACTCTTGGAACTAAAATAAGTGTGTTTAGTATCATTTTAATGCCTGAAATTGGTCGAAATAGAAGCTTCTGAGTAGGAGAAAAAGTCTGTAAAAATGGCAATTTTGGTCACTTTAAGGCTATAAAAAGTAGTTATTCAACATGAGGCACAAACCAAATGACATTTTGAATAAATTTTTCTACAGTCCAAAAAATCAATTTTCTGATGAAAAACGATGACCCGTGACCTGTCGAACTTTTTCCAAATGGTCAGAAATGATCATTTTTTTATGTTACATTTTTTGACTGTAGATGAATATTGAATGTGAATTAGAACTCTTGGAACTAAAATATGTGTGTTTAGAGTCATTTTAATGCCTGAAATTGGTCGAAATAAAAGCTTCTGAGTAGGAGAAAAAGTCTGTAAAAATGGCAATTTTGGTCACATTGAGGATATAAAATGTAGTTATTCAACATGAGGCACAATCCAAATGACATTTTGAATCAATTTTTCTACAGTCCAAAACATCAATTTTCAGATGAAAAACAATGACCCGTGACCTGTCGAACTTTCTCCAAATAGTCAGAAATGATCATTTTTTAATGTTTAATTTTTTGACTGTAAATGAATATTGAATGTGAATTAGAACTCTTGAAACTAAAATAAGTGTGTTTAAATTCATTTTAATGCCTGAAATTTGTTGAAATAGAAGCTTCTGAGTAGGAGAAAAAGTCTGTAAAAATGGCAATTTTGGTCACATTGAGGCTATAAAAAGTAGTTATTCAACATGAGGCACCATACAAATGACATTTTGAATCATTTTTTCTACAGTCCAAAAAATCAGTTTTCTGACGAAAAACGATGACCCGTGACTTGTCGAACTTTCTCCAAATGGTCAGAAATGATCAATTTTTATGTTAAATTTTTGGACTGTAAATGAATATTGAATGTGAATTATAACTCTTGGAACTAAAATAAGTGTGTTTAGAGTCATTTTAATGCCTGAAATTGGTCGAAATAGAAGCTTCTGAGTAGGAGAAAAAGTCTGTAAAAATGTCAATTTTGGTCACATTGAGGATATAAAAAGTAGTTATTCAACATGAGGCACAATCCAAATGACATTTTGAATCAAATTTTTCTACAGTCCAAAAAAATCAATTTTCTGATGAAAAACGATGACCCGTGACCTGTCGAACTTTCTCCAAATGGTCAGAAATTATAATTTTTTAATTTTACATTTTTTGACTGTAAATCAATATTGAATGTGAATTAGAACTCTTGAAAGTAAAATAAGTGTGTTTAATGTCATTTTAATGCCTGAAATTGGTTGAAATAGAAGCTTCTGAGAAGGAGAAAAAGTCTGTAAAAATGGCAATTTTTGACACATTGAGGATACAAAAAGTAGTTATTCAACATGAGGCACATTCCAAATGACATTTTGAATCAATTTTTCTACAGTCCAAAACATCAATTTTCTGATGAAAAACGATGACCCGTGACCTGTCGAACTTTCTCCAAATGGTCAGAAATTATAATTTTTTAATTTTACATTTTTTGACTGTAAATCAATATTGAATGTGAATTAGAACTCTTGCAAGTAAAATAAGTGTGTTTAATGTCATTTTAATGCCTGAAATTGGTCGAAATAGAAGCTTCTGAGAAGGAGAAAAAGTCTGTAAAAATGGCAATTTTAGACACATTGAGGCTATAAAAAGTAGTTATTCAACATGAGGCACAATCCAAATGACATTTTGAATCAATTTTTCTACAGTCCAAAAAAATCAATTTTCTGATGAAAAATGATGACCCGTGACCTGTCGAACTTTCTCCAAATGGTCAGAAAGGATAATTTTTTAATGTTTAATTTTTTGACTGTAAATGAATATTGAATGTGAATTAGAACTCTTGGAACTAAAATAAGTGTGTTTAGAGTCATTTTAATGCCTGAAATTGGTCGAAATAGAAGCTTCTGAGAAGGAGAAAAGGTCTGTAAAAATGGCAATTTTGGTCACTTTGAGGCTATAAAAAGTAGTTCTTCAACATGAGACACAATCCAAATGACATTTTGAATCAATTTTTCTACAGTCCAAAAAATCAATTTTCTGATGAAAAACGATGACCCGTGACCTGTCGAACTTTCTCCAAATGGTCAGAAATGATAATTTTTTAATGTTTAAAATTTTGATTGTAAATGAATATTGAATGTGAATTAGAACTCTTGGAACTAAAATAAGTGTGTTTAGTATCATTTTAATGCCTGAAATTGGTCGAAATAGAAGCTTCTGAGTAGGAGAAAAAGTCTGTAAAAATGGCAATTTTGGTCACTTTAAGGCTTTAAAAAGTAGTTATTCAACATGAGGCACATTCCAAATGACATTTTGAATCAATTTTTCTACAGTCCAAAACATCAATTTTCTGATGAAAAACGATGACCCGTGACCTGTCGAACTTTCTCCAAATGGTCAGAAATTATAATTTTTTAATTTTACATTTTTTGACTGTAAATCAATATTGAATGTGAATTAGAACTCTTGCAAGTAAAATAAGTGTGTTTAATGTCATTTTAATGCCTGAAATTGGTCGAAATAGAAGCTTCTGAGAAGGAGAAAAGGTCTGTAAAAATGGCAATTTTAGACACATTGAGGCTATAAAAAGTAGTTATTCAACATGAGGCACAATCCAAATGACATTTAGAATACATTTTTCTACAGTCCAAAAAATCAATTTTCTGATAAAAAACGATGACCCGTGACCTGTCGAACTTTCTCCAAATGGTCAGAAATGATAATTTTTTAATGTTTAATTTTTTGACTGTAAATGAATATTGAATGTGAATTAGAACTCTTGAAACTAAAAAAAGTGTGTTTAAAGTCATTTTAATGCCTGAAATTGGTCGAAATAGAAGCTTCTGAGTAGGAGAAAAAGTCTGTAAAAATGGCAATTTTGGTCACTTTGAGGCTATAAAAAGTGGTTATTCAACATGAGACACAATCCAAATGACATTTTGAATCAATTTTGCTACAGTCCAAAAAATCAATTTTCTGATGAAAAACGATGACCCGTGATCTGTCGAACTTTCTCCAAATAGTCAGAAATGATCATTTTTTAATGTTTAATTTTTTGACTGTAAATGAATATTGAATGTGAATTAGAACTCTTGAAACTAAAATAAGTGTGTTTAAATTCATTTTAATGCCTGAAATTTGTCGAAATAGAAGCTTCTGAGTAGGAGAAAAAGTCTGTAAAAATGGCAATTTTGGTCACATTGAGGCTATAAAAAGTAGTTATTCAACATGAGGCACCATCCAAATGACATTTTGAATCATTTTTTCTACAGTCCAAAAAATCAGTTTTCTGACGAAAAACGATGACCCGTGACTTGTCGAACTTTCTCCAAATGGTCAGAAATGATCAATTTTTATGTTAAATTTTTGGACTGTAAATGAATATTGAATGTGAATTATAACTCTTGGAACTAAAATAAGTGTGTTTAGAGTCATTTAATGCCTGAAATTGGTCGAAATAGAAGCTTCTGAGTAGGAGAAAAAGTCTGTAAAAATGTCAATTTTGGTCACATTGAGGATATAAAAAGTAGTTATTCAACATGAGGCACAATCCAAATGACATTTTGAATCAAATTTTTCTACAGTCCAAAAAAATCAATTTTCTGATGAAAAACGATGACCCGTGACCTGTCGAACTTTCTCCAAATGGTCAGAAATTATAATTTTTTAATTTTACATTTTTTGACTGTAAATCAATATTGAATGTGAATTAGAACTCTTGAAAGTAAAATAAGTGTGTTTAATGTCATTTTAATGCCTGAAATTGGTTGAAATAGAAGCTTCTGAGAAGGAGAAAAAGTCTGTAAAAATGGCAATTTTTGACACATTGAGGATACAAAAAGTAGTTATTCAACATGAGGCACATTCCAAATGACATTTTGAATCAATTTTTCTACAGTCCAAAACATCAATTTTCTGATGAAAAACGATGACCCGTGACCTGTCGAACTTTCTCCAAATGGTCAGAAATTATAATTTTTTAATTTTACATTTTTTGACTGTAAATCAATATTGAATGTGAATTAGAACTCTTGCAAGTAAAATAAGTGTGTTTAATGTCATTTTAATGCCTGAAATTGGTCGAAATAGAAGCTTCTGAGAAGGAGAAAAAGTCTGTAAAAATGGCAATTTTAGACACATTGAGGCTATAAAAAGTAGTTATTCAACATGAGGCACAATCCAAATGACATTTTGAATCAATTTTTCTACAGTCCAAAAAAATCAATTTTCTGATGAAAAATGATGACCCGTGACCTGTCGAACTTTCTCCAAATGGTCAGAAAGGATAATTTTTTAATATTTAATTTTTTGACTGTAAATGAATATTGAATGTGAATTAGAACTCTTGGAACTAAAATAAGTGTGTTTAGAGTCATTTTAATGCCTGAAATTGGTCGAAATAGAAGCTTCTGAGTAGGAGAAAAAGTCTGTAAAAATAGCAATTTTCGTCACATTGAGGATATAAAATGTAGTTATTCAACATGAGGCACAATCCAAATGACATTTTGAATCAATTTTTCTACAGTCCAAAACATACATTTTAAGATGAAAAACAATGACCCGTGACCTGTCGAACTTTCTCCAAATAGTCAGAAATGATCATTTTTTAATGTTTAATTTTTTGACTGTAAATGAATATTGAATGTGAATTAGAACTCTTGAAACTAAAATAAGTGTGTTTAAATTCATTTTAATGCCTGAAATTTGTCGAAATAGAAGCTTCTGAGTAGGAGAAAAAGTCTGTAAAAATGGCAATTTTGGTCACATTGAGGCTATAAAAAGTAGTTATTTAACATGAGGCACCATCCAAATGACATTTTGAATCAATTTTTCTACAGTCCAAAAAATCAGTTTTCTGATGAAAAACGATGACCCGTGACCTGTCGAACTTTCTCCAAATGGTCAGAAATTATAATTTTTTAATTTTACATTTTTTGACTGTAAATCAATATTGAATGTGAATTAGAACTCTTGAAAGTAAAATAAGTGTGTTTAATGTCATTTTAATGCCTGAAATTGGTTGAAATAGAAGCTTCTGAGAAGGAGAAAAAGTCTGTAAAAATGGCAATTTTTGACACATTGAGGATATAAAAAGTAGTTATTCAACATGAGGCACATTCCAAATGACATTTTGAATCAATTTTTCTACAGTCCAAAATATCAATTTTCTGATGAAAAACGATGACCCGTGACCTGTCGAACTTTCTCCAAATGGTCAGAAATTATAATTTTTTAATTTTACATTTTTTGACTGTAAATCAATATTGAATGTGAATTAGAACTCTTGCAAGTAAAATAAGTGTGTTTAATGTCATTTTAATGCCTGAAATTGGTCGAAATAGAAGCTTCTGAGAAGGAGAAAAGGTCTGTAAAAATGGCAATTTTAGACACATTGAGGCTATAAAAAGTAGTTATTCAACATGAGGCACAATCCAAATGACATTTAGAATACATTTTTCTACATTCCAAAAAATCAATTTTCTGATAAAAAACGATGACCTGTCGAACTTTCTCCAAATGGTCAGAAATGATAATTTTTTAATGTTTAATTTTTTGACTGTAAATGAATATTGAATGTGAATTAGAACTCTTGAAACTAAAAAAAGTGTGTTTAAAGTCATTTTAATGCCTGAAATTGGTCGAAATAGAAGCTTCTGAGAAGGAGAAAAAGTCTGTAAAAATGGCAATTTTTGACACATTGAGGATATAAAAAGTAGTTATTCAACATGAGGCACATTCCAAATGACATTTTGAATCAATTTTTCTACAGTCCAAAATATCAATTTTCTGATGAAAAACGATGACCCGTGACCTGTCGAACTTTCTCCAAATGGTCAGAAATTATAATTTTTTAATTTTACATTTTTTGACTGTAAATCAATATTGAATGTGAATTATAACTCTTGCAAGTAAAATAAGTGTGTTTAATGTCATTTTAATGCCTGAAATTGGTCGAAATAGAAGCTTCTGAGAAGGAGAAAAGGTCTGTAAAAATGGCAATTTTAGACAAATTGAGGCTATAAAAAGTAGTTATTCAACATGAGGCACAATCCAAATGACATTTAGAATACATTTTTCTACAGTCCAAAAAATCAATTTTCTGATAAAAAACGATGACCTGTCGAACTTTCTCCAAATGGTCAGAAATGATAATTTTTTAATGTTTAATTTTTTGACTGTAAATGAATATTGAATGTGAATTAGAACTCTTGAAACTAAAAAAAGTGTGTTTAAAGTCATTTTAATGCCTGAAATTGGTCGAAATAGAAGCTTCTGAGAAGGAGAAAAAGTCTGTAAAAATGGCAATTTTTGACACATTGAGGATATAAAAAGTAGTTATTCAACATGAGGCACATTCCAAATGACATTTTGAATCAATTTTTCTACAGTCCAAAACATCAATTTTCTGATGAAAAACGATGACCCGTGACCTGTCGAACTTTCTCCAAATGGTCAGAAATTATAATTTTTTAATTTTACATTTTTTGACTGTAAATCAATATTGAATGTGAATTAGAACTCTTGCAAGTAAAATAAGTGTGTTTAATGTCATTTTAATGCCTGAAATTGGTCGAAATAGAAGCTTCTGAGAAGGAGAAAAGGTCTGTAAAAATGGCAATTTTAGACACATTGAGGCTATAAAAAGTAGTTATTCAACATGAGGCACAATCCAAATGACATTTTGAATCAAATTTTTCTACAGTCCAAAAAATCAATTTTCTGATGAAAAATGATGACCCGTGACCTGTCGAACTTTCTCCAAATGGTCAGAAATGATCATTTTTTGATGTTACATTTTTTGACTGTAAATGAATATTGAATGTGAATTAGAACTCTTGGAACTAAAATAAGTGTGTTTAGAGTCGTTTTAAAGCCTGAAATTGGTCGAAATAGAAGCTTCTGAGTAGGAGAAAAAGTCTGTAAAAATGGCAATTTTGATCACTTTGAGGCTATAAAAAGTAGTAATTCAACATGAGACAGAATCCAAATGACATTTTGAATCAATTTTGCTACAGTCCAAAAAATCAATTTTCTGATGAAAAACGATGACCCGTGACCTGTCGAACTTTCTCCAAATGGTCAGAAATTATAATTTTTTAATGTTTAATTTTTTGACTGTAAATAAATATTGAATGTGAATTAGAACTCTTGGAACTAAAATAAGTGTGTTTAGAGTCATTTTAATGCCTGAAATTGGTCGAAATAGAAGCTTCTGAGTAGTAGAAAAAGTCTGTAAAAATTGCAATTTTGGTCACATTGAGGATATAAAAAGTAGTTATTAAACATGAGGCACAATCCAAATGACATTTTGAATCAATTTTTCTACAGTCCAAAACATCAATTTTCTGATGAAAAACGATGGCCCGGGACCTGTCGAACTTTCTCCAAATGGTCAGAAATGATAATTTTTTAATGTTATATTTTTTGACTGTAAATGAATATTGAATGTGAATTAGAACTCTTGAAACTAAAATACGTGTGTTTAAAGTCATTTTAATGCCTGAAATTGGTCGAAATAGAAGCTTCTGAGTAGGAGAAAATGTCTGTAGAAATGGCAATTTTGGTCACTTTGAGGCTATAAAAAGTAGTTATTCAACATGAGACACAATCCAAATGACATTTTGAATCAATTTTTCTACAGTCCAAAAAATCAATTTTCTGATGAAAAACGATGACCCGTGACCTGTCGAACTTTCTCCAAATGGTCAGAAATGATAATTTTTTAATGTTTAAAATTTTGATTGTAAATGAATATTGAATGTGAATTAGAACTCTTGGAACTAAAATAAGTGTGTTTAGTATCATTTTAATGCCTGAAATTGGTCGAAATAGAAGCTTCTGAGTAGGAGAAAAAGTCTGTAAAAATGGCAATTTTGGTCACTTTAAGGCTTTAAAAAGTAGTTATTCAACATGAGGCACATTCCAAATGACATTTTGAATCAATTTTTCTACAGTCCAAAACATCAATTTTCTGATGAAAAACGATGACCCGTGACCTGTCGAACTTTCTCCAAATGGTCAGAAATTATAATTTTTTAATTTTACATTTTTTGACTGTAAATCAATATTGAATGTGAATTAGAACTCTTGCAAGTAAAATAAGTGTGTTTAATGTCATTTTAATGCCTGAAATTGGTCGAAATAGAAGCTTCTGAGAAGGAGAAAAGGTCTGTAAAAATGGCAATTTTAGACACATTGAGGCTATAAAAAGTAGTTATTCAACATGAGGCACAATCCAAATGACATTTAGAATACATTTTTCTACAGTCCAAAAAATCAATTTTCTGATAAAAAACGATGACCCGTGACCTGTCGAACTTTCTCCAAATGGTCAGAAATGATAATTTTTTAATGTTTAATTTTTTGACTGTAAATGAATATTGAATGTGAATTAGAACTCTTGAAACTAAAAAAAGTGTGTTTAAAGTCATTTTAATGCCTGAAATTGGTCGAAATAGAAGCTTCTGAGTAGGAGAAAAAGTCTGTAAAAATGGCAATTTTGGTCACTTTGAGGCTATAAAAAGTGGTTATTCAACATGAGACACAATCCAAATGACATTTTGAATCAATTTTGCTACAGTCCAAAAAATCAATTTTCTGATGAAAAACGATGACCCGTGACCTGTCGAACTTTCTCCAAATAGTCAGAAATGATCATTTTTTAATGTTTAATTTTTTGACTGTAAATGAATATTGAATGTGAATTAGAACTCTTGAAACTAAAATAAGTGTGTTTAAATTCATTTTAATGCCTGAAATTTGTCGAAATAGAAGCTTCTGAGTAGGAGAAAAAGTCTGTAAAAATGGCAATTTTGGTCACATTGAGGCTATAAAAAGTAGTTATTCAACATGAGGCACCATCCAAATGACATTTTGAATCATTTTTTCTACAGTCCAAAAAATCAGTTTTCTGACGAAAAACGATGACCCGTGACTTGTCGAACTTTCTCCAAATGGTCAGAAATGATCAATTTTTATGTTAAATTTTTGGACTGTAAATGAATATTGAATGTGAATTATAACTCTTGGAACTAAAATAAGTGTGTTTAGAGTCATTTAATGCCTGAAATTGGTCGAAATAGAAGCTTCTGAGTAGGAGAAAAAGTCTGTAAAAATGTCAATTTTGGTCACATTGAGGATATAAAAAGTAGTTATTCAACATGAGGCACAATCCAAATGACATTTTGAATCAAATTTTTCTACAGTCCAAAAAAATCAATTTTCTGATGAAAAACGATGACCCGTGACCTGTCGAACTTTCTCCAAATGGTCAGAAATTATAATTTTTTAATTTTACATTTTTTGACTGTAAATCAATATTGAATGTGAATTAGAACTCTTGAAAGTAAAATAAGTGTGTTTAATGTCATTTTAATGCCTGAAATTGGTTGAAATAGAAGCTTCTGAGAAGGAGAAAAAGTCTGTAAAAATGGCAATTTTTGACACATTGAGGATACAAAAAGTAGTTATTCAACATGAGGCACATTCCAAATGACATTTTGAATCAATTTTTCTACAGTCCAAAACATCAATTTTCTGATGAAAAACGATGACCCGTGACCTGTCGAACTTTCTCCAAATGGTCAGAAATTATAATTTTTTAATTTTACATTTTTTGACTGTAAATCAATATTGAATGTGAATTAGAACTCTTGCAAGTAAAATAAGTGTGTTTAATGTCATTTTAATGCCTGAAATTGGTCGAAATAGAAGCTTCTGAGAAGGAGAAAAAGTCTGTAAAAATGGCAATTTTAGACACATTGAGGCTATAAAAAGTAGTTATTCAACATGAGGCACAATCCAAATGACATTTTGAATCAATTTTTCTACAGTCCAAAAAAATCAATTTTCTGATGAAAAATGATGACCCGTGACCTGTCGAACTTTCTCCAAATGGTCAGAAAGGATAATTTTTTAATATTTAATTTTTTGACTGTAAATGAATATTGAATGTGAATTAGAACTCTTGGAACTAAAATAAGTGTGTTTAGAGTCATTTTAATGCCTGAAATTGGTCGAAATAGAAGCTTCTGAGTAGGAGAAAAAGTCTGTAAAAATAGCAATTTTCGTCACATTGAGGATATAAAATGTAGTTATTCAACATGAGGCACAATCCAAATGACATTTTGAATCAATTTTTCTACAGTCCAAAACATAAATTTTAAGATGAAAAACAATGACCCGTGACCTGTCGAACTTTCTCCAAATAGTCAGAAATGATCATTTTTTAATGTTTAATTTTTTGACTGTAAATGAATATTGAATGTGAATTAGAACTCTTGAAACTAAAATAAGTGTGTTTAAATTCATTTTAATGCCTGAAATTTGTCGAAATAGAAGCTTCTGAGTAGGAGAAAAAGTCTGTAAAAATGGCAATTTTGGTCACATTGAGGCTATAAAAAGTAGTTATTTAACATGAGGCACCATCCAAATGACATTTTGAATCAATTTTTCTACAGTCCAAAAAATCAGTTTTCTGATGAAAAACGATGACCCGTGACCTGTCGAACTTTCTCCAAATGGTCAGAAATTATAATTTTTTAATTTTACATTTTTTGACTGTAAATCAATATTGAATGTGAATTAGAACTCTTGAAAGTAAAATAAGTGTGTTTAATGTCATTTTAATGCCTGAAATTGGTTGAAATAGAAGCTTCTGAGAAGGAGAAAAAGTCTGTAAAAATGGCAATTTTTGACACATTGAGGATATAAAAAGTAGTTATTCAACATGAGGCACATTCCAAATGACATTTTGAATCAATTTTTCTACAGTCCAAAATATCAATTTTCTGATGAAAAACGATGACCCGTGACCTGTCGAACTTTCTCCAAATGGTCAGAAATTATAATTTTTTAATTTTACATTTTTTGACTGTAAATCAATATTGAATGTGAATTAGAACTCTTGCAAGTAAAATAAGTGTGTTTAATGTCATTTTAATGCCTGAAATTGGTCGAAATAGAAGCTTCTGAGAAGGAGAAAAGGTCTGTAAAAATGGCAATTTTAGACACATTGAGGCTATAAAAAGTAGTTATTCAACATGAGGCACAATCCAAATGACATTTAGAATACATTTTTCTACAGTCCAAAAAATCAATTTTCTGATAAAAAACGATGACCTGTCGAACTTTCTCCAAATGGTCAGAAATGATAATTTTTTAATGTTTAATTTTTTGACTGTAAATGAATATTGAATGTGAATTAGAACTCTTGAAACTAAAAAAAGTGTGTTTAAAGTCATTTTAATGCCTGAAATTGGTCGAAATAGAAGCTTCTGAGAAGGAGAAAAAGTCTGTAAAAATGGCAATTTTTGACACATTGAGGATATAAAAAGTAGTTATTCAACATGAGGCACATTCCAAATGACATTTTGAATCAATTTTTCTACAGTCCAAAATATCAATTTTCTGATGAAAAACGATGACCCGTGACCTGTCGAACTTTCTCCAAATGGTCAGAAATTATAATTTTTTAATTTTACATTTTTTGACTGTAAATCAATATTGAATGTGAATTAGAACTCTTGCAAGTAAAATAAGTGTGTTTAATGTCATTTTAATGCCTGAAATTGGTCGAAATAGAAGCTTCTGAGAAGGAGAAAAGGTCTGTAAAAATGGCAATTTTAGACAAATTGAGGCTATAAAAAGTAGTTATTCAACATGAGGCACAATCCAAATGACATTTAGAATACATTTTTCTACAGTCCAAAAAATCAATTTTTTGATAAAAAACGATGACCTGTCGAACTTTCTCCAAATGGTCAGAAATGATAATTTTTTAATGTTTAATTTTTTGACTGTAAATGAATATTGAATGTGAATTAGAACTCTTGAAACTAAAAAAAGTGTGTTTAAAGTCATTTTAATGCCTGAAATTGGTCGAAATAGAAGCTTCTGAGAAGGAGAAAAAGTCTGTAAAAATGGCAATTTTAGACACATTGAGGCTATAAAAAGTAGTTATTCAACATGAGGCACAATCCAAATGACATTTTGAATCAATTTTTCTACAGTCCAAAAAAATCAATTTTCTGATGAAAAATGATGACCCGTGACCTGTCGAACTTTCTCCAAATGGTCAGAAAGGATAATTTTTTAATGTTTAATTTTTTGACTGTAAATGAATATTGAATGTGAATTAGAACTCTTGGAACTAAAATAAGTGTGTTTAGAGTCATTTTAATGCCTGAAATTGGTCGAAATAGAAGCTTCTGAGAAGGAGAAAAGGTCTGTAAAAATGGCAATTTTGGTCACTTTGAGGCTATAAAAAGTAGTTATTCAACATGAGGCACAATCCAAATGACATTTTGAATCAAATTTTTCTACAGTCCAAAAAATCAATTTTCTGATGAAAAATGATGACCCGTGACCTGTCGAACTTTCTCCAAATGGTCAGAAATGATCATTTTTTGATGTTACATTTTTTGACTGTAAATGAATATTGAATGTGAATTAGAACTCTTGGAACTAAAATAAGTGTGTTTAGAGTCGTTTTAAAGCCTGAAATTGGTCGAAATAGAAGCTTCTGAGTAGGAGAAAAAGTCTGTAAAAATGGCAATTTTGATCACTTTGAGGCTATAAAAAGTAGTAATTCAACATGAGACAGAATCCAAATGACATTTTGAATCAATTTTGCTACAGTCCAAAAAATCAATTTTCTGATGAAAAACGATGACCCGTGACCTGTCGAACTTTCTCCAAATGGTCAGAAATTATAATTTTTTAATGTTTAATTTTTTGACTGTAAATAAATATTGAATGTGAATTAGAACTCTTGGAACTAAAATAAGTGTGTTTAGAGTCATTTTAATGCCTGAAATTGGTCGAAATAGAAGCTTCTGAGTAGTAGAAAAAGTCTGTAAAAATTGCAATTTTGGTCACATTGAGGATATAAAAAGTAGTTATTAAACATGAGGCACAATCCAAATGACATTTTGAATCAATTTTTCTACAGTCCAAAACATCAATTTTCTGATGAAAAACGATGGCCCGGGACCTGTCGAACTTTCTCCAAATGGTCAGAAATGATAATTTTTTAATGTTATATTTTTTGACTGTAAATGAATATTGAATGTGAATTAGAACTCTTGAAACTAAAATAAGTGTGTTTAAATTCATTTTAATGCCTGAAATTTGTTGAAATAGAAGCTTCTGAGTAGGAGAAAAAGTCTGTAAAAATGGCAATTTTGGTCACATTGAGGCTATAAAAAGTAGTTATTCAACATGAGGCACCATACAAATGACATTTTGAATCATTTTTTCTACAGTCCAAAAAATCAGTTTTCTGACGAAAAACGATGACCCGTGACTTGTCGAACTTTCTCCAAATGGTCAGAAATGATCAATTTTTATGTTAAATTTTTGGACTGTAAATGAATATTGAATGTGAATTATAACTCTTGGAACTAAAATAAGTGTGTTTAGAGTCATTTTAATGCCTGAAATTGGTCGAAATAGAAGCTTCTGAGTAGGAGAAAAAGTCTGTAAAAATGTCAATTTTGGTCACATTGAGGATATAAAAAGTAGTTATTCAACATGAGGCACAATCCAAATGACATTTTGAATCAAATTTTTCTACAGTCCAAAAAAATCAATTTTCTGATGAAAAACGATGACCCGTGACCTGTCGAACTTTCTCCAAATGGTCAGAAATTATAATTTTTTAATTTTACATTTTTTGACTGTAAATCAATATTGAATGTGAATTAGAACTCTTGAAAGTAAAATAAGTGTGTTTAATGTCATTTTAATGCCTGAAATTGGTTGAAATAGAAGCTTCTGAGAAGGAGAAAAAGTCTGTAAAAATGGCAATTTTTGACACATTGAGGATACAAAAAGTAGTTATTCAACATGAGGCACATTCCAAATGACATTTTGAATCAATTTTTCTACAGTCCAAAACATCAATTTTCTGATGAAAAACGATGACCCGTGACCTGTCGAACTTTCTCCAAATGGTCAGAAATTATAATTTTTTAATTTTACATTTTTTGACTGTAAATCAATATTGAATGTGAATTAGAACTCTTGCAAGTAAAATAAGTGTGTTTAATGTCATTTTAATGCCTGAAATTGGTCGAAATAGAAGCTTCTGAGAAGGAGAAAAAGTCTGTAAAAATGGCAATTTTAGACACATTGAGGCTATAAAAAGTAGTTATTCAACATGAGGCACAATCCAAATGACATTTTGAATCAATTTTTCTACAGTCCAAAAAAATCAATTTTCTGATGAAAAATGATGACCCGTGACCTGTCGAACTTTCTCCAAATGGTCAGAAAGGATAATTTTTTAATGTTTAATTTTTTGACTGTAAATGAATATTGAATGTGAATTAGAACTCTTGGAACTAAAATAAGTGTGTTTAGAGTCATTTTAATGCCTGAAATTGGTCGAAATAGAAGCTTCTGAGAAGGAGAAAAGGTCTGTAAAAATGGCAATTTTGGTCACTTTGAGGCTATAAAAAGTAGTTCTTCAACATGAGACACAATCCAAATGACATTTTGAATCAATTTTTCTACAGTCCAAAAAATCAATTTTCTGATGAAAAACGATGACCCGTGACCTGTCGAACTTTCTCCAAATGGTCAGAAATGATAATTTTTTAATGTTTAAAATTTTGATTGTAAATGAATATTGAATGTGAATTAGAACTCTTGGAACTAAAATAAGTGTGTTTAGTATCATTTTAATGCCTGAAATTGGTCGAAATAGAAGCTTCTGAGTAGGAGAAAAAGTCTGTAAAAATGGCAATTTTGGTCACTTTAAGGCTTTAAAAAGTAGTTATTCAACATGAGGCACATTCCAAATGACATTTTGAATCAATTTTTCTACAGTCCAAAACATCAATTTTCTGATGAAAAACGATGACCCGTGACCTGTCGAACTTTCTCCAAATGGTCAGAAATTATAATTTTTTAATTTTACATTTTTTGACTGTAAATCAATATTGAATGTGAATTAGAACTCTTGCAAGTAAAATAAGTGTGTTTAATGTCATTTTAATGCCTGAAATTGGTCGAAATAGAAGCTTCTGAGAAGGAGAAAAGGTCTGTAAAAATGGCAATTTTAGACACATTGAGGCTATAAAAAGTAGTTATT
The DNA here is from genome assembly GCF_964204655.1 of Triturus cristatus. Classification (NCBI taxonomy): domain Eukaryota; kingdom Metazoa; phylum Chordata; class Amphibia; order Caudata; family Salamandridae; genus Triturus; species Triturus cristatus. Next base: position 628,219,738 of record NC_140592.1, on the reverse strand, counting down.
CAACATGAGGCACAATCCAAATGACATTTAGAATACATTTTTCTACAGTCCAAAAAATCAATTTTCTGATAAAAAACGATGACCCGTGACCTGTCGAACTTTCTCCAAATGGTCAGAAATGATAATTTTTTAATGTTTAATTTTTTGACTGTAAATGAATATTGAATGTGAATTAGAACTCTTGAAACTAAAAAAAGTGTGTTTAAAGTCATTTTAATGCCTGAAATTGGTCGAAATAGAAGCTTCTGAGTAGGAGAAAAAGTCTGTAAAAATGGCAATTTTGGTCACTTTGAGGCTATAAAAAGTGGTTATTCAACATGAGACACAATCCAAATGACATTTTGAATCAATTTTGCTACAGTCCAAAAAATCAATTTTCTGATGAAAAACGATGACCCGTGACCTGTCGAACTTTCTCCAAATAGTCAGAAATGATCATTTTTTAATGTTTAATTTTTTGACTGTAAATGAATATTGAATGTGAATTAGAACTCTTGAAACTAAAATAAGTGTGTTTAAATTCATTTTAATGCCTGAAATTTGTCGAAATAGAAGCTTCTGAGTAGGAGAAAAAGTCTGTAAAAATGGCAATTTTGGTCACATTGAGGCTATAAAAAGTAGTTATTCAACATGAGGCACCATCCAAATGACATTTTGAATCATTTTTTCTACAGTCCAAAAAATCAGTTTTCTGACGAAAAACGATGACCCGTGACTTGTCGAACTTTCTCCAAATGGTCAGAAATGATCAATTTTTATGTTAAATTTTTGGACTGTAAATGAATATTGAATGTGAATTATAACTCTTGGAACTAAAATAAGTGTGTTTAGAGTCATTTAATGCCTGAAATTGGTCGAAATAGAAGCTTCTGAGTAGGAGAAAAAGTCTGTAAAAATGTCAATTTTGGTCACATTGAGGATATAAAAAGTAGTTATTCAACATGAGGCACAATCCAAATGACATTTTGAATCAAATTTTTCTACAGTCCAAAAAAATCAATTTTCTGATGAAAAACGATGACCCGTGACCTGTCGAACTTTCTCCAAATGGTCAGAAATTATAATTTTTTAATTTTACATTTTTTGACTGTAAATCAATATTGAATGTGAATTAGAACTCTTGAAAGTAAAATAAGTGTGTTTAATGTCATTTTAATGCCTGAAATTGGTTGAAATAGAAGCTTCTGAGAAGGAGAAAAAGTCTGTAAAAATGGCAATTTTTGACACATTGAGGATACAAAAAGTAGTTATTCAACATGAGGCACATTCCAAATGACATTTTGAATCAATTTTTCTACAGTCCAAAACATCAATTTTCTGATGAAAAACGATGACCCGTGACCTGTCGAACTTTCTCCAAATGGTCAGAAATTATAATTTTTTAATTTTACATTTTTTGACTGTAAATCAATATTGAATGTGAATTAGAACTCTTGCAAGTAAAATAAGTGTGTTTAATGTCATTTTAATGCCTGAAATTGGTCGAAATAGAAGCTTCTGAGAAGGAGAAAAAGTCTGTAAAAATGGCAATTTTAGACACATTGAGGCTATAAAAAGTAGTTATTCAACATGAGGCACAATCCAAATGACATTTTGAATCAATTTTTCTACAGTCCAAAAAAATCAATTTTCTGATGAAAAATGATGACCCGTGACCTGTCGAACTTTCTCCAAATGGTCAGAAAGGATAATTTTTTAATATTTAATTTTTTGACTGTAAATGAATATTGAATGTGAATTAGAACTCTTGGAACTAAAATAAGTGTGTTTAGAGTCATTTTAATGCCTGAAATTGGTCGAAATAGAAGCTTCTGAGTAGGAGAAAAAGTCTGTAAAAATAGCAATTTTCGTCACATTGAGGATATAAAATGTAGTTATTCAACATGAGGCACAATCCAAATGACATTTTGAATCAATTTTTCTACAGTCCAAAACATAAATTTTAAGATGAAAAACAATGACCCGTGACCTGTCGAACTTTCTCCAAATAGTCAGAAATGATCATTTTTTAATGTTTAATTTTTTGACTGTAAATGAATATTGAATGTGAATTAGAACTCTTGAAACTAAAATAAGTGTGTTTAAATTCATTTTAATGCCTGAAATTTGTCGAAATAGAAGCTTCTGAGTAGGAGAAAAAGTCTGTAAAAATGGCAATTTTGGTCACATTGAGGCTATAAAAAGTAGTTATTTAACATGAGGCACCATCCAAATGACATTTTGAATCAATTTTTCTACAGTCCAAAAAATCAGTTTTCTGATGAAAAACGATGACCCGTGACCTGTCGAACTTTCTCCAAATGGTCAGAAATTATAATTTTTTAATTTTACATTTTTTGACTGTAAATCAATATTGAATGTGAATTAGAACTCTTGAAAGTAAAATAAGTGTGTTTAATGTCATTTTAATGCCTGAAATTGGTTGAAATAGAAGCTTCTGAGAAGGAGAAAAAGTCTGTAAAAATGGCAATTTTTGACACATTGAGGATATAAAAAGTAGTTATTCAACATGAGGCACATTCCAAATGACATTTTGAATCAATTTTTCTACAGTCCAAAATATCAATTTTCTGATGAAAAACGATGACCCGTGACCTGTCGAACTTTCTCCAAATGGTCAGAAATTATAATTTTTTAATTTTACATTTTTTGACTGTAAATCAATATTGAATGTGAATTAGAACTCTTGCAAGTAAAATAAGTGTGTTTAATGTCATTTTAATGCCTGAAATTGGTCGAAATAGAAGCTTCTGAGAAGGAGAAAAGGTCTGTAAAAATGGCAATTTTAGACACATTGAGGCTATAAAAAGTAGTTATTCAACATGAGGCACAATCCAAATGACATTTAGAATACATTTTTCTACAGTCCAAAAAATCAATTTTCTGATAAAAAACGATGACCTGTCGAACTTTCTCCAAATGGTCAGAAATGATAATTTTTTAATGTTTAATTTTTTGACTGTAAATGAATATTGAATGTGAATTAGAACTCTTGAAACTAAAAAAAGTGTGTTTAAAGTCATTTTAATGCCTGAAATTGGTCGAAATAGAAGCTTCTGAGAAGGAGAAAAAGTCTGTAAAAATGGCAATTTTTGACACATTGAGGATATAAAAAGTAGTTATTCAACATGAGGCACATTCCAAATGACATTTTGAATCAATTTTTCTACAGTCCAAAATATCAATTTTCTGATGAAAAACGATGACCCGTGACCTGTCGAACTTTCTCCAAATGGTCAGAAATTATAATTTTTTAATTTTACATTTTTTGACTGTAAATCAATATTGAATGTGAATTAGAACTCTTGCAAGTAAAATAAGTGTGTTTAATGTCATTTTAATGCCTGAAATTGGTCGAAATAGAAGCTTCTGAGAAGGAGAAAAGGTCTGTAAAAATGGCAATTTTAGACAAATTGAGGCTATAAAAAGTAGTTATTCAACATGAGGCACAATCCAAATGACATTTAGAATACATTTTTCTACAGTCCAAAAAATCAATTTTTTGATAAAAAACGATGACCTGTCGAACTTTCTCCAAATGGTCAGAAATGATAATTTTTTAATGTTTAATTTTTTGACTGTAAATGAATATTGAATGTGAATTAGAACTCTTGAAACTAAAAAAAGTGTGTTTAAAGTCATTTTAATGCCTGAAATTGGTCGAAATAGAAGCTTCTGAGAAGGAGAAAAAGTCTGTAAAAATGGCAATTTTAGACACATTGAGGCTATAAAAAGTAGTTATTCAACATGAGGCACAATCCAAATGACATTTTGAATCAATTTTTCTACAGTCCAAAAAAATCAATTTTCTGATGAAAAATGATGACCCGTGACCTGTCGAACTTTCTCCAAATGGTCAGAAAGGATAATTTTTTAATGTTTAATTTTTTGACTGTAAATGAATATTGAATGTGAATTAGAACTCTTGGAACTAAAATAAGTGTGTTTAGAGTCATTTTAATGCCTGAAATTGGTCGAAATAGAAGCTTCTGAGAAGGAGAAAAGGTCTGTAAAAATGGCAATTTTGGTCACTTTGAGGCTATAAAAAGTAGTTATTCAACATGAGGCACAATCCAAATGACATTTTGAATCAAATTTTTCTACAGTCCAAAAAATCAATTTTCTGATGAAAAATGATGACCCGTGACCTGTCGAACTTTCTCCAAATGGTCAGAAATGATCATTTTTTGATGTTACATTTTTTGACTGTAAATGAATATTGAATGTGAATTAGAACTCTTGGAACTAAAATAAGTGTGTTTAGAGTCGTTTTAAAGCCTGAAATTGGTCGAAATAGAAGCTTCTGAGTAGGAGAAAAAGTCTGTAAAAATGGCAATTTTGATCACTTTGAGGCTATAAAAAGTAGTAATTCAACATGAGACAGAATCCAAATGACATTTTGAATCAATTTTGCTACAGTCCAAAAAATCAATTTTCTGATGAAAAACGATGACCCGTGACCTGTCGAACTTTCTCCAAATGGTCAGAAATTATAATTTTTTAATGTTTAATTTTTTGACTGTAAATAAATATTGAATGTGAATTAGAACTCTTGGAACTAAAATAAGTGTGTTTAGAGTCATTTTAATGCCTGAAATTGGTCGAAATAGAAGCTTCTGAGTAGTAGAAAAAGTCTGTAAAAATTGCAATTTTGGTCACATTGAGGATATAAAAAGTAGTTATTAAACATGAGGCACAATCCAAATGACATTTTGAATCAATTTTTCTACAGTCCAAAACATCAATTTTCTGATGAAAAACGATGGCCCGGGACCTGTCGAACTTTCTCCAAATGGTCAGAAATGATAATTTTTTAATGTTATATTTTTTGACTGTAAATGAATATTGAATGTGAATTAGAACTCTTGAAACTAAAATAAGTGTGTTTAAATTCATTTTAATGCCTGAAATTTGTTGAAATAGAAGCTTCTGAGTAGGAGAAAAAGTCTGTAAAAATGGCAATTTTGGTCACATTGAGGCTATAAAAAGTAGTTATTCAACATGAGGCACCATACAAATGACATTTTGAATCATTTTTTCTACAGTCCAAAAAATCAGTTTTCTGACGAAAAACGATGACCCGTGACTTGTCGAACTTTCTCCAAATGGTCAGAAATGATCAATTTTTATGTTAAATTTTTGGACTGTAAATGAATATTGAATGTGAATTATAACTCTTGGAACTAAAATAAGTGTGTTTAGAGTCATTTTAATGCCTGAAATTGGTCGAAATAGAAGCTTCTGAGTAGGAGAAAAAGTCTGTAAAAATGTCAATTTTGGTCACATTGAGGATATAAAAAGTAGTTATTCAACATGAGGCACAATCCAAATGACATTTTGAATCAAATTTTTCTACAGTCCAAAAAAATCAATTTTCTGATGAAAAACGATGACCCGTGACCTGTCGAACTTTCTCCAAATGGTCAGAAATTATAATTTTTTAATTTTACATTTTTTGACTGTAAATCAATATTGAATGTGAATTAGAACTCTTGAAAGTAAAATAAGTGTGTTTAATGTCATTTTAATGCCTGAAATTGGTTGAAATAGAAGCTTCTGAGAAGGAGAAAAAGTCTGTAAAAATGGCAATTTTTGACACATTGAGGATACAAAAAGTAGTTATTCAACATGAGGCACATTCCAAATGACATTTTGAATCAATTTTTCTACAGTCCAAAACATCAATTTTCTGATGAAAAACGATGACCCGTGACCTGTCGAACTTTCTCCAAATGGTCAGAAATTATAATTTTTTAATTTTACATTTTTTGACTGTAAATCAATATTGAATGTGAATTAGAACTCTTGCAAGTAAAATAAGTGTGTTTAATGTCATTTTAATGCCTGAAATTGGTCGAAATAGAAGCTTCTGAGAAGGAGAAAAAGTCTGTAAAAATGGCAATTTTAGACACATTGAGGCTATAAAAAGTAGTTATTCAACATGAGGCACAATCCAAATGACATTTTGAATCAATTTTTCTACAGTCCAAAAAAATCAATTTTCTGATGAAAAATGATGACCCGTGACCTGTCGAACTTTCTCCAAATGGTCAGAAAGGATAATTTTTTAATGTTTAATTTTTTGACTGTAAATGAATATTGAATGTGAATTAGAACTCTTGGAACTAAAATAAGTGTGTTTAGAGTCATTTTAATGCCTGAAATTGGTCGAAATAGAAGCTTCTGAGAAGGAGAAAAGGTCTGTAAAAATGGCAATTTTGGTCACTTTGAGGCTATAAAAAGTAGTTCTTCAACATGAGACACAATCCAAATGACATTTTGAATCAATTTTTCTACAGTCCAAAAAATCAATTTTCTGATGAAAAACGATGACCCGTGACCTGTCGAACTTTCTCCAAATGGTCAGAAATGATAATTTTTTAATGTTTAAAATTTTGATTGTAAATGAATATTGAATGTGAATTAGAACTCTTGGAACTAAAATAAGTGTGTTTAGTATCATTTTAATGCCTGAAATTGGTCGAAATAGAAGCTTCTGAGTAGGAGAAAAAGTCTGTAAAAATGGCAATTTTGGTCACTTTAAGGCTTTAAAAAGTAGTTATTCAACATGAGGCACATTCCAAATGACATTTTGAATCAATTTTTCTACAGTCCAAAACATCAATTTTCTGATGAAAAACGATGACCCGTGACCTGTCGAACTTTCTCCAAATGGTCAGAAATTATAATTTTTTAATTTTACATTTTTTGACTGTAAATCAATATTGAATGTGAATTAGAACTCTTGCAAGTAAAATAAGTGTGTTTAATGTCATTTTAATGCCTGAAATTGGTCGAAATAGAAGCTTCTGAGAAGGAGAAAAGGTCTGTAAAAATGGCAATTTTAGACACATTGAGGCTATAAAAAGTAGTTATTCAACATGAGGCACAATCCAAATGACATTTAGAATACATTTTTCTACAGTCCAAAAAATCAATTTTCTGATAAAAAACGATGACCCGTGACCTGTCGAACTTTCTCCAAATGGTCAGAAATGATAATTTTTTAATGTTTAATTTTTTGACTGTAAATGAATATTGAATGTGAATTAGAACTCTTGAAACTAAAAAAAGTGTGTTTAAAGTCATTTTAATGCCTGAAATTGGTCGAAATAGAAGCTTCTGAGTAGGAGAAAAAGTCTGTAAAAATGGCAATTTTGGTCACTTTGAGGCTATAAAAAGTGGTTATTCAACATGAGACACAATCCAAATGACATTTTGAATCAATTTTGCTACAGTCCAAAAAATCAATTTTCTGATGAAAAACGATGACCCGTGATCTGTCGAACTTTCTCCAAATAGTCAGAAATGATCATTTTTTAATGTTTAATTTTTTGACTGTAAATGAATATTGAATGTGAATTAGAACTCTTGAAACTAAAATAAGTGTGTTTAAATTCATTTTAATGCCTGAAATTTGTCGAAATAGAAGCTTCTGAGTAGGAGAAAAAGTCTGTAAAAATGGCAATTTTGGTCACATTGAGGCTATAAAAAGTAGTTATTCAACATGAGGCACCATCCAAATGACATTTTGAATCATTTTTTCTACAGTCCAAAAAATCAGTTTTCTGACGAAAAACGATGACCCGTGACTTGTCGAACTTTCTCCAAATGGTCAGAAATGATCAATTTTTATGTTAAATTTTTGGACTGTAAATGAATATTGAATGTGAATTATAACTCTTGGAACTAAAATAAGTGTGTTTAGAGTCATTTAATGCCTGAAATTGGTCGAAATAGAAGCTTCTGAGTAGGAGAAAAAGTCTGTAAAAATGTCAATTTTGGTCACATTGAGGATATAAAAAGTAGTTATTCAACATGAGGCACAATCCAAATGACATTTTGAATCAAATTTTTCTACAGTCCAAAAAAATCAATTTTCTGATGAAAAACGATGACCCGTGACCTGTCGAACTTTCTCCAAATGGTCAGAAATTATAATTTTTTAATTTTACATTTTTTGACTGTAAATCAATATTGAATGTGAATTAGAACTCTTGAAAGTAAAATAAGTGTGTTTAATGTCATTTTAATGCCTGAAATTGGTTGAAATAGAAGCTTCTGAGAAGGAGAAAAAGTCTGTAAAAATGGCAATTTTTGACACATTGAGGATACAAAAAGTAGTTATTCAACATGAGGCACATTCCAAATGACATTTTGAATCAATTTTTCTACAGTCCAAAACATCAATTTTCTGATGAAAAACGATGACCCGTGACCTGTCGAACTTTCTCCAAATGGTCAGAAATTATAATTTTTTAATTTTACATTTTTTGACTGTAAATCAATATTGAATGTGAATTAGAACTCTTGCAAGTAAAATAAGTGTGTTTAATGTCATTTTAATGCCTGAAATTGGTCGAAATAGAAGCTCACGAGAAGGAGAAAAAGTCTGTAAAAATGGCAATTTTAGACACATTGAGGCTATAAAAAGTAGTTATTCAACATGAGGCACAATCCAAATGACATTTTGAATCAATTTTTCTACAGTCCAAAAAAATCAATTTTCTGATGAAAAATGATGACCCGTGACCTGTCGAACTTTCTCCAAATGGTCAGAAAGGATAATTTTTTAATATTTAATTTTTTGACTGTAAATGAATATTGAATGTGAATTAGAACTCTTGGAACTAAAATAAGTGTGTTTAGAGTCATTTTAATGCCTGAAATTGGTCGAAATAGAAGCTTCTGAGTAGGAGAAAAAGTCTGTAAAAATAGCAATTTTCGTCACATTGAGGATATAAAATGTAGTTATTCAACATGAGGCACAATCCAAATGACATTTTGAATCAATTTTTCTACAGTCCAAAACATACATTTTAAGATGAAAAACAATGACCCGTGACCTGTCGAACTTTCTCCAAATAGTCAGAAATGATCATTTTTTAATGTTTAATTTTTTGACTGTAAATGAATATTGAATGTGAATTAGAACTCTTGAAACTAAAATAAGTGTGTTTAAATTCATTTTAATGCCTGAAATTTGTCGAAATAGAAGCTTCTGAGTAGGAGAAAAAGTCTGTAAAAATGGCAATTTTGGTCACATTGAGGCTATAAAAAGTAGTTATTTAACATGAGGCACCATCCAAATGACATTTTGAATCAATTTTTCTACAGTCCAAAAAATCAGTTTTCTGATGAAAAACGATGACCCGTGACCTGTCGAACTTTCTCCAAATGGTCAGAAATTATAATTTTTTAATTTTACATTTTTTGACTGTAAATCAATATTGAATGTGAATTAGAACTCTTGAAAGTAAAATAAGTGTGTTTAATGTCATTTTAATGCCTGAAATTGGTTGAAATAGAAGCTTCTGAGAAGGAGAAAAAGTCTGTAAAAATGGCAATTTTTGACACATTGAGGATATAAAAAGTAGTTATTCAACATGAGGCACATTCCAAATGACATTTTGAATCAATTTTTCTACAGTCCAAAATATCAATTTTCTGATGAAAAACGATGACCCGTGACCTGTCGAACTTTCTCCAAATGGTCAGAAATTATAATTTTTTAATTTTACATTTTTTGACTGTAAATCAATATTGAATGTGAATTAGAACTCTTGCAAGTAAAATAAGTGTGTTTAATGTCATTTTAATGCCTGAAATTGGTCGAAATAGAAGCTTCTGAGAAGGAGAAAAGGTCTGTAAAAATGGCAATTTTAGACACATTGAGGCTATAAAAAGTAGTTATTCAACATGAGGCACAATCCAAATGACATTTAGAATACATTTTTCTACATTCCAAAAAATCAATTTTCTGATAAAAAACGATGACCTGTCGAACTTTCTCCAAATGGTCAGAAATGATAATTTTTTAATGTTTAATTTTTTGACTGTAAATGAATATTGAATGTGAATTAGAACTCTTGAAACTAAAAAAAGTGTGTTTAAAGTCATTTTAATGCCTGAAATTGGTCGAAATAGAAGCTTCTGAGAAGGAGAAAAAGTCTGTAAAAATGGCAATTTTTGACACATTGAGGATATAAAAAGTAGTTATTCAACATGAGGCACATTCCAAATGACATTTTGAATCAATTTTTCTACAGTCCAAAATATCAATTTTCTGATGAAAAACGATGACCCGTGACCTGTCGAACTTTCTCCAAATGGTCAGAAATTATAATTTTTTAATTTTACATTTTTTGACTGTAAATCAATATTGAATGTGAATTATAACTCTTGCAAGTAAAATAAGTGTGTTTAATGTCATTTTAATGCCTGAAATTGGTCGAAATAGAAGCTTCTGAGAAGGAGAAAAGGTCTGTAAAAATGGCAATTTTAGACAAATTGAGGCTATAAAAAGTAGTTATTCAACATGAGGCACAATCCAAATGACATTTAGAATACATTTTTCTACAGTCCAAAAAATCAATTTTCTGATAAAAAACGATGACCTGTCGAACTTTCTCCAAATGGTCAGAAATGATAATTTTTTAATGTTTAATTTTTTGACTGTAAATGAATATTGAATGTGAATTAGAACTCTTGAAACTAAAAAAAGTGTGTTTAAAGTCATTTTAATGCCTGAAATTGGTCGAAATAGAAGCTTCTGAGAAGGAGAAAAAGTCTGTAAAAATGGCAATTTTTGACACATTGAGGATATAAAAAGTAGTTATTCAACATGAGGCACATTCCAAATGACATTTTGAATCAATTTTTCTACAGTCCAAAACATCAATTTTCTGATGAAAAACGATGACCCGTGACCTGTCGAACTTTCTCCAAATGGTCAGAAATTATAATTTTTTAATTTTACATTTTTTGACTGTAAATCAATATTGAATGTGAATTAGAACTCTTGCAAGTAAAATAAGTGTGTTTAATGTCATTTTAATGCCTGAAATTGGTCGAAATAGAAGCTTCTGAGAAGGAGAAAAGGTCTGTAAAAATGGCAATTTTAGACACATTGAGGCTATAAAAAGTAGTTATTCAACATGAGGCACAATCCAAATGACATTTTGAATCAAATTTTTCTACAGTCCAAAAAATCAATTTTCTGATGAAAAATGATGACCCGTGACCTGTCGAACTTTCTCCAAATGGTCAGAAATGATCATTTTTTGATGTTACATTTTTTGACTGTAAATGAATATTGAATGTGAATTAGAACTCTTGGAACTAAAATAAGTGTGTTTAGAGTCGTTTTAAAGCCTGAAATTGGTCGAAATAGAAGCTTCTGAGTAGGAGAAAAAGTCTGTAAAAATGGCAATTTTGATCACTTTGAGGCTATAAAAAGTAGTAATTCAACATGAGACAGAATCCAAATGACATTTTGAATCAATTTTGCTACAGTCCAAAAAATCAATTTTCTGATGAAAAACGATGACCCGTGACCTGTCGAACTTTCTCCAAATGGTCAGAAATTATAATTTTTTAATGTTTAATTTTTTGACTGTAAATAAATATTGAATGTGAATTAGAACTCTTGGAACTAAAATAAGTGTGTTTAGAGTCATTTTAATGCCTGAAATTGGTCGAAATAGAAGCTTCTGAGTAGTAGAAAAAGTCTGTAAAAATTGCAATTTTGGTCACATTGAGGATATAAAAAGTAGTTATTAAACATGAGGCACAATCCAAATGACATTTTGAATCAATTTTTCTACAGTCCAAAACATCAATTTTCTGATGAAAAACGATGGCCCGGGACCTGTCGAACTTTCTCCAAATGGTCAGAAATGATAATTTTTTAATGTTATATTTTTTGACTGTAAATGAATATTGAATGTGAATTAGAACTCTTGAAACTAAAATACGTGTGTTTAAAGTCATTTTAATGCCTGAAATTGGTCGAAATAGAAGCTTCTGAGTAGGAGAAAATGTCTGTAGAAATGGCAATTTTGGTCACTTTGAGGCTATAAAAAGTAGTTATTCAACATGAGACACAATCCAAATGACATTTTGAATCAATTTTTCTACAGTCCAAAAAATCAATTTTCTGATGAAAAACGATGACCCGTGACCTGTCGAACTTTCTCCAAATGGTCAGAAATGATAATTTTTTAATGTTTAAAATTTTGATTGTAAATGAATATTGAATGTGAATTAGAACTCTTGGAACTAAAATAAGTGTGTTTAGTATCATTTTAATGCCTGAAATTGGTCGAAATAGAAGCTTCTGAGTAGGAGAAAAAGTCTGTAAAAATGGCAATTTTGGTCACTTTAAGGCTTTAAAAAGTAGTTATTCAACATGAGGCACATTCCAAATGACATTTTGAATCAATTTTTCTACAGTCCAAAACATCAATTTTCTGATGAAAAACGATGACCCGTGACCTGTCGAACTTTCTCCAAATGGTCAGAAATTATAATTTTTTAATTTTACATTTTTTGACTGTAAATCAATATTGAATGTGAATTAGAACTCTTGCAAGTAAAATAAGTGTGTTTAATGTCATTTTAATGCCTGAAATTGGTCGAAATAGAAGCTTCTGAGAAGGAGAAAAGGTCTGTAAAAATGGCAATTTTAGACACATTGAGGCTATAAAAAGTAGTTATTCAACATGAGGCACAATCCAAATGACATTTAGAATACATTTTTCTACAGTCCAAAAAATCAATTTTCTGATAAAAAACGATGACCCGTGACCTGTCGAACTTTCTCCAAATGGTCAGAAATGATAATTTTTTAATGTTTAATTTTTTGACTGTAAATGAATATTGAATGTGAATTAGAACTCTTGAAACTAAAAAAAGTGTGTTTAAAGTCATTTTAATGCCTGAAATTGGTCGAAATAGAAGCTTCTGAGTAGGAGAAAAAGTCTGTAAAAATGGCAATTTTGGTCACTTTGAGGCTATAAAAAGTGGTTATTCAACATGAGACACAATCCAAATGACATTTTGAATCAATTTTGCTACAGTCCAAAAAATCAATTTTCTGATGAAAAACGATGACCCGTGACCTGTCGAACTTTCTCCAAATAGTCAGAAATGATCATTTTTTAATGTTTAATTTTTTGACTGTAAATGAATATTGAATGTGAATTAGAACTCTTGAAACTAAAATAAGTGTGTTTAAATTCATTTTAATGCCTGAAATTTGTCGAAATAGAAGCTTCTGAGTAGGAGAAAAAGTCTGTAAAAATGGCAATTTTGGTCACATTGAGGCTATAAAAAGTAGTTATTCAACATGAGGCACCATCCAAATGACATTTTGAATCATTTTTTCTACAGTCCAAAAAATCAGTTTTCTGACGAAAAACGATGACCCGTGACTTGTCGAACTTTCTCCAAATGGTCAGAAATGATCAATTTTTATGTTAAATTTTTGGACTGTAAATGAATATTGAATGTGAATTATAACTCTTGGAACTAAAATAAGTGTGTTTAGAGTCATTTAATGCCTGAAATTGGTCGAAATAGAAGCTTCTGAGTAGGAGAAAAAGTCTGTAAAAATGTCAATTTTGGTCACATTGAGGATATAAAAAGTAGTTATTCAACATGAGGCACAATCCAAATGACATTTTGAATCAAATTTTTCTACAGTCCAAAAAAATCAATTTTCTGATGAAAAACGATGACCCGTGACCTGTCGAACTTTCTCCAAATGGTCAGAAATTATAATTTTTTAATTTTACATTTTTTGACTGTAAATCAATATTGAATGTGAATTAGAACTCTTGAAAGTAAAATAAGTGTGTTTAATGTCATTTTAATGCCTGAAATTGGTTGAAATAGAAGCTTCTGAGAAGGAGAAAAAGTCTGTAAAAATGGCAATTTTTGACACATTGAGGATACAAAAAGTAGTTATTCAACATGAGGCACATTCCAAATGACATTTTGAATCAATTTTTCTACAGTCCAAAACATCAATTTTCTGATGAAAAACGATGACCCGTGACCTGTCGAACTTTCTCCAAATGGTCAGAAATTATAATTTTTTAATTTTACATTTTTTGACTGTAAATCAATATTGAATGTGAATTAGAACTCTTGCAAGTAAAATAAGTGTGTTTAATGTCATTTTAATGCCTGAAATTGGTCGAAATAGAAGCTTCTGAGAAGGAGAAAAAGTCTGTAAAAATGGCAATTTTAGACACATTGAGGCTATAAAAAGTAGTTATTCAACATGAGGCACAATCCAAATGACATTTTGAATCAATTTTTCTACAGTCCAAAAAAATCAATTTTCTGATGAAAAATGATGACCCGTGACCTGTCGAACTTTCTCCAAATGGTCAGAAAGGATAATTTTTTAATATTTAATTTTTTGACTGTAAATGAATATTGAATGTGAATTAGAACTCTTGGAACTAAAATAAGTGTGTTTAGAGTCATTTTAATGCCTGAAATTGGTCGAAATAGAAGCTTCTGAGTAGGAGAAAAAGTCTGTAAAAATAGCAATTTTCGTCACATTGAGGATATAAAATGTAGTTATTCAACATGAGGCACAATCCAAATGACATTTTGAATCAATTTTTCTACAGTCCAAAACATAAATTTTAAGATGAAAAACAATGACCCGTGACCTGTCGAACTTTCTCCAAATAGTCAGAAATGATCATTTTTTAATGTTTAATTTTTTGACTGTAAATGAATATTGAATGTGAATTAGAACTCTTGAAACTAAAATAAGTGTGTTTAAATTCATTTTAATGCCTGAAATTTGTCGAAATAGAAGCTTCTGAGTAGGAGAAAAAGTCTGTAAAAATGGCAATTTTGGTCACATTGAGGCTATAAAAAGTAGTTATTTAACATGAGGCACCATCCAAATGACATTTTGAATCAATTTTTCTACAGTCCAAAAAATCAGTTTTCTGATGAAAAACGATGACCCGTGACCTGTCGAACTTTCTCCAAATGGTCAGAAATTATAATTTTTTAATTTTACATTTTTTGACTGTAAATCAATATTGAATGTGAATTAGAACTCTTGAAAGTAAAATAAGTGTGTTTAATGTCATTTTAATGCCTGAAATTGGTTGAAATAGAAGCTTCTGAGAAGGAGAAAAAGTCTGTAAAAATGGCAATTTTTGACACATTGAGGATATAAAAAGTAGTTATTCAACATGAGGCACATTCCAAATGACATTTTGAATCAATTTTTCTACAGTCCAAAATATCAATTTTCTGATGAAAAACGATGACCCGTGACCTGTCGAACTTTCTCCAAATGGTCAGAAATTATAATTTTTTAATTTTACATTTTTTGACTGTAAATCAATATTGAATGTGAATTAGAACTCTTGCAAGTAAAATAAGTGTGTTTAATGTCATTTTAATGCCTGAAATTGGTCGAAATAGAAGCTTCTGAGAAGGAGAAAAGGTCTGTAAAAATGGCAATTTTAGACACATTGAGGCTATAAAAAGTAGTTATTCAACATGAGGCACAATCCAAATGACATTTAGAATACATTTTTCTACAGTCCAAAAAATCAATTTTCTGATAAAAAACGATGACCTGTCGAACTTTCTCCAAATGGTCAGAAATGATAATTTTTTAATGTTTAATTTTTTGACTGTAAATGAATATTGAATGTGAATTAGAACTCTTGAAACTAAAAAAAGTGTGTTTAAAGTCATTTTAATGCCTGAAATTGGTCGAAATAGAAGCTTCTGAGAAGGAGAAAAAGTCTGTAAAAATGGCAATTTTTGACACATTGAGGATATAAAAAGTAGTTATTCAACATGAGGCACATTCCAAATGACATTTTGAATCAATTTTTCTACAGTCCAAAATATCAATTTTCTGATGAAAAACGATGACCCGTGACCTGTCGAACTTTCTCCAAATGGTCAGAAATTATAATTTTTTAATTTTACATTTTTTGACTGTAAATCAATATTGAATGTGAATTAGAACTCTTGCAAGTAAAATAAGTGTGTTTAATGTCATTTTAATGCCTGAAATTGGTCGAAATAGAAGCTTCTGAGAAGGAGAAAAGGTCTGTAAAAATGGCAATTTTAGACAAATTGAGGCTATAAAAAGTAGTTATTCAACATGAGGCACAATCCAAATGACATTTAGAATACATTTTTCTACAGTCCAAAAAATCAATTTTTTGATAAAAAACGATGACCTGTCGAACTTTCTCCAAATGGTCAGAAATGATAATTTTTTAATGTTTAATTTTTTGACTGTAAATGAATATTGAATGTGAATTAGAACTCTTGAAACTAAAAAAAGTGTGTTTAAAGTCATTTTAATGCCTGAAATTGGTCGAAATAGAAGCTTCTGAGAAGGAGAAAAAGTCTGTAAAAATGGCAATTTTAGACACATTGAGGCTATAAAAAGTAGTTATTCAACATGAGGCACAATCCAAATGACATTTTGAATCAATTTTTCTACAGTCCAAAAAAATCAATTTTCTGATGAAAAATGATGACCCGTGACCTGTCGAACTTTCTCCAAATGGTCAGAAAGGATAATTTTTTAATGTTTAATTTTTTGACTGTAAATGAATATTGAATGTGAATTAGAACTCTTGGAACTAAAATAAGTGTGTTTAGAGTCATTTTAATGCCTGAAATTGGTCGAAATAGAAGCTTCTGAGAAGGAGAAAAGGTCTGTAAAAATGGCAATTTTGGTCACTTTGAGGCTATAAAAAGTAGTTCTTCAACATGAGACACAATCCAAATGACATTTTGAATCAATTTTTCTACAGTCCAAAAAATCAATTTTCTGATGAAAAACGATGACCCGTGACCTGTCGAACTTTCTCCAAATGGTCAGAAATGATAATTTTTTAATGTTTAAAATTTTGATTGTAAATGAATATTGAATGTGAATTAGAACTCTTGGAACTAAAATAAGTGTGTTTAGTATCATTTTAATGCCTGAAATTGGTCGAAATAGAAGCTTCTGAGTAGGAGAAAAAGTCTGTAAAAATAGCAATTTTCGTCACATTGAGGATATAAAATGTAGTTATTCAACATGAGGCACAATCCAAATGACATTTTGAATCAATTTTTCTACAGTCCAAAACATAAATTTTAAGATGAAAAACAATGACCCGTGACCTGTCGAACTTTCTCCAAATAGTCAGAAATGATCATTTTTTAATGTTTAATTTTTTGACTGTAAATGAATATTGAATGTGAATTAGAACTCTTGAAACTAAAATAAGTGTGTTTAAATTCATTTTAATGCCTGAAATTTGTCGAAATAGAAGCTTCTGAGTAGGAGAAAAAGTCTGTAAAAATGGCAATTTTGGTCACATTGAGGCTATAAAAAGTAGTTATTTAACATGAGGCACCATCCAAATGACATTTTGAATCAATTTTTCTACAGTCCAAAAAATCAGTTTTCTGATGAAAAACGATGACCCGTGACCTGTCGAACTTTCTCCAAATGGTCAGAAATTATAATTTTTTAATTTTACATTTTTTGACTGTAAATCAATATTGAATGTGAATTAGAACTCTTGAAAGTAAAATAAGTGTGTTTAATGTCATTTTAATGCCTGAAATTGGTTGAAATAGAAGCTTCTGAGAAGGAGAAAAAGTCTGTAAAAATGGCAATTTTTGACACATTGAGGATATAAAAAGTAGTTATTCAACATGAGGCACATTCCAAATGACATTTTGAATCAATTTTTCTACAGTCCAAAATATCAATTTTCTGATGAAAAACGATGACCCGTGACCTGTCGAACTTTCTCCAAATGGTCAGAAATGATAATTTTTTAATGTTTAAAATTTTGACTGTAAATGAATATTGAATGTGAATTAGAAGTCTTGGAACTAAAATAAGTGTGTTTAGAGTCATTT
The DNA here is from genome assembly GCF_964204655.1 of Triturus cristatus. NCBI lineage: Eukaryota > Metazoa > Chordata > Amphibia > Caudata > Salamandridae > Triturus > Triturus cristatus. The sequence goes on along the minus strand of NC_140592.1, from coordinate 628,202,029 downwards.
TAATGCCTGAAATTGGTCGAAATAGAAGCTTCTGAGAAGGAGAAAAGGTCTGTAAAAATGGCAATTTTGGTCACTTTGAGGCTATAAAAAGTAGTTCTTCAACATGAGACACAATCCAAATGACATTTTGAATCAATTTTTCTACAGTCCAAAAAATCAATTTTCTGATGAAAAACGATGACCCGTGACCTGTCGAACTTTCTCCAAATGGTCAGAAATGATAATTTTTTAATGTTTAAAATTTTGATTGTAAATGAATATTGAATGTGAATTAGAACTCTTGGAACTAAAATAAGTGTGTTTAGTATCATTTTAATGCCTGAAATTGGTCGAAATAGAAGCTTCTGAGTAGGAGAAAAAGTCTGTAAAAATGGCAATTTTGGTCACTTTAAGGCTTTAAAAAGTAGCTATTCAACATGAGGCACATTCCAAATGACATTTTGAATCAATTTTTCTACAGTCCAAAACATCAATTTTCTGATGAAAAACGATGACCCGTGACCTGTCGAACTTTCTCCAAATGGTCAGAAATTATAATTTTTTAATTTTACATTTTTTGACTGTAAATCAATATTGAATGTGAATTAGAACTCTTGCAAGTAAAATAAGTGTGTTTAATGTCATTTTAATGCCTGAAATTGGTCGAAATAGAAGCTTCTGAGAAGGAGAAAAGGTCTGTAAAAATGGCAATTTTAGACACATTGAGGCTATAAAAAGTAGTTATTCAACATGAGGCACAATCCAAATGACATTTAGAATACATTTTTCTACAGTCCAAAAAATCAATTTTCTGATAAAAAACGATGACCCGTGACCTGTCGAACTTTCTCCAAATGGTCAGAAATGATAATTTTTTAATGTTTAATTTTTTGACTGTAAATGAATATTGAATGTGAATTAGAACTCTTGAAACTAAAAAAAGTGTGTTTAAAGTCATTTTAATGCCTGAAATTGGTCGAAATAGAAGCTTCTGAGTAGGAGAAAAAGTCTGTAAAAATGGCAATTTTGGTCACTTTGAGGCTATAAAAAGTGGTTATTCAACATGAGACACAATCCAAATGACATTTTGAATCAATTTTGCTACAGTCCAAAAAATCAATTTTCTGATGAAAAACGATGACCCGTGATCTGTCGAACTTTCTCCAAATAGTCAGAAATGATCATTTTTTAATGTTTAATTTTTTGACTGTAAATGAATATTGAATGTGAATTAGAACTCTTGAAACTAAAATAAGTGTGTTTAAATTCATTTTAATGCCTGAAATTTGTCGAAATAGAAGCTTCTGAGTAGGAGAAAAAGTCTGTAAAAATGGCAATTTTGGTCACATTGAGGCTATAAAAAGTAGTTATTCAACATGAGGCACCATCCAAATGACATTTTGAATCATTTTTTCTACAGTCCAAAAAATCAGTTTTCTGACGAAAAACGATGACCCGTGACTTGTCGAACTTTCTCCAAATGGTCAGAAATGATCAATTTTTATGTTAAATTTTTGGACTGTAAATGAATATTGAATGTGAATTATAACTCTTGGAACTAAAATAAGTGTGTTTAGAGTCATTTAATGCCTGAAATTGGTCGAAATAGAAGCTTCTGAGTAGGAGAAAAAGTCTGTAAAAATGTCAATTTTGGTCACATTGAGGATATAAAAAGTAGTTATTCAACATGAGGCACAATCCAAATGACATTTTGAATCAAATTTTTCTACAGTCCAAAAAAATCAATTTTCTGATGAAAAACGATGACCCGTGACCTGTCGAACTTTCTCCAAATGGTCAGAAATTATAATTTTTTAATTTTACATTTTTTGACTGTAAATCAATATTGAATGTGAATTAGAACTCTTGAAAGTAAAATAAGTGTGTTTAATGTCATTTTAATGCCTGAAATTGGTTGAAATAGAAGCTTCTGAGAAGGAGAAAAAGTCTGTAAAAATGGCAATTTTTGACACATTGAGGATACAAAAAGTAGTTATTCAACATGAGGCACATTCCAAATGACATTTTGAATCAATTTTTCTACAGTCCAAAACATCAATTTTCTGATGAAAAACGATGACCCGTGACCTGTCGAACTTTCTCCAAATGGTCAGAAATTATAATTTTTTAATTTTACATTTTTTGACTGTAAATCAATATTGAATGTGAATTAGAACTCTTGCAAGTAAAATAAGTGTGTTTAATGTCATTTTAATGCCTGAAATTGGTCGAAATAGAAGCTTCTGAGAAGGAGAAAAAGTCTGTAAAAATGGCAATTTTAGACACATTGAGGCTATAAAAAGTAGTTATTCAACATGAGGCACAATCCAAATGACATTTTGAATCAATTTTTCTACAGTCCAAAAAAATCAATTTTCTGATGAAAAATGATGACCCGTGACCTGTCGAACTTTCTCCAAATGGTCAGAAAGGATAATTTTTTAATATTTAATTTTTTGACTGTAAATGAATATTGAATGTGAATTAGAACTCTTGGAACTAAAATAAGTGTGTTTAGAGTCATTTTAATGCCTGAAATTGGTCGAAATAGAAGCTTCTGAGTAGGAGAAAAAGTCTGTAAAAATAGCAATTTTCGTCACATTGAGGATATAAAATGTAGTTATTCAACATGAGGCACAATCCAAATGACATTTTGAATCAATTTTTCTACAGTCCAAAACATAAATTTTAAGATGAAAAACAATGACCCGTGACCTGTCGAACTTTCTCCAAATAGTCAGAAATGATCATTTTTTAATGTTTAATTTTTTGACTGTAAATGAATATTGAATGTGAATTAGAACTCTTGAAACTAAAATAAGTGTGTTTAAATTCATTTTAATGCCTGAAATTTGTCGAAATAGAAGCTTCTGAGTAGGAGAAAAAGTCTGTAAAAATGGCAATTTTGGTCACATTGAGGCTATAAAAAGTAGTTATTTAACATGAGGCACCATCCAAATGACATTTTGAATCAATTTTTCTACAGTCCAAAAAATCAGTTTTCTGATGAAAAACGATGACCCGTGACCTGTCGAACTTTCTCCAAATGGTCAGAAATTATAATTTTTTAATTTTACATTTTTTGACTGTAAATCAATATTGAATGTGAATTAGAACTCTTGAAAGTAAAATAAGTGTGTTTAATGTCATTTTAATGCCTGAAATTGGTTGAAATAGAAGCTTCTGAGAAGGAGAAAAAGTCTGTAAAAATGGCAATTTTTGACACATTGAGGATATAAAAAGTAGTTATTCAACATGAGGCACATTCCAAATGACATTTTGAATCAATTTTTCTACAGTCCAAAATATCAATTTTCTGATGAAAAACGATGACCCGTGACCTGTCGAACTTTCTCCAAATGGTCAGAAATTATAATTTTTTAATTTTACATTTTTTGACTGTAAATCAATATTGAATGTGAATTAGAACTCTTGCAAGTAAAATAAGTGTGTTTAATGTCATTTTAATGCCTGAAATTGGTCGAAATAGAAGCTTCTGAGAAGGAGAAAAGGTCTGTAAAAATGGCAATTTTAGACACATTGAGGCTATAAAAAGTAGTTATTCAACATGAGGCACAATCCAAATGACATTTAGAATACATTTTTCTACATTCCAAAAAATCAATTTTCTGATAAAAAACGATGACCTGTCGAACTTTCTCCAAATGGTCAGAAATGATAATTTTTTAATGTTTAATTTTTTGACTGTAAATGAATATTGAATGTGAATTAGAACTCTTGAAACTAAAAAAAGTGTGTTTAAAGTCATTTTAATGCCTGAAATTGGTCGAAATAGAAGCTTCTGAGAAGGAGAAAAAGTCTGTAAAAATGGCAATTTTTGACACATTGAGGATATAAAAAGTAGTTATTCAACATGAGGCACATTCCAAATGACATTTTGAATCAATTTTTCTACAGTCCAAAATATCAATTTTCTGATGAAAAACGATGACCCGTGACCTGTCGAACTTTCTCCAAATGGTCAGAAATTATAATTTTTTAATTTTACATTTTTTGACTGTAAATCAATATTGAATGTGAATTATAACTCTTGCAAGTAAAATAAGTGTGTTTAATGTCATTTTAATGCCTGAAATTGGTCGAAATAGAAGCTTCTGAGAAGGAGAAAAGGTCTGTAAAAATGGCAATTTTAGACAAATTGAGGCTATAAAAAGTAGTTATTCAACATGAGGCACAATCCAAATGACATTTAGAATACATTTTTCTACAGTCCAAAAAATCAATTTTCTGATAAAAAACGATGACCTGTCGAACTTTCTCCAAATGGTCAGAAATGATAATTTTTTAATGTTTAATTTTTTGACTGTAAATGAATATTGAATGTGAATTAGAACTCTTGAAACTAAAAAAAGTGTGTTTAAAGTCATTTTAATGCCTGAAATTGGTCGAAATAGAAGCTTCTGAGAAGGAGAAAAAGTCTGTAAAAATGGCAATTTTTGACACATTGAGGATATAAAAAGTAGTTATTCAACATGAGGCACATTCCAAATGACATTTTGAATCAATTTTTCTACAGTCCAAAACATCAATTTTCTGATGAAAAACGATGACCCGTGACCTGTCGAACTTTCTCCAAATGGTCAGAAATTATAATTTTTTAATTTTACATTTTTTGACTGTAAATCAATATTGAATGTGAATTAGAACTCTTGCAAGTAAAATAAGTGTGTTTAATGTCATTTTAATGCCTGAAATTGGTCGAAATAGAAGCTTCTGAGAAGGAGAAAAGGTCTGTAAAAATGGCAATTTTAGACACATTGAGGCTATAAAAAGTAGTTATTCAACATGAGGCACAATCCAAATGACATTTTGAATCAAATTTTTCTACAGTCCAAAAAATCAATTTTCTGATGAAAAATGATGACCCGTGACCTGTCGAACTTTCTCCAAATGGTCAGAAATGATCATTTTTTGATGTTACATTTTTTGACTGTAAATGAATATTGAATGTGAATTAGAACTCTTGGAACTAAAATAAGTGTGTTTAGAGTCGTTTTAAAGCCTGAAATTGGTCGAAATAGAAGCTTCTGAGTAGGAGAAAAAGTCTGTAAAAATGGCAATTTTGATCACTTTGAGGCTATAAAAAGTAGTAATTCAACATGAGACAGAATCCAAATGACATTTTGAATCAATTTTGCTACAGTCCAAAAAATCAATTTTCTGATGAAAAACGATGACCCGTGACCTGTCGAACTTTCTCCAAATGGTCAGAAATTATAATTTTTTAATGTTTAATTTTTTGACTGTAAATAAATTTTGAATGTGAATTAGAACTCTTGGAACTAAAATAAGTGTGTTTAGAGTCATTTTAATGCCTGAAATTGGTCGAAATAGAAGCTTCTGAGTAGTAGAAAAAGTCTGTAAAAATTGCAATTTTGGTCACATTGAGGATATAAAAAGTAGTTATTAAACATGAGGCACAATCCAAATGACATTTTGAATCAATTTTTCTACAGTCCAAAACATCAATTTTCTGATGAAAAACGATGGCCCGGGACCTGTCGAACTTTCTCCAAATGGTCAGAAATGATAATTTTTTAATGTTATATTTTTTGACTGTAAATGAATATTGAATGTGAATTAGAACTCTTGAAACTAAAATACGTGTGTTTAAAGTCATTTTAATGCCTGAAATTGGTCGAAATAGAAGCTTCTGAGTAGGAGAAAATGTCTGTAGAAATGGCAATTTTGGTCACTTTGAGGCTATAAAAAGTAGTTATTCAACATGAGACACAATCCAAATGACATTTTGAATCAATTTTTCTACAGTCCAAAAAATCAATTTTCTGATGAAAAACGATGACCCGTGACCTGTCGAACTTTCTCCAAATGGTCAGAAATGATAATTTTTTAATGTTTAAAATTTTGATTGTAAATGAATATTGAATGTGAATTAGAACTCTTGGAACTAAAATAAGTGTGTTTAGTATCATTTTAATGCCTGAAATTGGTCGAAATAGAAGCTTCTGAGTAGGAGAAAAAGTCTGTAAAAATGGCAATTTTGGTCACTTTAAGGCTTTAAAAAGTAGTTATTCAACATGAGGCACATTCCAAATGACATTTTGAATCAATTTTTCTACAGTCCAAAACATCAATTTTCTGATGAAAAACGATGACCCGTGACCTGTCGAACTTTCTCCAAATGGTCAGAAATTATAATTTTTTAATTTTACATTTTTTGACTGTAAATCAATATTGAATGTGAATTAGAACTCTTGCAAGTAAAATAAGTGTGTTTAATGTCATTTTAATGCCTGAAATTGGTCGAAATAGAAGCTTCTGAGAAGGAGAAAAGGTCTGTAAAAATGGCAATTTTAGACACATTGAGGCTATAAAAAGTAGTTATTCAACATGAGGCACAATCCAAATGACATTTAGAATACATTTTTCTACAGTCCAAAAAATCAATTTTCTGATAAAAAACGATGACCCGTGACCTGTCGAACTTTCTCCAAATGGTCAGAAATGATAATTTTTTAATGTTTAATTTTTTGACTGTAAATGAATATTGAATGTGAATTAGAACTCTTGAAACTAAAAAAAGTGTGTTTAAAGTCATTTTAATGCCTGAAATTGGTCGAAATAGAAGCTTCTGAGTAGGAGAAAAAGTCTGTAAAAATGGCAATTTTGGTCACTTTGAGGCTATAAAAAGTGGTTATTCAACATGAGACACAATCCAAATGACATTTTGAATCAATTTTGCTACAGTCCAAAAAATCAATTTTCTGATGAAAAACGATGACCCGTGACCTGTCGAACTTTCTCCAAATAGTCAGAAATGATCATTTTTTAATGTTTAATTTTTTGACTGTAAATGAATATTGAATGTGAATTAGAACTCTTGAAACTAAAATAAGTGTGTTTAAATTCATTTTAATGCCTGAAATTTGTCGAAATAGAAGCTTCTGAGTAGGAGAAAAAGTCTGTAAAAATGGCAATTTTGGTCACATTGAGGCTATAAAAAGTAGTTATTCAACATGAGGCACCATCCAAATGACATTTTGAATCATTTTTTCTACAGTCCAAAAAATCAGTTTTCTGACGAAAAACGATGACCCGTGACTTGTCGAACTTTCTCCAAATGGTCAGAAATGATCAATTTTTATGTTAAATTTTTGGACTGTAAATGAATATTGAATGTGAATTATAACTCTTGGAACTAAAATAAGTGTGTTTAGAGTCATTTAATGCCTGAAATTGGTCGAAATAGAAGCTTCTGAGTAGGAGAAAAAGTCTGTAAAAATGTCAATTTTGGTCACATTGAGGATATAAAAAGTAGTTATTCAACATGAGGCACAATCCAAATGACATTTTGAATCAAATTTTTCTACAGTCCAAAAAAATCAATTTTCTGATGAAAAACGATGACCCGTGACCTGTCGAACTTTCTCCAAATGGTCAGAAATTATAATTTTTTAATTTTACATTTTTTGACTGTAAATCAATATTGAATGTGAATTAGAACTCTTGAAAGTAAAATAAGTGTGTTTAATGTCATTTTAATGCCTGAAATTGGTTGAAATAGAAGCTTCTGAGAAGGAGAAAAAGTCTGTAAAAATGGCAATTTTTGACACATTGAGGATACAAAAAGTAGTTATTCAACATGAGGCACATTCCAAATGACATTTTGAATCAATTTTTCTACAGTCCAAAACATCAATTTTCTGATGAAAAACGATGACCCGTGACCTGTCGAACTTTCTCCAAATGGTCAGAAATTATAATTTTTTAATTTTACATTTTTTGACTGTAAATCAATATTGAATGTGAATTAGAACTCTTGCAAGTAAAATAAGTGTGTTTAATGTCATTTTAATGCCTGAAATTGGTCGAAATAGAAGCTTCTGAGAAGGAGAAAAAGTCTGTAAAAATGGCAATTTTAGACACATTGAGGCTATAAAAAGTAGTTATTCAACATGAGGCACAATCCAAATGACATTTTGAATCAATTTTTCTACAGTCCAAAAAAATCAATTTTCTGATGAAAAATGATGACCCGTGACCTGTCGAACTTTCTCCAAATGGTCAGAAAGGATAATTTTTTAATATTTAATTTTTTGACTGTAAATGAATATTGAATGTGAATTAGAACTCTTGGAACTAAAATAAGTGTGTTTAGAGTCATTTTAATGCCTGAAATTGGTCGAAATAGAAGCTTCTGAGTAGGAGAAAAAGTCTGTAAAAATAGCAATTTTCGTCACATTGAGGATATAAAATGTAGTTATTCAACATGAGGCACAATCCAAATGACATTTTGAATCAATTTTTCTACAGTCCAAAACATAAATTTTAAGATGAAAAACAATGACCCGTGACCTGTCGAACTTTCTCCAAATAGTCAGAAATGATCATTTTTTAATGTTTAATTTTTTGACTGTAAATGAATATTGAATGTGAATTAGAACTCTTGAAACTAAAATAAGTGTGTTTAAATTCATTTTAATGCCTGAAATTTGTCGAAATAGAAGCTTCTGAGTAGGAGAAAAAGTCTGTAAAAATGGCAATTTTGGTCACATTGAGGCTATAAAAAGTAGTTATTTAACATGAGGCACCATCCAAATGACATTTTGAATCAATTTTTCTACAGTCCAAAAAATCAGTTTTCTGATGAAAAACGATGACCCGTGACCTGTCGAACTTTCTCCAAATGGTCAGAAATTATAATTTTTTAATTTTACATTTTTTGACTGTAAATCAATATTGAATGTGAATTAGAACTCTTGAAAGTAAAATAAGTGTGTTTAATGTCATTTTAATGCCTGAAATTGGTTGAAATAGAAGCTTCTGAGAAGGAGAAAAAGTCTGTAAAAATGGCAATTTTTGACACATTGAGGATATAAAAAGTAGTTATTCAACATGAGGCACATTCCAAATGACATTTTGAATCAATTTTTCTACAGTCCAAAATATCAATTTTCTGATGAAAAACGATGACCCGTGACCTGTCGAACTTTCTCCAAATGGTCAGAAATTATAATTTTTTAATTTTACATTTTTTGACTGTAAATCAATATTGAATGTGAATTAGAACTCTTGCAAGTAAAATAAGTGTGTTTAATGTCATTTTAATGCCTGAAATTGGTCGAAATAGAAGCTTCTGAGAAGGAGAAAAGGTCTGTAAAAATGGCAATTTTAGACACATTGAGGCTATAAAAAGTAGTTATTCAACATGAGGCACAATCCAAATGACATTTAGAATACATTTTTCTACAGTCCAAAAAATCAATTTTCTGATAAAAAACGATGACCTGTCGAACTTTCTCCAAATGGTCAGAAATGATAATTTTTTAATGTTTAATTTTTTGACTGTAAATGAATATTGAATGTGAATTAGAACTCTTGAAACTAAAAAAAGTGTGTTTAAAGTCATTTTAATGCCTGAAATTGGTCGAAATAGAAGCTTCTGAGAAGGAGAAAAAGTCTGTAAAAATGGCAATTTTTGACACATTGAGGATATAAAAAGTAGTTATTCAACATGAGGCACATTCCAAATGACATTTTGAATCAATTTTTCTACAGTCCAAAATATCAATTTTCTGATGAAAAACGATGACCCGTGACCTGTCGAACTTTCTCCAAATGGTCAGAAATTATAATTTTTTAATTTTACATTTTTTGACTGTAAATCAATATTGAATGTGAATTAGAACTCTTGCAAGTAAAATAAGTGTGTTTAATGTCATTTTAATGCCTGAAATTGGTCGAAATAGAAGCTTCTGAGAAGGAGAAAAGGTCTGTAAAAATGGCAATTTTAGACAAATTGAGGCTATAAAAAGTAGTTATTCAACATGAGGCACAATCCAAATGACATTTAGAATACATTTTTCTACAGTCCAAAAAATCAATTTTTTGATAAAAAACGATGACCTGTCGAACTTTCTCCAAATGGTCAGAAATGATAATTTTTTAATGTTTAATTTTTTGACTGTAAATGAATATTGAATGTGAATTAGAACTCTTGAAACTAAAAAAAGTGTGTTTAAAGTCATTTTAATGCCTGAAATTGGTCGAAATAGAAGCTTCTGAGAAGGAGAAAAAGTCTGTAAAAATGGCAATTTTTGACACATTGAGGATATAAAAAGTAGTTATTCAACATGAGGCACATTCCAAATGACATTTTGAATCAATTTTTCTACAGTCCAAAACATCAATTTTCTGATGAAAAACGATGACCCGTGACCTGTCGAACTTTCTCCAAATGGTCAGAAATTATAATTTTTTAATTTTACATTTTTTGACTGTAAATCAATATTGAATGTGAATTAGAACTCTTGCAAGTAAAATAAGTGTGTTTAATGTCATTTTAATGCCTGAAATTGGTCGAAATAGAAGCTTCTGAGAAGGAGAAAAGGTCTGTAAAAATGGCAATTTTAGACACATTGAGGCTATAAAAAGTAGTTATTCAACATGAGGCACAATCCAAATGACATTTTGAATCAAATTTTTCTACAGTCCAAAAAATCAATTTTCTGATGAAAAATGATGACCCGTGACCTGTCGAACTTTCTCCAAATGGTCAGAAATGATCATTTTTTGATGTTACATTTTTTGACTGTAAATGAATATTGAATGTGAATTAGAACTCTTGGAACTAAAATAAGTGTGTTTAGAGTCGTTTTAAAGCCTGAAATTGGTCGAAATAGAAGCTTCTGAGTAGGAGAAAAAGTCTGTAAAAATGGCAATTTTGATCACTTTGAGGCTATAAAAAGTAGTAATTCAACATGAGACACAATCCAAATGACATTTTGAATCAATTTTGCTACAGTCCAAAAAATCAATTTTCTGATGAAAAACGATGACCCGTGACCTGTCGAACTTTATCCAAATGGTCAGAAATTATAATTTTTTAATGTTTAATTTTTTGACTGTAAATAAATATTGAATGTGAATTAGAACTCTTGGAACTAAAATAGGTGTGTTTAGAGTCATTTTAATGCCTGAAATTGGTCGAAATAGAAGCTTCTGAGTAGTAGAAAAAGTCTGTAAAAATGGCAATTTTGGTCACATTGAGGATATAAAAAGTAGTTATTAAACATGAGGCACAATCCAAATGACATTTTGAATCAATTTTTCTACAGTCCAAAACATCAATTTTCTGATGAAAAACGATGGCCCGTGACCTGTCAAACTTTCTCCAAATGGTCAGAAATGATAATTTTTTAATGTTATATTTTTTGACTGTAAATGAATATTGAATGTGAATTAAAACTCTTGAAACTAAAATACGTGTGTTTAAAGTCATTTTAATGCCTGAAATTGGTCGAAATAGAAGCTTCTGAGTAGGAGAAAATGTCTGTAGAAATGGCAATTTTGGTCACTTTGAGGCTATAAAAAGTAGTTATTCAACATGAGACACAATCCAAATGACATTTTGAATCAATTTTTCTACAGTCCAAAAAATCAATTTTCTGATGAAAAACGATGACCCGTGACCTGTCGAACTTTCTCCAAATGGTCAGAAATGATAATTTTTTAATGTTTAAAATTTTGATTGTAAATGAATATTGAATGTGAATTAGAACTCTTGGAACTAAAATAAGTGTGTTTAGTATCATTTTAATGCCTGAAATTGGTCGAAATAGAAGCTTCTGAGTAGGAGAAAAAGTCTGTAAAAATGGCAATTTTGGTCACTTTAAGGCTATAAAAAGTAGTTATTCAACATGAGGCACAAACCAAATGACATTTTGAATAAATTTTTCTACAGTCCAAAAAATCAATTTTCTGATGAAAAACGATGACCCGTGACCTGTCGAACTTTTTCCAAATGGTCAGAAATGATCATTTTTTTATGTTACATTTTTTGACTGTAGATGAATATTGAATGTGAATTAGAACTCTTGGAACTAAAATAAGTGTGTTTAGAGTCATTTTAATGCCTGAAATTGGTCGAAATAAAAGCTTCTGTGTAGGAGAAAAAGTCTGTAAAAATGGCAATTTTGGTCACATTGAGGATATAAAATGTAGTTATTCAACATGAGGCAAAATCCAAATGACATTTTGAATCAATTTTTCTACAGTCCAAAAAATCAGTTTTCTGATGAAAAACGATGACCCGTGACCTGTCGAACTTTCTCCAAATGGTCAGAAATGATCAATTTTTATGTTAAATTTTTGGACTGTAAATGAATATTGAATGTGAATTATAACTCTTGGAACTAAAATAAGTGTGTTTAGAGTCATTTTAATGCCTGAAATTGGTCGAAATAGAAGCTTCTGAGTAGGAGAAAAAGTCTGTAAAAATGTCAATTTTGGTCACATTGAGGATATAAAAAGTAGTTATTCAACATGAGGCACAATCCAAATGACATTTTGAATCAAATTTTTCTACAGTCCAAAAAAATCAATTTTCTGATGAAAAACGATGACCCGTGACCTGTCGAACTTTCTCCAAATGGTCAGAAATTATAATTTTTTAATTTTACATTTTTTGACTGTAAATCAATATTGAATGTGAATTAGAACTCTTGAAAGTAAAATAAGTGTGTTTAATGTCATTTTAATGCCTGAAATTGGTTGAAATAGAAGCTTCTGAGAAGGAGAAAAAGTCTGTAAAAATGGCAATTTTTGACACATTGAGGATACAAAAAGTAGTTATTCAACATGAGGCACATTCCAAATGACATTTTGAATCAATTTTTCTACTGTCCAAAACATCAATTTTCTGATGAAAAACGATGACCCGTGACCTGTCGAACTTTCTCCAAATGGTCAGAAATTATAATTTTTTAATTTTACATTTTTTGACTGTAAATCAATATTGAATGTGAATTAGAACTCTTGCAAGTAAAATAAGTGTGTTTAATGTCATTTTAATGCCTGAAATTGGTCGAAATAGAAGCTTCTGAGAAGGAGAAAAAGTCTGTAAAAATGGCAATTTTAGACACATTGAGGCTATAAAAAGTAGTTATTCAACATGAGGCACAATCCAAATGACATTTTGAATCAATTTTTCTACAGTCCAAAAAAATCAATTTTCTGATGAAAAATGATGACCCGTGACCTGTCGAACTTTCTCCAAATGGTCAGAAAGGATAATTTTTTAATGTTTAATTTTTTGACTGTAAATGAATATTGAATGTGAATTAGAACTCTTGGAACTAAAATAAGTGTGTTTAGAGTCATTTTAATGCCTGAAATTGGTCGAAATAGAAGCTTCTGAGTAGGAGAAAAAGTCTGTAAAAATAGCAATTTTCGTCACATTGAGGATATAAAATGTAGTTATTCAACATGAGGCACAATCCAAATGACATTTTGAATCAATTTTTCTACAGTCCAAAACATAAATTTTAAGATGAAAAACAATGACCCGTGACCTGTCGAACTTTCTCCAAATAGTCAGAAATGATCATTTTTTAATGTTTAATTTTTTGACTGTAAATAAATATTGAATGTGAATTAGAACTCTTGGAACTAAAATAAGTGTGTTTAGAGTCATTTTAATGCCTGAAATTGGTCGAAATAGAAGCTTCTGAGTAGTAGAAAAAGTCTGTAAAAATGGCAATTTTGGTCACATTGAGGATATAAAAAGTAGTTATTAAACATGAGGCACAATCCAAATTACATTTTGAATCAATTTTTCTACAGTCCAAAACATCAATTTTCTGATGAAAAACGATGGCCCGTGACCTGTCGAACTTTCTCCAAATGGTCAGAAATGATAATTTTTTAATGTTATATTTTTTGACTGTAAATGAATATTGAATGTGAATTAGAACTCTTGAAACTAAAATACGTGTGTTTAAAGTCATTTTAATGCCTGAAATTGGTCGAAATAGAAGCTTCTGAGTAGGAGAAAATGTCTGTAGAAATGGCAATTTTGGTCACTTTGAGGCTATAAAAAGTAGTTATTCAACATGAGACACAATCCAAATGACATTTTGAATCAATTTTTCTACAGTCCAAAAAATCAATTTTCTGATGAAAAACGATGACCCGTGACCTGTCGAACTTTCTCCAAATGGTCAGAAATGATAATTTTTTAATGTTTAAAATTTTGATTGTAAATGAATATTGAATTTGAATTAGAACTCTTGGAACTAAAATAAGTGTGTTTAGTATCATTTTAATGCCTGAAATTGGTCGAAATAGAAGCTTCTGAGTAGGAGAAAAAGTCTGTAAAAATGGCAATTTTGGTCACTTTAAGGCTATAAAAAGTAGTTATTCAACATGAGGCACAAACCAAATGACATTTTGAATAAATTTTTCTACAGTCCAAAAAATCAATTTTCTGATGAAAAACGATGACCCGTGACCTGTCGAACTTTTTCCAAATGGTCAGAAATGATCATTTTTTTATGTTACATTTTTTGACTGTAGATGAATATTGAATGTGAATTAGAACTCTTGGAACTAAAATATGTGTGTTTAGAGTCATTTTAATGCCTGAAATTGGTCGAAATAAAAGCTTCTGAGTAGGAGAAAAAGTCTGTAAAAATGGCAATTTTGGTCACATTGAGGATATAAAATGTAGTTATTCAACATGAGGCACAATCCAAATGACATTTTGAATCAATTTTTCTACAGTCCAAAACATCAATTTTCAGATGAAAAACAATGACCCGTGACCTGTCGAACTTTCTCCAAATAGTCAGAAATGATCATTTTTTAATGTTTAATTTTTTGACTGTAAATGAATATTAAATGTGAATTAGAACTCTTGAAACTAAAATAAGTGTGTTTAAATTCATTTTAATGCCTGAAATTTGTCGAAATAGAAGCTTCTGAGTAGGAGAAAAAGTCTGTAAAAATGGCAATTTTGGTCACATTGAGGCTATAAAAAGTAGTTATTCAACATGAGGCACCATCCAAATGACATTTTGAATCAATTTTTCTACAGTCCAAAAAATCAGTTTTCTGATGAAAAACGATGACCCGTGACCTGTCGAACTTTCTCCAAATGGTCAGAAATGATCAATTTTTATGTTAAATTTTTGGACTGTAAATGAATATTGAATGTGAATTATAACTCTTGGAACTAAAATAAGTGTGTTTAGAGTCATTTTAATGCCTGAAATTGGTCGAAATAGAAGCTTCTGAGTAGGAGAAAAAGTCTGTAAAAATGTCAATTTTGGTCACATTGAGGATATAAAAAGTAGTTATTCAACATGAGGCACAATCCAAATGACATTTTGAATCAAATTTTTCTACAGTCCAAAAAAATCAATTTTCTGATGAAAAACGATGACCCGTGACCTGTCGAACTTTCTCCAAATGGTCAGAAATTATAATTTTTTTAATTTTACATTTTTTGACTGTAAATCAATATTGAATGTGAATTAGAACTCTTGAAAGTAAAATAAGTGTGTTTAGAGTCATTTTAATGCCTGAAATTGGTCGAAATAGAAGCTTCTGAGTAGTAGAAAAAGTCTGTAAAAATGGCAATTTTGGTCACATTGAGGATATAAAAAGTAGTTATTAAACATGAGGCACAATCCAAATGACATTTTGAATCAATTTTTCTACAGTCCAAAACATCAATTTTCTGATGAAAAACGATGGCCCGTGACCTGTCGAACTTTCTCCAAATGGTCAGAAATGATAATTTTTTAATGTTATATTTTTTGACTGTAAATGAATATTGAATGTGAATTAGAACTCTTGAAAATAAAATACGTGTGTTTAAAGTCATTTTAATGCCTGAAATTGGTCGAAATAGAAGCTTCTGAGTAGGAGAAAATGTCTGTAGAAATGGCAATTTTGGTCACTTTGAGGCTATAAAAAGTAGTTATTCAACATGAGACACAATCCAAATGACATTTTGAATCAATTTTTCTACAGTCCAAAAAATCAATTTTCTGATGAAAAACGATGACCCGTGACCTGTCGAACTTTCTCCAAATGGTCAGAAATGATAATTTTTTAATGTTTAAAATTTTGATTGTAAATGAATATTGAATGTGAATTAGAACTCTTGGAACTAAAATAAGTGTGTTTAGTATCATTTTAATGCCTGAAATTGGTCGAAATAGAAGCTTCTGAGTAGGAGAAAAAGTCTGTAAAAATGGCAATTTTGGTCACTTTAAGGCTATAAAAAGTAGTTATTCAACATGAGGCACAAACCAAATGACATTTTGAATAAATTTTTCTACAGTCCAAAAAATCAATTTTCTGATGAAAAACGATGACCCGTGACCTGTCGAACTTTTTCCAAATGGTCAGAAATGATCATTTTTTTATGTTACATTTTTTGACTGTAGATGAATATTGAATGTGAATTAGAACTCTTGGAACTAAAATATGTGTGTTTAGAGTCATTTTAATGCCTGAAATTGGTCGAAATAAAAGCTTCTGAGTAGGAGAAAAAGTCTGTAAAAATGGCAATTTTGGTCACATTGAGGATATAAAATGTAGTTATTCAACATGAGGCACAATCCAAATGACATTTTGAATCAATTTTTCTACAGTCCAAAACATCAATTTTCAGATGAAAAACAATGACCCGTGACCTGTCGAACTTTCTCCAAATAGTCAGAAATGATCATTTTTTAATGTTTAATTTTTTGACTGTAAATGAATATTAAATGTGAATTAGAACTCTTGAAACTAAAATAAGTGTGTTTAAATTCATTTTAATGCCTGAAATTTGTCGAAATAGAAGCTTCTGAGTAGGAGAAAAAGTCTGTAAAAATGGCAATTTTGGTCACATTGAGGCTATAAAAAGTAGTTATTCAACATGAGGCACCATCCAAATGACATTTTGAATCAATTTTTCTACAGTCCAAAAAATCAGTTTTCTGATGAAAAACGATGACCCGTGACCTGTCGAACTTTCTCCAAATGGTCAGAAATGATCAATTTTTATGTTAAATTTTTGGACTGTAAATGAATATTGAATGTGAATTATAACTCTTGGAACTAAAATAAGTGTGTTTAGAGTCATTTTAATGCCTGAAATTGGTCGAAATAGAAGCTTCTGAGAAGGAGAAAAGGTCTGTAAAAATGGCAATTTTAGACAAATTGAGGCTATAAAAAGTAGTTATTCAACATGAGGCACAATCCAAATGACATTTAGAATACATTTTTCTACAGTCCAAAAAATCAATTTTCTGATAAAAAACGATGACCTGTCGAACTTTCTCCAAATGGTCAGAAATGATAATTTTTTAATGTTTAATTTTTTGACTGTAAATGAATATTGAATGTGAATTAGAACTCTTGAAACTAAAAAAAGTGTGTTTAAAGTCATTTTAATGCCTGAAATTGGTCGAAATAGAAGCTTCTGAGAAGGAGAAAAAGTCTGTAAAAATGGCAATTTTTGACACATTGAGGATATAAAAAGTAGTTATTCAACATGAGGCACATTCCAAATGACATTTTGAATCAATTTTTCTACAGTCCAAAACATCAATTTTCTGATGAAAAACGATGACCCGTGACCTGTCGAACTTTCTCCAAATGGTCAGAAATTATAATTTTTTAATTTTACATTTTTGGACTGTAAATGAATATTGAATGTGAATTAGAACTCTTGGAACTAAAATAAGTGTGTTTAATTTCATTTTAATGCCTGAAATTGGTCGAAATAGAAGCTTCTGAGGAGAAAAAGTCTGTAAAAATGGCAATTTTAGACACATTGAGGCTATAAAAAGTAGTTATTCAACATGAGGCACAATCCAAATGACATTTTGAATCAATTTTTCTACAGTCCAAAAAAATCAATTTTCTGATGAAAAATGATGACCCGTGACCTGTCGAACTTTCTCCAAATGGTCAGAAATGATAATTTTTTAATGTTTAATTTTTTGACTGTAAATGAATATTGAATGTGAATTAGAACTCTTGGAACTAAAATAAGTGTGTTTAGAGTCATTTTAATGCCTGAAATTGGTCGAAATAGAAGCTTCTGAGTAGGAGAAAAAGTCTGTAAAAATAGCAATTTTGGTCACATTGAGGATATAAAATGTAGTTATTCAACATGAGGCACAATCCAAATGACATTTTGAATCAATTTTTCTACAGTCCAAAACATAAATTTTAAGATGAAAAACAATGACCCGTGACCTGTCGAACTTTCTCCAAATAGTCAGAAATGATCATTTTTTAATGTTTAATTTTTTGACTGTAAATGAATATTGAATGTGATTTAGAACTCTTGAAACTAAAATAAGTGTGTTTAAATTCATTTTAATGCCTGAAATTTGTCGAAATAGAAGCTTCTGAGTAGGAGAAAAAGTCTGTGAAAATGGCAATTTTGGTCACATTGAGGCTATAAAAAGTAGTTATTCAACATGAGGCACCATCCAAATGACATTTTGAATCAATTTTTCTACAGTCCAAAAAAATCAGTTTTCTGATGAAAAACGATGACCCGTGACCTGTCGAACTTTCTCCAAATGGTCAGAAATGATCAATTTTTATGTTAAATTTTTGGACTGTAAATGAATATTGAATGTGAATTAGAACTCTTGGAACTAAAATAAGTGTGTTTAGAGTCATTTTAATGCCTGAAATTGGTCGAAATAGAAGCTTCTGAGTAGTAGAAAAAGTCTGTAAAAATGGCAATTTTGGTCACATTGAGGATATAAAAAGTAGTTATTAAACATGAGGCACAATCCAAATGACATTTTGAATCAATTTTTCTACAGTCCAAAACATCAATTTTCTGATGAAAAACGATGGCCCGTGACCTGTCGAACTTTCTCCAAATGGTCAGAAATGATAATTTTTTAATGTTATATTTTTTGACTGTAAATGAATATTGAATGTGAATTAGAACTCTTGAAACTAAAATACGTGTGTTTAAAGTCATTTTAATGCCTGAAATTGGTCGAAATAGAAGCTTCTGAGTAGGAGAAAATGTCTGTAGAAATGGCAATTTTGGTCACTTTGAGGCTATAAAAAGTAGTTATTCAACATGAGACACAATCCAAATGACATTTTGAATCAATTTTTCTACAGTCCAAAAAATCAATTTTCTGATGAAAAACGATGACCCGTGACCTGTCGAACTTTCTCCAAATGGTCAGAAATGATAATTTTTTAATGTTTAAAATTTTGATTGTAAATGAATATTGAATGTGAATTAGAACTCTTGGAACTAAAATAAGTGTGTTTAGTATCATTTTAATGCCTGAAATTGGTCGAAATAGAAGCTTCTGAGTAGGAGAAAAAGTCTGTAAAAATGGCAATTTTGGTCACTTTAAGGCTATAAAAAGTAGTTATTCAACATGAGGCACAAACCAAATGACATTTTCAATAAATTTTTCTACAGTCCAAAAAATCAATTTTCTGATGAAAAACGATGACCCGTGACCTGTCGAACTTTTTCCAAATGGTCAGAAATGATCATTTTTTTATGTTACATTTTTTGACTGTAGATGAATATTGAATGTGAATTAGAACTCTTGGAACTAAAATATGTGTGTTTAGAGTCATTTTAATGCCTGAAAATGGTCGAAATAAAAGCTTCTGAGTAGGAGAAAAAGTCTGTAAAAATGGCAATTTTGGTCACATTGAGGATATAAAATGTAGTTATTCAACATGAGGCACAATCCAAATGACATTTTGAATCAATTTTTCTACAGTCCAAAAAATCAGTTTTCTGATGAAAAACGATGACCCGTCACCTGTCGAACTTTCTCCAAATGGTCAGAAATGATCAATTTTTATGTTAAATTTTTGGACTGTAAATGAATATTGAATGTGAATTATAACTCTTGGAACTAAAATAAGTGTGTTTAGAGTCATTTTAATGCCTGAAATTGGTCGAAATAGAAGCTTCTGAGTAGGAGAAAAAGTCTGTAAAAATGTCAATTTTGGTCACATTGAGGATATAAAAAGTAGTTATTCAACATGAGGCACAATCCAAATGACATTTTGAATCAAATTTTTCTACAGTCCAAAAAAATCAATTTTCTGATGAAAAACGATGACCCGTGACCTGTCAAACTTTCTCCAAATGGTCAGAAATTATAATTTTTTAATTTTACATTTTTTGACTGTAAATCAATATTGAATGTGAATTAGAACTCTTGAAAGTAAAATAAGTGTGTTTAGAGTCATTTTAATGCCTGAAATTGGTAGAAATAGAAGCTTCTGAGTAGTAGAAAAAGTCTGTAAAAATGGCAATTTTGGTCACATTGAGGATATAAAAAGTAGTTATTAAACATGAGGCACAATCCAAATGACATTTTGAATCAATTTTTCTACAGTCCAAAACATCAATTTTCTGATGAAAAACGATGGCCCGTGACCTGTCGAACTTTCTCCAAATGGTCAGAAATGATAATTTATTAATGTTATATTTTTTGACTGTAAATGAATATTGAATGTGAATTAGAACTCTTGAAACTAAAATACGTGTGTTTAAAGTCATTTTAATGCCTGAAATTGGTCGAAATAGAAGCTTCCGAGTAGGAGAAAATGTCTGTAGAAATGGCAATTTTGGTCACTTTGAGGCTATAAAAAGTAGTTATTCAACATGAGACACAATCCAAATGACATTTTGAATCAATTTTTCTACAGTCCAAAAAATCAATTTTCTGATGAAAAACGATGACCCGTGACCTGTCGAACTTTCTCCAAATGGTCAGAAATGATAATTTTTTAATGTTTAAAATTTTGATTGTAAATGAATATTGAATGTGAATTAGAACTCTTGGAACTAAAATAAGTGTGTTTAGTATCATTTTAATGCCTGAAATTGGTCGAAATAGAAGCTTCTGAGTAGGAGAAAAAGTCTGTAAAAATGGCAATTTTGGTCACTTTAAGGCTATAAAAAGTAGTTATTCAACATGAGGCACAAACCAAATGACATTTTGAATAAATTTTTCTACAGTCCAAAAAATCAATTTTCTGATGAAAAACGATGACCCGTGACCTGTCGAACTTTTTCCAAATGGTCAGAAATGATCATTTTTTTATGTTACATTTTTTGACTGTAGATGAATATTGAATGTGAATTAGAACTCTTGGAACTAAAATATGTGTGTTTAGAGTCATTTTAATGCCTGAAATTGGTCGAAATAAAAGCTTCTGAGTAGGAGAAAAAGTCTGTAAAAATGGCAATTTTGGTCACATTGAGGATATAAAATGTAGTTATTCAACATGAGGCACAATCCAAATGACATTTTGAATCAATTTTTCTACAGTCCAAAAAAATCAATTTTCAGATGAAAAACAATGACCCGTGACCTGTCGAACTTTCTCCAAATAGTCAGAAATGATCATTTTTTAATGTTTAATTTTTTGACTGTAAATGAATATTAAATGTGAATTAGAACTCTTGAAACTAAAATAAGTGTGTTTAAATTCATTTTAATGCCTGAAATTTGTCGAAATAGAAGCTTCTGAGTAGGAGAAAAAGTCTGTAAAAATGGCAATTTTGGTCACATTGAGGTTATAAAAAGTAGTTATTCAACATGAGGCACCATCCAAATGACATTTTGAATCAATTTTTCTACAGTCCAAAAAATCAGTTTTCTGATGAAAAACGATGACCCGTGACCTGTCGAACTTTCTCCAAATGGTCAGAAATGATCAATTTTTATGTTAAATTTTTGGACTGTAAATGAATATTGAATGTGAATTATAACTCTTGGAACTAAAATAAGTGTGTTTAGAGTCATTTTAATGCCTGAAATTGGTCGAAATAGAAGCTTCTGAGTAGGAGAAAAAGTCTGTAAAAATGTCAATTTTGGTCACATTGAGGATATAAAAAGTAGTTATTCAACATGAGGCACAATCCAAATGACATTTTGAATCAAATTTTTCTACAGTCCAAAAAAATCAATTTTCTGATGAAAAACGATGACCCGTGACCTGTCGAACTTTCTCCAAATGGTCAGAAATTATAATTTTTTAATTTTACATTTTTTGACTGTAAATCAATATTGAATGTGAATTAGAACTCTTGAAAGTAAAATAAGTGTGTTTAATGTCATTTTAATGCCTGAAATTGGTTGAAATAGAAGCTTCTGAGAAGGAGAAAAAGTCTGTAAAAATGGCAATTTTTGACACATTGAGGATATAAAAAGTAGTTATTCAACATGAGGCACATTCCAAATGACATTTTGAATCAATTTTTCTACAGTCCAAAACATCAATTTTCTGATGAAAAACGATGACCCGTGACCTGTCGAACTTTCTCCAAATGGTCAGAAATTATAATTTTTTAATTTTACATTTTTGGACTGTAAATGAATATTGAATGTGAATTAGAACTCTTGGAACTAAAATAAGTGTGTTTAATGTCATTTTAATGCCTGAAATTGGTCGAAATAGAAGCTTCTGAGAAGGAGAAAAAGTCTGTAAAAATGGCAATTTTTGACACATTGAGGCTATAAAAAGTAGTTATTCAACATGAGGCACAATCCAAATGACATTTTGAATCAATTTTTCTACAGTCCAAAAAAATCAATTTTCTGATGAAAAATGATGACCCGTGACCTGTCGAACTTTCTCCAAATGGTCAGAAATGATAATTTTTTAATGTTTAATTTTTTGACTGTAAATGAATATTGAATGTGAATTAGAACTCTTGGAACTAAAATAAGTGTGTTTAGAGTCATTTTAATGCCTGAAATTGGTCGAAATAGAAGCTTCTGAGAAGGAGAAAAAGTCTGTAAAAATGGCAATTTTTGACACATTGAGGATATAAAAAGTAGTTATTCAACATGAGGCACATTCCAAATGACATTTTGAATCAATTTTTCTACAGTCCAAAACATCAATTTTCTGATGAAAAACGATGACCCGTGACCTGTCGAACTTTCTCCAAATGGTCAGAAATTAAAAATTTTTAATTTTACATTTTTGGACTGTAAATGAATATTGAATGTGAATTAGAACTCTTGGAACTAAAATAAGTGTGTTTAATGTCATTTTAATGTCTGAAATTGGTCGAAATAGAAGCTTCTGAGAAGGAGAAAAAGTCTGTAAAAATGGCAATTTTTGACACATTGAGGCTATAAAAAGTAGTTATTCAACATGAGGCACAATCCAAATGACATTTTGAATCAATTTTTCTACAGTCCAAAAAAATCAATTTTCTGATGAAAAATGATGACCCGTGACCTGTCGAACTTTCTCCAAATGGTCAGAAATGATAATTTTTTAATGTTTAATTTTTTGACTGTAAATGAATATTGAATGTGAATTAGAACTCTTGGAACTAAAATAAGTGTGTTTAGAGTCATTTTAATGCCTGAAATTGGTCGAAATAGAAGCTTCTGAGTAGGAGAAAAAGTCTGTAAAAATAGCAATTTTGGTCACATTGAGGATATAAAATGTAGTTATTCAACATGAGGCACAATCCAAATGACATTTTGAATCAATTTTTCTACAGTCCAAAACATAAATTTTAAGATGAAAAACAATGACCCGTGACCTGTCGAACTTTCACCAAATAGTCAGAAATGATCATTTTTTAATGTTTAATTTTTTGACTGTAAATGAATATTGAATGTGATTTAGAACTCTTGAAAGTAAAATAAGTGTGTTTAAATTCATTTTAATGCCTGAAATTTGTCGAAATAGAAGCTTCTGAGTAGGAGAAAAAGTCTGTAAAAATGGCAATTTTGGTCACATTGAGGCTATAAAAAGTAGTTATTCAACATGAGGCACCATCCAAATGACATTTTGAATCAATTTTTCTACAGTCCAAAAAATCAGTTTTCTGATGAAAAACGATGACCCGTGACCTGTCGAACTTTCTCCAAATGGTCAGAAATGATCAATTTTTATGTTAAATTTTTGGACTGTAAATGAATATTGAATGTGAATTAGAACTCTTGGAACTAAAATAAGTGTGTTTAGAGTCATTTTAATGCCTGAAATTGGTCGAAAAAGAAGCTTCTGAGTAGGAGAAAAAGTCTGTAAAAATGGCAATTTTGGTCACATTGAGGATATAAAAAGTAGTTATTCAACATGAGGCACAATCCAAATGACATTTTGAATCAAATTTTTCTATAGTCCAAAAAAATCAATTTTCTGATGAAAAACTATGACCCGTGACCTGTCGAACTTTCTCCAAATGGTCAGAAATTATAATTTTTTAATTTTACATTTTTTGACTGTGAATCAATATTGAATGTGAATTAGAACTCTTGAAAGTAAAATAAGTGTGTTTAATGTCATTTTAATGCCTGAAATTGGTTGAAATAGAAGCTTCTGAGAAGGAGAAAAAGTCTGTAAAAATGGCAATTTTTGACACATTGAGGATATAAAAAGTAGTTATTCAACATGAGGCACATTCCAAATGATATTTTGAATCAATTTTTCTACAGTCCAAAACATCAATTTTCTGATGAAAAACGATGACCCGTGACATGTCGAACTTTCTCCAAATGGTCAGAAATTATAATTTTTTAATTTTACATTTTTTGATTGTAAATCAATATTGAATGTGAATTAGAACTCTTGAAACTAAAATACGTGTGTTTAAAGTCATTTTAATGCCTGAAATTGGTCGAAATAGAAGCTTCTGAGTAGGAGAAAAAGTCTGTAAAAATGGCAATTTTGGTCACTTTGAGGTTATAAAAAGTAGTTATTCAACATGAGACACAATCCAAATGACATTTTGAATCAATTTTTTTACAGTCCAAAACATCAATTTTCTGATGAAAAACGATGGCCCGTGACCTGTCGAACTTTCTCCAAATGGTCAGAAATTATAATTTTTTAATTTTACATTTTTTGACGGTAAATCAATATTGAATGTGAATTAGAACTCTTGAAAGTAAAATAAGTGTGTTTAATGTCATTTTAATGCCTGAAATTGGTCGAAATAGAAGCTTCTGAGAAGGAGAAAAAGTCTGTAAAAATGGCAATTTTTGACACATTGAGGCTATAAAAAGTAGTTATTCAACATGAGGCACAATCCAAATGACATTTTGAATCAATTTTTCTACAGTCCAAAAAATCAATTTTCTGATGAAAAATGATGACCCGTGACCTGTCAAACTTTCTCCAAATGGTCAGAAATGATAATTTTTTAATGTTTATTTTTTGACTGTAAATGAATATTGAATGTGAATTAGAACTCTTGGAACTAAAATAAGTGTGTTTAGAGTCATTTTAATGCCTGAAATTGGTCGAAATAGAAGCTTCTGAGTAGGAGAAAAAGTCTGTAAAAATGGCAATTTTGGTCACATTGAGGATATAAAAAGTAGTTATTCAACATGAGGCGCAATCCAAATGACATTTTGAATCAATTTTTCTACAGTCCAAAACATCAATTTTCTGATGAAAAACAATGGCCCGTGACCTGTCGAACTTTCTCCAAATGGTCAGAAATTATAATTTTTTTATTTTACATTTTTTGACTGTAAATGAATATTGAATGTGAATTAGAAATTTTGAAGCTAAAATAAGTGTGTTAATGTCATTTTAATGCCTGAAATTGGTCGAAATAGAAGCTTCTGAGAAGGAGAAAAAATTTGTAAAAATGGCAATTTTGGTCACATTGAGGCTATAAAAAGTAGTTATTCAACATGAGGCACAATCCAAATGACATTTTGAATCAATGTTTCTACAGTCCAAAAAATCAATTTTCTGATGAAAAACGATGACCCGTGACCTGTCGAAATTTCTCCAAATGGTCAGAAATGATCATTTTTTAATGTTTAATTTTTTGACGGTAAATGAATATTGAATGTGAATTAGAACTCTTGGAACTTAAATAATTGTGTTTAGAGTCATTTTAATGCCTGAAATTGGTCGAAATTGAAGCTTCTAAGTAGGAGAAAAAGTCTGTAACAATTGCAATTTTGGTCACTTTGAGGTTATAAAAAGTAGTTATTCAACATGAGACACAATCCAAATGACATTTTGAATCAATTTTTCTACAGTCCAAAAAATCATTTTTCTGATGAAAAACGATGACCCGTGACCTGTCGAACTTTATCCAAATGGTCAGAAATTATAATTTTTTAATGTTATATTTTTTGACTGTAAATGAATATTGTTTGTGAATTAGAACTCTTGAAACTAAAATACGTGTGTTTAAAGTCATTTTAATGCCTGAAATTGGTCGAAATAGAAGCTTCTGAGTAGGAGAAAAAGTCTGTAAAAATGGCAATTTTGGTCACATTGAGGATATAAAATGTAGTTATTCAACATGAGGCACAATCCAAATGACATTTTGAATCAATTTTTCTACAGTCCAAAACATCAATTTTCAGATGAAAAACAATGACCCGTGACCTGTCGAACTTTCTCCAAATGGTCAGAAATGATCATTTTTTAATGTTTAATTTTTTGACTGTAAATGAATATTGAATGTGAATTAGAACTCTTGAAACTAAAATAAGTGTGTTTAAATTCATTTTAATGCCTGAAATTTGTCGAAATAGAAGCTTCTGAGTAGGAGAAAAAGTCTGTAAAAATGGCAATTTTGGTCACATTGAGGCTATAAAAAGTAGTTATTCAACATGAGGCACCATCCAAATGACATTTTGAATCAATTTTTCTACAGTCCAAAAAATCTGTTTTCTGATGAAAAACGATGACCAGTGACCTGTCCAACTTTCTCCAAATGGTCAGAAATGATCAATTTTGATGTTAAATTTTTGGACTGTAAATGAATATTGATTGTGAATTAGAACTCTTGGAACTAAAATTAGTGTGTTTAGAGTCATTTTAATGCCTGAAATTGGTCGAAATAGAAGCTTCTGAGTAGGAGAAAAAGTCTGTAAAAATGTCAATTTTGGTCACATTGAGGATATAAAAAGTAGTTATTCAACATGAGGCACAATCCAAATGACATTTTGAATCAAATTTTTCTACAGTCCAAAAAAATCAATTTTCTGATGAAAAACGATGACCCGTGACCTGTCAAACTTTCTCCAAATGGTCAGAAATTATAATTTTTTAATTTTACATTTTTTGACTGTAAATCAATATTGAATGTGAATTAGAACTCTTGAAAGTAAAATAAGTGTGTTTAATGTCATTTTAATGCCTGAAATTGGTTGAAACAGAAGCTTCTGAGAAGGAGAAAAAGTCTGTAAAAATGGCAATTTTTGACACATTGAGGATATAAAAAAGTAGTTATTCAACATGAGGCACAATCCAAATGACATTTTGAATCAATTTTTCTACAGTCCAAAACATCAATTTTCTGATGAAAAACGATGACCCGTGACCTGTCGAACTTTCTCCAAATGGTCAGAAATTATAATTTTTTAATGTTTAATTTTTTGACTGTAAATAAATATTGAATGTGAATTAGAACTCTTGGAACTAAAATAAGTGTGTTTAGAGTCATTTTAATGCCTGAAATTGGTCGAAATAGAAGCTTCTGAGTAGTAGAAAAAGTCTGTAAAAATGGCAATTTTGGTCACATTGAGGATATAAAAAGTAGTTATTAAACATGAGGCACAATCCAAATGACATTTTGAATCAATTTTTCTACAGTCCAAAACATCAATTTTCTGATGAAAAACGATGGCCCGTGACCTGTCGAACTTTCTCCAAATGGTCAGAAATGATAATTTTTTAATGTTATATTTTTTGACTGTAAATGAATATTGAATGTGAATTAGAACTCTTGAAACTAAAATACGTGTGTTTAAAGTCATTTTAATGCCTGAAATTGGTTGAAATAGAAGCTTCTGAGAAGGAGAAAAAGTCTGTAAAAATGGCAATTTTTGACACATTGAGGATATAAAAAGTAGTTATTCAACATGAGGCACATTCCAAATGACATTTTGAATCAATTTTTCTACAGTCCAAAACATCAATTTTCTGATGAAAAACGATGACCCGTGACCTGTCGAACTTTCTCCAAATGGTCAGAAATTATAATTTTTTAATTTTACATTTTTGGACTGTAAATGAATATTGAATGTGAATTAGAACTCTTGGAACTAAAATAAGTGTGTTTAATGTCATTTTAATGTCTGAAATTGGTCGAAATAGAAGCTTCTGAGAAGTAGAAAAAGTCTGTAAAAATGGCAATTTTTGACACATTGAGGCTATAAAAAGTAGTTATTCAACATGAGGCACAATCCAAATGACATTTTGAATCAATTTTTCTACAGTCCAAAAAAATCAATTTTCTGATGAAAAATGATGACCCGTGACCTGTCGAACTTTCTCCAAATGGTCAGAAATGATAATTTTTTAATGTTTAATTTTTTGACTGTAAATGAATATTGAATGTGAATTAGAACTCTTGGAACTAAAATAAGTGTGTTTAGAGTCATTTTAATGCCTGAAATTGGTCGAAATAGAAGCTTCTGAGTAGGAGAAAAAGTCTGTAAAAATAGCAATTTTGGTCACATTGAGGATATAAAATGTAGTTATTCAACATGAGGCACAATCCAAATGACATTTTGAATCAATTTTTCTACAGTCCAAAACATAAATTTTAAGATGAAAACAATGACCCGTGACCTGTCGAACTTTCTCCAAATAGTCAGAAATGATCATTTTTTAATGTTTAATTTTTTGACTGTAAATGAATATTGAATGTGATTTAGAACTCTTGAAACTAAAATAAGTGTGTTTAAATTCATTTTAGTGCCTGAAATTTGTCGAAATAGAAGCTTCTGAGTAGGAGAAAAAGTCTGTAAAAATGGCAATTTTGGTCACATTGAGGCTATAAAAAGTAGTTATTCAACATGAGGCACCATCCAAATGACATTTTGAATCAATTTTTCTACAGTCCAAAAAATCAGTTTTCTGATGAAAAACGATGACCCGTGACCTGTCGAACTTTCTCCAAATGGTCAGAAATGATCAATTTTTATGTTAAATTTTTGGACTGTAAATGAATATTGAATGTGAATTAGAACTCTTGGAACTAAAATAAGTGTGTTTAGAGTCATTTTAATGCCTGAAATTGGTCGAAAAAGAAGCTTCTGAGTAGGAGAAAAAGTCTGTAAAAATGGCAATTTTGGTCACATTGAGGATATAAAAAGTAGTTATTCAACATGAGGCACAATCCAAATGACATTTTGAATCAAATTTTTCTATAGTCCAAAAAAATCAATTTTCTGATGAAAAACGATGACCCGTGACCTGTCGAACTTTCTCCAAATGGTCAGAAATTATAATTTTTTAATTTTACATTTTTTGACTGTGAATCAATATTGAATGTGAATTAGAACTCTTGAAAGTAAAATAAGTGTGTTTAATGTCATTTTAATGCCTGAAATTGGTTGAAATAGAAGCTTCTGAGAAGGAGAAAAAGTCTGTAAAAATGGCAATTTTTGACACATTGACGATATAAAAAGTAGTTATTCAACATGAGGCACATTCCAAATGACATTTTGAATCAATTTTTCTACAGTCCAAAACATCAATTTTCTGATGAAAAACGATGACCCGTGACATGTCGAACTTTCTCCAAATGGGCAGAAATTATAATTTTTTAATTTTACATTTTTTGACTGTAAATCAATATTGAATGTGAATTAGAACTCTTGAAACTAAAATACGTGTGTTTAAAGTCATTTTAATGCCTGAAATTGGTCGAAATAGAAGTCTGAGTAGGAGAAAAAGTCTGTAAAAATGGCAATTTTGGTCACTTTGAGGTTATAAAAAGTAGTTATTCAACATGAGACACAATCCAAATGACATTTTGAATCAATTTTTTTACAGTCCAAAACATCAATTTTCTGATGAAAAACGATGGCCCGTGACCTGTCGAACTTTCTCCAAATGGTCAGAAATTATAATTTTTTAATTTTACATTTTTTGACTGTAAATCAATATTGAATGTGAATTAGAACTCTTGAAAGTAAAATAAGTGTGTTTAATGTCATTTTAATGCCTGAAATTGGTCGAAATAGAAGCTTCTGAGAAGGAGAAAAAGTCTGTAAAAATGGCAATTTTTGACACATTGAGGCTAAAAAAAGTAGTTATTCAACATGAGGCACAATCCAAATGACATTTTGAATCAATTTTTCTACAGTCCAAAAAATCAATTTTCTGATGAAAAATGATGACCCGTGACCTGTCAAACTTTCTCCAAATGGTCAGAAATGATAATTTTTTAATGTTGAATTTTTTGACTGTAAATGAATATTGAATGTGAATTAGAACTCTTGGAACTAAAATAAGTGTGTTTAGAGTCATTTTAATGCCTGAAATTGGTCGAAATAGAAGCTTCTGAGTAGGAGAAAAAGTCTGTAAAAATGGCAATTTTGGTCACATTGAGGATATAAAAAGTAGTTATTCAACATGAGGCGCAATCCAAATGACATTTTGAATCAATTTTTCTACAGTCCAAAACATCAATTTTCTGATGAAAAACAATGGCCCGTGACCTGTCGAACTTTCTCCAAATGGTCAGAAATTATAATTTTTTTATTTTACATTTTTTGACTGTAAATGAATATTGAATGTGAATTAGAAATTTTGAAGCTAAAATAAGTGTGTTAATGTCATTTTAATGCCTGAAATTGGTCGAAATACAAGCTTCTGAGAAGGAGAAAAAATTTGTAAAAATGGCAATTTTGGTCACATTGAGGCTATAAAAAGTAGTTATTCAACATGAGGCACAATCCAAATGACATTTTGAATCAATGTTTCTACAGTCCAAAAAATCAATTTTCTGATGAAAAACGATGACCCGTGACCTGTCGAAATTTCTCCAAATGGTCAGAAATGATCATTTTTTAATGTTTAATTTTTTGACGGTAAATGAATATTGAATGTGAATTAGAACTCTTGGAACTTAAATAATTGTGTTTTGAGTCATTTTAATGCCTGAAATTGGTCGAAATTGAAGCTTCTAAGTAGGAGAAAAAGTCTGTAACAATTGCAATTTTGGTCACTTTGAGGTTATAAAAAGTAGTTATTCAACATGAGACACAATCCAAATGACATTTTGAATCAATTTTTCTACAGTCCAAAAAATCATTTTTCTGATGAAAAACGATGACCCGTGACCTGTCGAACTTTATCCAAATGGTCAGAAATTATAACTTTTTTAATGTTATATTTTTTGACTGTAAATGAATATTGTTTGTGAATTAGAACTCTTGAAACTAAAATACGTGTGTTTAAAGTCATTTTAATGCCTGAAATTGGTCGAAATAGAAGCTTCTGAGTAGGAGAAAAAGTCTGTAAAAATGGCAATTTTGGTCACATTGAGGATATAAAATGTAGTTATTCAACATGAGGCACAATCCAAATGACATTTTGAATCAATTTTTCTACAGTCCAAAACATCAATTTTCAGATGAAAAACAATGACCCGTGACCTGTCGAACTTTCTCCAAATGGTCAGAAATGATCATTTTTTAATGTTTAATTTTTTGACTGTAAATGAATATTGAATGTGAATTAGAACTCTTGAAACTAAAATAAGTGTGTTTAAATTCATTTTAATGCCTGAAATTTGTCGAAATAGAAGCTTCTGAGTAGGAGAAAAAGTCTGTAAAAATGGCAATTTTGGTCACATTGAGGATATAAAAAGTAGTTATTCAACATGAGGCACAATCCAAATGACATTTTGAATCAAATTTTTCTACAGTCCAAAAAAATCAATTTTCTGATGAAAAACGATGACCCGTGACCTGTCAAACTTTCTCCAAATGGTCAGAAATTATAATTTTTTAATTTTACATTTTTTGACTGTAAATCAATATTGAATGTGAATTAGAACTCTTGAAAGTAAAATAAGTGTGTTTAATGTCATTTTAATGCCTGAAATTGGTTGAAACAGAAGCTTCTGAGAAGGAGAAAAAGTCTGTAAAAATGGCAATTTTTGACACATTGAGGATATAAAAAAGTAGTTATTCAACATGAGGCACAATCCAAATGACATTTTGAATCAATTTTTCTACAGTCCAAAACATCAATTTTCTGATGAAAAACGATGACCCGTGACCTGTCGAACTTTCTCCAAATGGTCAGAAATTATAATTTTTTAATGTTTAATTTTTTGACTGTAAATAAATATTGAATGTGAATTAGAACTCTTGGAACTAAAATAAGTGTGTTTAGAGTCATTTTAATGCCTGAAATTGGTCGAAATAGAAGCTTCTGAGTAGTAGAAAAAGTCTGTAAAAATGGCAATTTTGGTCACATTGAGGATATAAAAAGTAGTTATTAAACATGAGGCACAATCCAAATGACATTTTGAATAAATTTTTCTACAGTCCAAAACATCAATTTTCTGATGAAAAACGATGGCCCGTGACCTGTCGAACTTTCTCCAAATGGTCAGAAATGATAATTTTTTAATGTTATATTTTTTGACTGTAAATGAATATTGAATGTGAATTAGAACTCTTGAAACTAAAATACGTGTGTTTAAAGTCATTTTAATGCCTGAAATTGGTCGAAATAGAAGCTTCTGAGTAGGAGAAAATGTCTGTAGAAATGGCAATTTTGGTCACTTTGAGGCTATAAAAAGTAGTTATTCAACATGAGACACAATCCAAATGACATTTTGAATCAATTTTTCTACAGTCCAAAAAATCAATTTTCTGATGAAAAACGATGACCCGTGACCTGTCGAACTTTCTCCAAATGGTCAGAAATGATAATTTTTCAATGTTTAAAATTTTGATTGTAAATGAATATTGAATGTGAATTAGAACTCTTGGAACTAAAATAAGTGTGTTTAGTATCATTTTAATGCCTGAAATTGGTCGAAATGGAAGCTTCTGAGTAGGAGAAAAAGTCTGTAAAAATGGCAATTTTGGTCACTTTAAGGCTATAAAAAGTAGTTATTCAACATGAGGCACAAACAAAATGACATTTTGAATAAATTTTTCTACAGTCCAAAAAATCAATTTTCTGATGAAAAACGATGACCCGTGACCTGTCGAACT
This sequence comes from Triturus cristatus, assembly GCF_964204655.1. Classification (NCBI taxonomy): domain Eukaryota; kingdom Metazoa; phylum Chordata; class Amphibia; order Caudata; family Salamandridae; genus Triturus; species Triturus cristatus. The sequence goes on along the minus strand of NC_140592.1, from coordinate 628,169,300 downwards.
TTTTCCAAATGGTCAGAAATGATCATTTTTTTATGTTACATTTTTTGACTGTAGATGAATATTGAATGTGAATTAGAACTCTTGGAACTAAAATATGTGTGTTTAGAGTCATTTTAATGCCTGAAATTGGTCGAAATAAAAGCTTCTGAGTAGGAGAAAAAGTCTGTAAAAATGGCAATTTTGGTCACATTGAGGATATAAAATGTAGTTATTCAACATGAGGCACAATCCAAATGACATTTTGAATCAATTTTTCTACAGTCCAAAAAATCAGTTTTCTGATGAAAAACGATGACCCGTCACCTGTCGAACTTTCTCCAAATGGTCAGAAATGATCAATTTTTATGTTCAATTTTTGGACTGTAAATGAATATTGAATGTGAATTATAACTCTTGGAACTAAAATAAGTGTGTTTAGAGTCATTTTAATGCCTGAAATTGGTCGAAATAGAAGCTTCTGAGTAGGAGAAAAAGTCTGTAAAAATGTCAATTTTGGTCACATTGAGGATATAAAAAGTAGTTATTCAACATGAGGCACAATCCAAATGACATTTTGAATCAAATTTTTCTACAGTCCAAAAAAATCAATTTTCTGATGAAAAACGATGACCCGTGACCTGTCGAACTTTCTCCAAATGGTCAGAAATTATAATTTTTTAATTTTACATTTTTTGACTGTAAATCAATATTGAATGTGAATTAGAACTCTTGAAAGTAAAATAAGTGTGTTTAGAGTCATTTTAATGCCTGAAATTGGTCGAAATAGAAGCTTCTGAGTAGTAGAAAAAGTCTGTAAAAATGGCAATTTTGGTCACATTGAGGATATAAAAAGTAGTTATTAAACATGAGGCACAATCCAAATGACATTTTGAATCAATTTTTCTTCAGTCCAAAACATCAATTTTCTGATGAAAAACGATGGCCCGTGACCTGTCGAACTTTCTCCAAATGGTCAGAAATGATAATTTTTTAATGTTATATTTTTTGACTGTAAATGAATATTGAATGTGAATTAGAACTCTTGAAACTAAAATACGTGTGTTTAAAGTCATTTTAATGCCTGAAATTGGTCGAAATAGAAGCTTCCGAGTAGGAGAAAATGTCTGTAGAAGTGGCAATTTTGGTCACTTTGAGGCTATAAAAAGTAGTTATTCAACATGAGACACAATCCAAATGACATTTTGAATCAATTTTTCTACAGTCCAAAAAAATCAATTTTCTGATGAAAAACGATGACCCGTGACCTGTCGAACTTTCTCCAAATGGTCAGAAATGATAATTTTTTAATGTTTAAAATTTTGATTGTAAATGAATATTGAATGTGAATTAGAACTCTTGGAACTAAAATAAGTGTGTTTAGTATCATTTTAATGCCTGAAATTGGTCGAAATAGAAGCTTCTGAGTAGGAGAAAAAGTCTGTAAAAATGGCAATTTTGGTCACTTTAAGGCTATAAAAAGTAGTTATTCAACATGAGGCACAAACCAAATAAAATTTTGAATAAATTTTTCTACAGTCCAAAAAATCAATTTTCTGATGAAAAACGATGACCCGTGACCTGTCGAACTTTTTCCAAATGGTCAGAAATGATCATTTTTTTATGTTACATTTTTTGACTGTAGATGAATATTGAATGTGAATTAGAACTCTTGGAACTAAAATATGTGTGTTTACAGTCATTTTAATGCCTGAAATTGGTCGAAATAAAAGCTTCTGAGTAGGAGAAAAAGTCTGTAAAAATGGCAATTTTGGTCACATTGAGGATATAAAATGTAGTTATTCAACATGAGGCACAATCCAAATGACATTTTGAATCAATTTTTCTACAGTCCAAAACATCAATTTTCAGATGAAAAACAATGACCCGTGACCTGTCGAACTTTCTCCAAATAGTCAGAAATGATCATTTTTTATTGTTTAATTTTTTGACTGTAAATGAATATTAAATGTGAATTAGAACTCTTGAAACTAAAATAAGTGTGTTTAAATTCATTTTAATGCCTGAAATTTGTCGAAATAGAAGCTTCTGAGTAGGAGAAAAAGTCTGTAAAAATGGCAATTTTGGTCACATTGAGGCTATAAAAAGTAGTTATTCAACATGAGGCACCATCCAAATGACATTTTGAATCAATTTTTCTACAGTCCAAAAAATCAGTTTTCTGATGAAAAACGATGACCCGTGACCTGTCGAACTTTCTCCAAATGGTCAGAAATGATCAATTTTTATGTTAAATTTTTGGACTGTAAATGAATATTGAATGTGAATTATAACTCTTGGAACTAAAATAAGTGTGTTTAGAGTCATTTTAATGCCTGAAATTGGTCGAAATAGAAGCTTCTGAGTAGGAGAAAAAGTCTGTAAAAATGTCAATTTTGGTCACATTGAGGATATAAAAAGTAGTTATTCAACATGAGGCACAATCCAAATGACATTTTGAATCAAATTTTTCTACAGTCCAAAAAAATCAATTTTCTGATGAAAAACGATGACCCGTGACCTGTCGAACTTTCTCCAAATGGTCAGAAATTATAATTTTTTAATTTTACATTTTTTGACTGTAAATCAATATTGAATGTGAATTAGAACTCTTGAAAGTAAAATAAGTGTGTTTAATGTCATTTTAATGCCTGAAATGGGTCGAAATAGAGGCTTCTGAGTAGGAGAAAAAGTCTGTAAAAATGGCAATTTTGGTAACATTGAGGCTATAAAAAGTGGTTATTCAACATGAGACACAATCCAAATGACATTTTGAATCAATTTTTCTACAGTCCAAAAAAATCAATTTTCTGATGAAAAATGATGACCCGTGACCTGTCGAACTTTCTCCAAATGGTCAGAAATGATAATTTTTTAATGTTTAATTTTTTGGACTGTAAATGAATATTGAATGTGAATTAGAACTCTTGGAACTAAAATAAGTGTGTTTAGAGTCATTTTAATGCCTGAAATTGGTCGAAATAGAAGCTTCTGAGTAGGAGAAAAAGTCTGTAAAAATAGCAATTTTGGTCACATTGAGGATATAAAATGTAGTTATTCAACATGAGGCACAATCCAAATGACATTTTGAATCAATTTTTCTACAGTCCAAAACATAAATTTTAAGATGAAAAACAATGACCCGTGACCTGTCGAACTTTCTCCAAATAGTCAGAAATGATCATTTTTTAATGTTTAATTTTTTGACTGTAAATGAATATTGAATGTGATTTAGAACTCTTGAAACTAAAATAAGTGTGTTTAAATTCATTTTAATGCCTGAAATTTGTCGAAATAGAAGCTTCTGAGTAGGAGAAAAAGTCTGTAAAAATGGCAATTTTGGTCACATTGAGGCCATAAAAAGTAGTTATTCAACATGAGGCACCATCCAAATGACATTTTGAATCAATTTTTCTACAGTCCAAAAAATCAGTTTTCTGATGAAAAACGATGACCCGTGACCTGTCGAACTTTCTCCAAATGGTCAGAAATGATCAATTTTTATGTTAAATTTTTGGACTGTAAATGAATATTGAATGTGAATTAGAACTCTTGGAACTAAAATAAGTGTGTTTAGAGTCATTTTAATGCCTGAAATTGGTCGAAAAAGAAGCTTCTGAGTAGGAGAAAAAGTCTGTAAAAATGGCAATTTTGGTCACATTGAGGATATAAAAAGTAGTTATTCAACATGAGGCACAATCCAAATGACATTTTGAATCAAATTTTTCTATAGTCCAAAAAAATCAATTTTCTGATGAAAAACGATGACCCGTGACCTGTCAAACTTTCTCCAAATGGTCAGAAATTATAATTTTTTAATTTTACATTTTTTGACTGTGAATCAATATTGAATGTGAATTAGAACTCTTGAAAGTAAAATAAGTGTGTTTAATGTCATTTTAATGCCTGAAATTAGTTGAAATAGAAGCTTCTGAGAAGGAGAAAAAGTCTGTAAAAATGGCAATTTTTGACACATTGAGGATATAAAAAGTAGTTATTCAACATGAGGCACATTCCAAATGACATTTTGAATCAATTTTTCTACAGTCCAAAACATCAATTTTCTGATGAAAAACGATGACCCGTGACATGTCGAACTTTCTCCAAATGGTCAGAAATTATAATTTTTTAATTTTACATTTTTTGACTGTAAATCAATATTGAATGTGAATTAGAACTCTTGAAAGTAAAATAAGTGTGTTTAATGTCATTTTAATGCCTGAAATTGGTCGAAATAGAAGCTTCTGAGAAGGAGAAAAAGTCTGTAAAAATGGCAATTTTTGACACATTGAGGCTATAAAAAGTAGTTATTCAACATGAGGCACAATCCAAATGACATTTTGAATCAATTTTTCTACAGTCCAAAAAATCAATTTTCTGATGAAAAATGATGACCCGTGACCTGTCAAACTTTCTCCAAATGGTCAGAAATGATAATTTTTTAATGTTTAATTTTTTGACTGTAAATGAATATTGAATGTGAATTAGAACTCTTGGAACTAAAATAAGTGTGTTTAGAGTCATTTTAATGCCTGAAATTTGTCGAAATAGAAGCTTCTGAGTAGGAGAAAAAGTCTGTAAAAATGGCAATTTTGGTCACATTGAGGCTATAAAAAGTAGTTATTCAACATGAGGCACCATCCAAATGACATTTTGAATCAATTTTTCTACAGTCCAAAAAATCAGTTTTCTGATGAAAAACGATGACCCGTGACCTGTCGAACTTTCTCCAAATGGTCAGAAATGATCAATTTTTATGTTAAAGTTTTGGACTGTAAATGAATATTGAATGTGAATTAGAACTCTTGGAACTAAAATAAGTGTGTTTAGAGTCATTTTAATGCCTGAAATTGGTCGAAAAAGAAGCTTCTGAGTAGGAGAAAAAGTCTGTAAAAATGGCAATTTTGGTCACATTGAGGATATAAAAAGTAGTTATTCAACATGAGGCACAATCCAAATGACATTTTGAATCAAATTTTTCTATAGTCCAAAAAAATCAATTTTCTGATGAAAAACGATGACCCGTGACCTGTCGAACTTTCTCCAAATGGTCAGAAATTATAATTTTTTAATTTTACATTTTTTGACTGTAAATCAATATTGAATGTGAATTAGAACTCTTGAAACTAAAATACGTGTGTTTAAAGTCATTTTAATGCCTGAAATTGGTCGAAATAGGAGCTTCTGAGTAGGAGAAAAAGTCTGTAAAAATGGCAATTTTGGTCACTTTGAGGTTATAAAAAGTAGTTATTCAACATGAGACACAATCCAAATGACATTTTGAATCAATTTTTTTACAGTCCAAAACATCAATTTTCTGATGAAAAACGATGGCCCGTGACCTGTCGAACTTTCTCCAAATGGTCAGAAATTATAATTTTTTAATTTTACATTTTTTGACTGTAAATCAATATTGAATGTGAATTAGAACTCTTGAAAGTAAAATAAGTGTGTTTAATGTCATTTTAATGCCTGAAATTGGTCGAAATAGAAGCTTCTGAGAAGGAGAAAAAGTCTGTAAAAATGGCAATTTTTGACACATTGAGGCTATAAAAAGTAGTTATTCAACATGAGGCACAATCCAAATGACATTTTGAATCAATTTTTCTACAGTCCAAAAAATCAATTTTCTGATGAAAAATGATGACCCGTGACCTGTCAAACTTTCTCCAAATGGTCAGAAATGATAATTTTTTAATGTTTAATTTTTTGACTGTAAATGAATATTGAATGTGAATTAGAACTCTTGAACTAAAATAAGTGTGTTTAGAGTCATTTTAATGCCTGAAATTGGTCGAAATAGAAGCTTCTGAGTAGGAGAAAAAGTCTGTAAAAATGGCAATTTTGGTCACATTGAGGATATAAAAAGTAGTTATTCAACATGAGGCGCAATCCAAATGACATTTTGAATCAATTTTTCTACAGTCCAAAACATCAATTTTCTGATGAAAAACAATGGCCCGTGACCTGTCGAACTTTCTCCAAATGGTCAGAAATTATAATTTTTTTATTTTACATTTTTTGACTGTAAATGAATATTGAATGTGAATTAGAAATTTTGAAGCTAAAATAAGTGTGTTAATGTCATTTTAATGCCTGAAATTGGTCGAAATAGAAGCTTCTGAGAAGGAGAAAAAATTTGTAAAAATGGCAATTTTGGTCACATTGAGGCTATAAAAAGTAGTTATTCAACATGAGGCACAATCCAAATGACATTTTGAATCAATGTTTCTACAGTCCAAAAAATCAATTTTCTGATGAAAAACGATGACCCGTGACCTGTCGAAATTTCTCCAAATGGTCAGAAATGATCATTTTTTAATGTTTAATTTTTTGACGGTAAATGAATATTGAATGTGAATTAGAACTCTTGGAACTTAAATAATTGTGTTTAGAGTCATTTTAATGCCTGAAATTGGTCGAAATTGAAGCTTCTAAGTAGGAGAAAAAGTCTGTAACAATTGCAATTTTGGTCACTTTGAGGTTATAAAAAGTAGTTATTCAACATGAGACACAATCCAAATGACATTTTGAATCAATTTTTCTACAGTCCAAAAAATCATTTTTCTGATGAAAAACGATGACCCGTGACCTGTCGAACTTTATCCAAATGGTCAGAAATTATAATTTTTTAATGTTATATTTTTTGACTGTAAATGAATATTGTTTGTGAATTAGAACTCTTGAAACTAAAATACGTGTGTTTAAAGTCATTTTAATGCCTGAAATTGGTCGAAATAGAAGCTTCTGAGTAGGAGAAAAAGTCTGTAAAAATGGCAATTTTGGTCACATTGAGGATATAAAATGTAGTTATTCAACATGAGGCAAAATCCAAATGACATTTTGAATCAATTTTTCTACAGTCCAAAACATCAATTTTCAGATGAAAAACAATGACCCGTGACCTGTCGAACTTTCTCCAAATGGTCAGAAATGATCATTTTTTAATGTTTAATTTTTTGACTGTAAATGAATATTGAATGTGAATTAGAACTCTTGAAACTAAAATAAGTGTGTTTAAATTCATTTTAATGCCTGAAATTTGTCGAAATAGAAGCTTCTGAGTAGGAGAAAAAGTCTGTAAAAATGGCAATTTTGGTCACATTGAGGATATAAAAAGTAGTTATTCAACATGAGGCACAATCCAAATGACATTTTGAATCAAATTTTTCTACAGTCCAAAAAAATCAATTTTCTGATGAAAAACGATGACCCGTGACCTGTCAAACTTTCTCCAAATGGTCAGAAATTATAATTTTTTAATTTTACATTTTTTGACTGTAAATCAATATTGAATGTGAATTAGAACTCTTGAAAGTAAAATAAGTGTGTTTAATGTCATTTTAATGCCTGAAATTGGTTGAAACAGAAGCTTCTGAGAAGGAGAAAAAGTCTGTAAAAATGGCAATTTTTGACACATTGAGGATATAAAAAAGTAGTTATTCAACATGAGGCACAATCCAAATGACATTTTGAATCAATTTTTCTACAGTCCAAAACATCAATTTTCTGATGAAAAACGATGACCCGTGACCTGTCGAACTTTCTCCAAATGGTCAGAAATTATAATTTTTTAATGTTTAATTTTTTGACTGTAAATAAATATTGAATGTGAATTAGAACTCTTGGAACTAAAATAAGTGTGTTTAGAGTCATTTTAATGCCTGAAATTGGTCGAAATAGAAGCTTCTGAGTAGTAGAAAAAGTCTGTAAAAATGGCAATTTTGGTCACATTGAGGATATAAAAAGTAGTTATTAAACATGAGGCACAATCCAAATGACATTTTGAATCAATTTTTCTACAGTCCAAAACATCAATTTTCTGATGAAAAACGATGGCCCGTGACCTGTCGAACTTTCTCCAAATGGTCAGAAATGATAATTTTTTAATGTTATATTTTTTGACTGTAAATGAATATTGAATGTGAATTAGAACTCTTGAAACTAAAATACGTGTGTTTAAAGTCATTTTAATGCCTGAAATTGGTCGAAATAGAAGCTTCTGAGTAGGAGAAAATGTCTGTAGAAATGGCAATTTTGGTCACTTTGAGGCTATAAAAAGTAGTTATTCAACATGAGACACAATCCAAATGACATTTTGAATCAATTTTTCTACAGTCCAAAAAATCAATTTTCTGATGAAAAACGATGACCCGTGACCTGTCGAACTTTCTCCAAATGGTCAGAAATGATAATTTTTTAATGTTTAAAATTTTGATTGTAAATGAATATTGAATGTGAATTAGAACTCTTGGAACTAAAATAAGTGTGTTTAGTATCATTTTAATGCCTGAAATTGGTCGAAATGGAAGCTTCTGAGTAGGAGAAAAAGTCTGTAAAAATGGCAATTTTGGTCACTTTAAGGCTATAAAAAGTAGTTATTCAACATGAGGCACAAACAAAATGACATTTTGAATAAATTTTTCTACAGTCCAAAAAATCAATTTTCTGATGAAAAACGATGACCCGTGACCTGTCGAACTTTTTCCAAATGGTCAGAAATGATCATTTTTTTATGTTACATTTTTTGACTGTAGATGAATATTGAATGTGAATTAGAACTCTTGGAACTAAAATATGTGTGTTTAGAGTCATTTTAATGCCTGAAATTGGTCGAAATAAAAGCTTCTGAGTAGGAGAAAAAGTCTGTAAAAATGGCAATTTTGGTCACATTGAGGATATAAAATGTAGTTATTCAACATGAGGCACAATCCAAATGACATTTTGAATCAATTTTTCTACAGTCCAAAAAATCAGTTTTCTGATGAAAAACGATGACCCGTCACCTGTCGAACTTTCTCCAAATGGTCAGAAATGATCAATTTTTATGTTAAATTTTTGGACTGTAAATGAATATTGAATGTGAATTATAACTCTTGGAACTAAAATAAGTGTGTTTAGAGTCATTTTAATGCCTGAAATTGGTCGAAATAGAAGCTTCTGAGTAGGAGAAAAAGTCTGTAAAAATGTCAATTTTGGTCACATTGAGGATATAAAAAGTAGTTATTCAACATGAGGCACAATCCAAATGACATTTTGAATCAAATTTTTCTACAGTCCAAAAAAATCAATTTTCTGATGAAAAACGATGACCCGTGACCTGTCGAACTTTCTCCAAATGGTCAGAAATTATAATTTTTTAATTTTACATTTTTTGACTGTAAATCAATATTGAATGTGAATTAGAACTCTTGAAAGTAAAATAAGTGTGTTTAGAGTCATTTTAATGCCTGAAATTGGTCGAAATAGAAGCTTCTGAGTAGTAGAAAAAGTCTGTAAAAATGGCAATTTTGGTCACATTGAGGATATAAAAAGTAGTTATTAAACATGAGGCACAATCCAAATGACATTTTGAATCAATTTTTCTACAGTCCAAAACATCAATTTTCTGATGAAAAACGATGGCCCGTGACCTGTCGAACTTTCTCCAAATGGTCAGAAATGATAATTTTTTAATGTTATATTTTTTGACTGTAAATGAATATTGAATGTGAATTAGAACTCTTGAAACTAAAATACGTGTGTTTAAAGTCATTTTAATGCCTGAAATTGGTCGAAATAGAAGCTTCCGAGTAGGAGAAAATGTCTGTAGAAGTGGCAATTTTGGTCACTTTGAGGCTATAAAAAGTAGTTATTCAACATGAGACACAATCCAAATGACATTTTGAATCAATTTTTCTACAGTCCAAAAAATCAATTTTCTGATGAAAAACGATGACCCGTGACCTGTCGAACTTTCTCCAAATGGTCAGAAATGATAATTTTTTAATGTTTAAAATTTTGATTGTAAATGAATATTGAATGTGAATTAGAACTCTTGGAACTAAAATAAGTGTGTTTAGTATCATTTTAATGCCTGAAATTGGTCGAAATAGAAGCTTCTGAGTAGGAGAAAAAGTCTGTAAAAATGGCAATTTTGGTCACTTTAAGGCTATAAAAAGTAGTTATTCAACATGAGGCACAAACCAAATAAAATTTTGAATAAATTTTTCTACAGTCCAAAAAATCAATTTTCTGATGAAAAACGATGACCCGTGACCTGTCGAACTTTTTCCAAATGGTCAGAAATGATCATTTTTTTATGTTACATTTTTTGACTGTAGATGAATATTGAATGTGAATTAGAACTCTTGGAACTAAAATATGTGTGTTTAGAGTCATTTTAATGCCTGAAATTGGTCGAAATAAAAGCTTCTGAGTAGGAGAAAAAGTCTGTAAAAATGGCAATTTTGGTCACATTGAGGATATAAAATGTAGTTATTCAACATGAGGCACAATCCAAATGACATTTTGAATCAATTTTTCTACAGTCCAAAACATCAATTTTCAGATGAAAAACAATGACCCGTGACCTGTCGAACTTTCTCCAAATAGTCAGAAATGATCATTTTTTAATGTTTAATTTTTTGACTGTAAATGAATATTAAATGTGAATTAGAACTCTTGAAACTAAAATAAGTGTGTTTAAATTCATTTTAATGCCTGTAATTTGTCGAAATAGAAGCTTCTGAGTAGGAGAAAAAGTCTGTAAAAATGGCAATTTTGGTCACATTGAGGCTATAAAAAGTAGTTATTCAACATGAGGCACCATCCAAATGACATTTTGAATCAATTTTTCTACAGTCCAAAAAATCAGTTTTCTGATGAAAAACGATGACCCGTGACCTGTCGAACTTTCTCCAAATGGTCAGAAATGATCAATTTTTATGTTAAATTTTTGGCCTGTAAATGAATATTGAATGTGAATTATAACTCTTGGAACTAAAATAAGTGTGTTTAGAGTCATTTTAATGCCTGAAATTGGTCGAAATAGAAGCTTCTGAGTAGGAGAAAAAGTCTGTAAAAATGTCAATTTTGGTCACATTGAGGATATAAAAAGTAGTTATTCAACATGAGGCACAATCCAAATGACATTTTGAATCAAATTTTTCTACAGTCCAAAAAAATCAATTTTCTGATGAAAAACGATGACCCGTGACCTGTCGAACTTTCTCCAAATGGTCAGAAATTATAATTTTTTAATTTTACATTTTTTGACTGTAAATCAATATTGAATGTGAATTAGAACTCTTGAAAGTAAAATAAGTGTGTTTAATGTCATTTTAATGCCTGAAATTGGTTGAAATAGAAGCTTCTGAGAAGGAGAAAAAGTCTGTAAAAATGGCAATTTTTGACACATTGAGGATATAAAAAGTAGTTATTCAACATGAGGCACATTCCAAATGACATTTTGAATCAATTTTTCTACAGTCCAAAACATCAATTTTCTGATGAAAAACGATGACCCGTGACCTGTCGAACTTTCTCCAAATGGTCAGAAATTATAATTTTTTAATTTTACATTTTTGGACTGTAAATGAATATTGAATGTGAATTAGAACTCTTGGAACTAAAATAAGTGTGTTTAATGTCATTTTAATGCCTGAAATTGGTCGAAATAGAAGCTTCTGAGAAGGAGAAAAAGTCTGTAAAAATGGCAATTTTTGACACATTGAGGCTATAAAAAGTAGTTATTCAACATGAGGCACAATCCAAATGACATTTTGAATCAATTTTTCTACAGTCCAAAAAAATCAATTTTCTGATGAAAAATGATGACCCGTGACCTGTCGAACTTTCTCCAAATGGTCAGAAATGATAATTTTTTAATGTTTAATTTTTTGACTGTAAATGAATATTGAATGTGAATTAGAACTCTTGGAACTAAAATAAGTGTGTTTAGAGTCATTTTAATGCCTGAAATTGGTCGAAATAGAAGCTTCTGAGTAGGAGAAAAAGTCTGTAAAAATAGCAATTTTGGTCACATTGAGGATATAAAATGTAGTTATTCAACATGAGGCACAATCCAAATGACATTTTGAATCAATTTTTCTACAGTCCAAAACATAAATTTTAAGATGAAAAACAATGACCCGTGACCTGTCGAACTTTCTCCAAATAGTCAGAAATGATCATTTTTTAATGTTTAATTTTTTGACTGTAAATGAATATTGAATGTGATTTAGAACTCTTGAAACTAAAATAAGTGTGTTTAAATTCATTTTAATGCCTGAAATTTGTCGAAATAGAAGCTTCTGAGTAGGAGAAAAAGTCTGTAAAAATGGCAATTTTGGTCACATTGAGGCCATAAAAAGTAGTTATTCAACATGAGGCACCATCCAAATGACATTTTGAATCAATTTTTCTACAGTCCAAAAAATCAGTTTTCTGATGAAAAACGATGACCCGTGACCTGTCGAACTTTCTCCAAATGGTCAGAAATGATCAATTTTTATGTTAAATTTTTGGACTGTAAATGAATATTGAATGTGAATTAGAACTCTTGGAACTAAAATAAGTGTGTTTAGAGTCATTTTAATGCCTGAAATTGGTCGAAAAAGAAGCTTCTGAGTAGGAGAAAAAGTCTGTAAAAATGGCAATTTTGGTCACATTGAGGATATAAAAAGTAGTTATTCAACATGAGGCACAATCCAAATGACATTTTGAATCAAATTTTTCTATAGTCCAAAAAAATCAATTTTCTGATGAAAAACGATGACCCGTGACCTGTCGAACTTTCTCCAAATGGTCAGAAATTATAATTTTTTAATTTTACATTTTTTGACTGTGAATCAATATTGAATGTGAATTAGAACTCTTGAAAGTAAAATAAGTGTGTTTAATGTCATTTTAATGCCTGAAATTGGTCGAAATAGAAGCTTCTGAGAAGGAGAAAAAGTCTGTAAAAATGGCAATTTTTGACACATTGAGGCTATAAAAAGTAGTTATTCAACATGAGGCACAATCCAAATGACATTTTGAATCAATTTTTCTACAGTCCAAAAAATCAATTTTCTGATGAAAAATGATGACCAGTGACCTGTCAAACTTTCTCCAAATGGTCAGAAATGATAATTTTTTAATGTTTAATTTTTTGACTGTAAATGAATATTGAATGTGAATTAGAACTCTTGGAACTAAAATAAGTGTGTTTAGAGTCATTTTAATGCCTGAAATTGGTCGAAATAGAAGCTTCTGAGTAGGAGAAAAAGTCTGTAAAAATGGCAATTTTGGTCACATTGAGGATATAAAAAGTAGTTATTCAACATGAGGCGCAATCCAAATGACATTTTGAATCAATTTTTCTACAGTCCAAAACATCAATTTTCTGATGAAAAACAATGGCCCGTGACCTGTCGAACTTTCTCCAAATGGTCAGAAATTATAATTTTTTTATTTTACATTTTTTGACTGTAAATGAATATTGAATGTGAATTAGAAATTTTGAAGCTAAAATAAGTGTGTTAATGTCATTTTAATGCCTGAAATTGGTCGAAATAGAAGCTTCTGAGAAGGAGAAAAAATTTGTAAAAATGGCAATTTTGGTCACATTGAGGCTATAAAAAGTAGTTATTCAACATGAGGCACAATCCAAATGACATTTTGAATCAATGTTTCTACAGTCCAAAAAATCAATTTTCTGATGAAAAACGATGACCCGTGACCTGTCGAAATTTCTCCAAATGGTCAGAAATGATCATTTTTTAATGTTTAATTTTTTGACGGTAAATGAATATTGAATGTGAATTAGAACTCTTGGAACTTAAATAATTGTGTTTAGAGTCATTTTAATGCCTGAAATTGGTCAAAATAGAAGCTTCTGAGTAGGAGAAAAAGTCTGTAAAAATGGCAATTTTTTGACACATTGAGGATATAAAAAGTAGTTATTCAACATGAGGCACATTCCAAATGACATTTTGAATCAATTTTTCTACAGTCCAAAACATCAATTTTCTGATGAAAAACGATGACCCGTGACATGTCGAACTTTCTCCAAATGGTCAGAAATTATAATTTTTTAATTTTACATTTTTTGACTGTAAATCAATATTGAATGTGAATTAGAACTCTTGAAAGTAAAATAAGTGTGTTTAATGTCATTTTAATGCCTGAAATTGGTCGAAATAGAAGCTTCTGAGAAGGAGAAAAAGTCTGTAAAAATGGCAATTTTTGACACATTGAGGCTATAAAAAGTAGTTATTCAACATGAGGCACAATCCAAATGACATTTTGAATCAATTTTTCTACAGTCCAAAAAATCAATTTTCTGATGAAAAATGATGACCCGTGACCTGTCAAACTTTCTCCAAATGGTCAGAAATGATAATTTTTTAATGTTTAATTTTTTGACTGTAAATGAATATTGAATGTGAATTAGAACTCTTGGAACTAAAATAAGTGTGTTTAGAGTCATTTTAATGCCTGAAATTGGTCGAAATAGAAGCTTCTGAGTAGGAGAAAAAGTCTGTAAAAATGGCAATTTTGGTCACATTGAGGATATAAAAAGTAGTTATTCAACATGAGGCGCAATCCAAATGACATTTTGAATCAATTTTTCTACAGTCCAAAACATCAATTTTCTGATGAAAAACAATGGCCCGTGACCTGTCGAACTTTCTCCAAATGGTCAGAAATTATAATTTTTTTATTTTACATTTTTTGACTGTAAATGAATATTGAATGTGAATTAGAAATTTTGAAGCTAAAATAAGTGTGTTAATGTCATTTTAATGCCTGAAATTGGTCGAAATAGAAGCTTCTGAGAAGGAGAACAAATTTGTAAAAATGGCAATTTTGGTCACATTGAGGCTATAAAAAGTAGTTATTCAACATGAGGCACAATCCAAATGACATTTTGAATCAATGTTTCTACAGTCCAAAAAATCAATTTTCTGATGAAAAACGATGACCCGTGACCTGTCGAAATTTCTCCAAATGGTCAGAAATGATCATTTTTTAATGTTTAATTTTTTGACGGTAAATGAATATTGAATGTGAATTAGAACTCTTGGAACTTAAATAATTGTGTTTAGAGTCATTTTAATGCCTGAAATTGGTCAAAATAGAAGCTTCTGAGTAGGAGAAAAAGTCTGTAAAAATGGCAATTTTGGTCACATTGAGGATATAAAATGTAGTTATTCAACATGAGGCACAATCCAAATGACATTTTGAATCAATTTTTCTACAGTCCAAAACATCAATTTTCAGATGAAAAACAATGACCCATGACCTGTCGAACTTTCTCCAAATGGTCAGAAATGATCATTTTTTAATGTTTAATTTTTTGACTGTAAATGAATATTGAATGTGAATTAGAACTCTTGAAACTAAAATAAGTGTGTTTAAATTCATTTTAATGCCTGAAATTTGTCGAAATAGAAGCTTCTGAGTAGGAGAAAAAGTCTGTAAAAATGGCAATTTTGGTCACATTGAGGCTATAAAAAGTAGTTATTCAACATGAGGCACCATCCAAATGACATTTTGAATCAATTTTTCTACAGTCCAAAAAATCTGTTTTCTGATGAAAAACGATGACCAGTGACCTGTCCAACTTTCTCCAAATGGTCAGAAATGATCAATTTTGATGTTAAATTTTTGGACTGTAAATGAATATTGATTGTGAATTAGAACTCTTGGAACTAAAATTAGTGTGTTTAGAGTCATTTTAATGCCTGAAATTGGTCGAAATAGAAGCTTCTGAGTAGGAGAAAAAGTCTGTAAAAATGTCAATTTTGGTCACATTGAGGATATAAAAAGTAGTTATTCAACATGAGGCACAATCCAAATGACATTTTGAATCAAATTTTTCTACAGTCCAAAAAAATCAATTTTCTGATGAAAAACGATGACCCGTGACCTGTCAAACTTTCTCCAAATGGTCAGAAATTATAATTTTTTAATTTTACATTTTTTGACTGTAAATCAATATTGAATGTGAATTAGAACTCTTGAAAGTAAAATAAGTGTGTTTAATGTCATTTTAATGCCTGAAATTGGTTGAAACAGAAGCTTCTGAGAAGGAGAAAAAGTCTGTAAAAATGGCAATTTTTGACACATTGAGGATATAAAAAAGTAGTTATTCAACATGAGGCACAATCCAAATGACATTTTGAATCAATTTTTCTACAGTCCAAAACATCAATTTTCTGATGAAAAACGATGACCCGTGACCTGTCGAACTTTCTCCAAATGGTCAGAAATTATAATTTTTTAATGTTTAATTTTTTGACTGTAAATGAATATTGAATGTGAATTAGAACTCTTGGAACTAAAATAAGTGTGTTTAGTATCATTTTAATGCCTGAAATTGGTCGAAATAGAAGCTTCTGAGTAGGAGAAAAAGTCTGTAAAAATGGCAATTTTGGTCACTTTGAGGCTATAAAAAGTAGTTATTCAACATGAGACACAATCCAAATGACATTTTGAATCAATTTTTCTACAGTCCAAAAAATCAATTTTCTGATGAAAAACGATGACCCGTGACCTGTCGAACTTTTTCCAAATGGTCAGAAATGATAATTTTTTTATGTTACATTTTTTTACTGTAGATGAATATTGAATGTGAATTAGAACTCTTGGAACTAAAATATGTGTGTTTAGAGTCATTTTAATGCCTGAAATTGGTCGAAATAAAAGCTTCTGAGTAGGAGAAAAAGTCTGTAAAAATGGCAATTTTGGTCACATTGAGGATATAAAATGTAATTATTCAACATGAGGCACAATCCAAATGACATTTTGAATCAATTTTTCTACAGTCCAAAACATCAATTTTCAGATGAAAAACAATGACCCGTGACCTGTCGAACTTTCTCCAAATAGTCAGAAATGATCATTTTTTAATGTTTAATTTTTTGACTGTAAATGAATATTGAATGTGAATTAGAACTCTTGAAACTAAAATAAGAGTGTTTACATTCATTTTAATGCCTGAAATTTGTCGAAATAGAAGCTTCTGAGTAGGAGAAAAAGTCTGTAAAAATGGCAATTTTGGTCACATTGAGGCTATAAAAAGTAGTTATTCAACATGAGGCACCATCCAAATGACATTTTGAATCAAATTTTTCTACAGTCCAAAAAAATCAATTTTCTGATGAAAAACGATGACCCGTGACCTGTCGAACTTTCTCCAAATGGTCAGAAATTATAATTTTTTAATTTTACATTTTTTGACTGTAAATCAATATTGAATGTGAATTAGAACTCTTGAAAGTAAAATAAGTGTGTTTAATGTCATTTTAATGCCTGAAATTGGTTGAAATAGAAGCTTCTGAGAAGGAGAAAAAGTCTGTAAAAATGGCAATTTTTGACACATTGAGGATATAAAAAGTAGTTATTCAACATGAGGCACATTCCAAATGACATTTTGAATCAATTTTTCTACAGTCCAGAACATCAATTTTCTGATGAAAAACGATGACCCGTGACCTGTCGAACTTTCTCCAAATGGTCAGAAATTATAATTTTTTAATTTTACATTTTTTGACTGTAAATCAATATTGAATGTGAATTAGAACTCTTGCAAGTAAAATAAGTGTGTTTAATGTCATTTTAATGCCTGAAATTGGTCGAAATAGAAGCTTCTGAGAAGGAGAAAAAGTCTGTAAAAATGGCAATTTTAGACACATTGAGGCTATAAAAAGTAGTTATTCAACATGAGGCACAATCCAAATGACATTTTGAATCAAATTTTTCTACAGTCCAAAAAAATCAATTTTCTGATGAAAAACGATGACCCGTGACCTGTCAAACTTTCTCCAAATGGTCAGAAATTATAATTTTTTTATTTTACATTTTTTGACTGTAAATCAATATTGAATGTGAATTAGAACTCTTGAAAGTAAAGTAAGTGTGTTTAATGTCATTTTAATGCCTGAAATTGGTTGAAACAGAAGCTTCTGAGAAGGAGAAAAAGTCTGTAAAAATGTCAATTTTTGACACATTGAGGATATAAAAAAGTAGTTATTCAACATGAGGCACAATCCAAATGACATTTTGAATCAATTTTTCTACAGTCCAAAACATCAATTTTCTGATGAAAAACGATGACCCGTGACCTGTCGAACTTTCTCCAAATGGTCAGAAATTATAATTTTTTAATGTTTAATTTTTTGACTGTAAATAAATATTGAATGTGAATTAGAACTCTTGGAACTAAAATAAGTGTGTTTAGAGTCATTTTAATGCCTGAAATTGGTCGAAATAGAAGCTTCTGAGTAGTAGAAAAAGTCTGTAAAAATGGCAATTTTGGTCACTTTGAGGCTATAAAAAGTAGTTATTCAACATGAGACACAATCCAAATGACATTTTGAATCAATTTTTCAACAGTCCAAAAAATCAATTTTCTGATGAAAAACGATGACCCGTGACCTGTCGAACTTTCTCCAAATGGTCAGAAATGATCATTTTTTAATGTTTAAAATTTTGATTGTAAATGAATATTGAATGTGAATTAGAACTCTTGGAACTAAAATAAGTGTGTTTAGTATCATTTTAATGCCTGAAATTGGTCGAAATAGAAGCTTCTGAGTAGGAGAAAAAGTCTGTAAAAATGGCAATTTTGGTCACTTTAAGGCTATAAAAAGTAGTTATTCAACATGAGGCACAAACCAAATGACATTTTGAATAAATTTTTCTACAGTCCAAAAAATCAATTTTCTGATGAAAAACGATGACCCGTGACCTGTCGAACTTTTTCCAAATGGTCAGAAATGATAATTTTTTTATGTTACATTTTTTGACTGTAGATGAATATTGAATGTGAATTAGAACTCTTGGAACTAAAATATGTGTGTTTAGAGTCATTTTAATGCCTGAAATTGGTCGAAATAGAAGCTTCTGAGTAGGAGAAAAAGTCTGTAAAAATGGCAATTTTGGTCACATTGAGGATATAAAATGTAAATATTCAACATGAGGCACAATCCAAATGACATTTTGAATCAATTTTTCTACAGTCCAAAACATCAATTTTCAGATGAAAAACAATGACCCGTGACCTGTCGAACTTTCTCCAAATAGTCAGAAATTATCATTTTTTAATGTTTAATTTTTTGACTGTAAATGAATATTGAATGTGAATTAGAACTCTTGAAACTAAAATAAGTGTGTTTAAATTCATTTTAATGCCTGAAATTTGTCGAAATAGAAGCTTCTGAGTAGGAGAAAAAGTCTGTAAAAATGGCAATTTTGGTCACATTGAGGCTATAAAAAGTAGTTATTCAACATGAGGCACCATCCAAATGACATTTTGAATCAATTTTTCTACAGTCCAAAAAATCAGTTTTCTGATGAAAAATGATGACCCGTGACCTGTCGAACTTTCTCCAAATGGTCAGAAATGATCAATTTTTATGTAAAATTTTTGGACTGTAAATGAATATTGAATGTGAATTAGAACTCATGGAACTAAAATAAGTGTGTTTAGAGTCATTTTAATGCCTGAAATTGGTAAAAATAGAAGCTTCTGAGAAGGAGAAAAAGTCTGTAAAAATGTCAATTTTGGTCACATTGAGGATATAAAAAGTAGTTATTCAACATGAGGCACAATCCAAATGACATTTTGAATCAAATTTTTCTACAGTCCAAAAAAATCAATTTTCTGATGAAAAACGATGACCCGTGACCTGTCGAACTTTCTCCAAATGGTCAGAAATTATAATTTTTTAATTTTACATTTTTTGACTGTAAATCAATATTGAATGTGAATTAGAACTCTTGAAAGTAAAATAAGTGTGTTTAATGTCATTTTAATGCCTGAAATTGGTTGAAATAGAAGCTTCTGAGAAGGAGAAAAAGTCTGTAAAAATGGCAATTTTTGACACATTGAGGATATAAAAAGTAGTTATTCAACATGAGGCACATTCCAAATGACATTTTGAATCAATTTTTCTACAGTCCAAAACATCAATTTTCTTATGAAAAATGATGACCCGTGACCTGTCGAACTTTCTCCAAATGGTCAGAAATTATAATTTTTTAATGTTTAATTTTTTGACTGTAAATGAATATTGAATGTGAATTAGAACTCTTGGAACTAAAATAAGTGTGTTTAGTATCATTTTAATGCCTGAAATTGGTCGAAATAGAAGCTTCTGAGTAGGAGAAAAAGTCTGTAAAAATGGCAATTTTGGTCACTTTGAGGCTATAAAAAGTAGTTATTCAACATGAGACACAATCCAAATGACATTTTGAATCAATTTTTCTACAGTCCAAAAAATCAATTTTCTGATGAAAAACGATGACCCGTGACCTGTCGAACTTTCTCCAAATGGTCAGAAATGATCATTTTTTAATGTTTAAAATTTTGATTGTAAATGAATATTGAATGTGAATTAGAACTCTTGGAACTAAAATAAGTGTGTTTAGTATCATTTTAATGCCTGAAATTGGTCGAAATAGAAGCTTCTGAGTAGGAGAAAAAGTCTGTAAAAATGGCAATTTTGGTCACTTTAAGGCTATAAAAAGTAGTTATTCAACATGAGGCACAAACCAAATGACATTTTGAATAAATTTTTCTACAGTCCAAAAAATCAATTTTCTGATGAAAAACGATGACCCGTGACCTGTCGAACTTTTTCCAAATGGTCAGAAATGATAATTTTTTTATGTTACATTTTTTGACTGTAGATGAATATTGAATGTGAATTAGAACTCTTGGAACTAAAATATGTGTGTTTAGAGTCATTTTAATGCCTGAAATTCGTCGAAATAGAAGCTTCTGAGTAGGAGAAAAAGTCTGTAAAAATGGCAATTTTGGTCACATTGAGGATATAAAATGTAATTATTCAACATGAGGCACAATCCAAATGACATTTTGAATCAATTTTTCTACAGTCCAAAACATCAATTTTCAGATGAAAAACAATGACCCGTGACCTGTCGAACTTTCTCCAAATAGTCAGAAATTATCATTTTTTAATGTTTAATTTTTTGACTGTAAATGAATATTGAATGTGAATTAGAACTCTTGAAACTAAAATAAGTGTGTTTAAATTCATTTTAATGCCTGAAATTTGTCGAAATAGAAGCTTCTGAGTAGGAGAAAAAGTCTGTAAATATGGCAATTTTGGTCACATTGAGGCTATAAAAAGTAGTTATTCAACATGAGGCACCATCCAAATGACATTTTGAATCAATTTTTCTACAGTCCAAAAAATCAATTTTCTGATGAAAAATGATGACCCGTGACCTGTCGAACTTTCTCCAAATGGTCAGAAATGATAATTTTTTAATGTTTAGTTTTTTGACTGTAAATGAATATTGAATGTGAATTAGAACTCTTGGAACTAAAATAAGTGTGTTTAGAGTCATTTTAATGCCTGAAATTGGTCAAAATAGAAGCTTCTGAGTAGGAGAAAAAGTCTGTAAAAATGGCAATTTTGGTCACATTGAGGATATAAAATGTAGTTATTCAACATGAGGCACAATCCAAATGACATTTTGAATCAATTTTTCTACAGTCCAAAACATCAATTTTCAGATGAAAAACAATGACCCGTGACCTGTCGAACTTTCTCCAAATAGTCAGAAATGATCATTTTTTAATGTTTAATTTTTTGACTGTAAATGAATATTGAATGTGAATTAGAACTCTTGAAACTAAAATAAGTGTGTTTAAATTCATTTTAATGCCTGAAATTTGTCGAAATAGAAGCTTCTGAGTAGGAGAAAAAGTCTGTAAAAATGGCAATTTTGGTCACATTGAGGCTATAAAAAGTAGTTATTCAACATGAGGCACCATCCAAATGACATTTTGAATCAATTTTTCTACAGTCCAAAAAATCAGTTTTCTGATGAAAAACGATGACCCGTGACCTGTCGAACTTTCTCCAAATGGTCAGAAATGATAATTTTTTAATGTTTAGTTTTTTGACTGTAAATTAATATTGAATGTGAATTAGAACTCTTGGAACTAAAATAAGTGTGTTTAGAGTCATTTTAATGCCTGAAATTGGTCGAAATAGAAGCTTCTGAGTAGGAGAAAAAGTCTGTAACAATGGCAATTTTGGTCACATTGAGGATATAAAATGTAGTTATTCAACATGAGGCACAATCCAAATGACATTTTGAATCAATTTTTCTACAGTCCAAAACATCAATTTTCAGATGAAAAACAATGACCCGTGACCTGTCGAACTTTCTCCAAATAGTCAGAAATGATCATTTTTTAATGTTTAATTTTTTGACTGTAAATGAATATTGAATGTGAATTAGAACTCTTGAAACTAAAGTAAGTGTGTTTAAATTCATTTTAATGCCTGAAATTTGTCGAAATAGAAGCTTCTGAGTAGGAGAAAAAGTCTGTAAAAATGGCAATTTTGGTCACATTGAGGCTATAAAAAGTAGTTATTCAACATGAGGCACCATCCAAATGACATTTTGAATCAATTTTTCTACAGTCCAAAAAAACAGTTTTCTGATGAAAAACGATGACCCGTGACCTGTCGAACTTTCTCCAAATGGTCAGAAATGATCAATTTTTATGTTAAATTTTTGGACTGTAAATGAATATTGAATGTGAATTAGAACTCTTGGAACTAAAATAGGTGTGTTTAGAGTCATTTTAATGCCTGAAATTGGTCGAAATAAAAGCTTCTGAGTAGGAGAAAAAGTCTGTAAAAATGGCAATTTTGGTCATATTGAGGATATAAAAAGAAGTTATTCAACATGAGGCACAATCCAAATGACATTTTGAATCAAATTTTTCTACAGTCCAAAAAAATCAATTTTCTGATGAAAAACGATGACCCGTGACCTGTCGAACTTTCTCCAAATGGTCAGAAATTATAATTTTTTAATTTTACATTTTTTTGACTGTAAATCAATATTGAATGTGAATTAGAACTCTTGAAAGTAAAATAAGTGTGTTTAATGTCATTTTAATGCCTGAAATTGGTTGAAATAGAAGCTTCTGAGAAGGAGAAAAAGTCTGTAAAAATGGCAATTTTAGACACATTGAGGCTATAAAAAGTAGTTATTCAACATGAGGCACAATCCAAATGACATTTTGAATCAAATTTTTCTACAGTCCAAAAAAATCAATTTTCTGATGAAAAACGATGACCCGTGACCTGTCAAACTTTCTCCAAATGGTCAGAAATTATAATTTTTTAATTTTACATTTTTTGACTGTAAATAAATATTGAATGTGAATTAGAACTCTTGAAAGTAAAATAAGTGTGTTTAATGTCATTTTAATGCCTGAAATTGGTTGAAACAGAAGCTTCTGAGAAGGAGAAAAAGTCTGTAAAAATGGCAATTTTTGACACATTGAGGATATAAAAAAGTAGTTATTCAACATGAGGCACAATCCAAATGACATTTTGAATCAATTTTTCTACAGTCCAAAACATCAATTTTCTGATGAAAAACGATGACCCGTGACCTGTCGAACTTTCTCTAAATGGTCAGAAATTATAATTTTTTAATGTTTAATTTTTTGACTGTAAATGAATATTGAATGTGAATTAGAACTCTTGGAACTAAAATAAGTGTGTTTAGTATCATTTTAGTGCCTGAAATTGGTCGAAATAGAAGCTTCTGAGTAGGAGAAAAAGTCTGTAAAAATGGCAATTTTGGTCACTTTGAGGCTATAAAAAGTAGTTATTCAACATGATACACAATCCAAATGACATTTTGAATCAATTTTTCTACAGTCCAAAAAATCAATTTTCTGATGAAAAACGATGACCCGTGACCTGTCGAACTTTCTCCAAAGGGTCAGAAAGGATCATTTTTTAATGTTTAAAATTTTGATTGTAAATGAATATTGAATGTGAATTAGAACTCTTGGAACTAAAATAAGTGTGTTTAGTATCATTTTAATGCCTGAAATTGGTCGAAATAGAAGCTTCTGATTAGGAGAAAAAGTCTGTAAAAATGGCAATTTTGGTCACTTTAAGGCTATAAAAAGTAGTTATTCAACATGAGGCACAAACCAAATGACATTTTGAATAAATTTTTCTACAGTCCAAAAAATCAATTTTCTGATGAAAAACGATGACCCGTGACCTGTCGAACTTTTTCCAAATGGTCAGAAATGATAATTTTTTTATGTTACATTTTTTGACTGTAGATGAATATTGAATGTGAATTAGAACTCTTGGAACTAAAATATGTGTGTTTAGAGTCATTTTAATGCCTGAAATTGGTCGAAATAGAAGCTTCTGAGTAGGAGAAAAAGTCTGTAAAAATGGCAATTTTGGTCACATTGAGGATATAAAATGTAATTATTCAACATGAGGCACAATCCAAATGACATTTTGAATCAATTTTTCTACAGTCCAAAACATCAATTTTCAGATGAAAAACAATGACCCGTGACCTGTCGAACTTTCTCCAAATAGTCAGAAATTATCATTTTTTAATGTTTAATTTTTTGACTGTAAATGAATATTGAATGTGAATTAGAACTCTTGAAACTAAAATAAGTGTGTTTAAATTCATTTTAATGCCTGAAATTTGTCGAAATAGAAGCTTCTGAGTAGGAGAAAAAGTCTGTAAAAATGGCAATTTTGGTCACATTGAGGCTATAAAAAGTAGTTATTCAACATGAGGCACCATCCAAATGACATTTTGAATCAATTTTTCTACAGTCCAAAAAATCAATTTTCTGATGAAAAATGATGACCCATTGACCTGTCGAACTTTCTCCAAATGGTCAGAAATTATAATTTTTTAATTTTACATTTTTTGACTGTAAATCAATATTGAATGTGAATTAGAACTCTTGCAAGTAAAATAAGTGTGTTTAGAGTCATTTTAATGCCTGAAATTAGTCGAAATAGAAGCTTCTGAGTAGGAGAAAAAGTCTGTAAAAATGGCAATTGTGGTCACATTGAGGATATAAAATGTAGTTATTCAACATGAGGCACAATCCAAATGACATTTTGAATCAATTTTTCTACAGTCCAAAACATCAATTTTCAGATGAAAAACAATGACCCGTGACCTGTCGAACTTTCTCCAAATAGTCAGAAATGATCATTTTTTAATGTTTAATTTTTTGACTGTAAATGAATATTGAATGTGAATTAGAACTCTTGAAACTAAAATAAGTGTGTTTAAATTCATTTTAATGCCTGAAATTTGTCGAAATAGAAGCTTCTGAGTAGGAGAAAAAGTCTGTAAAAATGGCAATTTTGGTCACATTGAGGCTATAAAAAGTAGTTATTCAACATGAGGCACCATCCAAATGACATTTTGAATCAATTTTTCTACAGTCCAAAAAATCAGTTTTCTGATGAAAAACGATGACCCGTGACCTGTCGAACTTTCTCCAAATGGTCAGAAATGATCAATTTTTATGTTAAATTTTTGGACTGTAAATGAATATTGAATGTGAATTAGAACTCTTGGAACTAAAATAGGTGTGTTTAGAGTCATTTTAATGCCTGAAATTGGTCGAAATAGAAGCTTCTGAGTAGGAGAAAAAGTCTGTAAAAATGGCAATTTTGGTCATATTGAGGATATAAAAAGAAGTTATTCAACATGAGGCACAATCCAAATGACATTTTGAATCAAATTTTTCTACAGTCCAAAAATATCAATTTTCTGATGAAAAACGATGACCCGTGACCTGTCGAAATTTCTCCAAATGGTCAGAAATTATAATTTTTTTATTTTACATTTTTTGACTGTAAATCAATATTGAATGTGAATTAGAACTCTTGAAAGTAAAATAAGTGTGTTTAATGTCATTTTAATGCCTGAAATTGGTTGAAATAGAAGCTTCTGAGAAGGTGAAAAAGTCTGTAAAAATGGCAATTTTTGACACATTGAGGATATAAAAAGTAGTTATTCAACATGAGGCACGTTCCAAATGACATTTTGAATCAATTTTTCTACAGTCCAAAACATCAATTTTCTGATGAAAAACGATGACCCGTGACCTGTCGAACTTTCTCCAAATGTTCAGAAATTATAATTTTTTAATTTTACATTTTTTGACTGTAAATCAATATTGAATGTGAATTAGAACTCTTGCAAGTAAAATAAGTGTGTTTAATGTCATTTTAATGCCTGAAATTGGTCGAAATAGAAGATTCTGAGAAGGAGAAAAAGTCTGTAAAAATGGCAATTTTAGACACATTGAGGCTATAAAAAGTAGTTATTCAACATGAGGCACAATCCAAATGACATTTTGAATCAATTTTTCTACAGTCCAAAAAAATCAATTTTCTGAGGAAAAATGATGACCCGTGACCTGTCGAACTTTCTCCAAATGGTCAGAAATAATAATTTTTTAATGTTTAATTTTTTGACTGTAAATGAATATTGAATGTGAATTAGAACTCTTGGAACTAAAATAAGTGTGTTTAGAGTCATTTTAATGCCTGAAATTGGTCGAAATAGAAGCTTGTGAGTAGGAGAAAAAGTCTGTAAAAATGGCAATTTTGGTCACATTGAGAATATAAAAAGTCGTTATTCAACATGAGGCACAATCCAAATGACATTTTAAATCAATTTTTCTACAGTCCAAAACATCAATTTTCTGATGAAAAACGATGGCCCGTGACCTGTCGAACTTTCTCCAAATGGTCAGAAATTATAATTTTTTAATTTTACATTTTTTGACTGTAAATGAATATTGAATGTGAATTAGAAATTTTGAAGCTAAAATAAGTGTGTTAATGTCATTTTAATGCCTGAAATTGGTCGAAATAGAAGCTTCTGATAAGGAGAAAAAGTTTGTAAAAATGGCAATTTTGGTCACATTGAGGCTATAAAAAGTAGTTATTCAACATGAGGCACAATCCAAATGACATTTTGAATCAATTTTTCTACAGTCCAAAAAATCAATTTTCTGATGAAAAACGATGACCCGTGACCTGTCGAACTTCATCCAAATGGTCAGAAATTATAATTTTTTAATGTTATATTTTTTGACTGTCAATGAATATTGAATGTGAATTAGAACTCTTGAAACTAAAATACGTGTGTTTAAAGTCATTTTAATGCCTGAAATTGGTCGAAATAGAAGCTTCTGAGTAGGAGAAAAAGTCTGTAAAAATGGCAATTTTGGTCACTTTGAGGTTATAAAAAGTAGTTATTCAACATGAGGCACAATCCAAATGACATTTTGAGTCAATTTTTCTACAGTCCAAAACATCAATTTTCTGATGAAAAACGATGGCCCGTGACCTGTCGAACTTTCTCCAAATGGTCAGAAATTATAATTTTTTAATGTTTAATTTTTTGACTGTAAATGAATATTGAATGTGAATTAGAACTCTTGGAACTAAAATAAGTGTGTTTAGTATCATTTTAATGCCTGAAATTGGTCGAAATAGAAGCTTCTGAGTAGGAGAAAAAGTCTGTAAAAATGGCAATTTTGGTCACTTTGAGGCTATAAAAAGTAGTTATTCAACATGAGACACAATCCAAATGACATTTTGAATCAATTTTTCTACAGTCCAAAAAATCAATTTTCTGATGAAAAACGATGACCCGTGACCTGTCGAACTTTCTCCAAATGGTCAGAAATGATCATTTTTTAATGTTTAAAATTTTGATTGTAAATGAATATTGAATGTGAATTAGAACTCTTGGAACTAAAATAAGTGTGTTTAGTATCATTTTAATGCCTGAAATTGGTCGAAATAGAAGCTTCTGAGTAGGAGAAAAAGTCTGTAAAAATGGCAATTTTGGTCACTTTAAGGCTATAAAAAGTAGTTATTCAACATGAGGCACAAACCAAATGACATTTTTAATACATTTTTCTACAGTCCAAAAAATCAATTTTCTGATGAAAAACGATGACCCGTGACCTGTCGAACTTTTTCCAAATGGTCAGAAATGATCATTTTTTTATGTTACATTTTTTGACTGTAGATGAATATTGAATGTGAATTAGAACTCTTGGAACTAAAATATGTGTGTTTAGAGTCATTTTAATGCCTGAAATTGGTCGAAATAAAAGCTTCTGAGTATGAGAAAAAGTCTGTAAAAATGGCAATTTTGGTCACATTGAGGATATAAAATGTAGTTATTCAACATGAGGCACAATCCAAATGACATTTTGAATCAATTTTTCTACAGTCCAAAACATCAATTTTCAGATGAAAAACAATGACCCGTGACCTTTCGAACTTTCTCCAAAGAGTCAGAAATTATCATTTTTTAATGTTTAATTTTTTGACTGTAAATGAATATTGAATGTGAATTAGAACTCTTGAAACTAAAATAAGTGTGTTTAAATTCATTTTAATGCCTGAAATTTGTCGAAATAGAAGCTTCTGAGTAGGAGAAAAAGTCTGTAAAAATGGCAATTTTGGTCACATTGAGGCTATAAAAAGTAGTTATTCAACATGAGGCACCATCCAAATGACATTTTGAATCAATTTTTCTACAGTCCTAAAAATCAGTTTTCTGATGAAAAACGATGACCCGTGACCTGTCGAACTTTCTCCAAATGGTCAGAAATTATAATTTTTTAATTTTACATTTTTTGACTGTAAATCAATATTGAATGTGAATTAGAACTCTTGAAAGTAAAATAAGTGTGTTTAATGTCATTTTAGTGCCTGAAATTGGTTGAAATAGAAGCTTCTGAGAAGGAGAAAAAGTCTGTAAAAATGGCAATTTTTGACACATTGAGGATATAAAAAGTAGTTATTCAACATGAGGCACATTCCAAATGACATTTTGAATCAATTTTT
The DNA here is from genome assembly GCF_964204655.1 of Triturus cristatus. NCBI lineage: Eukaryota > Metazoa > Chordata > Amphibia > Caudata > Salamandridae > Triturus > Triturus cristatus. The sequence continues at coordinate 628,140,849 of NC_140592.1, read as the reverse complement.
CTACAGTCCAAAACACTCAATTTTCTGATGAAAAACGATGACCCGTGACCTGTCGAACTTTCTCCAAATGGTCAGACATAATAATTTTTTAATTTTACATTTTTTGACCGTAAATCAATATTGAATGTGAATTAGAACTCTTGCAAGTAAAATAAGTGTGTTTAATGTCATTTTAATGCCTGAAATTGGTTGAAATAGAAGCTTCTGAGAAGGAGAAAAAGTCTGTAAAAATGGCAATTTTAGACACATTGAGGCTATAAAAAGTAGTTATTCAACATGAGGCACAATAAAAATGACATTTTGAATCAATTTTTCTACAGTCCAAAAAAAACAATTTTCTGATGAAAAATTATGACCCGTGACCTGTCGAACTTTCTCCAAATGGTCAGAAATGATAATTTTTTAATGTTTAGTTTTTTGACTGTAAATGAATATTGAATGTGAATTAGAACTCTTGGAACTAAAATAAGTGTGTTTAGAGTCATTTTAATGCCTGAAATTGGTCGAAATAGAAGCTTCTGAGTAGGAGAAAAAGTCTGTAAAAATGGCAATTTTGGTCACATTGAGGATATAAAATGTAGTTATTCAACATGAGTCACAATCCAAATGACATTTTGAATCAATTTTTCTACAGTCCAAAACATCAATTTTCAGATGAAAAACAATGACCCGTGACCTGTCGAACTGTCTCCAAATAGTCAGAAATGATCATTTATTAATGTTTAATTTTTTGACTGTAAATGAATATTGAATGTGAATTAGAACTCTTGATACTAAAATAAGTGTGTTTAAATTCATTTTAATGCCTGAAATTTGTCGAAATAGAAGCTTCTGAGTAGGAGAAAAAGTCTGTAAAAATGGCAATTTTGGTCACATTGAGGCTATAAAAAGTAGTTATTCAACATGAGGCACCATCCAAATGACATTTTGAATCAATTTTTCTACAGTCCAAAAAATCAATTTTCTGATGAAAAATGATGACCCGTGACCTGTCGAACTTTCTCCAAATGGTCAGAAATGATAATTTTTTAATGTTTAGTTTTTTGACTGTAAATGAATATTGAATGTGAATTAGAACTCTTGGAACTAAAATAAGTGTGTTTAGAGTCATTTTAATGCCTGAAATTGGTCGAAATAGAAGCTTCTGAGTAGGAGAAAAAGTCTGTAAAAATGGCAATTTTGGTCACATTGAGGATATAAAATGTAGTTATTCAACATGAGGCACAATCCAAATGACATTTTGAATCAATTTTTCTACAGTCCAAAACATCAATTTTCAGATGAAAAACAATGACCCGTGACCTGTCGAACTGTCTCCAAATAGTCAGAAATGATCATTTATTAATGTTTAATTTTTTGACTGTAAATGAATATTGAATGTGAATTAGAACTCTTGATACTAAAATAAGTGTGTTTAAATTCATTTTAATGCCTGAAATTTGTCGAAATAGAAGCTTCTGAGTAGGAGAAAAAGTCTGTAAAAATGGCAATTTTGGTCACATTGAGGCTATAAAAAGTAGTTATTCAACATGAGGCACCATCCAAATGACATTTTGAATCAATTTTTCTACAGTCCAAAAAATCAATTTTCTGATGAAAAATGATGACCCGTGACCTGTCGAACTTTCTCCAAATGGTCAGAAATGATAATTTTTTAATGTTTAGTTTTTTGACTGTAAATGAATATTGAATGTGAATTAGAACTCTTGGAACTAAAATAAGTGTGTTTAGAGTCATTTTAATGCCTGAAATTGGTCGAAATAGAAGCTTCTGAGTAGGAGAAAAAGTCTGTAAAAATGGCAATTTTGGTCACATTGAGGATATAAAATGTAGTTATTCAACATGAGGCACAATCCAAATGACATTTTGAATCAATTTTTCTACAGTCCAAAACATCAATTTTCAGATGAAAAACAATGACCCGTGACCTGTCGAACTTTCTCCAAATGGTCAGAAATGATCAATTTTTATGTTAAATTTTTGGACTGTAAATGAATATTGAATGTGAATTAGAACTCTTGGAACTAAAATAGGTGTGTTTAGAGTCATTTTAATGCCTGAAATTGGTCGAAATAGAAGCTTCTGAGTAGGAGAAAAAGTCTGTAAAAATGGCAATTTTGGTCATATTGAGGATATAAAAAGAAGTTATTCAACATGAGGCACAATCCAAATGACATTTTGAATCAAATTTTTCTACAGTCCAAAAAAATCAATTTTCTGATGAAAAACGATGACCCGTGACCTGTCGAACTTTCTCCAAATAGTCAGAAATTATAATTTTTTAATTTTACATTTTTTGACTGTAAATCAATATTGAATGTGAATTAGAACTCTTGAAAGTAAAATAAGTGTGTTTAATGTCATTTTAATGCCTGAAATTGGTTGAAATAGAAGCTTCTGAGAAGGAGAAAAAGTTTGTAAAAATGGCAATTTTGGTCACATTGAGGCTATAAAAAGTAGTTATTCAACATGAGGCACAATCCAAATGACATTTTGAATCAATTTTTCTACAGTCCAAAAAATCAATTTTCTGATGAAAAACGATGACCCGTGACCTGTCGAACTTCATCCAAATGGTCAGAAATTAAATTTTTTTAATGTTATATTTTTTGACTGTCAATGAATATTGAATGTGAATTAGAACTCTTGAAACTAAAATACGTGTGTTTAAAGTCATTTTAATGCCTGAAATTGGTCGAAATAGAAGCTTCTGAGTAGGAGAAAAAGTCTGTAAAAATGGCAATTTTGGTCACTTTGAGGTTATAAAAAGTAGTTATTCAACATGAGGCACAATCCAAATGACATTTTGAATAAATTTTTCTACAGTCCAAAAAATCAATTTTCTGATGAAAAATGTTGACCCGTGACCTGTCGAACTTTCTCCAAATGGTCAGAAATGATAATTTTTTAATGTTTAATTTTTTGACTGTAAATGAATATTGAATGTGAATTAGAACTCTTGGAACTAAAATAAGTGTGTTTAGAGTCATTTTAATGCCTGCAATTGGTCGAAATAGAAGCTTCTGATTAGGAGAAAAAGTCTGTAAAAATGGCAATTTTGGTCACATTGAGGATATAAAAAGTCGTTATTCAACATGAGGCACAATCCAAATGACATTTTGAATCAATTTTTCTACAGTCCAAAACATCAATTTTCTGATGAAAAACGATGGCCCGTGACCTGTCGAACTTTCTCCAAATGGTCAGAAATTATAATTTTTTAATTTTACATTTTTTGACTGTAAATGAATATTGAATGTGAATTAGAAATTTTGAAGCTAAAATAAGTGTGTTAATGTCATTTTAATGCCTGAAATTGGTCGAAATAGAAGCTTCTGAGAAGGAGAAAAAGTCTGTAAAAATGGCAATTTTTGACACATTGAGGATATAAAAAGTAGTTATTCAACATGAGGCACGTTCCAAATGACATTTTGAATCAATTTTTCTACAGTCCAAAACATCAATTTTCTGATGAAAAACGATGACCCGTGACCTGTCGAACTTTCTCCAAATGTTCAGAAATTATAATTTTTTAATTTTACATTTTTTGACTGTAAATCAATATTGAATGTGAATTAGAACTCTTGCAAGTAAAATAAGTGTGTTTAATGTCATTTTAATGCCTGAAATTGGTCGAAATAGAAGATTCTGAGAAGGAGAAAAAGTCTGTAAAAATGGCAATTTTAGACACATTGAGGCTATAAAAAGTAGTTATTCAACATGAGGCACAATCCAAATGACATTTTGAATCAATTTTTCTACAGTCCAAAAAAATCAATTTTCTGAGGAAAAATGATGACCCGTGACCTGTCGAACTTTCTCCAAATGGTCAGAAATAATAATTTTTTAATGTTTAATTTTTTGACTGTAAATGAATATTGAATGTGAATTAGAACTCTTGGAACTAAAATAAGTGTGTTTAGAGTCATTTTAATGCCTGAAATTGGTCGAAATAGAAGCTTGTGAGTAGGAGAAAAAGTCTGTAAAAATGGCAATTTTGGTCACATTGAGAATATAAAAAGTCGTTATTCAACATGAGGCACAATCCAAATGACATTTTAAATCAATTTTTCTACAGTCCAAAACATCAATTTTCTGATGAAAAACGATGGCCCGTGACCTGTCGAACTTTCTCCAAATGGTGAGAAATTATAATTTTTTAATTTTACATTTTTTGACTGTAAATGAATATTGAATGTGAATTAGAAATTTTGAAGCTAAAATAAGTGTGTTAATGTCATTTTAATACCTGAAATTGGTCGAAATAGAAGCTTCTGATAAGGAGAAAAAGTTTGTAAAAATGGCAATTTTGGTCACATTGAGGCTATAAAAAGTAGTTATTCAACATGAGGCACAATCCAAATGACATTTTGAATCAATTTTTCTACAGTCCAAAAAATCAATTTTCTGATGAAAAACGATGACCCGTGACCTGTCGAACTTCATCCAAATGGTCAGAAATTATAATTTTTTAATGTTATATTTTTTGACTGTCAATGAATATTGAATGTGAATTAGAACTCTTGAAACTAAAATACGTGTGTTTAAAGTCATTTTAATGCCTGAAATTGGTCGAAATAGAAGCTTCTGAGTAGGAGAAAAAGTCTGTAAAAATGGCAATTTTGGTCACTTTGAGGTTATAAAAAGTAGTTATTCAACATGAGGCACAATCCAAATGACATTTTGAGTCAATTTTTCTACAGTCCAAAACATCAATTTTCTGATGAAAAACGATGGCCCGTGACCTGTCGAACTTTCTCTAAATGGTCAGAAATTATAATTTTTTAATTTTACATTTTTTGACTGTAAATGAATATTGAATGTGAATTAGAAATTTTGAAGCTAAAATAAGTGTGTTAATGTCATTTTAATGCCTGAAATTGGTCGAAATAGAAGCTTCTGAGAAGGAGAAAAATTTTGTAAAAATGGCAATTTTGGTCACATTGAGGCTGTAAAAAGTAGTTATTCAACATGAGGCACAATCCAAATGACATTTTGAATAAATGTTTCTACAGTCCAAAAAATCAATTTTCTGATGAAAAACGATGACCCGTGACCTGTCGAAATTTCTCCAAATGGTCAGAAATGATAATTTTTTAATTTTACATTTTTTGACTGTAAATCAATATTGAATGTGAATTAGAACTCTTGAAAGTAAAATAAGTGTGTTTAATGTCATTTTAATGCCTGAAATTGGTTGAAACAGAAGCTTCTGAGAAGGAGAAAAAGTCTGTAAAAATGGCAATTTTTGACACATTGAGGATATAAAAAGTAGTTATTCAACATGAGGCACAATCCAAATGACATTTTGAATCAATTTTTCTACAGTCCAAAACATCAATTTTCTGATGAAAAACGATGACCCGTGACCTGTCGAACTTTCTCCAAATGGTCAGAAATTATAATTTTTTAATGTTTAATTTTTTGACTGTAAATGAATATTGAATGTGAATTAGAACTCTTGGAACTAAAATAAGTGTGTTTAGTATCATTTTAATGCCTGAAATTGGTCGAAATAGAAGCTTCTGAGTAGGAGAAAAAGTCTGTAAAAATGGCAATTTTGGTCACTTTGAGGCTATAAAAAGTAGTTATTCAACATGAGAAACAATCCAAATGACATTTTGAATCAATTTTTCTACAGTCCAAAAAATCAATTTTCTGATGAAAAACGATGACCCGTGACCTGTCGAACTTTCTCCAAATGGTCAGAAATGATCATTTTTTAATGTTTAAAATTTTGATTGTAAATGAATATTGAATGTGAATTAGAACTCTTGGAACTAAAATAAGTGTGTTTAGTATCATTTTAATGCCTGAAATTGGTCGAAATAGAAGCTTCTGAGTAGGAGAAAAAGTCTGTAAAAATGGCAATTTTGGTTACTTTAAGGCTATAAAAAGTAGTTATTCAACATGAGGCACAAACCAAATGACATTTTGAATACATTTTTCTACAGTCCAAAAAATCAATTTTCTGATGAAAAACGATGACCCGTGACCTGTCGAACTTTTTCCAAATGGTCAGAAATGATCATTTTTTTATGTTACATTTTTTGACTGTAGATGAATATTGAATGTGAATTAGAACTCTTGGAACTAAAATATGTGTGTTTAGAGTCATTTTAATGCCTGAAATTGGTCGAAATAAAAGCTTCTGAGTAGGAGAAAAAGTCTGTAAAAATGGCAATTTTGGTCACATTGAGGATATAAAATGTAGTTATTCAACATGAGGCACAATCCAAATGACATTTTGAATCAATTTTTCTACAGTCCAAAACATCAATTTTCAGATGAAAAACAATGACCCGTGACCTTTCGAACTTTCTCCAAATAGTCAGCAATTATCATTTTTTAATGTTTAATTTTTTGACTGTAAATGAATATTGAATGTGAATTAGAACTCTTGATACTAAAATAAGTGTGTTTAAATTCATTTTAATGCCTGAAATTTGTCGAAATAGAAGCTTCTGAGTAGGAGAAAAAGTCTGTAAAAATGGCAATTTTGGTCACATTGAGGCTATAAAAAGTAGTTATTCAACATGAGGCACCATCCAAATGACATTTTGAATCAATTTTTCTACAGTCCAAAAAATCAGTTTTCTGATGAAAAACGATGACCCGTGACCTGTCGAACTTTCTCCAAATGGTCAGAAATGATCAATTTTTATGTTAAATTTTTGGACTGTAAATGAATATTGAATGTGAATTAGAACTCTTGGAACTAAAATAGGTGTGTTTAGAGTCATTTTAATGCCTGAAATTGGTCGAAATAGAAGCTTCTGAGTAGGAGAAAAAGTCTGTAAAAATGGCAATTTTGGTCATATTGAGGATATAAAAAGAACTTATTCAACATGAGGCACAATCCAAATGACATTTTGAATCAAATTTTTCTACAGTCCAAAAAAATCAATTTTCTAATGAAAAACGATGACCCGTGACCTGTCGAACTTTCTCCAAATGGTCAGAAATTATAATTTTTTAATTTTACATTTTTTGACTGTAAATCAATATTGAATGTGAATTCGAACTCTTGAAAGTAAAATAAGTGTGTTTAATGTCATTTTAATGCCTGAAATTGGTTGAAATAGAAGCTTCTGAGAAGGAGAAAAAGTCTGTAAAAATGGCAATTTTAGACACATTGAGGCTATAAAAAGTAGTTATTCAACATGAGGCACAATCCAAATGACATTTTGAATCAATTTTTCTACAGTCCAAAAAAATCAATTTTCTGAGGAAAAATGATGACCCGTGACCTGTCGAAATTTCTCCAAATGGTCAGACATGATCATTTTTTAATGTTTAAGTTTTTTGACGGTAAATGAATATTGAATGTGAATTAGAACTCTTGGAACTTAAATAATTGTGTTTAGAGTCATTTTAATGCCTGAAATTGGTCGAAATTGAAGCTTCTAAGTAGGAGAAAAAGTCTGTAAAAATGGCAATTTTGGTCACTTTGAGGTTATAAAAAGTAGTTATTCAACATGAGACACAATCCAAATGACATTTTGAATCAATTTTTCTACAGTCCAAAAAATCAATTTTCTGATGAAAAACGATGACCCGTGACCTGTCGAACTTCATCCAAATGGTCAGAAATTATAATTTTTTAATGTTATATTTTTTGACTGTAAATGAATATTGAATGTGAATTAGAACTCTTGGAACTAAAATAAGTGTGTTTAGAGTCATTTTAATGCCTGCAATTGGTCGAAATAGAAGCTTCTGAGTAGGAGAAAAAGTCTGTAAAAATGGCAATTTTGGTCACATTGAGGATATAAAAAGTCGTTATTCAACATGAGGCACAATCCAAATGACATTTTGAATCAATTTTTCTACAGTCCAAAACATCAATTTTCTGATGAAAAACGATGGCCCGTGACCTGTCGAACTTTCTCCAAATGGTCAGAAATTATAATTTTTTAATTTTACATTTTTTGACTGTAAATGAATATTGAATGTGAATTAGAAATTTTGAAGCTAAAATAAGTGTGTTAATGTCATTTTAATGCCTGAAATTGGTTGAAATAGAAGCTTCTGAGAAGGAGAAAAAGTCTGTAAAAATGGCAATTTTTGACACATTGAGGATATAAAAAGTAGTTATTCAACATGAGGCACATTCCAAATGACATTTTGAATCAATTTTTCTACAGTCCAAAACACTCAATTTTCTGATGAAAAACGATGACCCGTGACCTGTCGAAATTTCTCCAAATGGTCAGAAATGATAATTTTTTAATTTTACATTTTTTGACTGTAAATCAATATTGAATGTGAATTAGAACTCTTGAAAGTAAAATAAGTGTGTTTAATGTCATTTTAATGCCTGAAATTGGTTGAAACAGAAGCTTCTGAGAAGGAGAAAAAGTCTGTAAAAATGGCAATTTTTACACATTGAGGATATAAAAAGTAGTTATTCAACATGAGGCACAATCCAAATGACATTTTGAATCGATTTTTCTACAGTCCAAAACATCAATTTTCTGATGAAAAACGATGACTCGTGACCTGTCGAACTTTCTCCAAATGGTCAGAAATTACAATTTTTTAATGTTTAATTTTTTGACTGTAAATGAATATTGAATGTGAATTAGAACTCTTGGAACTAAAATAAGTGTGTTTAGTATCATTTTAATGCCTGAAATTGGTCGAAATAGAAGCTTCTGAGTAGGAGAAAAAGTCTGTAAAAATGGCAATTTTGGTCACTTTGAGGCTATAAAAAGTAGTTATTCAACATGAGACACAATCCAAATGACATTTTGAATCAATTTTTCTACAGTCCAAAAAATCAATTTTCTGATGAAAAACGATGACCCGTGACCTGTCGAACTTTCTCCAAATGGTCAGAAATGATCATTTTTTAATGTTTAAAATTTTGATTGTAAATGAATATTGAATGTGAATTAGAACTCTTGGAACTAAAATAAGTGTGTTTAGTATCATTTTAATGCCTGAAATTGGTCGAAATAGAAGCTTCTGAGTAGGAGAAAAAGTCTGTAAAAATGGCAATTTTGGTCACTTTAAGGCTATAAAAAGTAGTTATTCAACATGAGGCACAAACCAAATGACATTTTGAATACATTTTTCTACAGTCCAAAAAATCAATTTTCTGATGAAAAACGATGACCCGTGACCTGTCGAACTTTTTCCAAATGGTCAGAAAGGATCATTTTTTTATGTTACATTTTTTGACTGTAGATGAATATTGAATGTGAATTAGAACTCTTGGAACTAAAATATGTGTGTTTAGAGTCATTTTAATGCCTGAAATTGGTCGAAATAAAAGCTTCTGAGTAGGAGAAAAAGTCTGTAAAAATGGCAATTTTGGTCACATTGAGGATATAAAAAGTCGTTATTCAACATGAGGCACAATCCAAATGACATTTTGAATCAATTTTTCTACAGTCCAAAACATCAATTTTCTGATGAAAAACGATGGCCCGTGACCTGTCGAACTTTCTCCAAATGGTCAGAAATTATAATTTTTTAATTTTACATTTTTTGACTGTAAATGAATATTGAATGTGAATTAGAAATTTTGAAGCTAAAATAAGTGTGTTAATGTCATTTTAATGCCTGAAATTGGTCGAAATAGAAGCTTCTGATAAGGAGAAAAAGTTTGTAAAAATGGCAATTTTGGTCACATTGAGGCTATAAAAAGTAGTTATTCAACATGAGGCACAATCCAAATGACATTTTGAATCAATTTTTCTACAGTCCAAAAAATCAATTTTCTGATGAAAAGGGATGACCCGTGACCTGTCGAAATTTCTCCAAATGGTCAGAAATGATCATTTTTTAATGTTTAAGTTTTTTGACGGTAAATGAATATTGAATGTGAATTAGAACTCTTGGAACTTAAATAATTGTGTTTAGAGTCATTTTAATGCCTGAAATTGGTCGAAATTGAAGCTTCTAAGTAGGAGAAAAAGTCTGTAAAAATGGCAATTTTGGTCACTTTGAGGTTATAAAAAGTAGTTATTCAACATGAGACACAATCCAAATGACATTTTGAATCAATTTTTCTACAGTCCAAAAAATCAATTTTCTGATGAAAAACGATGACCCGTGACCTGTCGAACTTCATCCAAATGGTCAGAAATTATAATTTTTTAATGTTATATTTTTTGACTGTCAATGAATATTGAATGTGAATTAGAACTCTTGAAACTAAAATACGTGTGTTTAAAGTCATTTTAATGCCTGAAATTGGTCGAAATAGAAGCTTCTGAGTAGGAGAAAAAGTCTGTAAAAATGGCAATTTTGGTCACTTTGAGGTTATAAAAAGTAGTTATTCAACATGAGGCACAATCCAAATGACATTTTGAATCAATTTTTCTACAGTCCAAAACATCAATTTTCTGATGAAAAACGATGACCCGTGACCTGTCGAACTTTCTCCAAATGGTCAGAAATGATAATTTTTTTATGTTTAATTTTTTGACTGTAAATGAATATTGAATGTGAATTAGAACTCTTGGAACTAAAATAAGTGTGTTTAGAGTCATTTTAATGCCTGCAATTGGTCGAAATAGAAGCTTCTGAGTAGGAGAAAAAGTCTGTAAAAATGGCAATTTTGGTCACATTGAGGATATAAAAAGTCGTTATTCAACATGAGGCACAGTCCAAATGACATTTTGAATCAACTTTTCTACAGTCCAAAACATCAATTTTCTGATGAAAAACGATGGCCTGTGACCTGTCGAACTTTCTCCAAATGGTCAGAAATTATAATTTTTTAATTTTACATTTTTTGACTGTAAATGAATATTGAATGTGAATTAGAAATTTTGAAGCTAAAATAAGTGTGTTAATGTCATTTTAATGCCTGAAATTGGTCGAAATAGAAGCTTCTGAGAAGGAGAAAAATTTTGTAAAAATGGCAATTTTGGTCACATTGAGGCTATAAAAAGTAGTTATTCAACATGAGGCACAATCCAAATGACATTTTGAATAAATGTTTCTACAGTCCAAAAAATCAATTTTCTGATGAAAAACGATGACCCGTGACCTGTCGAAATTTCTCCAAAGGGTCAGAAATGATAATTTTTTAATTTTACATTTTTTGACTGTAAATCAATATTGAATGTGAATTAGAACTCTTGAAAGTAAAATAAGTGTGTTTAATGTCATTTTAATGCCTGAAATTGGTTGAAACAGAAGCTTCTGAGAAGAAGAAAAAGTCTGTAAAAATGGCAATTTTTGACACATTGAGGATATAAAAAGTAGTTATTCAACATGAGGCACAATCCAAATGACATTTTGAATCGATTTTTCTACAGTCCAAAACATCAATTTTCTGATGAAAAACGACTCGTGACCTGTCGAACTTTCTCCAAATGGTCAGAAATTATAATTTTTTAATGTTTAATTTTTTGACTGTAAATGAATATTGAATGTGAATTAGAACTCTTGGAACTAAAATAAGTGTGTTTAGTATCATTTTAATGCCTGAAATTGGTCGAAATAGAAGCTTCTGAGTAGGAGAAAAAGTCTGTAAAAATGGCAATTTTGGTCACTTTAAGGCTATAAAAAGTAGTTATTCAACATGAGGCACAAACCAAATGACATTTTGAATACATTTTTCTACAGTCCAAAAAATCAATTTTCTGATGAAAAACGATGACCCGTGACCTGTCGAACTTTTTCCAAATGGTCAGAAAGGATCATTTTTTTATGTTACATTTTTTGACTGTAGATGAATATTGAATGTGAATTAGAACTCTTGGAACTAAAATATGTGTGTTTAGAGTCATTTTAATGCCTGAAATTGGTCGAAATAAAAGCTTCTGAGTAGGAGAAAAAGTCTGTAAAAATGGCAATTTTGGTCACATTGAGGATATAAAATGTAGTTATTCAACATGAGGCACAATCCAAATGACATTTTGAATCAATTTTTCTACAGTCCAAAACATCAATTTTCAGATGAAAAACAATGACCCGTGACCTTTCGAACTTTCTCCAAATAGTCAGAAATGATCATTTTTTAATGTTTAATTTTTTGACTGTAAATGAATATTGAATGTGAATTCGAACTCTTGAAACTAAAATAAGTGTGTTTAAATTCATTTTAATGCCTGAAATTTGTCGAAATAGAAGCTTCTGAGTAGGAGAAAAAGTCTGTAAAAATGGCAATTTTGGTCACATTGAGGCTATAAAAAGTAGTTATTCAACATGAGGCACCATCCAAATGACATTTTGAATCAATTTTTCTACAGTCCTAAAAATCAGTTTTCTGATGAAAAACGATGACCCGTGACCTGTCGAACTTTCTCCAAATGGTCAGAAATGATCAATTTTTATGTTAAATTTTTGGACTGTAAATGAATATTGAATGTGAATTAGAACTCATGGAACTAAAATAAGTGTGTTTAGAGTCATTTTAATGCCTGAAATTGGTCGAAATAGAAGCTTCTGAGTAGGAGACAAAGTCTGTAAAAATGTCAATTTTGGTCACATTGAGGATATAAAAAGTAGTTATTCAACATGAGGCACAATCCAAATGACATTTTGAATCAAATTTTTCTACAGTCCAAAAAAATCAATTTTCTGATGAAAAACGATGACCCATGACCTGTCGAACTTTCTCCAAATGGTCAGAAATTATAATTTTTTAATTTTACATTTTTTGACTGTAAATCAATATTGAATGTGAATGAGAACTCTTGAAAGTAAAATAAGTGTGTTTAATGTCATTTTAATGCCTGAAATTGGTTGAAATAGAAGCTTCTGAGAAGGAGAAAAAGTCTGTAAAAATGGCAATTTTTGACACATTGAGGATATAAAAAGTAGTTATTCAACATGAGGCACATTCCAAATGACATTTTGAATCAATTTTTCTACAGTCCAAAACACTCAATTTTCTGATGAAAAACGATGACCCGTGACCTGTCGAACTTTCTCCAAATGGTCAGACATTATAATTTTTTAATTTTACATTTTTTGACTGTAAATCAATATTGAATGTGAATTAGAACTCTTGCAAGTAAAATAAGTGTGTTTAATGTCATTTTAATGCCTGAAATTGGTTGAAATAGAAGCTTCTGAGTAGGAGAAAAAGTCTGTAAAAATGGCAATTTTGGTCACTTTAAGGCTATAAAAAGTAGTTATTCAACATGAGGCACAAACCAAATGACATTTTGAATACATTTTTCTACAGTCCAAAAAATCAATTTTCTGATGAAAAACGATGACCCGTGACCTGTCGAACTTTTTCCAAATGGTCAGAAAGGATCATTTTTTTATGTTACATTTTTTGACTGTAGATGAATATTGAATGTGAATTAGAACTCTTGGAACTAAAATATGTGTGTTTAGAGTCATTTTAATGCCTGAAATTGGTCGAAATAAAAGCTTCTGAGTAGGAGAAAAAGTCTGTAAAAATGGCAATTTTGGTCACATTGAGGATATAAAATGTAGTTTTTCAACATGAGGCACAATCCAAATGACATTTTGAATCAATTTTTCTACAGTCCAAAACATCAATTTTCAGATGAAAAACAATGACCCGTGACCTTTCGAACTTTCTCCAAATAGTCAGAAATGATCATTTTTTAATGTTTAATTTTTTGACTGTAAATGAATATTGAATGTGAATTCGAACTCTTGAAACTAAAATAAGTGTGTTTAAATTCATTTTAATGCCTGAAATTTGTCGAAATAGAAGCTTCTGAGTAGGAGAAAAAGTCTGTAAAAATGGCAATTTTGGTCACATTGAGGCTATAAAAAGTAGTTATTCAACATGAGGCACCATCCAAATGACATTTTGAATCAATTTTTCTACAGTCCTAAAAATCAGTTTTCTGATGAAAAACGATGACCCGTGACCTGTCGAACTTTCTCCAAATGGTCAGAAATGATCAATTTTTATGTTAAATTTTTGGACTGTAAATGAATATTGAATGTGAATTAGAACTCATGGAACTAAAATAAGTGTGTTTAGAGTCATTTTAATGCCTGAAATTGGTCGAAATAGAAGCTTCTGAGTAGGAGACAAAGTCTGTAAAAATGTCAATTTTGGTCACATTGAGGATATAAAAAGTAGTTATTCAACATGAGGCACAATCCAAATGACATTTTGAATCAAATTTTTCTACAGTCCAAAAAAATCAATTTTCTGATGAAAAACGATGACCCATGACCTGTCGAACTTTCTCCAAATGGTCAGAAATTATAATTTTTTAATTTTACATTTTTTGACTGTAAATCAATATTGAATGTGAATGAGAACTCTTGAAAGTAAAATAAGTGTGTTTAATGTCATTTTAATGCCTGAAATTGGTTGAAATAGAAGCTTCTGAGAAGGAGAAAAAGTCTGTAAAAATGGCAATTTTTGACACATTGAGGATATAAAAAGTAGTTATTCAACATGAGGCACATTCCAAATGACATTTTGAATCAATTTTTCTACAGTCCAAAACACTCAATTTTCTGATGAAAAACGATGACCCGTGACCTGTCGAACTTTCTCCAAATGGTCAGACATTATAATTTTTTAATTTTACATTTTTTGACTGTAAATCAATATTGAATGTGAATTAGAACTCTTGCAAGTAAAATAAGTGTGTTTAATGTCATTTTAATGCCTGAAATTGGTTGAAATAGAAGCTTCTGAGAAGGAGAAAAAGTCTGTAAAAATGGCAATTTTAGACACTTTGAGGCTATAAAAAGCAGTTATTCAACATGAGGCACAATAAAAATGACATTTTGAATCAATTTTTCTACAGTCCAAAAAAATCAATTTTCTGATGAAAAATTATGACCCGTGACCTGTCGAACTTTCTCCAAATGGTCAGAAATGATAATTTTTTAATGTTTAGTTTTTTGACTGTAAATGAATATTGAATGTGAATTAGAACTCTTGGAACTAAAATAAGTGTGTTTAGAGTCATTTTAATGCCTGAAATTGGTCGAAATAGAAGCTTCTGAGTAGGAGAAAAAGTCTGTAAAAATGGCAATTTTGGTCACATTGAGGATATAAAATGTAGTTATTCAACATGAGGCACAATCCAAATGACATTTTGAATCAATTTTTCTACAGTCCAAAACATCAATTTTCTGATGAAAACGATGACCCATGACCTGTCGAACTTTCTCCAAATGGTCAGAAATTATAATTTTTTAATTTTACATTTTTTGACTGTAAATCAATATTGAATGTGAATTAGAACTCTTGAAAGTAAAATAAGTGTGTTTAATGTCATTTTAATGCCTGAAATTGGTTGAAATAGAAGCTTCTGAGAAGGAGAAAAAGTCTGTAAAAATGGCAATTTTTGACACATTGAGGATATAAAAAGTAGTTATTCAACATGAGGCACATTCCAAATGACATTTTGAATCAATTTTTCTACAGTCCAAAACACTCAATTTTCTGATGAAAAACGATGACCCGTGACCTGTCGAACTTTCTCCAAATGGTCAGACATTATAATTTTTTAATTTTACATTTTTTGACTGTAAATCAATATTGAATGTGAATTAGAACTCTTGCAAGTAAAATAAGTGTGTTTAATGTCATTTTAATGCCTGAAATTGGTTGAAATAGAAGCTTCTGAGAAGGAGAAAAAGTCTGTAAAAATGGCAATTTTAGACACATTGAGGCTATAAAAAGCAGTTATTCAACATGAGGCACTATAAAAAAGACATTTTGAATCAATTTTTCTACAGTCCAAAAAAATCAATTTTCTGATGAAAAATTATGACCCGTGACCTGTCGAACTTTCTCCAAATGGTCAGAAATGATAATTTTTTAATGTTTAGTTTTTTGACTGTAAATGAATATTGAATGTGAATTAGAACTCTTGGAACTAAAATAAGTGTGTTTAGAGTCATTTTAATGCCTGAAATTGGTCGAAATAGAAGCTTCTGAGTAGGAGAAAAAGTCTGTAAAAATGGCAATTTTGGTCACATTGAGGATATAAAATGTAGTTATTCAACATGAGGCACAATCCAAATGACATTTTGAATCAATTTTTCTACAGTCCAAAACATCAATTTTCAGATGAAAAACAATGACCCGTGACCTGTCGAACTGTCTCCAAATAGTCAGAAATGATCATTTATTAATGTTTAATTTTTTGACTATAAATGAATATTGAATGTGAATTAGAACTCTTGATACTAAAATAAGTGTGTTTAAATTCATTTTAATGCCTGAAATTTGTCGAAATAGAAGCTTCTGAGTAGGAGAAAAAGTCTGTAAAAATGGCAATTTTGGTCACATTGAGGCTATAAAAAGTAGTTATTCAACATGAGGCACCATCCAAATGACATTTTGAATCAATTTTTCTACAGTCCAAAAAATCAATTTTCTGATGAAAAATGATGACCCGTGACCTGTCGAACTTTCTCCAAATGGTCAGAAATGATAATTTTTTAATGTTTAGTTTTTTGACTGTAAATGAATATTGAATGTGAATTAGAACTCTTGGAACTAAAATAAGTGTGTTTAGAGTCATTTTAATGCCTGAAATTGGTCGAAATAGAAGCTTCTGAGTAGGAGAAAAAGTCTGTAAAAATGTCAATTTTGGTCACATTGAGGATATAAAATGTAGTTATTCAACATGAGGCACAATCCAAATGACATTTTGAATCAATTTTTCTACAGTCCAAAACATCAATTTTCTGATGAAAAACGATGACCCGTGACCTGTCGAACTTTCTCCAAATGTTCAGAAATTATAATTTTTTAATTTTACATTTTTTGACTGTAAATCAATATTGAATGTGAATTAGAACTCTTGCAAGTAAAATAAGTGTGTTTAATGTCATTTTAATGCCTGAAATTGGTCGAAATAGAAGATTCTGAGAAGGAGAAAAAGTCTGTAAAAATGGCAATTTTAGACACATTGAGGCTATAAAAAGTAGTTATTCAACATGAGGCACAATCCAAATGACATTTTGAATCAATTTTTCTACAGTCCAAAAAAATCAATTTTCTGAGGAAAAATGATGACCCGTGACCTGTCGAACTTTCTCCAAATGGTCAGAAATAATAATTTTTTAATGTTTAATTTTTTGACTGTAAATGAATATTGAATGTGAATTAGAACTCTTGGAACTAAAATAAGTGTGTTTAGAGTCATTTTAATGCCTGAAATTGGTCGAAATAGAAGCTTGTGAGTAGGAGAAAAAGTCTGTAAAAATGGCAATTTTGGTCACATTGAGAATATAAAAAGTCGTTATTCAACATGAGGCACAATCCAAATGACATTTTAAATCAATTTTTCTACAGTCCAAAACATCAATTTTCTGATGAAAAACGATGGCCCGTGACCTGTCGAACTTTCTCCAAATGGTCAGAAATTATAATTTTTTCATTTTACATTTTTTGACTGTAAATGAATATTGAATGTGAATTAGAAATTTTGAAGCTAAAATAAGTGTGTTAATGTCATTTTAATGCCTGAAATTGGTCGAAATAGAAGCTTCTGATAAGGAGAAAAAGTTTGTAAAAATGGCAATTTTGGTCACATTGAGGCTATAAAAAGTAGTTATTCAACATGAGGCACAATCCAAATGACATTTTGAATCAATTTTTCTACAGTCCAAAACATCAATTTTCAGATGAAAAACAATGACCCGTGACCTGTCGAACTTTCTCCAAATGGTCAGAAATGATCAATTTTTATGTTAAATTTTTGGACTGTAAATGAATATTGAATGTGAATTAGAACTCTTGAAACTAAAATAAGTGTGTTTAAATTCATTTTAATGCCTGAAATTGGTTGAAACAGAAGCTTCTGAGTAGGAGAAAAAGTCTGTAAAAATGGCAATTTTGGTCACATTGAGGCTATAAAAAGTAGTTATTCAACATGAGGCACCATCCAAATGACATTTTGAATCAATTTTTCTACAGTCCTAAAAATCAGTTTTCTGATGAAAAACGATGACCCGTGACCTGTCGAACTTTCTCCAAATGGTCAGAAATGATCAATTTTTATGTTAAATTTTTGGACTGTAAATGAATATTGAATGTGAATTAGAACTCATGGAACTAAAATAAGTGTGTTTAGAGTCATTTTAATGCCTGAAATTGGTCGAAATAGAAGCTTCTGAGTAGGAGAAAAAGTCTGTAAAAATGTCAATTTTGGTCACATTGAGGATATAAAAAGTAGTTATTCAACATGAGGCACAATCCAAATGACATTTTGAATCAAATTTTTCTACAGTCCAAAAAAATCAATTTTCTGATGAAAAACGATGACCCGTGACCTGTCGAACTTTCTCCAAATGGTCAGAAATTATAATTTTTTAATTTTACATTTTTTGACTGTAAATCAATATTGAATGTGAATTAGAACTCTTGAAAGTAAAATAAGTGTGTTTAATGTCATTTTAATGCCTGAAATTGGTTGAAATAGAAGCTTCTGAGAAGGAGAAAAAGTCTGTAAAAATGGCAATTTTTGACACATTGAGGATATAAAAAGTAGTTATTCAACATGAGGCACATTCCAAATGACATTTTGAATCAATTTTTCTACAGTCCAAAACACTCAATTTTCTGATGAAAAATGATGACCCGTGACCTGTCGAACTTTCTCCAAATGGTCAGACATTATAATTTTTTAATTTTACATTTTTTGACTGTAAATCAATATTGAATGTGAATTAGAACTCTTGCAAGTAAAATAAGTGTGTTTAATGTCATTTTAATGCCTGAAATTGGTTGAAATAGAAGCTTCTGAGAAGGAGAAAAAGTCTGTAAAAATGGCAATTTTAGACACATTGAGGCTATAAAAAGTAGTTATTCAACATGAGGCACAATAAAAATGACATTTTGAATCAATTTTTCTACAGTCCAAAAAAATCAATTTTCTGATGAAAAATTATGACCCGTGACCTGTCGAACTTTCTCCAAATGGTCAGAAATGATAATTTTTTAATGTTGAGTTTTTTGACTGTAAATGAATATTGAATGTGAATTAGAACTCTTGGAACTAAAATAAGTGTGTTTAGAGTCATTTTAATGCCTGAAATTGGTCGAAATAGAAGCTTCTGAGTAGGAGAAAAAGTCTGTAAAAATGGCAATTTTGGTCACATTGAGGATATAAAATGTAGTTATTCAACATGAGGCACAATCCAAATGACATTTTGAATCAATTTTTCTACAGTCCAAAACATCAATTTTCAGATGAAAAACAATGACCCGTGACCTGTTGAACTTTCTCCAAATAGTCAGAAATGATCATTTATTAATGTTTAATTTTTTGACTGTAAATGAATATTGAATGTGAATTAGAACTCTTGATACTAAAATAAGTGTGTTTAAATTCATTTTAATGCCTGAAATTTGTCGAAATAGAAGCTTCTGAGTAGGAGAAAAAGTCTGTAAAAATGGCAATTTTGGTCACATTGAGGCTATAAAAAGTAGTTATTCAACATGAGGCACCATCCAAATGACATTTTGAATCAATTTTTCAACAGTCCAAAAAATCAGTTTTCTGATGAAAAACGATGACCCGTGACCTGTCGAACTTTCTCCAAATGGTCAGAAATGATCAATTATTATGTTAAATTTTTGGACTGTAAATGAATATTGAATGTGAATTAGAACTCTTGCAAGTAAAATAAGTGTGTTTAATGTCATTTTAATGCCTGAAATTGGTCGAAATAGAAGATTCTGAGAAGGAGAAAAAGTCTGTAAAAATGGCAATTTTAGACACATTGAGGCTATAAAAAGTAGTTATTCAACATGAGGCACAATCCAAATGACATTTTGAATCAATTTTTCTACAGTCCAAAAAAATCAATTTTCTGAGGAAAAATGATGACCCGTGACCTGTCGAACTTTCTCCAAATGGTCAGAAATAATAATTTTTTAATGTTTAATTTTTTTACTGTAAATGAATATTGAATGTGAATTAGAACTCTTGGAACTAAAATAAGTGTGTTTAGAGTCATTTTAATGCCTGAAATTGGTCGAAATAGAAGCTTCTGAGTAGGAGAAAAAGTCTGTAAAAATGGCAATTTTGGTCACATTGAGGATATAAAAAGTCGTTATTCAACATGAGGCACAATCCAAATGACATTTTAAATCAATTTTTCTACAGTCCAAAACATCAATTTTCTGATGAAAAACGATGGCCCGTGACCTGTCGAACTTTCTCCAAATGGTCAGAAATTATAATTTTTTAATTTTACATTTTTTGACTGTAAATGAATATTGAATGTGAATTAGACATTTTGAAGCTAAAATAAGTGTGTTAATGTCATTTTAATGCCTGAAATTGGTCGAAATAGAAGCTTCTGATAAGGAGAAAAAGTTTGTAAAAATGGCAATTTTGGTCACATTGAGGCTATGAAAAGTAGTTATTCAACATGAGGCACAATCCAAATGACATTTTGAATCAATTTTTCTACAGTCCAAAAAATCAATTTTCTGATGAAAAACAATGACCCGTGACCTGTCGAAGTTTCTCCAAATGGTCAGAAATGATCATTTTTTAATGTTTAATTTTTTGACGGTAAATGAATATTGAATGTGAATTAGAACTCTTGGAACTTAAATAATTGTGTTTAGAGTCATTTTAATGCCTGAAATTGGTCGAAATTGAAGCTTCTAAGTAGGAGAAAAAGTCTGTAAAAATGGCAATTTTGGTCACTTTGAGGTTATAAAAAGTAGTTATTCAACATGGGACACAATCCAAATGACATTTTGAATCAATTTTTCTACAGTCCAAAAAATCAATTTTCTGATGAAAAACGATGACCCGTGACCTGTCGAACTTCATCCAAATGGTCAGAAATTATAATTTTTTAATGTTATATTTTTTGACTGTCAATGAATATTGAATGTGAATTAGAACTCTTGAAACTAAAATACGTGTGTTTAAAGTCATTTTAATGCCTGAAATTGGTCGAAATAGAAGCTTCTGAGTAGGAGAAAAAGTCTGTAAAAATGGCAATTTTGGTCACTTTGAGGTTATAAAAAGTAGTTATTCAACATGAGGCACAATCCAAATGACATTTTGAATCAATTTTTCTACAGTCCAAAAAATCAATTTTCTGATGAAAAATGATGACCCGTGACCTGTCGAACTTTCTCCAAATGGTCAGAAATGATAATTTTTTAATGTTTAATTTTTTGACTGTAAATGAATATTGAATGTGAATTAGAACTCTTGGAACTAAAATAAGTGTGTTTAGAGTCATTTTAATGCCTGAAATTGGTCGAAATAGAAGATTCTGAGTAGGAGAAAAAGTCTGTAAAAATGGCAATTTTGGTCACATTGAGGATATAAAAAGTCGTTATTCAACATGAGGCACAATCCAAATGACATTTTGAATCAATTTTTCTACAGTCCAAAACATCAATTTTCTGATGAAAAACGAAGGCCCGTGACCTGTCGAACTTTCTCCAAATGGTCAGAAATTATAATTTTTTAATTTTACATTTTTTGACTGTAAATGAATATTGAATGTGAATTAGAAATTTTGAAGCTAAAATAAGTGTGTTAATGTCATTTTAATGCCTGAAATTGGTCGAAATAGAAGCTTCTGAGAAGGAGAAAAATTTTGTAAAAATGGCAATTTTGGTCACATTGAGGCTATAAAAAGTAGTTATTCAACATGAGGCACAATCCAAATGACATTTTGAATAAATGTTTCTACAGTCCAAAAAATCAATTTTCTGATGAAAAACGATGACCCGTGACCTGTCGAAATTTCTCCAAATGGTCAGAAATGATAATTTTTTAATTTTACATTTTTTGACTGTAAATCAATATTGAATGTGAATTAGAACTCTTGAAAGTAAAATACGTGTGTTTAATGTCATTTTAATGCCTGAAATTGGTTGAAACAGAAGCTTCTGAGAAGGAGAAAAAGTCTGTAAAAATGGCAATTTTTGACACATTGAGGATATAAAAAGTAGTTATTCAACATGAGGCACAATCCAAATGACATTATGAATCAATTTTTCTACAGTCCAAAACATCAATTTTCTGATGAAAAACGATGACCCGTGACCTGTCGAACTTTCTCCAAATGGTCAGAAATTATAATTTTTTAATGTTTAATTTTTTGACTGTAAATGAATATTGAATGTGAATTAGAACTCTTGGAACTAAAATAAGTGTGTTTAGTATCATTTTAATGCCTGAAATTGGTCGAAATAGAAGCTTCTGAGTAGGAGAAAAAGTCTGTAAAAATGGCAATTTTGGTCACTTTGAGGCTATAAAAAGTAGTTATTCAACATGAGACACAATCCAAATGACATTTTGAATCAATTTTTCTACAGTCCAAAAAATCAATTTTCTGATGAAAAACGATGACCCGTGACCTGTCGACCTTTCTCCAAATGGTCAGAAATGATCATTTTTTAATGTTTAAAATTTTGATTGTAAATGAATATTGAATGTGAATTAGAACTCTTGGAACTAAAATAAGTGTGTTTAGTATCATTTTAATGCCTGAAATTGGTCGAAATAGAAGCTTCTGAGTAGGAGAAAAAGTCTGTAAAAATGGCAATTTTGGTCACTTTAAGGCTATAAAAAGTAGTTATTCAACATGAGGCACAAACCAAATGACATTTTGAATACATTTTTCTACAGTCCAAAAAATCAATTTTCTGATGAAAAACGATGACCCGTGACCTGTCGAACTTTTTCCAAATGGTCAGAAATGATCATTTTTTTATGTTACATTTTTTGACTGTAAATGAATATTGAATGTGAATTAGAACTCTTGGAACTAAAATATGTGTGTTTAGAGTCATTTTAATGCCTGAAATTGGTCGAAATAAAAGCTTCTGAGTAGGAGAAAAAGTCTGTAAAAATGGCAATTTTGGTCACATTGAGGATATAAAATGTAGTTATTCAACATGAGGCACAATCCAAATGACATTTTGAATCAATTTTTCTACAGTCCAAAACATCAATTTTCAGATGAAAAACAATGACCCGTGACCTGTCGAACTTTCTCCAAATGGTCAGAAATGATCAATTTTTATGTTAAATTTTTGGACTGTAAATGAATATTGAATGTGAATTAGAACTCATGGAACTAAAATAAGTGTGTTTAGAGTCATTTTAATGCCTGAAATTGGTCGAAATAGAAGCTTCTGAGTAGGAGAAAAAGTCTGTAAAAATGTCAATTTTGGTCACATTGAGGATATAAAAAGTAGTTATTCAACATGAGGCACAATCCAAATGACATTTTGAATCAAATTTTTCTACAGTCCAAAAAAATCAATTTTCTGATGAAAAACGATGACCCATGACCTGTCGAACTTTCTCCAAATGGTCAGAAATTATAATTTTTTAATTTTACATTTTTTGACTGTAAATCAATATTGAATGTGAATTAGAACTCTTGAAAGTAAAATAAGTGTGTTTAATGTCATTTTAATGCCTGAAATTGGTTGAAATAGAAGCTTCTGAGAAGGAGAAAAAGTCTGTAAAAATGGCAATTTTTGACACATTGAGGATATAAAAAGTAGTTGTTCAACATGAGGCACATTCCAAATGACATTTTGAATCAATTTTTCTACAGTCCAAAACACTCAATTTTCTGATGAAAAACGATGACCCGTGACCTGTCGAACTTTCTCCAAATGGTCAGACATTATAATTTTTTAATTTTACATTTTTTGACTGTAAATCAATATTGAATGTGAATTAGAACTCTTGCAAGTAAAATAAGTGTGTTTAATGTCATTTTAATGCCTGAAATTGGTTGAAATAGAAGCTTCTGAGAAGGAGAAAAAGTCTGTAAAAATGGCAATTTTAGACACTTTGAGGCTATAAAAAGCAGTTATTCAACATGAGGCACAATAAAAATGACATTTTGAATCAATTTTTCTACAGTCCAAAAAAATCAATTTTCTGATGAAAAATTATGACCCGTGACCTGTCGAACTTTCTCCAAATGGTCAGAAATGATAATTTTTTAATGTTTAGTTTTTTGACTGTAAATGAATATTGAATGTGAATTAGAACTCTTGGAACTAAAATAAGTGTGTTTAGAGTCATTTTAATGCCTGAAATTGGTCGAAATAGAAGCTTCTGAGTAGGAGAAAAAGTCTGTAAAAATGGCAATTTTGGTCACATTGAGGATATAAAATCTAGTTATTCAACATGAGGCACAATCCAAATGACATTTTGAATCAATTTTTCTACAGTTCAAAACACTCAATTTTCTGATGAAAAACGATGACCCGTGACCTGTCGAACTTTCTCCAAATGGTCAGACATTATAATTTTTTAATTTTACATTTTTTGACTGTAAATCAATATTGAATGTGAATTAGAACTCTTGCAAGTAAAATAAGTGTGTTTAATGTCATTTTAATGCCTGAAATTGGTTGAAATAGAAGCTTCTGAGAAGGAGAAAAAGTCTGTAAAAATGGCAATTTTAGACACATTGAGGCTATAAAAAGCAGTTATTCAACATGAGGCACAATAAAAAAGACATTTTGAATCAATTTTTCTACCGTCCAAAAAAATCAATTTTCTGATGAAAAATTATGACCCGTGACCTGTCGAACTTTCTCCAAATGGTCAGAAATGATAATTTTTTAATGTTTAGTTTTTTGACTGTAAATGAATATTGAATGTGAATTATAACTCTTGGAACTAAAATAAGTGTGTTTAGAGTCATTTTAATGCCTGAAATTGGTCGAAATAGAAGCTTCTGAGTAGGAGAAAAAGTCTGTAAAAATGGCAATTTTGGTCACATTGAGGATATAAAATGTAGTTATTCAACATGAGGCACAATCCAAATGACATTTTGAATCAATTTTTCTACAGTCCAAAACATCAATTTTCAGATGAAAAACAATGACCAGTGACCTGTCGAACTTTCTCCAAATAGTCAGAAATGATCATTTATTAATATTTAATTTTTTGACTGTAAATGAATATTGAATGTGAATTAGAACTCTTGATACTAAAATAAGTGTGTTTAAATTCATTTTAATGCCTGAAATTTGTCGAAATAGAAGCTTCTGAGTAGGAGAAAAAGTCTGTAAAAATGGCAATTTTGGTCACATTGAGGCTATAAAAAGTAGTTATTCAACATGAGGCACAATCCAAATGACATTTTGAATCAATTTTTCTACAGTCCAAAAAATCAATTTTCTGATGAAAAACAATGACCCGTGACCTGTCGAAATTTCTCCAAATGGTCAGAAATGATCATTTTTTAATGTTTAATTTTTTGACGGTAAATGAATATTGAATGTGAATTAGAACTCTTGGAACTTAAATAATTGTGTTTAGAGTCATTTTAATGCCTGAAATTGGTCGAAATTGAAGCTTCTAAGTAGGAGAAAAAGTCTGTAAAAATGGCAATTTTGGTCACTTTGAGGTTATAAAAAGTAGTTATTCAACATGGGACACAATCCAAATGACATTTTGAATCAATTTTTCTACAGTCCAAAAAATCAATTTTCTGATGAAAAACGATGACCCGTGACCTGTCGAACTTCATCCAAATGGTCAGAAATTATAATTTTTTAATGTTATATTTTTTGACTGTCAATGAATATTGAATGTGAATTAGAACTCTTGAAACTAAAATACGTGTGTTTAAAGTCATTTTAATGCCTGAAATTGGTCGAAATAGAAGCTTCTGAGTAGGAGAAAAAGTCTGTAAAAATGGCAATTTTGGTCACTTTGAGGTTATAAAAAGTAGTTATTCAACATGAGGCACAATCCAAATGACATTTTGAATCAATTTTTCTACAGTCCAAAAAATCAATTTTCTGATGAAAAATGATGACCCGTGACCTGTCGAACTTTCTCCAAATGGTCAGAAATGATAATTTTTTAATGTTTAATTTTTTGACTGTAAATGAATATTGAATGTGAATTAGAACTCTTGGAACTAAAATAAGTGTGTTTAGAGTCATTTTAATGCCTGAAATTGGTCGAAATAGAAGCTTCTGAGTAGGAGAAAAAGTCTGTAAAAATGGCAATTTTGGTCACATTGAGGATATAAAAAGTTGTTATTCAACATGAGGCACAATCCAAATGACATTTTGAATCAATTTTTCTACAGTCCAAAACATCAATTTTCTGATGAAAAACGAAGGCCCGTGACCTGTCGAACTTTCTCCAAATGGTCAGAAATTATAATTTTTTAATTTTACATTTTTTGACTGTAAATGAATATTGAATGTGAATTAGAAATTTTGAAGCTAAAATAAGTGTGTTAATGTCATTTTAATGCCTGAAATTGGTCGAAATAGAAGCTTCTGAGAAGGAGAAAAATTTTGTAAAAATGGCAATTTTGGTCACATTGAGGCTATAAAAAGTAGTTATTCAACATGAGGCACAATCCAAATGACATTTTGAATAAATGTTTCTACAGTCCAAAAAATCAATTTTCTGATGAAAAACGATGACCCGTGACCTGTCGAAATTTCTCCAAATGGTCAGAAATGATAATTTTTTAATTTTACATTTTTTGACTGTAAATCAATATTGAATGTGAATTAGAACTCTTGAAAGTAAAATACGTGTGTTTAATGTCATTTTAATGCCTGAAATTGGTTGAAACAGAAGCTTCTGAGAAGGAGAAAAAGTCTGTAAAAATGGCAATTTTTGACACATTGAGGATATAAAAAGTAGTTATTCAACATGAGGCACAATCCAAATGACATTATGAATCAATTTTTCTACAGTCCAAAACATCAATTTTCTGATGAAAAACGATGACCCGTGACCTGTCGAACTTTCTCCAAATGGTCAGAAATTATAATTTTTTAATGTTTAATTTTTTGACTGTAAATGAATATTGAATGTGAATTAGAACTCTTGGAACTAAAATAAGTGTGTTTAGTATCATTTTAATGCCTGAAATTGGTCGAAATAGAAGCTTCTGAGTAGGAGAAAAAGTCTGTAAAAATGGCAATTTTGGTCACTTTGAGGCTATAAAAAGTAGTTATTCAACATGAGACACAATCCAAATGACATTTTGAATCAATTTTTCTACAGTCCAAAAAATCAATTTTCTGATGAAAAACGATGACCCGTGACCTGTCGACCTTTCTCCAAATGGTCAGAAATGATCATTTTTTAATGTTTAAAATTTTGATTGTAAATGAATATTGAATGTGAATTAGAACTCTTGGAACTAAAATAAGTGTGTTTAGTATCATTTTAATGCCTGAAATTGGTCGAAATAGAAGCTTCTGAGTAGGAGAAAAAGTCTGTAAAAATGGCAATTTTGGTCACTTTAAGGCTATAAAAAGTAGTTATTCAACATGAGGCACAAACCAAATGACATTTTGAATACATTTTTCTACAGTCCAAAAAATCAATTTTCTGATGAAAAACGATGACCCGTGACCTGTCGAACTTTTTCCAAATGGTCAGAAATGATCATTTTTTTATGTTACATTTTTTGACTGTAGATGAATATTGAATGTGAATTAGAACTCTTGGAACTAAAATATGTGTGTTTAGAGTCATTTTAATGCCTGAAATTGGTCGAAATAAAAGCTTCTGAGTAGGAGAAAAAGTCTGTAAAAATGGCAATTTTGGTCACATTGAGGATATAAAATGTAGTTATTCAACATGAGGCACAATCCAAATGACATTTTGAATCAATTTTTCTACAGTCCAAAACATCAATTTTCAGATGAAAAACAATGACCCGTGACCTGTCGAACTTTCTCCAAATGGTCAGAAATGATCAATTTTTATGTTAAATTTTTGGACTGTAAATGAATATTGAATGTGAATTAGAACTCATGGAACTAAAATAAGTGTGTTTAGAGTCATTTTAATGCCTGAAATTGGTCGAAATAGAAGCTTCTGAGTAGGAGAAAAAGTCTGTAAAAATGTCAATTTTGGTCACATTGAGGATATAAAAAGTAGTTATTCAACATGAGGCACAATCCAAATGACATTTTGAATCAAATTTTTCTACAGTCCAAAAAAATCAATTTTCTGATGAAAAACGATGACCCATGACCTGTCGAACTTTCTCCAAATGGTCAGAAATTATAATTTTTTAATTTTACATTTTTTGACTGTAAATCAATATTGAATGTGAATTAGAACTCTTGAAAGTAAAATAAGTGTGTTTAATGTCATTTTAATGCCTGAAATTGGTTGAAATAGAAGCTTCTGAGAAGGAGAAAAAGTCTGTAAAAATGGCAATTTTTGACACATTGAGGATATAAAAAGTAGTTATTCAACATGAGGCACATTCCAAATGACATTTTGAATCAATTTTTCTACAGTCCAAAACACTCAATTTTCTGATGAAAAACGATGACCCGTGACCTGTCGAACTTTCTCCAAATAGTCAGACATTATAATTTTTTAATTTTACATTTTTTGACTGTAAATCAATATTGAATGTGAATTAGAACTCTTGCAAGTAAAATAAGTGTGTTTAATGTCATTTTAATGCCTGAAATTGGTTGAAATAGAAGCTTCTGAGAAGGAGAAAAAGTCTGTAAAAATGGCAATTTTAGACACTTTGAGGCTATAAAAAGCAGTTATTCAACATGAGGCACAATAAAAATGACATTTTGAATCAATTTTTCTACAGTCCAAAAAAATCAATTTTCTGATGAAAAATTATGACCCGTGACCTGTCGAACTTTCTCCAAATGGTCAGAAATGATAATTTTTTAATGTTTAGTTTTTTGACTGTAAATGAATATTGAATGTGAATTAGAACTCTTGGAACTAAAATAAGTGTGTTTAGAGTCATTTTAATGCCTGAAATTGGTCGAAATAGAAGCTTCTGAGTAGGAGAAAAAGTCTGTAAAAATGGCAATTTTGGTCACATTGAGGATATAAAATCTAGTTATTCAACATGAGGCACAATCCAAATGACATTTTGAATCAATTTTTCTACAGTTCAAAACACTCAATTTTCTGATGAAAAACGATGACCCGTGACCTGTCGAACTTTCTCCAAATGGTCAGACATTATAATTTTTTAATTTTACATTTTTTGACTGTAAATCAATATTGAATGTGAATTAGAACTCTTGCAAGTAAAATAAGTGTGTTTAATGTCATTTTAATGCCTGAAATTGGTTGAAATAGAAGCTTCTGAGAAGGAGAAAAAGTCTGTAAAAATGGCAATTTTAGACACATTGAGGCTATAAAAAGCAGTTATTCAACATGAGGCACAATAAAAAAGACATTTTGAATCAATTTTTCTACCGTCCAAAAAAATCAATTTTCTGATGAAAAATTATGACCCGTGACCTGTCGAACTTTCTCCAAATGGTCAGAAATGATAATTTTTTAATGTTTAGTTTTTTGACTGTAAATGAATATTGAATGTGAATTATAACTCTTGGAACTAAAATAAGTGTGTTTAGAGTCATTTTAATGCCTGAAATTGGTCGAAATAGAAGCTTCTGAGTAGGAGAAAAAGTCTGTAAAAATGGCAATTTTGGTCACATTGAGGATATAAAATGTAGTTATTCAACATGAGGCACAATCCAAATGACATTTTGAATCAATTTTTCTACAGTCCAAAACATCAATTTTCAGATGAAAAACAATGACCCGTGACCTGTCGAACTTTCTCCAAATAGTCAGAAATGATCATTTATTAATATTTAATTTTTTGACTGTAAATGAATATTGAATGTGAATTAGAACTCTTGATACTAAAATAAGTGTGTTTAAATTCATTTTAATGCCTGAAATTTGTCGAAATAGAAGCTTCTGAGTAGGAGAAAAAGTCTGTAAAAATGGCAATTTTGGTCACATTGAGGCTATAAAAAGTAGTTATTCAACATGAGGCACCATCCAAATGACATTTTAAATCAATTTTTCAACAGTCCAAAAAATCAGTTTTCTGATGAAAAACGATGACCCGTGACCTGTCGAACTTTCTCCAAATGGTCAGAAATGATCAATTTTTATGTTAAATTTTTGGACTGTAAATGAATATTGCATGTGAATTAGAACTCTTGCAAGTAAAATAAGTGTGTTTAATGTCATTTTAATGCCTGAAATTGGTCGAAATAGAAGATTCTGAGAAGGAGAAAAAGTCTGTAAAAATGGCAATTTTAGACACATTGATGCTATAAAAAGTAGTTATTCAACATGAGGCACAATCCAAATGACATTTTGAATCAATTTTTCTACAGTCCAAAAAAATCAATTTTCTGAGGAAAAATGATGACCCGTGACCTGTCGAACTTTCTCCAAATGGTCAGAAATAATAATTTTTTAATGTTTAATTTTTTGACTGTAAATGAATATTGAATGTGAATTAGAACTCTTGGAACTAAAATAAGTGTGTTTAGAGTCATTTTAATGCCTGAAATTGGTCGAAATAGAAGCTTCTGAGTAGGAGAAAAAGTCTGTAAAAATGGCAATTTTGGTCACATTGAGGATATAAAAAGTCGTTATTCAACATGAGGCACAATCCAAATGACATTTTAAATCAATTTTTCTACAGTCCAAAACATCAATTTTCTGATGAAAAACGATGGCCCGTGACCTGTCGAACTTTCTCCAAATGGTCAGAAATTATAATTTTTTAATTTTACATTTTTTGACTGTAAATGAATATTGAATGTGAATTAGAAATTTTGAAGCTAAAATAAGTGTGTTAATGTCATTTTAATGCCTGAAATTGGTCGAAATAGAAGCTTCTGAGAAGGAGAAAAATTTTGTAAAAATGGCAATTTTGGTCACATTGAGGCTATAAAAAGTAGTTATTCAACATGAGGCACAATCCAAATGACATTTTGAATAAATGTTTCTACAGTCCAAAAAATCAATTTTCTGATGAAAAACGATGACCCGTGACCTGTCGAAATTTCTCCAAATGGTCAGAAATGATAATTTTTTAATTTTACATTTTTTGACTGTAAATCAATATTGAATGTGAATTAGAACTCTTGAAAGTAAAATAAGTGTGTTTAATGTCATTTTAATGCCTGAAATTGGTTGAAACAGAAGCTTCTGAGAAGGAGAAAAAGTCTGTAAAAATGGCAATTTTTGACACATTGAGGATATAAAAAGTAGTTATTCAACATGAGGCACAATCCAAATGACATTTTGAATCAATTTTTCTACAGTCCAAAACATCAATTTTCTGATGAAAAACGATGACCCGTGACCTGTCGAACTTTCTCCAAATGGTCAGAAATTATAATTTTTTAATGTTTAATTTTTTGACTGTAAATGAATATTGAATGTGAATTAGAACTCTTGGAACTAAAATAAGTGTGTTTAGTATCATTTTAATGCCTGAAATTGGTCGAAATAGAAGCTTCTGAGTAGGAGAAAAAGTCTGTAAAAATGGCAATTTTGGTCACTTTGAGGCTATAAAAAGTAGTTATTCAACATGAGACACAATCCAAATGACATTTTGAATCAATTTTTCTACAGTCCAAAAAATCAATTTTCTGATGAAAAACGATGACCCGTGACCTGTCGAACTTTCTCCAAATGGTCAGAAATGATCATTTTTTAATGTTTAAAATTTTGATTGTAAATGAATATTGAATGTGAATTAGAACTCTTGGAACTAAAATAAGTGTGTTTAGTATCATTTTAATGCCTGAAATTGGTCGAAATAGAAGCTTCTGAGTAGGAGAAAAAGTCTGTAAAAATGGCAATTTTGGTCACATTGAGGATATAAAAAGTAGTTATTCAACATGAGGCACAATCCAAATGACATTTTGAATACATTTTTCTACAGTCCAAAAAATCAATTTTCTGATGAAAAACGATGACCCGTGACCTGTCGAACTTTCTCCAAATGGTCAGAAATGATAAGTTTTTTAATGTTTAATTTTTTTACTGTAAATGAATATTGAATGTGAATTAGAACTCTTGGAACTAAAATAAGTGTGTTTAGAGTTATTTGAATGCCTGAAGTTGGTCAAAATAGAAGCTTCTGAGTAGGAGAAAAAGTCTGTAAAAATTGCAATTTTGGTCACATTGAGGATATAAAAAGTAGTTATTCAACATGAGGCACAATCCAAATGACATTTTGAATAAATTTTTCTACAGTCCAAAAAATCAATTTTCTGATGAAAAACGATGACCCGTGACCTGTCGAAATTTCTCCAAATGGTCAGAAATGATCATTTTTTAATGTTTAATTTTTTGACTGTAAATGAATATTGAATGTGAATTAGAACTCTTGGAACTAAAATAAGTGTGTTTAGTATCATTTTAATGCCTGAAATTGGTCGAAATAGAAGCTTCTGAGTAGGAGAAAAAGTCTGTAAAAATGGCAATTTTGGTCACTTTGAGGCTATAAAAAGTAGTTATTCAACATGAGACACAATCCAAATGACATTTTCAATCAATTTTTCTACAGTCCAAAAAATCAATTTTCTGATGTAAAAATGGCAATTTTGGTCACTTTGAGGCTATA
Source organism: Triturus cristatus (assembly GCF_964204655.1). Taxonomy (NCBI): domain Eukaryota; kingdom Metazoa; phylum Chordata; class Amphibia; order Caudata; family Salamandridae; genus Triturus; species Triturus cristatus. The sequence goes on along the minus strand of NC_140592.1, from coordinate 628,108,533 downwards.
AAAAGTGGTTATTCAACATGAGACACAATCCAAATGACATTTTGAATACATTTTTCTACAGTCCAAAAAATCAATTTTCTGATGAAAAACGATGACCCGTGACCTGTCGAACTTTTTCCAAATGGTCAGAAATGATCATTTTTTTATGTTACATTTTTTGACTGTAGATGAATATTGAATGTGAATTAGAACTCTTGGAACTAAAATATGTTTGTTTAGAGTCATTTTAATGCCTGAAATTGGTCGAAATAGAAGCTTCTGAGGAGAAAAAGTCTGTAAAAATGGCAATTTTGGTCACATTGAGGATATAAAATGTAGTTATTCAACATGAGGCACAATCCAAATGACATTTTGAATCAATTTTTCTACAGTCCAAAAAATCAATTTTCTGATGAAAAACGATGACCCGTGACCTGTCGAACTTTTTCCAAATGGTCAGAAATGATCATTTTTTTATGTTACATTTTTTGACTGTAGATGAATATTGAATGTGAATTAGAACTCTTGGAACTAAAATAAATGTGTTTAGAGTCATTTTAATGCTTGAAATTGGTCGAAATAGAAGCTTCTGAGTAGGAGAAAAAGTCTGTAAAAATGGCAATTTTGGTCACATTGAGGATATAAAAAGTAGTTATTCAACATGAGGCACAATCCAAATGACATTTTGAATCAATTTTTCTACAGTCCAAAAAATCAATTTTCTGATGAAAAACGATGACCCGTGACCTGTCGAAATTTCTCCAAATGGTCAGAAATTATCATTTTTTAATGTTTAATTTTTTGACTATAAATGAATATTGAATATGAATTAAAACTCTTGGAACTAAAATATGTGTGTTTAGAGTCATTTTAATGCCTGAAATTGGTCGAAATAGAAGCTTCTGAGTAGGAGAAAAAGTCTGTAAAAATGGCAATTTTGGTCACTTTGAGGCTATAAAAAGTGGTTATTCAACATGAGACACAATCCAAATGACATTTTGAATCAATTTTTCTACAGTCCAAAAAAATCAATTTTCTGATGAAAAACGATGACCCGTGACCTGTCGAACATTCTCCAAATAGTCAGAAATGATAATTTTTTAATGTTTAATTTTTTGACTGTAAATGAATATTGAATGTGAATTAGAACTCTTGGAACTAAAATAAGTGTGTTTAGAGTCATTTTAATGCCTAAAATTGGTTGAAATAGAAGCTTCTAAGTAGGAGAAAAAGTCTGTATAAATGGCAATTTTGGTCAATTTGAGGCTATAAAAATAGTTATTCAACATGAGACACAATCCACATGACATTTTGAATCAATTTTTCTACAGTCCAAAAAATCAATTTTCTGATGAAAAACGAGGACCCGTGACCTGTCGAATTTTATCCAAGTGGTCAGAAATGATAATTTTTTAATGTTATATTTTTTGACTGTAAATGAATATTGAATGTGAATTAGAACTCTTGAAACTAAAATATGTGTGTTTTTTGAAGTCATTTTAATGCCTGAAATTGGTCGAAATAGAAGCTTCTGAGTAGGAGAAAAAGTCTGTAAAAATGGCAATTTTGGTCACTTTGAGGCTATAAAATGTAGTTATTCAACATGAGACACAATCCAAATGACATTTTGAATCAATTTTTCTACAGTCCAAAAAAATCAATTTTCTGATGAAAAACGATGACCCGTGACCTGTCGAACTTTCTCCAAATAGTCAGAAATTATAATTTTTTAATGTTTAATTTTTTGACTGTAAATGAATATTGAATGTGAATTAGAACTCTTGGAACTAAAATAAGTGTGTTTAGAGTCATTTTAATGCCTGAAATTAGTCGAAATAGAAGCTTCTGAGTAGGAGTAAAAGTCTGTAAAAATGGCAATTTTGGTCACATTGAGGATATAAAAAGTAGTTATTCAACATGAGGCACAATCCAAATGACATTTTGAATAAATTTTTCTACAGTCCAAAAAATCAATTTTCTGATGAAAAACGATGACCCGTGACCTGTCGAACTTTCTCCAAATGGTCAGAAATGATCATTTTTTAATGTTTAATTTTTTGACTGTAAATGAATATTGAATGTGAATTAGAACTCTTGGAACTAAAATAAGTGTGTTTAGTATCATTTTAATGCCTGAAATTGGTCGAAATAGAAGCTTCTGAGTAGGAGAAAAAGTCTGTAAAAATGGCAATTTTGGTCACTTTGAGGCTATAAAAAGTAGTTATTCAACATGAGACACAATCCAAATGACATTTTCAATCAATTTTTCTACAGTCCAAAAAATCAATTTTCTGATGTAAAAATGGCAATTTTGGTCACTTTGAGGCTATAAAAAGTGGTTATTCAACATGAGACACAATCCAAATGACATTTTGAATACATTTTTCTACAGTCCAAAAAATCAATTTTCTGATGAAAAACGATGACCCGTGACCTGTCGAACTTTTTCCAAATGGTCAGAAATGATCATTTTTTTATGTTACATTTTTTGACTGTAGATGAATATTGAATGTGAATTAGAACTCTTGGAACTAAAATATGTTTGTTTAGAGTCATTTTAATGCCTGAAATTGGTCGAAATAGAAGCTTCTGAGGAGAAAAAGTCTGTAAAAATGGCAATTTTGGTCACATTGAGGATATAAAATGTAGTTATTCAACATGAGGCACAATCCAAATGACATTTTGAATCAATTTTTCTACAGTCCAAAAAATCAATTTTCTGATGAAAAACGATGACCCATGACCTGTCGAACTCTCTCCAAATGGTCAGAAATGATAATTTGTTAATGTTATATTTTTTGACTGTAAAAGAATATTGAATGTGAATTAGAACTCTTCAAACTAAAATACGTGTGTTTAAAGTCATTTTAATGCCTGAAATTGGTCGAAATAGAAGCTTCTGAGTAGGAGAAAAAGTCTGTAAAAATGGCAATTTTGGTCACTTTGAGGCTATAAAAAGTAGTTATTCAACATGAGACACAATCCAAATGACATTTTGAATCAATTTTTCTACAGTCCAAAAAATCAATTTTCTGATGAAAAACGATGACCCGTGACCTGTCGAACTTTCTCCAAATGGTCAGAAATTATAATTTTTTAATGTTTAAAATTTTGATTGTAAATGAATATTGAATGTGAATTAGAACTCTTGGAACTAAAATAAGTGTGTTTAGTATCATTTTAATGCCTGAAATTGGTCGAAATAGAAGCTTCTGAGTAGGAAAAAAAGTCTGTAAAAATGGCAATTTTGGTCACTTTGAGGCTATAAAAATAGTTATTCAACATGAGACACAATCCACATGACATTTTGAATCAATTTTTCTACAGTCCAAAAAATCTATTTTCTGATGAAAAACGAGGACCCGTGACCTGTCGAACTTTATCCAAATGGTCAGAAATGATAATTTTTTAATGTTATATTTTTTGACTGTAAATTAATATTGAATGTGAATTAGAACTCTTGAAACTAAAATACGTGTGTTTAAAGTCATTTTAATGCCTGAAATTGGTCGAAATAGAAGCTTCTGAGTAGGAGAAAAAGTCTGTAAAAATGGCAATTTTGGTCACTTTGAGGCTATAAAATGTAGTTATTCAACATGAGACACAATCCAAATGACATTTTGAATCAATTTTTCTACAGTCCAAAAATCAATTTTCTGATGAAAAACGATGACCCGTGACCTGTCGAACTTTCTCCAAATGGTCAGAAATGATAATTTTTTAATGTTTAAAATTTTGATTGTAAATGAATATTGAATGTGAATTAGAACTCTTGGAACTAAAATAAGTGTGTTTAGTATCATTTTAATGCCTGAAATTGGTCGAAATAGAAGCTTCTGAGTAGGAGAAAAAGTCTGTAAAAATGGCAATTTTGGTCATTTTGAGGCTATAAAAAGTGGTTATTCAACATGGGACACAATCCAAATGACATTTTGAATCAATTTTTCTACAGTCCAAAAAAATCAATTTTCTGATGAAAAACGATGACCCGTGACCTGTCGAACATTCTCCAAATAGTCAGAAATGATAATTTTTTAATGTTTAATTTTTTGACTGTAAATGAATATTGAATGTGAATTAGAACTCTTGGAACTAAAATAAGTGTGTTTAGAGTCATTTTAATGCCTAAAATTGGTTGAAATAGAAGCTTCTAAGTAGGAGAAAAAGTCTGTAAAAATGGCAATTTTGGTCACTTTGAGGCTATAAAAATAGTTATTCAACATGAGACACAATCCACATGACATTTTGAATCAATTTTTCTACAGTCCAAAAAATCAATTTTCTGATGAAAAACGAGGACCCGTGACCTGTCGAACTTTATCCAAATGGTCAGAAATGATAATTTTTTAATGTTATATTTTTTGACTGTAAATTAATATTGAATGTGAATTAGAACTCTTGAAACTAAAATACGTGTGTTTAAAGTCATTTTAATGCCTGAAATTGGTCGAAATAGAAGCTTCTGAGTAGGAGAAAAAGTCTGTAAAAATGGCAATTTTGGTCACTTTGAGGCTATAAAAAGTAGTTATTCAACATGAGGCACAAACCAAATGACATTTTGAATACATTTTTCTACAGTCCAAAAAACTCAATTTTCTGATGAAAAACGATGACCCGTGACCTGTCGAACTTTTTCCAAATGGTTAGAAATGATCATTTTTTAATGTTATATTTTTTGACTGTAAATGAATATTGAATGTGAATTAAAACTCTGGGAACTAAAATATGTGTGTTTATAGTCATTTTAATGCCTGAAAGTGGTCGAAATAGAAGCTTCTGAGTAGGAGAAAAAGTCTGTAAAAATGGCAATTTTGGTCACTTTGAGGCTATAAAAAGTGGTTATTCAACATGAGACACAATCCAAATGACATTTTGAATCAATTTTTCTACAGTCCAAAAAAATCAATTTTCTGATGAAAAACGATGACCCGTGACCTGTCGAACATTCTCCAAATAGTCAGAAATGATAATTTTTTAATGTTTAATTTTTTGACTGTAAATGAATATTGAATGTGAATTAGAACTCTTGGAACTAAAATAAGTGTGTTTAGAGTCATTTTAATGCCTAAAATTGGTTGAAATAGAAGCTTCTAAGTAGGAGAAAAAGTCTGTAAAAATGGCAATTTTGGTCAATTTGAGGCTATAAAAATAGTTATTCAACATGAGACACAATCCACATGACATTTTGAATCAATTTTTCTACAGTCCAAAAAATCAATTTTCTGATGAAAAACGAGGACCCGTGACCTGTCGAATTTTATCCAAATGGTCAGAAATGATAATTTTTTAATGTTATATTTTTTGACTGTAAATGAATATTGAATGTGAATTAGAACTCTTGAAACTAAAATATGTGTGTTTAAAGTCATTTTAATGCCTGAAATTGGTCGAAATAGAAGCTTCTGAGTAGGAGAAAAAGTCTGTAAAAATGGCAATTTTGGTCACTTTGAGGCTATAAAATGTAGTTATTCAACATGAGACACAATCCAAATGACATTTTGAATCAATTTTTCTACAGTCCAAAAAAATCAATTTTCTGATGAAAAACGATGACCCGTGACCTGTCGAACTTTCTCCAAATAGTCAGAAATTATAATTTTTTAATGTTTAATTTTTTGACTGTAAATGAATATTGAATGTGAATTAGAACTCTTGGAACTAAAATAAGTGTGTTTAGAGTCATTTTAATGCCTGAAATTAGTCGAAATAGAAGCTTCTGAGTAGGAGAAAAAGTCTGTAAAAATGGCAATTTTGGTCACATTGAGGATATAAAAAGTAGTTATTCAACATGAGGCACAATCTAAATGACATTTTGAATACATTTTTCTACAGTCCAAAAAATCAATTTTCTGATGAAAAACGATGACCCGTGACCTGTCGAACTTTCTCCAAATGGTCAGAAATGATAAGTTTTTTAATGTTTAATTTTTTTACTGTAAATGAATATTGAATGTGAATTAGAACTCTTGGAACTAAAATAAGTGTGTTTAGAGTCATTTTAATGCCTGAAGTTGGTCAAAATAGAAGCTTCTGAGTAGGAGAAAAAGTCTGTAAAAATTGCAATTTTGGTCACATTGAGGATATAAAAAGTAGTTATTCAACATGAGGCACAATCCAAATGACATTTTGAATAAATTTTTCTACAGTCCAAAAAATCAATTTTCTGATAAAAAATGATGACCCGTGACCTGTCGAAATTTCTCCAAATGGTCAGAAATGATAATTTTTTAATGTTTAATTTTTTGACTGTAAATGAATATTGAATGTGAATTAGAACTCTTGGAACTAAAATAAGTGTGTTTAGAGTCATTTTAATGCCTAAAATTGGTTGAAATAGAAGCTTCTAAGTAGGAGAAAAAGTCTGTAAAAATGGCAATTTTGGTCAATTTGAGGCTACAAAAATAGTTATTCAACATGAGACACAATCCACATGACATTTTGAATCAATTTTTCTACAGTCCAAAAAATCAATTTTCTGATGAAAAACGATGACCCGTGACCTGTCGAAATTTCTCCAAATGGTCAGAAATGATCATTTTTTAATGTTTAATTTTTTGACTGTAAATGAATATTGAATGTGAATTAGAACTCTTGGAACTAAAATAAGTGTGTTTATAGTATCATTTTAATGCCTGAAGTTGGTCAAAATAGAAGCTTCTGAGTAGGAGAAAAAGTCTGTAAAAATTGCAATTTTGGTCACATTGAGGATATAAAAAGTAGTTATTTAACATGAGGCACAATCCAAATGACATTTTGAATAAATTTTTCTACAGTCCAAAAAATCAATTTTCTGATGAAAAACGATGACCCGTGACCTGTCGAAATTTCTCCAAATGGTCAGAAATGATCATTTTTTAATGTTTAATTTTTTGACTGTAAATGAATATTGAATGTGAATTAGAACTCTTGGAACTAAAATAAGTGTGTTTAGTATCATTTTAATGCCTGAAATTGGTCAAAATAGAAGCTTCTGAGTAGGAGAAAAAGTCTGTAAAAATGGCAATTTTGGTCACTTTGAGGCTATAAAAAGTAGTTATTCAACATGAGACACAATCCAAATGACATTTTCAATCAATTTTTCTACAGTCCAAAAAATCAATTTTCTGATGAAAAACGATGACCCGTGACCTGTCGAACTTTTTCCAAATGGTCAGAAATGATCATTTTTTTATGTTACATTTTTTGACTGTAGATGAATATTGAATGTGAATTAGAACTCTTGGAACTAAAATATGTTTGTTTAGAGTCATTTTAATGCCTGAAATTGGTCGAAATAGAAGCTTCTGAGGAGAAAAAGTCTGTAAAAATGGCAATTTTGGTCACATTGAGGATATAAAATGTAGTTATTCAACATGAGGCACAATCCAAATGACATTTTGAATCAATTTTTCTACAGTCCAAAAAATCAATTTTCTGATGAAAAACGATGACCCGTGACCTGTCGAACTTTTTCCAAATGGTCAGAAATGATCATTTTTTTATGTTACATTTTTTGACTAGATGAATATTGAATGTGAATTAGAACTCTTGGAACTAAAATAAATGTGTTTAGAGTCATTTTAATGCTTGAAATTGGTCGAAATAGAAGCTTCTGAGTAGGAGAAAAAGTCTGTAAAAATGGCAATTTTGGTCACATTGAGGATATAAAAAGTAGTTATTCAACATGAGGCACAATCCAAATGACATTTTGAATCAATTTTTCTACAGTCCAAAAAATCAATTTTCTGATGAAAAACGAGGACCCGTGACCTGTCGAATTTTATCCAAATCATCAGAAATGATAATTTTTTAATGTTATATTTTTTGACTGTAAATGAATATTGAATGTGAATTAGAACTCTTGAAACTAAAATATGTGTGTTTAAAGTCATTTTAATGCCTGAAATTGGTCGAAATAGAAGCTTCTGAGTAGGAGAAAAAGTCTGTAAAAATGGCAATTTTGGTCACTTTGAGGCTATAAAAAGTGGTTATTCAACATGAGACACAATCCAAATGACATTTTGAATCAATTTTTCTACAGTCCAAAAAAATCAATTTTCTGATGAAAAACGATGACCCGTGACCTGTCGAACAATCTCCAAATAGTCAGAAATGATAATTTTTTAATGTTTAATTTTTTTACTGTAAATGAATATTGAATGTGAATTAGAACTCTTGGAACTAAAATAAGTGTGTTTAGAGTCATTTTAATGCCTAAAATTGGTTGAAATAGAAGCTTCTAAGTAGGAGAAAAAGTCTGTAAAAATGGCAATTTTGGTCACTTTGAGGCTATAAAAATAGTTATTCAACATGAGACACAATCCACATGACATTTTGAATCAATTTTTCTACAGTCCAAAAAATCAATTTTCTGATGAAAAACGAGGACCCGTGACCTGTCGAACTTTATCCAAATGGTCAGAAATGATAATTTTTTAATGTTATATTTTTTGACTGTAAATTAATATTGAATGTGAATTAGAACTCTTGAAACTAAAATACGTGTGTTTAAAGTCATTTTAATGCCTGAAATTGGTCGAAATAGAAGCTTCTGAGTAGGAGAAAAAGTCTGTAAAAATGGCAATTTTGGTCACTTTGAGGCTATAAAATGTAGTTATTCAACATGAGACACAATCCAAATGACATTTTGAATCAATTTTTCTACAGTCCAAAAATCAATTTTCTGATGAAAAACGATGACCGGTGACCTGTCGAACTTTCTCCAAATGGTCAGAAATGATAATTTTTTAATGTTTAAAATTTTGATTGTAAATGAATATTGAATGTGAATTAGAACTCTTGGAACTAAAATAAGTGTGTTTAGAGTCATTTTAATGCCTAAAATTGGTTGAAATAGAAGCTTCTAAGTAGGAGAAAAAGTCTGTAAAAATGGCAATTTTGGTCACTTTGAGGCTATAAAAATAGTTATTCAACATGAGACACAATCCACATGACATTTTGAATCAATTTTTCTACAGTCCAAAAAATCAATTTTCTGATGAAAAACGAGGACCCGTGACCTGTCGAACTTTATCCAAATGGTCAGAAATGATAATTTTTTAATGTTATATTTTTTGACTGTAAATCAATATTGAATGTGAATTAGAACTCTTGAAACTAAAATACGTGTGTTTAAAGTCATTTTAATGCCTGAAATTGGTCGAAATAGAAGCTTCTGAGTAGGAGAAAAAGTCTGTAAAAATGGCAATTTTGGTCACTTTGAGGCCATAAAATGTAGTTATTCAACATGAGACACAATCCAAATGACATTTTGAATCAATTTTTCTACAGTCCAAAAAATCAATTTTCTGATGAAAAACGATGACCCGTGACCTGTCGAACTTTCTCCAAATGGTCAGAAATGATAATTTTTTAATGTTTAAAATTTTGATTGTAAATGAATATTGAATGTGAATTAGAACTCTTGGAACTAAAATAAGTGTGTTTAGTATCATTTTAATGCCTGAAATTGGTCGAAATAGAAGCTTCTGAGTAGGAGAAAAAGTCTGTAAAAATGGCAATTTTGGTCACTTTGAGGCTACAAAAAGTAGTTATTCAACATGAGGCACAAACCAAATGACATTTTGAATACATTTTTCTACAGTCCAAAAAACTCAATTTTCTGATGAAAAACGATGACCCGTGACCTGTCGAACTTTTTCCAAATGGTTAGAAATGATCATTTTTTAATGTTATATTTTTTGACTGTAAATGAATATTGAATGTGAATTAAAACTCTGGGAACTAAAATATGTGTGTTTAGAGTCATTTTAATGCCTGAAAGTGGTCGAAATAGAAGCTTCTGAGTAGGAGAAAAAGTCTGTAAAAATGGCAATTTTGGTCACTTTGAGGCTATAAAAAGTGGTTATTCAACATGAGACACAATCCAAATGACATTTTGAATCAATTTTTCTACAGTCCAAAAAAATCAATTTTCTGATGAAAAACGATGACCCGTGACCTGTCGAACATTCTCCAAATAGTCAGAAATGATAATTTTTTAATGTTTAATTTTTTGACTGTAAATGAATATTGAATGTGAATTAGAACTCTTGGAACTAAAATAAGTGTGTTTAGAGTCATTTTAATGCCTAAAATTGGTTGAAATAGAAGCTTCTAAGTAGGAGAAAAAGTCTGTAAAAATGGCAATTTTGGTCAATTTGAGGCTATAAAAATAGTTATTCAACATGAGACACAATCCACATGACATTTTGAATCAATTTTTCTACAGTCCAAAAAATCAATTTTCTGATGAAAAACGAGGACCCGTGACCTGTCGAATTTTATCCAAATGGTCAGAAATGATAATTTTTTAATGTTATATTTTTTGACTGTAAATGAATATTGAATGTGAATTAGAACTCTTGAAACTAAAATATGTGTGTTTAAAGTCATTTTAATGCCTGAAATTGGTCGAAATAGAAGCTTCTGAGTAGGAGAAAAAGTCTGTAAAAATGGCAATTTTGGTCACTTTGAGGCTATAAAATGTAGTTATTCAACATGAGACACAATCCAAATGACATTTTGAATCAATTTTTCTACAGTCCAAAAAAATCAATTTTCTGATGAAAAACGATGACCCGTGACCTGTCGAACTTTCTCCAAATAGTCAGAAATTATAATTTTTTAATGTTTAATTTTTTGACTGTAAATGAATATTGAATGTGAATTAGAACTCTTGGAACTAAAATAAGTGTGTTTAGAGTCATTTTAATGCCTGAAATTAGTCGAAATAGAAGCTTCTGAGTAGGAGAAAAAGTCTGTAAAAATGGCAATTTTGGTCACATTGAGGATATAAAAAGTAGTTATTCAACATGAGGCACAATCTAAATGACATTTTGAATACATTTTTCTACAGTCCAAAAAATCAATTTTCTGATGAAAAACGATGACCCGTGACCTGTCGAACTTTCTCCAAATGGTCAGAAATGATAAGTTTTTTAATGTTTAATTTTTTTACTGTAAATGAATATTGAATGTGAATTAGAACTCTTGGAACTAAAATAAGTGTGTTTAGAGTCATTTTAATGCCTGAAGTTGGTCAAAATAGAAGCTTCTGAGTAGGAGAAAAAGTCTGTAAAAATTGCAATTTTGGTCACATTGAGGATATAAAAAGTAGTTATTCAACATGAGGCACAATCCAAATGACATTTTGAATAAATTTTTCTACAGTCCAAAAAATCAATTTTCTGATAAAAAATGATGACCCGTGACCTGTCGAAATTTCTCCAAATGGTCAGAAATGATAATTTTTTAATGTTTAATTTTTTGACTGTAAATGAATATTGAATGTGAATTAGAACTCTTGGAACTAAAATAAGTGTGTTTAGAGTCATTTTAATGCCTAAAATTGGTTGAAATAGAAGCTTCTAAGTAGGAGAAAAAGTCTGTAAAAATGGCAATTTTGGTCAATTTGAGGCTACAAAAATAGTTATTCAACATGAGACACAATCCACATGACATTTTGAATCAATTTTTCTACAGTCCAAAAAATCAATTTTCTGATGAAAAACGATGACCCGTGACCTGTCGAAATTTCTCCAAATGGTCAGAAATGATCATTTTTTAATGTTTAATTTTTTGACTGTAAATGAATATTGAATGTGAATTAGAACTCTTGGAACTAAAATAAGTGTGTTTAGTATCATTTTAATGCCTGAAGTTGGTCAAAATAGAAGCTTCTGAGTAGGAGAAAAAGTCTGTAAAAATTGCAATTTTGGTCACATTGAGGATATAAAAAGTAGTTATTTAACATGAGGCACAATCCAAATGACATTTTGAATAAATTTTTCTACAGTCCAAAAAATCAATTTTCTGATGAAAAACGATGACCCGTGACCTGTCGAAATTTCTCCAAATGGTCAGAAATGATCATTTTTTAATGTTTAATTTTTTGACTGTAAATGAATATTGAATGTGAATTAGAACTCTTGGAACTAAAATAAGTGTGTTTAGTATCATTTTAATGCCTGAAATTGGTCAAAATAGAAGCTTCTGAGTAGGAGAAAAAGTCTGTAAAAATGGCAATTTTGGTCACTTTGAGGCTATAAAAAGTAATTCAACATGAGACACAATCCAAATGACATTTTCAATCAATTTTTCTACAGTCCAAAAAATCAATTTTCTGATGTAAAAATGGCAATTTTGGTCACTTTGAGGCTATAAAAAGTGGTTATTCAACATGAGACACAATCCAAATGACATTTTGAATACATTTTTCTACAGTCCAAAAAATCAATTTTCTGATGAAAAACGATGACCCGTGACCTGTCGAACTTTTTCCAAATGGTCAGAAATGATCATTTTTTTATGTTACATTTTTTGACTGTAGATGAATATTGAATGTGAATTAGAACTCTTGGAACTAAAATATGTTTGTTTAGAGTCATTTTAATGCCTGAAATTGGTCGAAATAGAAGCTTCTGAGGAGAAAAAGTCTGTAAAAATGGCAATTTTGGTCACATTGAGGATATAAAAAGTAGTTATTCAACATGAGGCACAATCCAAATGACATTTTGAATCAATTTTTCTACAGTCCAAAAAATCAATTTTCTGATGAAAAACGAGGACCCGTGACCTGTCGAATTTTATCCAAATCATCAGAAATGATAATTTTTTAATGTTATATTTTTTGACTGTAAATGAATATTGAATGTGAATTAGAACTCTTGAAACTAAAATATGTGTGTTTAAAGTCATTTTAATGCCTGAAATTGGTCGAAATAGAAGCTTCTGAGTAGGAGAAAAAGTCTGTAAAAATGGCAATTTTGGTCACTTTGAGGCTATAAAAAGTGGTTATTCAACATGAGACACAATCCAAATGACATTTTGAATCAATTTTTCTACAGTCCAAAAAAATCAATTTTCTGATGAAAAACGATGACCCGTGACCTGTCGAACAATCTCCAAATAGTCAGAAATGATAATTTTTTAATGTTTAATTTTTTTACTGTAAATGAATATTGAATGTGAATTAGAACTCTTGGAACTAAAATAAGTGTGTTTAGAGTCATTTTAATGCCTAAAATTGGTTGAAATAGAAGCTTCTAAGTAGGAGAAAAAGTCTGTAAAAATGGCAATTTTGGTCACTTTGAGGCTATAAAAATAGTTATTCAACATGAGACACAATCCACATGACATTTTGAATCAATTTTTCTACAGTCCAAAAAATCAATTTTCTGATGAAAAACGAGGACCCGTGACCTGTCGAACTTTATCCAAATGGTCAGAAATGATAATTTTGTAATGTTATATTTTTTGACTGTAAATTAATATTGAATGTGAATTAGAACTCTTGAAACTAAAATACGTGTGTTTAAAGTCATTTTAATGCCTGAAATTGGTCGAAATAGAAGCTTCTGAGTAGGAGAAAAAGTCTGTAAAAATGGCAATTTTGGTCACTTTGAGGCTATAAAATGTAGTTATTCAACATGAGACACAATCCAAATGACATTTTGAATCAATTTTTCTACAGTCCAAAAATCAATTTTCTGATGAAAAACGATGACCGGTGACCTGTCGAACTTTCTCCAAATGGTCAGAAATGATAATTTTTTAATGTTTAAAATTTTGATTGTAAATGAATATTGAATGTGAATTAGAACTCTTGGAACTAAAATAAGTGTGTTTAGTATCATTTTAATGCCTGAAATTGGTCGAAATAGAAGCTTCTGAGTAGGAGAAAAAGTCTGTAAAAATGGCAATTTTGGTCATTTTGAGGCTATAAAAAGTGGTTATTCAACATGAGACACAATCCAAATGACATTTTGAATCAATTTTTCTACAGTCCAAAAAAATCAATTTTCTGATGAAAAACGATGACCCGTGACCTGTCGAACATTCTCCAAATAGTCAGAAATGATAATTTTTTAATGTTTAATTTTTTGACTGTAAATGAATATTGAATGTGAATTAGAACTCTTGGAACTAAAATAAGTGTGTTTAGAGTCATTTTAATGCCTAAAATTGGTTGAAATAGAAGCTTCTAAGTAGGAGAAAAAGTCTGTAAAAATGGCAATTTTGGTCACTTTGAGGCTATAAAAATAGTTATTCAACATGAGACACAATCCACATGACATTTTGAATCAATTTTTCTACAGTCCAAAAAATCAATTTTCTGATGAAAAACGAGGACCCGTGACCTGTCGAACTTTATCCAAATGGTCAGAAATGATAATTTTTTAATGTTATATTTTTTGACTGTAAATTAATATTGAATGTGAATTAGAACTCTTGAAACTAAAATACGTGTGTTTAAAGTCATTTTAATGCCTGAAATTAGTCGAAATAGAAGCTTCTGAGTAGGAGAAAAAGTCTGTAAAAATGGCAATTTTGGTCACTTTGAGGCTATAAAATGTAGTTATTCAACATGAGACACAATCCAAATGACATTTTGAATCAATTTTTCTACAGTCCAAAAAATCAATTTTCTGATGAAAAACGATGACCCGTGACCTGTCGAACTTTCTCCAAATGGTCAGAAATGATAATTTTTTAATGTTTAAAATTTTGATTGTAAATGAATATTGAATGTGAATTAGAACTCTTGGAACTAAAATAAGTGTGTTTAGTATCATTTTAATGCCTGAAATTGGTCGAAATAGAAGCTTCTGAGTAGGAGAAAAAGTCTGTAAAAATGGCAATTTTGGTCACTTTGAGGCTATAAAAAGTAGTTATTCAACATGAGGCACAAACCAAATGACATTTTGAATACATTTTTCTACAGTCCAAAAAACTCAATTTTCTGATGAAAAACGATGACCCGTGACCTGTCGAACTTTTTCCAAATGGTTAGAAATGATCATTTTTTAATGTTATATTTTTTGACTGTAAATGAATATTGAATGTGAATTAAAACTCTGGGAACTAAAATATGTGTGTTTAGAGTCATTTTAATGCCTGAAAGTGGTCGAAATAGAAGCTTCTGAGTAGGAGAAAAAGTCTGTAAAAATGGCAATTTTGGTCACTTTGAGGCTATAAAAAGTGGTTATTCAACATGAGACACAATCCAAATGACATTTTGAATCAATTTTTCTACAGTCCAAAAAAATCAATTTTCTGATGAAAAACGATGACCCGTGACCTGTCGAACATTCTCCAAATAGTCAGAAATGATAATTTTTTAATGTTTAATTTTTTGACTGTAAATGAATATTGAATGTGAATTAGAACTCTTGGAACTAAAATAAGTGTGTTTAGAGTCATTTTAATGCCTAAAATTGGTTGAAATAGAAGCTTCTAAGTAGGAGAAAAAGTCAGTGAAAATGGCAATTTTGGTCAATTTGAGGCTATAAAAATAGTTATTCAACATGAGACACAATCCACATGACATTTTGAATCAATTTTTCTACAGTCCAAAAAATCAATTTTCCGATGAAAAACGAGGACCCGTGACCTGTCGAATTTTATCCAAATGGTCAGAAATGATAATTTTTTAATGTTATATTTTTTGACTGTAAATGAATATTGAATGTGAATTAGAACTCTTGAAACTAAAATATGTGTGTTTAAAGTCATTTTAATGCCTGAAATTGGTCGAAATAGAAGCTTCTGAGTAGGAGAAAAAGTCTGTAAAAATGGCAATTTTGGTCACTTTGAGGCTATAAAATGTAGTTATTCAACATGAGACACAATCCAAATGACATTTTGAATCAATTTTTCTACAGTCCAAAAAAAACAATTTTCTGATGAAAAACGATGACCCGTGACCTGTCGAACTTTCTCCAAATAGTCAGAAATTATAATTTTTTAATGTTTAATTTTTTGACTGTAAATGAATATTGAATGTGAATTAGAACTCTTGGAACTAAAATAAGTGTGTTTAGAGTCATTTTAATGCCTGAAATTAGTCGAAATAGAAGCTTCTGAGTAGGAGAAAAAGTCTGTAAAAATGGCAATTTTGGTCACATTGAGGATATAAAAAGTAGTTATTCAACATGAGGCACAATCCAAATGACATTTTGAATAAATTTTTCTACAGTCCAAAAAATCAATTTTCTGATGAAAAACGATGACCCGTGACCTGTCGAACTTTCTCCAAATGGTCAGAAATAATAAGTTTTTTAATGTTTAATTTTTTTACTGTAAATGAATATTGAATGTGAATTAGAACTCTTGGAACTAAAATAAGTGTGTTTAGAGTCATTTGAATGCCTGAAGTTGGTCAAAATAGAAGCTTCTGAGTAGGAGAAAAAGTCTGTAAAAATTGCAATTTTGGTCACATTGAGGATATAAAAAGTAGTTATTCAACATGAGGCACAATCCAAATGACATTTTGAATAAATTTTTCTACAGTCCAAAAAATCAATTTTCTGATGAAAAACGATGACCCGTGACCTGTCGAAATTTCTCCAAATGGTCAGAAATGATCATTTTTTAATGTTTAATTTTTGGACTGTAAATGAATATTGAATGTGAATTAGAACTCTTGGAACTAAAATAAGTGTGTTTAGTATCATTTTAATGCCTGAAATTGGTCGAAATAGAAGCTTCTGAGTAGGAGAAAAAGTCTGTAAAAATGGCAATTTTGGTCACTTTGAGGCTATAAAAAGTAGTTATTCAACATGAGACACAATCCAAATGACATTTTGAATACATTTTTCTACAGTCCAAAAAATCAATTTTCTGATGAAAAACGATGACCCGTGACCTGTCGAACTTTTTCCAAATGGTCAGAAATGATCATTTTTTTATGTTACATTTTTTGACTGTAGATAAATATTGAATGTGAATTAGAACTCTTGGAACTAAAATATGTTTGTTTAGAGTCATTTTAATGCCTGAAATTAGTCGAAATAGAAGCTTCTGAGGAGAAAAAGTCTGTAAAAATGGCAATTTTGGTCACATTGAGGATATAAAATGTAGTTATTCAACATGAGGCACAATCCAAATGACATTTTGAATCAATTTTTCTACAGTCCAAAAAATCAATTTTCTGATGAAAAACGATGACCCGTGACCTGTCGAACTTTTTCCAAATGGTCAGAAATGATCATTTTTTTATGTTACATTTTTTGACTGTAGATGAATATTGAATGTGAATTAGAACTCTTGGAACTAAAATAAATGTGTTTAGAGTCATTTTAATGCTTGAAATTGGTCGAAATAGAAGCTTCTGAGTAGGAGAAAAAGTCTGTAAAAATGGCAATTTTGGTCACATTGAGGATATAAAAAGTAGTTATTCAACATGAGGCACAATCCAAATGACATTTTGAATCAATTTTTCTACAGTCCAAAAAATCAATTTTCTGATGAAAAACGAGGACCCGTGACCTGTCGAATTTTATCCAAATCATCAGAAATGATAATTTTTTAATGTTATATTTTTTGACTGTAAATGAATATTGAATGTGAATTAGAACTCTTGAAACTAAAATATGTGTGTTTAAAGTCATTTTAATACCTGAAATTGGTCGAAATAGAAGCTTCTGAGTAGGAGAAAAAGTCTGTAAAAATGGCAATTTTGGTCACTTTGAGGCTATAAAATGTAGTTATTCAACATGAGACACAATCCAAATGACATTTTGAATCAATTTTTCTACAGTCCAAAAAAATCAATTTTCTGATGAAAAACGATGACCCGTGACCTGTCGAACTTTCTCCAAATAGTCAGAAATTATAATTTTTTAATGTTTAATTTTTTGACTGTAAATGAATATTGAATGTGAATTAGAACTCTTGGAACTAAAATAAGTGTGTTTAGAGTCATTTTAATGCCTGAAATTAGTCGAAATAGAAGCTTCTGAGTAGGAGAAAAAGTCTGTAAAAATGGCAATTTTGGTCACATTGAGGATATAAAAAGTAGTTATTCAACATGAGGCACAATCTAAATGACATTTTGAATACATTTTTCTACAGTCCAAAAAATCAATTTTCTGATGAAAAACGATGACCCGTGACCTGTCGAACTTTCTCCAAATGGTCAGAAATGATAAGTTTTTTAATGTTTAATTTTTTACTGTAAATGAATATTGAATATGAATTAGAACTCTTGGAACTAAAATAAGTGTGTTTAGAGTCATTTTAATGCCTGAAGTTGGTCAAAATAGAAGCTTCTGAGTAGGAGAAAAAGTCTGTAAAAATTGCAATTTTGGTCACATTGAGGATATAAAAAGTAGTTATTCAACATGAGGCACAATCCAAATGACATTTTGAATACATTTTTCTACAGTCCAAAAAATCAATTTTCTGATAAAAAATGATGACCCGTGACCTGTCGAAATTTCTCCAAATGGTCAGAAATGATAATTTTTTAATGTTTAATTTTTTGACTGTAAATGAATATTGAATGTGAATTAGAACTCTTGGAACTAAAATAAGTGTGTTTAGTATCATTTTAATGCCTGAAATTGGTCGAAATAGAAGCTTCTGAGTAGGAGAAAAAGTCTGTAAAAATGGCAATTTTGGTCACTTTGAGGCTATAAAAAGTAGTTATTCAACATGAGGCACAAACCAAATGACATTTTGAATACATTTTTCTACAGTCCAAAAAATCAATTTTCTGATGAAAAACGAGGACCCGTGACCTGTCGAATTTTATCCAAATCATCAGAAATGATAATTTTTTAATGTTATATTTTTTGACTGTAAATGAATATTGAATGTGAATTAGAACTCTTGAAACTAAAATATGTGTGTTTAAAGTCATTTTAATGCCTGAAATTGGTCGAAATAGAAGCTTCTGAGTAGGAGAAAAAGTCTGTAAAAATGGCAATTTTGGTCACTTTGAGGCTATAAAATGTAGTTATTCAACATGAGACACAATCCAAATGACATTTTGAATCAATTTTTCTACAGTCCAAAAAAATCAATTTTCTGATGAAAAACGATGACCCGTGACCTGTCGAACTTTCTCCAAATAGTCAGAAATTATAATTTTTTAATGTTTAATTTTTTGACTGTAAATGAATATTGAATGTGAATTAGAACTCTTGGAACTAAAATAAGTGTGTTTAGAGTCATTTTAATGCCTGAAATTAGTCGAAATAGAAGCTTCTGAGTAGGAGAAAAAGTCTGTAAAAATGGCAATTTTGGTCACATTGAGGATATAAAAAGTAGTTATTCAACATGAGGCACAATCTAAATGACATTTTGAATACATTTTTCTACAGTCCAAAAAATCAATTTTCTGATGAAAAACGATGACCCGTGACCTGTCGAACTTTCTCCAAATGGTCAGAAATGATAAGTTTTTTAATGTTTAATTTTTTTACTGTAAATGAATATTGAATGTGAATTAGAACTCTGGAACTAAAATAAGTGTGTTTAGAGTCATTTTAATGCCTGAAGTTGGTCAAAATAGAAGCTTCTGAGTAGGAGAAAAAGTCTGTAAAAATTGCAATTTTGGTCACATTGAGGATATAAAAAGTAGTTATTCAACATGAGGCACAATCCAAATGACATTTTGAATAAATTTTTCTACAGTCCAAAAAATCAATTTTCTGATAAAAAATGATGACCCGTGACCTGTCGAAATTTCTCCAAATGGTCAGAAATGATAATTTTTTAATGTTTAATTTTTTGACTGTAAATGAATATTGAATGTGAATTAGAACTCTTGGAACTAAAATAAGTGTGTTTAGAGTCATTTTAATGCCTAAAATTGGTTGAAATAGAAGCTTCTAAGTAGGAGAAAAAGTCTGTAAAAATGGCAATTTTGGTCAATTTGAGGCTACAAAAATAGTTATTCAACATGAGACACAATCCACATGACATTTTGAATCAATTTTTCTACAGTCCAAAAAATCAATTTTCTGATGAAAAACGATGACCCGTGACCTGTCGAAATTTCTCCAAATGGTCAGAAATGATCATTTTTTAATGTTTAATTTTTTGACTGTAAATGAATATTGAATGTGAATTAGAACTCTTGGAACTAAAATAAGTGTGTTTAGTATCATTTTAATGCCTGAAGTTGTTCAAAATAGAAGCTTCTGAGTAGGAGAAAAAGTCTGTAAAAATTGCAATTTTGGTCACATTGAGGATATAAAAAGTAGTTATTTAACATGAGGCACAATCCAAATGACATTTTGAATAAATTTTTCTACAGTCCAAAAAATCAATTTTCTGATGAAAAACGATGACCCGTGACCTGTCGAAATTTCTCCAAATGGTCAGAAATGATCATTTTTTAATGTTTAATTTTTTGACTGTAAATGAATATTGAATGTGAATTAGAACTCTTGGAACTAAAATAAGTGTGTTTAGTATCATTTTAATGCCTGAAATTGGTCAAAATAGAAGCTTCTGAGTAGGAGAAAAAGTCTGTAAAAATGGCAATTTTGGTCACTTTGAGGCTATAAAAAGTAGTTATTCAACATGAGACACAATCCAAATGACATTTTCAATCAATTTTTCTACAGTCCAAAAAATCAATTTTCTGATGTAAAAATGGCAATTTTGGTCACTTTGAGGCTATAAAAAGTGGTTATTCAACATGAGACACAATCCAAATGACATTTTGAATACATTTTTCTACAGTCCAAAAAATCAATTTTCTGATGAAAAACGATGACCCGTGACCTGTCGAACTTTTTCCAAATGGTCAGAAATGATCATTTTTTTATGTTACATTTTTTGACTGTAGATGAATATTGAATGTGAATTAGAACTCTTGGAACTAAAATATGTTTGTTTAGAGTCATTTTAATGCCTGAAATTGGTCGAAATAGAAGCTTCTGAGGAGAAAAAGTCTGTAAAAATGGCAATTTTGGTCACATTGAGGATATAAAATGTAGTTATTCAACATGAGGCACAATCCAAATGACATTTTGAATAAATTTTTCTACAGTCCAAAAAATTAATTTTCTGATAAAAAATGATGACCCGTGACCTGTCGAAATTTCTCCAAATGGTCAGAAATGATAATTTTTTAATGTTTAATTTTTTGACTGTAAATGAATATTGAATGTGAATTAGAACTCTTGGAACTAAAATAAGTGTGTTTAGAGTCATTTTAATGCCTAAAATTGGTTGAAATAGAAGCTTCTAAGTAGGAGAAAAAGTCTGTAAAAATGGCAATTTTGGTCAATTTGAGGCTACAAAAATAGTTATTCAACATGAGACACAATCCACATGACATTTTGAATCAATTTTTCTACAGTCCAAAAAATCAATTTTCTGATGAAAAACGATGACCCGTGACCTGTCGAAATTTCTCCAAATGGTCAGAAATGATCATTTTTTAATGTTTAATTTTTTGACTGTAAATGAATATTGAATGTGAATTAGAACTCTTGGAACTAAAATAAGTGTGTTTAGTATCATTTTAATGCCTGAAGTTGGTCAAAATAGAAGCTTCTGAGTAGGAGAAAAAGTCTGTAAAAATTGCAATTTTGGTCACATTGAGGATATAAAAAGTAGTTATTTAACATGAGGCACAATCCAAATGACATTTTGAATAAATTTTTCTACAGTCCAAAAAATCAATTTTCTGATGAAAAACGATGACCCGTGACCTGTCGAAATTTCTCCAAATGGTCAGAAATGATCATTTTTTAATGTTTAATTTTTTGACTGTAAATGAATATTGAATGTGAATTAGAACTCTTGGAACTAAAATAAGTGTGTTTAGTATCATTTTAATGCCTGAAATTGGTCAAAATAGAAGCTTCTGAGTAGGAGAAAAAGTCTGTAAAAATGGCAATTTTGGTCACTTTGAGGCTATAAAAAGTAGTTATTCAACATGAGACACAATCCAAATGACATTTTCAATCAATTTTTCTACAGTCCAAAAAATCAATTTTCTGATGTAAAAATGGCAATTTTGGTCACTTTGAGGCTATAAAAAGTGGTTATTCAACATGAGACACAATCCAAATGACATTTTGAATACATTTTTCTACAGTCCAAAAAATCAATTTTCTGATGAAAAACGATGACCCGTGACCTGTCGAACTTTTTCCAAATGGTCAGAAATGATCATTTTTTTATGTTACATTTTTTGACTGTAGATGAATATTGAATGTGAATTAGAACTCTTGGAACTAAAATATGTTTGTTTAGAGTCATTTTAATGCCTGAAATTGGTCGAAATAGAAGCTTCTGAGGAGAAAAAGTCTGTAAAAATGGCAATTTTGGTCACATTGAGGATATAAAATGTAGTTATTCAACATGAGGCACAATCCAAATGACATTTTGAATCAATTTTTCTACAGTCCAAAAAATCAATTTTCTGATGAAAAACGATGACCCGTGACCTGTCGAACTTTTTCCAAATGGTCAGAAATGATCATTTTTTTATGTTACATTTTTTGACTGTAGATGAATATTGAATGTGAATTAGAACTCTTGGAACTAAAATAAATGTGTTTAGAGTCATTTTAATGCTTGAAATTGGTCGAAATAGAAGCTTCTGAGTAGGAGAAAAAGTCTGTAAAAATGGCAATTTTGGTCACATTGAGGCTATAAAATGTAGTTATTCAACATGAGACACAATCCAAATGACATTTTGAATCAATTTTTCTACAGTCCAAAAAAATCAATTTTCTGATGAAAAACGATGACCCGTGACCTGTCGAACTTTCTCCAAATAGTCAGAAATTATAATTTTTTAATGTTTAATTTTTTGACTGTAAATGAATATTGAATGTGAATTAGAACTCTTGGAACTAAAATAAGTGTGTTTAGAGTCATTTTAATGCCTGAAATTAGTCGAAATAGAAGCTTCTGAGTAGGAGAAAAAGTCTGTAAAAATGGCAATTTTGGTCACATTGAGGATATAAAAAGTAGTTATTCAACATGAGGCACAATCTAAATGACATTTTGAATACATTTTTCTACAGTCCAAAAAATCAATTTTCTGATGAAAAACGATGACCCGTGACCTGTCGAACTTTCTCCAAATGGTCAGAAATGATAAGTTTTTTAATGTTTAATTTTTTTACTGTAAATGAATATTGAATATGAATTAGAACTCTTGGAACTAAAATAAGTGTGTTTAGAGTCATTTTAATGCCTGAAGTTGGTCAAAATAGAAGCTTCTGAGTAGGAGAAAAAGTCTGTAAAAATTGCAATTTTGGTCACATTGAGGATAAAAAAAGTAGTTATTCAACATGAGGCACAATCCAAATGACATTTTGAATACATTTTTCTACAGTCCAAAAAATCAATTTTCTGATAAAAAATGATGACCCGTGACCTGTCGAAATTTCTCCAAATGGTCAGAAATGATAATTTTTAATGTTTAATTTTTTGACTGTAAATGAATATTGAATGTGAATTAGAACTCTTGGAACTAAAATAAGTGTGTTTAGAGTCATTTTAATGCCTAAAATTGGTTGAAATAGAAGCTTCTAAGTAGGAGAAAAAGTCTGTAAAAATGGCAATTTTGGTCAATTTGAGGCTATAAAAATAGTTATTCAACATGAGACACAATCCACATGACATTTTGAATCAATTTTTCTACAGTCCAAAAAATCAATTTTCTGATGAAAAACGATGACCCGTGACCTGTCGAAATTTCTCCAAATGGTCAGAAATGATCATTTTTTAATGTTTAATTTTTTGACTGTAAATGAATATTGAATGTGAATTAGAACTCTTGGAACTAAAATAAGTGTGTTTAGTATCATTTTAATGCCTGAAGTTGGTCAAAATAGAAGCTTCTGAGTAGGAGAAAAAGTCTGTAAAAATTGCAATTTTGGTCACATTGAGGATATAAAAAGTAGTTATTTAACATGAGGCACAATCCAAATGACATTTTGAATAAATTTTTCTACAGTCCAAAAAATCAATTTTCTGATGAAAAACGATGACCCGTGACCTGTCGAAATTTCTCCAAATGGTCAGAAATGATCATTTTTTAATGTTTAATTTTTTGACTGTAAATGAATATTGAATGTGAATTAGAACTCTTGGAACTAAAATAAGTGTGTTTAGTATCATTTTAATGCCTGAAATTGGTCAAAATAGAAGCTTCTGAGTAGGAGAAAAAGTCTGTAAAAATGGCAATTTTGGTCACTTTGAGGCTATAAAAAGTAGTTATTCAACATGAGACACAATCCAAATGACATTTTCAATCAATTTTTCTACAGTCCAAAAAATCAATTTTCTGATGTAAAAATGGCAATTTTGGTCACTTTGAGGCTATAAAAAGTGGTTATTCAACATGAGACACAATCCAAATGACATTTTGAATACATTTTTCTACAGTCCAAAAAATCAATTTTCTGATGAAAAACGATGACCCGTGACCTGTCGAACTTTTTCCAAATGGTCAGAAATGATCATTTTTTTATGTTACATTTTTTGACTGTAGATGAATATTGAATGTGAATTAGAACTCTTGGAACTAAAATATGTTTGTTTAGAGTCATTTTAATGCCTGAAATTGGTCGAAATAGAAGCTTCTGAGGAGAAAAAGTCTGTAAAAATGGCAATTTTGGTCACATTGAGGATATAAAATGTAGTTATTCAACATGAGGCACAATCCAAATGACATTTTGAATCAATTTTTCTACAGTCCAAAAAATCAATTTTCTGATGAAAAACGATGACCCGTGACCTGTCGAACTTTTTCCAAATGGTCAGAAATGATCATTTTTTTATGTTACATTTTTTGACTGTAGATGAATATTGAATGTGAATTAGAACTCTTGGAACTAAAATAAATGTGTTTAGAGTCATTTTAATGCTTGAAATTGGTCGAAATAGAAGCTTCTGAGTAGGAGAAAAAGTCTGTAAAAATGGCAATTTTGGTCACATTGAGGATATAAAAAGTAGTTATTCAACATGAGGCACAATCCAAATGACATTTTGAATCAATTTTTCTACAGTCCAAAAAATCAATTTTCTGATGAAAAACGATGAGCCGTGACCTGTCGAACTTTTTCCAAATGGTCAGAAATGATCATTTTTTTTATGTTACATTTTTTGACTGTAGATTAATATTGAATGTAAATTAGAACTCTTGGAACTAAAATAGATGTGTTTAGAGTCATTTTAATGCCTGAAATTGGTCGAAATAGAAGCTTCTGAGTAGGAGAAAAAGTCTGTAAAAATGGCAATTTTGGTCACTTTGAGCTATAAAAAGTGGTTATTCAACATGAGACACAATCCAAATGACATTTTGAATC